>NC_091852.1:40350564-40975564 GCF_037783145.1 Equus przewalskii
ATTATTATTAGCCAAAGAGTCAGAAACAAATGCATAACCTCTCCTCTGAGCAAGTCTAGAAAGTGTTGCTTAATAAAATACTATCTATTGTTTTTTCATGTACAGACGTGGTGATTATTCTTTTTATGGCTGCAAATTCTTTGACACTTCTCTCATCAAGAGGTGGGGTCTCTGTCTTCTCCCTTCTCGAGAGTTGTCCCAGCCCAGACATCAGACATGTGAGAAACAAAGCCTCTAGGTATTTATCCCCACTGTTCTTCTCATCCTAGCAATGTGAAGCCTTAAATGTCGCAGAGCAGGGATAAGCCATTTTTGTAGCATCCTGTCTTAATTCCTGACCCGCAGGATTTGTAAGCATTATAAAATAGCTGTTTTACACTACTAAGTTTGGGGTGGTTTATTACTCAGCAACAGTTACTTGAACAACTCCTGAAAACATGAGAGATAAGAAAAAATAACGAAGTGGATGGAGACTTAGACACTGTGGAATTCATCCTGAGTATGCAAATTTGAAACTTTCCCCAATAGCTTAACAGGTGAGATTTATGCACAAAGCTATGCAATTAGGCTTACACTCCTCTGTTATAAATCTGTAGTATTTGTTTTCCTCCATTTTGTTTCTTCTCCAGCTGTATAATCTTAAGTCTGGGGCCTGAAGCCTCAGAGGGAACAGAGCTGGTACCTCTAGGTCTTCTGTACCCCTTCCCATATCACCACCCAAATTACACAAATGGAGTGCAATTTGGGTCTTTGACAAGTTACAATTTGGAAGATACTACACAATTTTACTGCATTAATTAACTCTCATTCACACACTCCCAGGGGAAAAGAAGGAACAAAAATTCCAATTACCAAATCCATTTGCTAAGAAAATGGAGATCCTGCAAGTGGACCCTAGCACGTTTTTCTGAACCCTCCCCTTGAGTTTGGCAATTCACATTTACAGAACATTCTTAGGGCTAAGTTTGTCTTCTGTTGCTTCCTTTTACGTTTTATCCAGATATTCTCTTTGATTTTTATCTCTTTGTTCCTTTTGCTCTGCTATCAAGAGTGACAATTACTGTAAGCTTTGATGTGGCATTGTATGTCATCAAGCACCTCAGGAATTAAATCCCTTCATCATTCCATTCTGCACTCATTACCACCCCCTTCTCTACAGGTTTGAGTGTCCAGTGTGTATAAAACTGTAGCTCGGTCCTATGGCAAGTGAGAAAAGTGCTGGAAGGCATTGTTCCTTGCTGCAAGGTACTTTCCCATGTAGACAGAAATAGAATACATAAAATAGCATGAATATTTTTGTAATGACAAACACAAGTAAACGAAAACTAATTTGCTGTAATTGTCAAATGAGAATAATGTTCTATCTTGGCCACGCTTAGCTGTAGGACACAGTGGGACCTCTGTGGCTTTGATGATTAGCCTAAGAAGGACAGGGCTTGAGTTCCTCATTTCTTTCTCCTCACCTTATTGAGCAATTAATGCATGCCAAGTAGTATGCTAGTCGGTTTACATTTTTTTAACAGACTCAGAGCTAGGTCTTCCACTTACAACGTTGGACAATGATCCAGTAAGTCAAATCCAGACAACAAATTTCAGAGTTTGTTCAAGGCAAGGGAGGAGGGGCGGTTCAAAGGTAACCAAACGTGGAGTGGCAGTGCCATAGTTATAGATGATCAGTTCATTAAAAGCAGAATCCTAGTCAAGTCTTTCAAATGCTGGCCATCTACTATGTAATAGAAACTGTGCTAAACCTGGAGATAAAGGATGGCTAAGCCATAGAATCTGCCTACAAAGAGTATAGATTTTACTGGAGAAGTATACATAAGGTCAAGTGGAGGCAGAAAGAACAGAAAAGTCTAACCCCAGAAGAAAGGTAAATAAGAAAGGCAGGGATAGTGAGGTATCCAATGGTTAACATAATCCAACTGAGTTATGTTAAAGTTAGAGCTCCATTCCCCAAAAGTAAACTAGCCAATCTAAAACCAAAACAGATACTGATACAAACAACAACATGGATGAATATCCAAAACATACATCTAACAAAATAAGAGAGACATAAACGATTACATGTTGTATGACTCCATTATAAGAAGTTCAAGAACAGGCAAAACTAATCTATGGTGAAAGAAATCATAACAGTCGTTGCTTCTGCAGGGTATTGACTGGAAAGAAGCACAAAGGAATTTTCTAGGGTGATGAAATATTCTATATCTTATTTGAGTGTTGGTTACAAGACGGGATACATTTGTCAAAACTCATTAAATTGTGAACTCAAGATCTTCTCAGTCTTCTAGTCTGCTTTATGCTTGGCTTCTCAGCCTCTCAGCCCTGGGCACCTACATATCAGCAAATTCCTCGAGGGTAAGGACAGCAGAGAATATTTCGTTCATCTCAATGCATTTCCTTGCTCTCCAGTTACTGGGCCCCTCAAGTTCTGAAGGACATGACAGCCCAGCAACATCTGCAAAGAATTGTTTTGTATTATTATCATCATTTTTATTCTACTGTTTCTATTTTGTCTTATCAAGATACAAGCTAGTCCATTTCATCCAGAAGTGGAGGTCTAAAATAGATTTTTTAATAAACGGTGTTTTGCCAACTTAAGAGCCATATGGAAAAAGATAAAACAACATGTTCTTCACACTATACACCTATATGAATATCAAGTAGATCAGAATTAAAAACCACGTACATAGTAGGAACAAACACGGCAAATTCCTTTATAAGCCAGAGGTAGATAAAATTATCCTCTGATTAAAAATTTAGAAGCAACTTGATGAATTTGACTCCGCAATTTTTTTTAATTTTGCATTATAAAACACTATGTACAGAGCAAAAAAATAAATGAGCTTTCTTTCTGTGCTGATAGTGCTACCACAAACATGGTCAATGTTCCTAAAACCTGCTGAACTTTCTGTAAGAAATGTGGCAAGCCCAAACTCCACAAAGTGACACAGTACAAGAAAGGCAAGAATTTTCTGTATGCCGCGGAAAAGAGGCGTTATGATGGAGCAGAGTGGTTGTGATGGGCAGACCAAGCCAATTTTCTGGAAAATGGCTAAAACTACAAAGATTGTGCTGAGGCTTTAATGTGTTGAACCCAACTGTAGGTGTAAAAGGATGCTGGCTATTAAGAGACGCAAACATTCTGAACTGGGAGGAGATAGAAGAGAAAGGGCCAAGTGATCCAGTTCTAAGCTTCATCTTTTGTTTCATTATGAAGACAATCAAATCTTGAAGTTATGTTCACTTCAAAAAATAACAAATGATCAATGGAGAAAAATATTTGCAACATACAGAGTTTTGATATCCCTAATATTTAAAGCACTCCCATAATTGAGAAGAAAATGATCAAGTACCTAATAAAAAAATTTGCCTGTGATATGAAGAGAGAGCACAGAAAAAGAAACTAGGGTGCATCTATGTTGATGTGTTGATGTGTGTGTGTGGGTCTGTAGATAACACCCACTTCTCATTCATAATTAGATAAATGGTGATCTTACACTATATTCTGCAGACTCAATTTTAGTACTAAAAGTAGTATTTCTATTTTTAAACTATTACTAGTATGTAAAGTAAGTAAGTAATTGTGTTAAAGATTTTCAGTTTGAGAGAAAAAAGTCCAAGAAGTAAACAATCTTACGTCTTAAAATTTAATTAGAAATATTAATGTAAAATTATTTTCTCTCTCTTGTTTTAAAATAGGTATTGACTAATTCTGTCTGCTACGAAGACCTGGAACCAGTGGCAAGTCAGGAGCAATGAGCATCCCCGGAACTCAGATTTTGATCTCTAATTCTTATTCCCCACTAAAAGGAAGAACAAAGTTCTTTGGGAAAAGGTTGAAACCAAGTCCACCACAGATCATACCCTTTTCAACTAGTGGATGAGTTGTAATTTTTCCATATGGAATAATTACAGCTAACAAATGCATGAGGAATATTAGAATTAGAAACCCACCATCTTAAAAGATCTAATGAAAAAAATGTTTTCGAACAATTGTCATGAATAAACACTAAAACTATTAGGAGAAAATTTGAGATAATCAATAATCATTAAGCATTACCAAACATTAGAAAACTGAATATTATATGCCTCCAGGTGTGAATTTGAAACACAGTATCATCTATGAGGTTTAGAAGAAAATTAATGTGATCTACTCATGCCTTTACATTTAAGTCCATTCTTCAATAATGTAGAACATGCAAGAGCAAGTAAAATTATGCCACAAGAAGCAAATCCAGAATATAGATGTTTTTACAAGACAACTGGGCTAATTCCTTCAACAAGTCAATGGGATGTGAGAAAAATGGGAAAGAAAGACGATTCTAAACTAGTATTTAAGAAGATGCTTGAGAGATATAGCAACCATATGCAATGAGTAGAACTTATTTGAGAAAACCAACTCTAAAAACATATTTTTGACACCACTGAAGAAATTTTAACATGGACTGGGTATTGTAAGTTATTAGGGAATTATTGTTAATTTTGTTAGATATATTAATAGTATTGTGGTTATATGAGGAAATATCTATTTTAAAAATAAATATGTAAAGAAGTGGATTGAAATGACATGTTTCATTTATTATCAGTATTAAATACTGTCTTTGTCTCATTACATCATATTGAATAAATTAAAATTTTAAAATGTTTTAAATTATGTGTTAATGACTAATATAATTCTTTTATTACTTATTTACACTAACTCAATTTCTAGCTAGTCATGGTTCTGAAGAATTCGTTTACAGGGGGCAGGAAACAGGTTTACAACTAACTCTCGTTAGGATGTGAGGCACCATCATTTTTAAAATCATATTCCCACTAAATAACTCATCCCAGTAAGTCTGACTTTTATCCATGAATCACTGTGTAGTGGACAAACCTTTCCCCATCTAAGAAAAGGGGCAGTGGAGTATGCTATCTTTAAACAAAGAAAAAATTGACCATTTTCAATGGATGGAAGCAGAACTCTAGGATAAATGGAATAGTCCCCAAGGATGGTCAAATGTGATTCTCTGCAGATGGCTGCACAGGATGACACTCCATAAAATATCATTTCTCTGCTAAGCTGCACAGCATCTCTGGTGCTTCAAACATATTGTTTATCTCATCAAGAGGAGCAGGTTCTAAAGGTAAGAACTGAACAAGTGCCATTGCTGAGAGAATGGAGCAGATGGCCCACCTGTGATGGTCTGCCTTCACTTGATGAGAAGCTGCTCCAATCCCAAGCAGACCAGTTGCCAATTAAACGAAGTCTTGGCTGAGGGGTCTGCACTTTCCTGTGACACAGAATCAGCTTATCGATTTTCTCAGCCTCTGCCCACTATCCAGTTCCATCACTACCCTCTTCAGAAATGAAGAAGTCCCTTATGAGCAGTCTGTGAAATATTCCACTAAGACTTACTAGTGACTGTCTGGATTTCACTGAAACTTCTCGCCTCAGTTCCAGGCTACATCTTGTTTTCAGATCATTTCTAGCTTAAACGCGAAAAAAGAAATGTGTCCATGCTTTGTAAGAGAAATTCGAAGATATAGATTAAACATATGAGAATTGTTTGAGCTTCCTTCTGCCACAAAATATGGGCTTTATTAACCACTCTTTCTAAACACATTGTAGGATTGCAACTTTTTAGGTAAATAGAATCTATTTAAGTTTTCCCCAAAATAGATGTAAAAGATATTATGATTAGCAGGCATAGTTTAACTTTCAAGGTTCAGGATCCTGAGCTGCAATATTTAAGAAAAACAATATGAGTCTGAAGAACACCATCAAGATCAGATGCCTAGTACCAAGAACCAGGAGGAGAGGGAGTTTCCTGTTCACAAGAGGGTGCTTTGACCAGGTCTGTCAGCTCATGATAGGCAACAGACAACCCGAGTAACCTGGAGCAAGGAATGAGCTACATAGCAAAGCAAGCGGCCCGAAACTTGCCACATCTGGCGAAAAAAACCCACAGGAAATAGTAAACCAGAAGAGAGCAGTGATTTAGACACAAGTGAGGTAGGCATGCAGAATTAGATCAGCTCTGGAAAGAATTTCAATCTCACCAAAAGGAGGTTTGGGCCCTGTTTTACTCTTAACCTTGGTATGCTTTTTCTTAGTTACATTTGGGGTGCTTTGCTACCAAACCCCCTATTGGTTAGATAATAAACCCTCTGGAAGTAGGTTCCATGCCTGTCTTGTTCACCCCTCCATCTCTAATGTCTACCATAGTGCTTGATATCCAGTAGGTGCCCAAATTTCCTTGAATAAAGGAATTGCTAGCACATTGTAGGAACTGAATCATTATTCTTTCAAATAATAAATGAATGTTGACTACTACTCTGGGCATGACTAGGTTGGAATGTGGTTTTGCTTTTGTTTTTCTTTCTTTGTTGAATTCCAAAAAAAAAAACCAGGAAGACTTCTCTCTGCAATTCAGAACACAGCCTGGACTTTACTCTACTGTAACCTGGGCATTGAAACCATTTCAATTTACAGTTGAGTGCTTGACTTGTTAGAAATCCCAAGGGAACCAAAAGTTTCTTCTTATAAAGAAACTTAAAATATTCTGATCCTGCATATAAAAATTTTTTTGACTTAGTCTTAAGAATTAGGTCTTTAACTTCTTTTTCCTGTCTTTCATAACAGCTTTCAAAACGATCTCCCTGCCTCCAGGCTTGCCTCCCTGCACTTCATCTTCCACACGCCTCCAGCGTAACCTTGCTAAAACTCCGATTTGATCAGGTCACTAACTCCTGTGTTCCAAAATCCCTTCATGGTTCATAATTCATGCCTTAGCATAGCAGCAAATGCCCTTCATCTTCCTTTAGTTTCAGCCCTATCCAGGTCAGGCCTCTTTACCCACAGATCCCATCCATGTGGCATGCTCCTGCCATACTGCACGTTCCACTAATCCTGAACCCTTCCATACTTTTCCTCTTGCTCTTTCTTCTGTCTTATCTGCTCCTTTCTTCATTTGCAAACTGGCAGTATCCAACTCCTCTGTCAAAATCTAGTTTAAAAGCCACCTTCTCTGTGAAGCTTTTCTTGACTCATGCCGATAGAATTAATCACACTTTCTGTTTTTCTATACCTTAATGTAGAGTGAACAGATGGAAGCGAAAGCTTTGGAGCCAGAAAGACCTCATTTCGAATACTGGTTCCTCTGATCACTATGACATTGGGTAAAACGCTTAAGGTCTCTGAGCCTCACATTTTTCACCTATGAAGTAGGTGTAATAATATCAACATATCAGAGTTGCTGTAAATATTGACTGTGATCACATACACACAATGCTTAGCATAGGTCTTGGCTACATAGTAAAAACTCAAAGGAATGTATTTACTTTGATTTTATCATCTTATTATTTCCTCCTTTATCATAATCGGATTGATATTGCAGATAACTGCATGCCTGCCTAACTCACTAGATTTTGAGTTGTTAAAGGCAGGTCTATGATATTTACGTTTTTATCCATGGTGCCTGGAACACTACCTGTCTCATTGATGATGCCAGTTTATTGCTTGTTGAGTCAAGTCCACTTGCATTTGATACAATGATTTCCTGGGATTTGCTGATAAAATGTACCACTATATGAAAACTGTTGATTCACGTGTATGAAATCATGTGAGTTACTTTAACAATATATAGATGGTGCTATAAATTGTTGTATTTATAGCTTTGTTCATAATAATCCCTGAAAAAGCAGCAGGACAAGGATGATCCCTTTTTGCCTCCTTTTCACCCAAAAGTATGAAATCAACATGACTTTGTAAGGCTTTTAGAAAATAGTACATAAATTCACCTCTAACCTATATTTCTAACAACGTAGCTGCTAGAGACAGCTTGAGCTGAAATTGCATTAAAACTCCTGAATGATTCAGTTCACTCAGTTCAATTGCTATTTAAGTATGTGCTGTGCCCAGTTCATTGGGAAAGCATGGGGAACAAGACAACACAAAAAGCTTTCTTTCCAGTTCAATTAAAGTAAACAATGACATGTACCCTGTTAAAATAGCAACTAAATAATAGCATTAAATGCACCTAAGATATCTAAGTGGGGCAAGTATGTGTGATGCTCTTGTCCAAGTCTGACCAGATCATGTCTGTGCCTCCAGTCCCCAGAAGAAGCACTCCCATTCTGCCACCAGTGTGATCCTTCTGGCTATGTCACTACCCAGCTAAAACTCTTCCGTGGTTGCATATTTCTGACCTGTAGCACACAGTCCAGACTTTTTGCCTGGCATAAAGCCCTTGGAGAAGTGAGACCACATGTATTTTTCCAGCCTTGCCTCCCTTACCTCACTCATACCTCCTATGTTCCAGCAACACGAAAATTGTCTCCTTGGACTTCCAGTTTCAACTCCAACGTGTAAAGAGCCTAGAACTCATCATTCCTTTCCTTACAACAAGTAAAACCTGGAGAAACTAAAAATTACTTTTCTTGGAAACATCAGAGAACTGAGGTTGCATGGCAAATTGTAAGGCTGAAAGCTGAAGAAATAGGTTCATCCAGAAAAACATAGCTAAGATCCTCTTATCTGGGGCAGAAACCCGCTAGATCCATAAACGGTGGGAATACTTAAATGGTAATTTAGATGAATTGCTGGAGGCTGAGGGTGGACTAGCTGGAGAGTGAGAAAACCCTGAAGACTGTAGTCGTGGTGGTTGGAGGACACACTTTCCTGGGTTTTACCACTGAGAAGCTCACCAGGCTCTCATGGTGAAGATCTGAGAAAGACCCCCTCATGGCTCTGGCAGGGGAGAGGGAAAGAGTAATCATGGTGAAATATGGCTGGAGCTTTCTCCATAATAAAGGCCTGCACTCCATGGGAAAAGTGTTTTCCAGAACATTTTTCCTGCTGGGGAAGGGCATTCCTCCCACTCCAGCCTCCTCTAGCTTCCTGTCTCATTTAAGAAGATGAAAACATAGTGGACAGGAGTCCGGGCCGCAAGGAAATAGATTGGGAACATTGCAGCCAGAAAAAGGAGTAGAAGCTGGAGGATTGGGGAAGAACTAAACCACTGAGAAAATACTGTGAAAGTCACGGCCCAAGACACAAGCTGTGTAAAACAGAGACTTAATCACAGGATGATAGAATGTTCCCCCTCCCCCATACCATACCACCAGGCCAAGACGGCTCCAGTAGAATGATAATGGATTGCAGCTGAAAGAGCAGCAAGACACAGGCTCTGTAAGGAAGAGTAATTAGGGAAGACCAAAGCCAAACAGGGAGGCGAAAACACAAACACTAGAGGAATTTGAAGACTCTAGCGCCTACAGCTAGAGCAAATATTAAATACAATCAAAATTCTAGCCAGCTTACAAAGATCCGCATTCTAAATATTTGTATACCTAAGTTCCACTACCTGATAAAACACATCTGGCTTTCAATAACAACAACATGACTATAAGAAATGCAAGAGAAATACCAGCCTGAAGAGGTAAGGCAATCATCAGAACCAGAAGTGGATATGGCTCAGATTTAGGGGTTATCAGAAAGGGAATTTAAAATAACTATGGTTTGTATTTTAAGGACTTTAATGGAAAAAGTAGATAACATTCAAGAACACATGAGTAATATAAGCAAAAATATGGAAAAACCAAGAAAGAATCAAAAGGAAATTCTAGAAATCAAAAAAGGTGTAACAGAAATGAAGAATGCATTTGATGGGTTTATCAAATTGATGACATGGCTGAGGAAAGAATCAGTAATTTTATAGCTAGGTCAAAAGAAATTACGAATGGAAATACAAAGAGAACAAAGAATTTATAAAACAGAGTATAACATGCAGGAACTGTGGGACGATTTCAAAAGATGTCATATACACATAATCAGAAGAATAGAACAAGAAGAGAGAACAGAGATCTTTCCAAATATTTGCAAAACTGATGACAGATAGCAAACCACAGCTTCAGGAAGTTCAACAAACACAAAGCAAAATAATTACAAACCACCCCCCCACCCACACACACACACCTAGGCATATCTCATTAAAACTACAGAAAATCAAAAACAGTGAGAAAATCTTGAAAGATGCCAGAGGGAAAAAGTAGTAACTTACCAATAGAGGAGCAAATATAAGGACAGGGGACTTCTCTTCAGAAATCATATAATGAAGAAGAGAATGGAGCAAAATATTTAGTGTTGAAAAAAAAAAACCACCAACCTAGAATTCTATATCAAATGAAATTATTCTTTCCAAAGGAAGGTGAAATAAAGAATTTCCAAGATAAGCAAAAATTGAGGAAATTCATCATCAACAGACTTGCCCTAAAATCCAAAAAGAAGATTTTTGTGCAGAAAGAAAATGATGCAGTTCAGGAACTTGGATCTACCTAAAGATAGGAAGAGAATGAGAGACACAATCAAAAATTTTACTTTTCTATTCTTAAATGATCTAAAAGATAACTGTTTCAAGTCATAATAGTAACAATGTATTGGATGACTAATAGCATATGACTAAGTGAAATAAATTACAATATCACAAATGGTGTAAGGGAGGAACTGGGAATACTCTGTTATAAAGCGCTTGTACTACATGCTGCATAGTATAGTAATATTTGAAGGTAGAATTAGATTGTTAAAAATGTATATGTAAACTCTAGGATAACAATTAATTTAAAAAGAAGTATAACGGCAATGCTGAGAGGAGATAAAATGGAATTATATAAAATGCTCAGTTAAGACCAGAGAAAACAGAAAAAAAAGGGAAAAAAAGGAACAAGTGACAAGGGTAATAAGTAGAAGACAGATACAAACACAATAGATATTAATGTAACTGTATCAATAATCACTTGACATGTGAAGGATCTAAATACATCGATTAAAAACAGAGATTGTCAAAGTTGATAAAGAATACAAGGCTCAACCATATGTTGTCTACAAGAAACCCACATTAAATATAAAAACACAGATAAGTTCAAAGTAAAGAGATTGAGAAAGACATACCATGCTAACACTAATCCAAAAAAGCTGGAGTAGGTATACCAATTTCTGACAAATCTACATTCAGAAAAAGGAAGATTATCAAAATAAAGAGAGGCATTATACAATGATAAAGTGACCAATTCTCTAAGAAGACAGAACAATCCTAAATACATATGCACCTAAGAAGAAAGCATTAAAACATAGGCAAAAATCAATAGAACTGCCACAAGAAATAGTTAGATCCGCTATTATAGTTAGAGACTTCAACACATTTCTGTCAGTAATAGATAGATCAAGCAGGCAGAGTATCAGCAAGGATATAGTTGACCTTAATATCACTATCAGTTGACTTGCTCTAATTGACATTTATACAATACCCCATCCAAAAACAGCAAAATACACTTTCTTCTCCAGCTCATATTCACCAGTATAGACCACATTCTGAACCACAAAATACCTTAGCAAAAATAGAAGAATCGAAACCCTATAAAACATGTTCTCAGACCACAATAGAATTAAACTAAAAATTAATCACAGGAAGATAACTGGAAAATCCCCAAATATTTGGAAATTAAAAAACAGACATCTAAATAACACATGGGTCAACAAAGTCTCAGGAGAAATTTTTGTGTGTGAGAGGAAAATTCACCCCTTCTTTTGCTTGAGGAAGGTTAGCCCTGAGCTAACATTTGTGCTAGTCTTCCTCTATTTTGTATGTGGGTTGCCACCATAGCATGGCTTGATGAGTTGTGTAGGTCTACACCTGGGATCCAAACTCCTGAACCCACTGTCACAGTGGAGAGTGCACTCCACTTTGCTCTGGGGCTAACCCCTCAAGAGAAATTTTTAAATTTCTGAACCAGATGAAAATTAAAATACAATTTATCAAAATGAGAGAGATGCAGCAAAAGCAGTGCTTAGGGAGAAACTTAGAGCATTAAATACACATATTAGAAGAGGAGAAAGGTATAAAATCAATAACCTAATCCTCCTTAGGAAACTAGAGTAATGCAAGCAGAAAGCAAGCAGAAAAAAAAGTTAGAGAAGAAATCAATGAAATTTAAAACAGGCAAACAATAGAGAAAGTCTATAAAACCAAAAGCTGGTTCTTTGAAAGATTCAACAAAATTGATGAGAAAAAAGAGAGAAGACACAAATTGGTAGTATCAGAAAGAAAAGAGTGTTCTTCACTTTTGATCTCGTGGACATTAAAATGGTAATAAACAAATACTGTGAAGAATTCTGTGCCCACAAATTGGATAACTTAGATGAAATGGACTAATTCCTTGAAAAATACAGACTACTAAAACTCACTCATGGGGAAATAACTTGAAAAAACCACTATCTATTAAAGAAACTATATCAATAATTAATAAATTTCCAAAAAGAAAAGTACCAAGCCCAAATGGTTCTACTGGTGAATTCTACAAAACATTTAAGGAAGAAATAATGCTGATTCTCCATAATCTCTTATGGAGAATAAAAGCAGAGGGAAGACGTCCTAACTCATTCTATAAGGCCAACATTGTCATGGTAACAAAACCAGATGAAAACATTATAAAAAGAAAACAATAACTCACATAAACTTAGACACAAAATCCTCAATAAAATATTAGAAAATTGAATCTAATACTGTTTTAAAAGAATTAAACACTACACCCAAGTAAAATTCATTCCAGGTATGCAAGGATGATTCAACATTCAAAATTTAATCAATGTAACACATCACATCAACAGGCTAAAGAAAAATCATATGAGCATATCAATTTACGCTTAAAAAGCATTTGACAAAATCTAACATTCATTCACGAGTTTTTTTAAAAAACCATCAGAAAACTAGGAATAACAGAAGAGAATTTTCTCAGCTTGACAAAAACTACAAAAACATACATTTTGCATCATACTTAATGGTGAAAGTCTGGATGCTTCCTTTTTAAGATCAGGAACAAGGCACTTATGTCCTCTATCACCACTACTATTCAATATCTTAATGGAAGTTCTAGCTAGTGCAATATAACAAGAAAAATATTTAAAAGTTATACGTATTAGAAGGAAGAAATGAAACTGTTATTTGACGTGATTGTCTATGTCAAAAATTCCAAAGAATCTGTAAGAAAAGAAAGCTAGAATGATCTGTGTTGTAAGGGATTAGAGTTGGGAGCATCAATGTGAACTCATGTTTGGCTCAATATGACACAGATGGTTACATACAAAAATATTCATAAATACATGTGTCTACACTAGTTAGTTTATACATTTATATTTCCTTTATCTGTCAGCTGAGAAAGCCTAGAAGCAATGACATCCCAGTAGCAACAAGCATACCTAGCACCCAGATCTTGATTTCTACTACCGTTCTCCAATAAAAGGAACCAAGGATCCTTGGAAAAATGGCTGATTCTAGGAGACAAATAGAAAATATACGAGATAAGCATGGAGCATTCACAAGTACCAGAAAGTAAGGAAGTACAGAAAAAATATATATATATATAATGTATGTACATAAGGAAAAGAGTTAGTCAAAGGCACACAGGACCAACTGAAGGAGCTCCCAGCAGCCAAAGCTACAACAACTGAAGCAACAAAATAAAGGAATATTGGCTTATAATCCAAAGTAGAAAATAAATATCCATGGGTCGATAATGATATGTATAAATGATTGAATAAATAAATGGAGAAAATAGACAAATGACCCATGCAGAATTCCAAATTATTTATGTAGCTACTTCACCCTCAAGGAGGCAGAGTGTAGCTCCTACTCCTTGAGTCGGGCTGTGCATAGTGACTTTATTCCAAAGAGTACAGGATGAAAGGAGGGGAGGTAACATTATAGTGGAGAAACATGATGAATATTCTCTAAACCAGGTGATCAAGGTTAATATCAAGAGTGATGGACATATTGATAATACCTCTATCAAAGAAAACATCAGGAAAATCCCAAATGAGGGACATTCTGCAAACTACCTAACTAGTACTCCTCAAAACTTTTAAGGTTCATCAAAAATAAGGAAACAGATTATCACAGCCAAAAGGAGCCTAAGGAGAGAGACCTTATGACCAAATGCAACATAGTATCCTGGATTGGATCCCAGAACAGAAAAATGACATTAGGTAAAAACTATAGACATTAGGGGCCGGTCGGGTCATGCAGCGGTTAAGTGTGCACGTTCTGCTTCACGGCGGCCCGGGGTTCACCGGGTCAGATCCCAAGTGCAGACATGGCACCACTTGGCAAAAGCCATGCTGTGGTAGGCATCCCACATATAAAGTGGAGGAAGATGGGCATGGATGTTAGCTCAGGGCCAGTCTTCCTCAGCAAAAAGAGGAGGATTGGCAGCAGTTAGCTCAGAGCTAATCTTCTTTAAAAAAAAAAACTATATAAACTGGAAAAAAGTGTTGACTTTAGTTAATAATGTGTCAATGTTGTTTCATTAATTGTGACAATTTGTGTCATATTAATGTAAGATATTAATAATAAGGGAATCTGGGTGTGGGGTATATATGGGAACTCTATACTACTTTACAGTTTTTCTGTAAATCTAAAATATGAAGCTTATTTAAAAATATTTTTTAAATTGTCACCTTTATCTTAACATACCATGTTCTTCACATCTTTCCTCATCATGATGTTTTCTTGGCCAGACATGAGCCTCCTTCTCCATTTGACAAAAATCTAAGACATCACTTCTTCTATAAGTGATGGGAAGGTTTACAGAATATTTGTCAGATTTCTCCACTATAACAGTCTGCCCCACCCTGCCTGTCATACTGTACTTTTTGGAAGAAGGTCATACACAGCTCTGCTCAAGGATTAGGGAGCTACACTCTTTACTTCCTTGAGGGTAAAGTAGCTACATAAATAATTTGGCATTCTGCATGGGCCACTTGTCTGTTATCTCCATTTATTTATTCAATCATTTATATGTATCATTATGGACTCATGGATATTTATTTTATACTTTTGATTGTAACCCAATACTCCTTTTATTTTGTTGCTTCAATTGAGATGTCATCTTCAATGTTTCCAGACAATGTTCATTGTTTCTCCTTCTCTTGATGCCATGGTGATTATCTCATTACAGTGTAATCATGTGCTTGCCTCTTCCCACACTAGGCTGAGTTCTCTGTGGCCTGCATCATGTCTTATTATTCTAACACTCTGCTAGCAAAGCGCTGAACACAATGGAGCCACTCAGTTAAGGTTGCTGTCCAAATGAAAGATCATGTTAGTAACACTTTTGAATTTTTAGTGCAAGTTCACAGACATTATTTTGTGTGTTCATCCCAACCATCTAATGCATTGACAGGCCACTATTTTTGCCATTTAAAATGAGAAAATTGAGTCTTAGAGAGGGGACAATATTTATCCTAGTTTACACTACTTATAAGTGCTGGAAAAGGCATTTATCTCGGGTCTTATGACTGTACATCTCCTTTCCTTTCCCATGTAGAGATAAACTGAGTCTCTTCACCTGCATTTAAATCCTGGCTCTGTCCCCTGCTATCTTTCTGATATTGAGTGAGTCACAAAATGTAGGTGACCTTCAAAAGCATCATATGTTTTAATGGAAACTGGTGATAGTACTTACCTCATAGAGCTGGTGAGGATTAATGGCTTAATGCCTGTAAAGTAATGGACACTTGGTAAGAGCTTAAGAAATTGCAAACACTTTTATTATTTTTTCACTAATATTAGTAATAGTAAAACTATTTAGAATCAACTAATCAGCTTCACCCAGATGCAAAAACAAAAAAAAAATGTAAGGGCCACATTTTTCTTTTTTTAAAGATTTTATTTTTTTCCTTTTTCTCCCCAAAGCCCCCAGGTACATAGTTGTATATTCTTCGTTGTAGGTCCTTCTAGTTGTGGCATGTGGGACGCTGCCTCAGTGTGGTTTGATGAGCAGTGTCATGTCCGCGCCCAGGTTTCGAACCAACGAAACTCTGGGCCACCTGCAGTGGAGCACGCGATCTTAAACACTCAGCCACGGGGCCAGTGTAAGGGCCACATTTTGTTTGCTCTGTTTGGGCCAACACACACACTATTTTTTAGTTATCCCTCCTTTAAAATACAAGTAGAATGGCAAGGAACCAGTCTTCTATTTGAGATGGCCATTTGGACTGCGTGACCTGTAAGTTCTTTTTCACACGTACTCTTCCACATTCTTTATTTCCTTTGCTGTCCCCCAAATAACGTAATACACAATATCAGAGGTTCAATAAAGATTGGCTGACTGAGGCTTTCAAACCCCCAACACAATCACTTTCATATTGCCAACTTTGATTCGGTTTGTGATTTATGGGCATATGGAGTGTTTGGCATGCCAGAGTCTCCTCTTTTGAGTCATGATTTGCAAATGGATATAATAACCCATAAACTGATACCAGCATCAAAACAGAGCCATCCAATGTGAGTAATAAATGGCCTTCAGAGGGAAAAGACACTAGCCCATTAGGAAGGGCACAAACAACAAGCAAAAGTGAGTGAACAACTGCCTTCATCGAGTCAGGGTTTCTCAGCTCAGTTCACACATTCTGTCCATTCTAAGACATTGTGTGTGATGAGTGCCTAATGAAATCGGACTCTCACTCTCCTTTGGCAAGGCAGTCTTGCAACAATAGACTAAACCTCGGCCCTGCCAACCCCAAATAGGAATGCCAGTCTGCCTCATTCCAGATTTGTGGCTTGTCTCCACAAAGTTATAGTGATTCTCTTGTCTGTACCAATTGCAGGCTGCAGATGGGTAGCCTAATGCTGTAATGTCAGACTAAATTCTCCACAGATGAACTGGAAAATTTCCTCACTCATTCAGAAATCTGCCAGCCAGCTGTCAGATCTCCAGGACTCCCTCACTTGTCCAGATCGCCAATGAACAGACGGTGTTCACCACCATGATTAGGCTGTGTTTTCAGTTCAAACCCTGTTCTCCTATCTAATGTTTTAATCCATTCTTCTTTCTTCAAAGACTCTGGAAAATGGTCATTGGAAATTTCTTAACCAGAAGGATTCTTCAAGAAGGCAACAGAGAAACATGCCAAAACTACCTTGGAGTAAGGATAAAAAGTCTACCTCTATGAGCTACTCATTGGCAATGACTCCACTCCATGCTCAATCATTCTTCCAAGGTGCCCAGTGGAGGACACCCTTTTGTGCCAACAGGGATGGGAAATTGGTAAGCAGACGCCAGCTCACTAGGTGCTTGACTGTCACCATCAATAAAGAACACAACATAATTTTAGGGGACTCCAAAAGCCAAGACGTGACATTTAAATAGAACAGGAAACAAGCAACAAATGCACTACAAAGGGTAAGAAAAGAGGGAAAGAATCAATTTCATTTCCATTTATAAAGTATGAGAACATTTCTCATTTCTAAAAAAATGTCTTTTTGCCTTGACATATTTAATCGAATAAAAGAACTTAGATCATCTGTGTGTGGGCTTTTGGGAGGGGATATTTTCTTGGGGGGAAGTTTGTAGAGTTTGTTCTTTCTTTAGTATTTGATCTGGGTACAATTAGTTCAGGAACATCCATTCACAGGGTCTTTCTCTATGGAGTGGAGATTTTGAAAAATTCAAAAGTTCTTTCTGAGTATGTTTCTTTCATGGCTCTTCCTTGTCAATCATTAGTTAAGTGATTTGCTCACAGATACTTTCCCATAGAGCATGAGCTTTGGGGTTAAATAGGCCTAGATTCAACAACTGGCTGTCTTTTATAGTGTGCAAATCATTTAGAAAATTTTTGATTTTTCATAGCCTCGATTTCATCATCTTTCAGAGATATTGTGAACTCCCAATGTATGCTCTCAAGCCACCTGTCAAACACTTCCCAATGACTTCCCCTATAAACTGTACAGAATCTACCAGCCCTGCTAAATCTGGCCCCTGCCATCCTCTTCAATTCTGTCTCATGTGACTCTCTTCCTAACACCATGTTCAGGGACTCTGACCTACTTTCAGTTCCTTAAATAGACCAAGGACTTTACCTTCTCGAGGGAGTCCCTGTCTTCTCCATCTGAATCACCTTCCTCCCTGCGCTTTTCACAGCTGGTTCCTTCTCATCCTTCAGATTTCATTTCAAGTATCACTTCCTCAAAGAGATCTTCTCAGACAACTTTATCAAACAGTTCCTCCCGTCGTGGTGTCTGTTGGCTTTCTTTATATCTCTTTTCACAGTTTGCATTTACATATTTAAGATTCTTATTACCTTTCTCCTTCATGGAGGTAGAGGTATGTCTGCCTGGAAGGTTCCCTTCCTCACAACTCCATTGCTTTGACTAATTAATATTCATCCTTCCTTCAAGACATTTCCTTGACTTCCTAGACCAGGTTAAACCTCCTCTGTGTATATCTCCTCAGCACCCTGCACTTTGCTTCTGGTACTCTCAAAACACTTCTAGTTACTTGGCCATTGGCTCTTTCCTCATACACTCGCACGAGGACAGAGTCTAAGCCTGTTTTGAACCACGTTCATACCACTCACTATCATGCCTGCCACCTAGAAGATGCTCAACAAATGTTAACTCCTGTCTGTCCCCATGTTAGTATTAATTATAAATCCCATGAACATCTAAATTTCCCCCATTCCTGTTGCTGCCCCCTTTACCTGGGGGATTAAACCTGTGTAGTCTCTTCATTTTCTCTTTCTTTACTCCATTACTCTCTTCCACTTCAGAACTATTATGTGAAAACCTAGATTTACTGATTCAGACACATTCCCAGGGTATTAGATTCAAAGAACGTGTAAAAACAGAACAAAGCACAATATGTAGAATGTGAGGTGAAAATGTCTACCTGACGTGCTTTGGTGGTTCAGGGTGGGTGAGCAGTTATTTGTATAAGCAATTACTTAGTAAATAAGACCCACGTAGTTTTTGGCAGCTTCTGATTACCTCTTCCCTAATTTTACAGTTACATCTTGTTTTCTTTAGCATTTAGATTTTCCTCCTCTCCTCTCCCCCTACCTCTCCACAGCAGCCTAGTTTCCACCTTTTGTATCTTCTCGCGGTAGTTATTTTCCCAAAACACCGAACCCAAGGTGGGTACACTGGTTTGTGCTTCTCTGTTAGGAATCCTCTGCTCAGAAAATTCCCAACTGGTAAACCTCATACCTAAGTGGATAGTTGTCGCATGACCAAATGCAAGACAAGCTGTCAAATAAATAAGACCACTAAGTGTTCTAGACATGCCAAAAATAAAGGGGTAAGGACATCCACAGACTACTGAGAAAACTTTTGATTCTTCTACTGAAGGAGCTTCTTGTGTTCAGCGTCACCCTTATTCTAAAATTTTGAGCTTTTCAATTAAATAATAAGGCTATATTCTTCTTAATCATTTTATTATAATAATTAATAAGTGTTGCCTCTCACATCCACATTTAGAATTTCCCCCTCCCCCAAAAATTATTCTCCTATTTAGTCCCAAGAAAAGTTAAATTAACCTAAAGTTTGGGAAACCATATGACAGTCAATCACAGAAATGCTATCCAGAGAACAATAGCAATCTTACAATGGCGAAAAGTTAATTATCTAAACATTTGCAGAATTTTAAGATGTCAGGATAACAGACCAAGTTTATAGAAATGAAGCTGAGCCTTGCAATGTTGACACTGTCTCCGAAGCATAAAAAACGTTTAGGTTTTAGTAAACTTTTAACATAATATCTCCTTAAGAATTAACAACATGTAAAATGACCAAGAAATTCTCAGCTAACCATGAAAACTCTTTTGAGACGGGAGCCGCAGAGAAATGTGCAGATCCTGCTGATATGGGGGCAATGTAGGTATTTACTGCAGACTACAGCAATGCGCAAATACGGTTCTTTGAAATACAGCTATTATTGTGGTTACAAAGAAATAGACAATATTGCAAAGCTAATTTAATATTTGCTTGTCTACCAGACTTATATTTTCCCTCCCTTTCCTTCCTGTCCTCTGTATCTATCACTTCTATATGGCAAACAACACTGCCCTTCAAGTCAAAGGGGCTGGATTTTAATCCTGACAGTGTGACATTACGCAAGGCACTTAATCTCTCTGAACCTTAAGTCCTCCTCAACAAAACAGGGTTGACAGCTGTCTCATAAGATTTGTGGATGAAGCAAGGCAAAGAACGCAATGTTCTGGCCACAAAGGCTGGCACATACTCAGCGCTTAATAGCTATCTTAACACCTCCTCCTTCATTTTAGGAAAATAAGAAATACACATCTCCTGTTACCTTACAACTTTAAATGCACCCTCTCGGTCACTTCTCACGGCACTCAGTTGTATAGATCTCAAACAAATTCCATTATACCAACTCCAAAATGTTTTGTAGCAGTAGTTCTCAAAACCCAGAAATAAAGTCACCATTTAAAGAGGGGGAGTATATCATGGATGAACTAAAATACAACTGTGGTCACCTGAGCGCTTAAGTTCAAAAGCTACAGCACTAAAAGTAAAATGCTGCCTCTTGGCTCTGACTTGCAACAATGCAATTGCAAAGACAATTCCAAATTTGGTCACATATCAAGTAGAAGTTTTTAAAAATAGGCCATGCAAATAGTCCAGGATGTGTTTTTACTAATATTTAAAATCACTTTGAAAATTAAATCATGAAACTATCCAGTCCTCAAATCCCTGTGGATGCCCTGAAAAGATGTCAGCATAGATGCCAGTCTGAAGAACAAAATTTCATGGTAACAGAAGTTGGTAAGCATTTTTCTAAAAAGCAGATGCAAATCTTCAGAGGCCAGAAGTGAAACTGAACTATGTCACATTTTACAGTAAGTGTCTTTATCCCTACTTAAAATGCATTTTAATGCAAGTAAAAAGCAGTGCTTTGAAGAAAACGAGGTAAAAGGAATTATGAAAACACAACTCTTTCTATACTTTCTTCCTATTTTTGAATCTTCGTTTTGCTGTCTTTCTTCAATCGTTGTTTGCGAAGTTGGGCAATCCAACTGGTAGTCAAACCTATGCAGATAAACCAGGAATTTGATAGAGTGCCTCGGCCAAGGATGAGGAACAGGGATGACAGGAACTGTGGTGACCTAAGCAGAGGGCAACCTCTAGCCAGTTCCAAATTATTATTACCACAGAAAAGACATGAACCCAATGAATTCAGATCTTCTAATTCTTCAATAAACCAGAAAAACAGAATTTTATATAAAACCTGATTTTTCAATGATGCAACTCTATCAATTTAAAAAAAAAAGAAAACACTATCCAAGCTAAATAAAACATATTTGAGAGCCAAATCCACCCGAGACCCGTTTGTGAGCACCAATACTTCGGGACGACTGAGGAGTTTGGGAGGGAGAGGGGTAATGGAAGTTGAAGGGGATTTATGGACAGCCTAACTCCCCTCTCCCTTTCCCACACCCCATCTCTACTGAAAATATTGAGCCAACTGTATTCTTTATAGAAATTTCTATATTGGCAGGGTTTGATAAATTGTAATAATAAGATGCACAATTCATGAAGATCATTTTATTTGACTTTATTTAATTTCCGCCTTCTTGAGTTGAGGGAACTTAAAATTTCAGAGGCTAAATAGCTTCACAAAAGTAAACAAAATGAAACAAAAAAGGTCTCTTTCAATGGCACCATTGTGGCATCTGATTTAACCAAATCACCACAACACTACTCCTGTGGGTCATCCACCAAGGCATAACAGTGACTTTACTTCATAAGATGCCAACTGTTACACAAATCATCCTCCATCCCCCACACATTGCCATCACTAACATTGACCTGATTGCTGACAACTTCGGAATTTATACCTTAAGACTATTTCTCTTAGCTTAATTTTATATATTTATATCAAATGGCTTGACTAGACATCTCCACTTAGATGTCCAACAGAATTTTCAAACTCAGTAACCCAATACTGAGTTTTGTGGTTTCCATCACCATGATGTCTTCCAAATGCATGATCTTCTCTTTTTTCCACTGTCACTGTTTTAGTTCAGGGTCTTTTCGTTTTTACCTGCCTTACTAGGACAACTTCCTGCTGCACTCAAATCAGCTCCCACTATCTCTAACGTTTTACCTAAGAGGTCAGTTGAAGTATATCCCTCCCCTATTTGAAATACAACAGTTACCAACTGACCTCAGGTCAAGTCCAAACTTGTGACCACAGCCCACAAGATCATTCATAGTCTGGTCTCAGTTTACAGCTCCAGCCTCATCACTCCGCAGTCTTCCCACTTAATCCTCTATGCCTTGATCACTCTGAACACAAGTATAGTTGGCCAGAGGATACCAGGTCCCTGTGGGTCAGACTTAGAGCTCTATGAATCAATGCTGTCTCAACTACACTGATGAGAGTGGAGTAAGGAGAGTTTTTCAAACAAAAATAGGGGGCGTTATTACCAGAAGAAAGGATTTCTGTCTTCTACTTGAAATGTATTTGGACATACAGACTCCATCACCTAAAATACCCCAACAGTGAGGCTTAGTTACTGAATCTATACACTAGGCATACACTGGATCCAAGTGTAAGGTTTTGACATTGATGGTGTCTGCTTTAGAATATTTGCTCCTCAAGTGTCATTTTCTCTTGTCTGTTTGCCATTTGTAACATTGCTCCTTCTTCCTTGAATACACTTCTTTCTCTTTTTTGATGGTCCACTTGTCCTTCAAGATTTGGCTCAAGTATCACCTCCTCAAGAGAGACTTCTCTTCCTCTGATCTTAGATGTTTCCCATGTGAGCTCCCCTAATACTTGGTGCTTACCTGACAAGGTGCTTATATGGGACAAGAGCTAACCTTTAGTACAAAATCCTGAAACAGGACTTAAGGATTCCATAAATATTCAAAGAACGAAGGAGCAAGAAATGGCTAATTTATATTTAATAAAAGCTAGCTGTCAATTCAGTTTATCCCATTTAATGCCACATCATTCATCTTCTAATGAAGAACGTCTACTTCCCATTCCCCCTAAACACACACACTCCCCAATATACCTCATCTGCTCACCTTATCAGGGGTAAACAGAGTCAAACTCTTGAGTGGCCCACAGAAACTTTGTCTCTCCACATGAGTCAGAAAATGGAAGAATTTGAGATCCATCGCCTTCCCACAGTAGCATAAATACACATTATCTCAACAACGATATCTAGTTATTTATTTTGACCAAGGGTTATTTACTCTAAATTGGATAAGGGTTAAAAATAATTACAGACATCTTATAGCTGAGTGGCTCAGTGATCACTGCCTGGAATGATCCTTATGTCTTGATGTCTATCAACACATGCAAAGAATCCATCAAATCACTAATTGGCATGCTCTGCAGAAGTCTCTGGAGAGAAGCTAAGGCACTGAGCGCTTTCTAGTTTCAGCATACTCTTGAAGCATGGTGTCCCTGGAGATCAGAGCTGCCAAAGGGCACTTATATTGTGGGAGACCATCAAGGCTCCTCCTTACTTTCAATATGTCAAGATTTTAACAGAAACACAATATTGTACCAAATCCAATGTCATCTTTTTGATACTTATGGGGAAACAAAATAAAATGAGCAATGAAAAATCAATGAAAGTCGATTGATTTTCCCTATTAGGAATTATACCTTATAATTGTTTGCTAAAAGAGGAATTGGCATTTTCCAAAGCCAGTGATTGGCTGGGATTTTGTGCTTACTGAACCTCTGTGGGTTTAGAGTTTGACTTTGGATAAAAACTAAGAGTTGAGCAGCATTTGAGAAGGCTCTCCAAGACTTTCATCTGGAAGCCAGCTAGTGAGCTCACAAGGTTTCTGACATTTCCCCCATTCCAACCAGGCTGGAACCCCACTGTAATCAAAATTCACAATGTTCCAGAACTAGACTTTGGTCCTCATTAAAAACCCAACAGACAAAAAAGTCCAGGAGGCCTGCTAGCCAAACCCTTTCACACGGCAGGGAAGGTTGGCATTCAGTTTTATTTTTAAGTTAGCAGACCCAGATCGGGGACTCATTTTGAAGGCTGATGAAAGACTGAGAGTCCATGTTTCATCTTCTGATTAATCCAAAATTAAACAATTCTGTGATTTTGATCACTTAATCTTCTTTTTTAAACATATGTGACAGATAATAAATAGCCATCTCTAGTACACATAGCAGGCCACACTGTGTTTGCCTGGAGGATCTTTATGGCCCATTCTTAGGCTTATTCTAAGATTAGATAGTAAATCACAATTTCCTTTTAAAGCACTGTCACCATTTTCACCTTTTATTGAAACCAAAGTGTGTGTATTCTCCTCCTTGGGCATTACCTACCTGCCACTCATATTCCCAGTAATAATCTGTCTTACTTTTTAAAAACATTTTTGATGAAGTGGGTATGTGATTTATGTAAGCCCTGTAGTACATGAAAGGGGAAGGGAATTAGGCATATATTGTGAGGTTCATTAGTTGCATTTGAGTTAAACATAAATCTTTGGAGAATAACAAAGTATTTTGAATTTTCCAAGTTTTTTTCCCTAAGACTTGAAAATTAAAAGATTTTTTAAATAATAAATAATGAATCCCACAGTAGGTGAATGGGAACTTGAACACACCAAGTAAGATCTTATATATTTCGGGGAAATAAATGACCGGCCCTGTATATAAAGTACCTGTGACCATCCTGCTCACTTGACTTTAATTGCCTCCCTTTTGTGACCACCTCAGTCTTCTTTCCTGCTGGTCCCTCTTACCACCTCGCCTTTCCCAACCTCCAAGAGCAGGAAGGAACTTTTATCACTCAGGTCCCCATAGGACTTGGTCTATACCCTCCTTATAACTCACCACAATGCATTGCGATTATTTTGCTTCCTTAAATGTCTTCCTCACAGACCAAACTCCCCCAGGACTAAGACTTAACTTTCTTTTCATTCCCAGCATATAGCAGAGCACGTGGCATATTTCTTTTGCATACGCATTTGTTTATTTATGCGTTGACTCTTTGCAAAAGAATATTTTTAGGTGCTTTATACAACAGAGGGATTTATGATTGAAAGTAATAAAAGATAAATTCACAAATAAAACAGGGCAGAGTAAAAATAAGAGGCAATTAGTCAGTACCCAGCACAGTTTTTTGAGTCTATGGGTCAGGGTCTCAGCAGGAATCTGATGGCACACTCAAATGGAATCCATTAAGGAGAGTTTAATAAACGGACTATTTGCAAAGGTGTTGGAAGGGTTTAAGAAATGGAAAAAGTGGGTAGTGGAGTGCCTTTGGGTAAATAACAAAAAAAACTGCTCCAGGAGATTTTGCTACTCTAGACCTGAAGGGCAAGGTGAGGGAGTGCTTACTGGTACCCAGAGAAAGCTGTGGACTTATAAAGGGAAGCAGCTAACCTGCAGTGTCCTGACCTGCAGAGCGCTCAGGGAATGAGTACTCATTCTCTTCTTGCCTCTAGATCTCTTTCTCGTACCTCTCATGGATCGAATCTAATGGAAGCCCAAGGGCAGAGAATCCCCTTGACATAATGCTCATGGGTCAGGTCCCAGAGCACAGAGCAGTGTGCACAAGAGAGGCTTGAGGAGAAGACATCCAACACATAGTAAAAACTTGCAAATTTAGTTATAAATATACTAGAAACAGCCAGAACAAAATAAGAAACATAATTAGTTCCAAAAACCAGAGCATTTATCATTAATAGTGTATCAGTGGTTTATGAAAAGGCACAGAAGCCTGAGAGAAAAATCTCCCACACGACCTCCTAAGAATGACTTTCATAGAGCTCCTTCTTGCAGCATGCCTTGAGGCAGACCCAGGGCCCAGGAGACAGAGCAGCTGAGAAGTAAATCTACGAGGTCACAATAATGGCCTGTAACCCTACCAGTCTCATGGCCTGATGGTCTAGGGGTAAATTCTTAGAGAACTTGGAGGAAATGTCAAACTGATTATCTTTTATGTAATTCTCCAAGAATATCAGTCACTTTCTTTCTAACAAAGATTTTGATAAAAGTTGAGCAACAGACAATTAATATTCCCTGGCATAAACAAGGATTACATATGAATGATAAAGCTGCAGGCTTCATTAATCAAACAAATGAAAGATAAGGCCAGTTCTTTTTGTGAAATTTAAGGTGCCTAACCCAGATATGCATCTGAATAGATGCCCAATACACACACACACACACACACACACACACACACACACACACAGTCAAGCTGTTTCTATACTCTCTGAAAGATTCAATAAACATTTCTTTTAAAAAGCAGAAATTGATGGGGCCAGCTCTGTGGCCAAGTGGTTGAAGTTCTGCAGGCTACACTTCAGTGGCCCAGTATTCACGGGTTTGAATCCTGGGTGCAGACCTACCCGATTCATCAGCCACGCTGTGGAGGCATCCCACATGCAAAGTAGAGGAAGACTGGCGCAGATGCTAGCTGAGGGCTAATCTTCCTCAAGCAAAAAAAGAGAAAGATTGGCAACAGATGCTAGCTTGGGGCAAATCTTTCTCACACACACACACACAAATTTTCTAAAAAGTGAAAGATATATAAAAATACATAAATAAAAAGCAGAAATTGAAACATGCAGAGAATGGGCATACCCCGTTTGTGCTTTCTTCATCTTTGCTACCAAATAGGCTCCAAAAGAAAGCATATTCTTCTCCTCAATATATATTCTGATAGAAACGAGCCATTTCATTACTTGTTATAGTAAAAAAGAACTACAGTCCCTTCTAATGTTCTAATCATCACGATCACTACCAGTTTTAAATTGCTTACTAAGTGCTAGACAATCTATTAAGTACTTTACATGTATTAACTCATTTACATCTCACATAATGGTCACCACCTGTATTTTACAGGTGAGGAAACTGAGGCACAGAGAGCTTAAGTAACTCACTTGTATTAGTCAGGATTCTCCAGAGAAACAGAACCAGTAGGATACATATATAGATATATAGATATAGATATGGAGAGGAGGAGATTTATTACAGGAATTGACTCAGTTGTGGAGGTGAGAAGTCCCATGATCTGCCATCTGCAGGTTGCAGGCTAGAGAAGCTCCCTTGGCCAAGGTCAGGAGAAGATGGAGGTCCCAGATCAAGAAGAGAGAGAGAATTCTCCCTGCCTCTGTCTTTTTGTTCTGTTTGGAACCTCAACCGATTGCATGATGCCTGTCCACGTTGGTGAGGGCAGATCTCCTTTATTCAGTCTCCTGATTCAAATGCTAATCTCTACTGGAAACAGCCAGAAACAATGTTTTACCATCTATCTAGGCATCCCTTAGCCCAGTCAAGTTGACACATAAAATTAACCATCATGAAGCTCAGGGTCACCCAGTATGCAAGAGGATTTAAACCTTAGAAGTCTGGCTTCAGAGAACCTTCCTCTTAACCACCACAAAATTCTAACAAACACCCTAGTCTAACATTAGACAAGCAAAGTAGATGAAAATTCATCTTGTGAAATGAGAAACTTGACAGAACCAAGAATTGTTGCCCTAGTAATACTTCTAGCTCAATACTTCCCATGCTGCGACTCCATAGGTCATCTTGTCCTGTAAGATGCACCAGGAAAAGAAAGATTCCAAGGATGATGAAGTGGGGAAATACTGCATACTAGTATCCTACTTTGTGGGAGTGCTGATACACATCACATTACAGGCTCTGAGAAAGTATTTATGAAAGAAACCTTTTTTCTCTTTCATTATCCAAATTCTACTAAATGTATTCCATCAATGAATTCATTCATTGCTTCATTCTTGCTAAGGTCAGCAATGACCTCTGAGTCACTAAATCCAAAGGACTTTGTAGCAGCTCTAGAGATGATAGACTTTGCACTCCTTTTAAAATATGTTCTTCGTGTGTCTTCTGCAATGCAACTTTCTTAGTTTCCTTCCTTCCGTATGTCTCTTGTTACTCTTTTACCAGTTCATTGACCACCTGCCAGTCAACAATTGTTGGAATCTTCAGGACTCAACCCCAGGCCCTTTCTTCTTCTTACCTGAGGGTCTCTCCCTAGATTACTGCATCCACATCCATTGCTTTAATATCCACACATTGCAGATAATGCCCAGATTTATATCAATATCCCAGACTTCATCTGTAAGTTCCAGAACCATTTTTCCAACTTCCTATTTAAAATCATAACTATGATGTCCCAGAGCCCTCTCAAGTTCAACATGTCGAAACTAAAGCTCCTTATTTTCCTCCCAAACTTTGTCTCTTCCTGTAGTCTCCTCTCAGGAAGTGATGGAAATAACCATCCATTTGCTTACCAAAAACAGAGCCTCGTTATGTGACTCCCTCTCCCTGACCACCCACATCCCCTCATCATCAAACCCTGTTGACTTTGTAGCTAAATGTCACCCATACCCATCTACTTTTTTCCATTTCAACAACTACAAGCTTAATCTATGTTACCGTAACCTTTTTCTTAGACTTTTTACAACAACATATAATTGGGTTGTATGTATAGCTACTCTGCATCAGCTATGCTCATCTAATCCATTTTCCACCTTAAAGACAACATGTCCAAATGAGTGACATTTTTAATTTTTTTATTTTTATTTTTTTTTTGAGGAAGATTAGCCCTCAGCTAACTGCTGCCAATCCTCCTCTTTTTGCTGAGGAAGGCTAGCTCGGAGCTAACATCCATGCCCATCTTCCTCTACTTTATATGTGGGACACCTACCGCAGGATGGCTTGCCAAGTGGTGCCATGTCCGCACCCAGGATCCAACCCTCCGAACCCGGGCCGCCGAAGCGGAATGTGCAAACTTAACTGCTGTGCCACCAGGCTGGCCCCATCAGTGATATTTTTTAAATGCCAGTATAATCATATCCCCTTTCTACTTAAAATATATTGATGGCTTCTCACTTAACTAATGATAGATAAAACCTTCTTAAGCTGGTCTTCAATGCCTTCCATGCATGGCCCTTGTCTATCTCTCTAGAATTTCTAGCATTTTTTTTTTCCTCAGTGTCTCCACTTGGAAGACACGAACCTTTTGCAATTCATCAAACCTGCTGGGCTCATACCTAGAGCAAATAGCTTGTGCCAATGTCCTATCTGGGATGTATTTCTCTCTCTTCCTCTTCTATTTAGGAGCCACTCATCTTTCAGATTTTATCCAAGCATTGCCTCTTCAGAGACATCTACTTTAGCTCCAAGATGAGACCAAATGCCCCTATTTTAAGCTTCTATGAAACTACATACCTATCTTTTATAGCATTTGTCTTATTTGCAATTTTATATTTTCTGCATAATTATTGGAGAAATGTTTTTTTCATTCACTATGATATCTTTAGCACCTAGCACAGTGCCTCGAACAATGTAGGTGTTCCTGGAGCCAGGCACTATCTTACCAGCACTGTGCTAAGTGCTGTAGATAGAACATTAAAGAAGATAGACTTCATTTCTTTGCTCATGGAGTTTTTAGTCTAGTGTAAAAGAAAGGCAAGTGCAATGCAATGTGCGGTGGGGGTTAAAACATGAGAGGTTCCAGGGAAAATCAAGATGTGGAGGGTTAAGGAAGGCTTCCCAGAAACAGAAGACCTAAATAACAGCGATAGCTACGTAAGCACTTTATGTATAGTAATTCACACCGAACTTCATCTAAGAGGGTGGTAAATAAGGAAACTGAGGAGCAAGAAACGTATGTGACTTGCCAAGTTTGTTCAGCCAGTTAGAAGGGGAGCTGGATTCAAACCTAGACAGTCTGGCTCCCACTCTGTGTTCTGAACACACGCTGCATTGAGTTTCTGAGTTGCCAGGCAAAGGAGAGTCAAGAGCCAGGCAGGGTTCCAAAGAAAGGGTAGAGCAAAAGCAAAGACTCTGAGACTAAAAAGGACCCTAAGCTTCTGAGAAACTGACTGATCAGATTGCATTTTTAGAGAGAAGAAGAAGGAAAAAAAAAACCCACTAGCTATAATGTGGAGATTGGATTGGAGCAAGGCAAGCCAAAAATAGGTTAGCCTTTTCACACATCCACCCATTAAAATCTTTTGGAACGTGCACTCCTTGGACGACCACAAGAGAACACCACTCTGCACAAACCAGAGACCGGACTAGGGTTTGATCCTTATACGGGGCATTGCTCCTTTCCAAGCCCACAAACAGAAGACGACTTTGAGTTAAACATTTGAAAAATATACATGCTTCGGTCACAAAAATGGCCCAAAAAGGGAATTTGACTTGGTTCAGAACAAATCCAATTCCAGAAAGTTCACACAACCTCACTGTTTTAGAACTTGAAAGAACTTTTATCTTCTCAAGTCCATGTGTAACAATGATGAAAAGAATAAAAGGACAATTACTACTAACTACTTCCCTTAAAAAAAAAATCAAAGAGGATATAGTTAAAAAAAAATAGTGAGCTGGTTTTTCATCCTCACATCTTTGAAGGACTGTGCAAGGAAGGAGGGTGGCTATGCTAGCTCAGGCATTTTTGCACATATTATCCACAGGGAAATCTAAATCTATAACCATCATCATAAAATGAAACAGGGAGCAAATCAGAAAGGAATGAATGAAGGGCAAGTGATAGCCAAGGGGTTTACAATAATCAATTATTAAAATGCCTTAAAAGAGCAAAGAAAATGCTGATCAGATCAGCAAAGCACCTTTTAATAAATAATATGATTTGGGTTTAATTAATGGCCTAATTACAGTTTTACCCAATAGGCTTAAATGCTCCAAAGGAACAGTTTGAGTCTCTTTGGTAGATAATCTGTGTTTTAAAAAATGTTCTAATTACATATTTGCTTGAGTAAATAATGTGAATTTTACAAAACTGCCTAATGATATATTTATGTGACTATATTTACCCAAATGGCCTCATTCTGTACTAATGGAGTCAGGATTACCGCTCCTGGGAGACATGAGAAAGTGGGATGGCTCCAGCTTTCACCCTGACACCCCTGTTATTCTCACACTGTTCTCGCTCTCTGTCACCCCAAAACACACCACTGAAAGGGGCTGACCCACTTATTCATCACCAATTTAAATAGGAAAAAAAAAATTCTCCCTCAGACTTTTGTGTAAACACATTTTGCAGAAAGGGTACAGACTTGAAAAATGGTATTAATACTGTACACTCTCCATTAAAAGTGGATAATGAGACTGTGATCAAGACAGGACGTTCAAGGTTTTAGTAGCTGCATAAATTATTCTGTTCTTTATATAGTATCTCGCAATGCGTCACAAAAACTCAGACTCTGTTGGAACCAGATTGCGTGACTTAACGCCACATAATGGTCTGTATTCGGTAACAGAGAAGTCACAGAAAAACTGAGTTTGAATCTCCCAGCTTTGTGGTGGCATGTGTCCATCCACATGGACACATTTTAAGTCATTTTCACATGTTTTAGAAACATAAATCTAGAAAAAGTGGATGCATATCTATTCATAAAATTGCGTGAAAGAACTAAAAGTTCCATTTCATAGTTTTCTCATGAAATCTGACTTAGACATTGACTGTTTAAATTTAGGTGATGTTTCAGTCACAAAATAACTAAACATGGCCCAGAGAAGGAAATACACCATTAACATTTCTGGTCATTCCACAGGCAAAGTGAGACAATTTACCAAAACACATACAAAAAATGATAGAATAAATGGTCAAGAGAACAAGGGAATAAAGAAAAACAGGTGTGAGAATAAAATCGAGGAATAAAATTAGCATCTCATCTCATGCCTTCAATAATACCCTATATAGACACTCAGCTTCCGAGGGGCCAAAGCAAAGCAGGAAACACGACAGTTTACACAAGTCAATCAAGTCAGATAATCAGCAAGATCTAAAATAATTTTTCCTGTGATCCGCATAAACAGGATGCCCTGTGCACACAATATTTTCAACAACGTCCCAACAGAAGACACAATAGTAAGTTTCATGATTGTGAATTACCATTTAAATCAGGGACAGAGTTCCATACTTTTAAAAATGGAATACATCGTAAATGTAATATTAACTGTGCTGAGCACAGTGGTACCCCTCTTCGATGAATCAGAGGCATTCCAATAATTGCAGGGACTCGGGGTCTCATTATAGGCACTAATTGTATTTTACTATAATTGGGCAAAATTGCTACTTAATTGAGAGTTGAAGCTGACAGAGTGCCAGATTTACTAATTTTCACCTTAATAAATGTGTAATTATTTATTAAAATTTTGAATCCTACTACTGATGGCCTTACAAATTACCTCTTACTCTGGGCACTATCTCGCAGAGCTCAGATGATCCCATTGCTCAGACCAAAAGCCTTGTGATTCTGAATTGTGGAGTCAAGACATCTACAGCTGGACCCCAAAGCACTACAATCTATGCTTGTCTTCCTTCTAGTCCAACACATCTGAGGCTGCTTGCCTGCAGGAGTGCAGCGGCAGGACCATCTGTTTACTCTGGCCTCATTTGCCTGGATCAAGTAGGAAATTGAAGGCACTAAGCTGAATTTTTCAGAAACTTTGCAGTAATTGAAAAGAGAGGGTGATGAAGAAGGGGGGAGAGCTGTTTGGCAACTTAATTATACTGGTCATTCCGTGGGCTGCATAATAAAGCTAAGGCGTATTTCTGAAATAGTACCAAGCTAAGAGCAGACCATAACTCCAAGCACTTTGTAGAGGAGCCCATCCACTCAAGTAGTCATTTATAATTAGGATGTGAAACTCAGCCCTGTAGTCATTTATTATTGAAATTGCCTTAAGGTGATCTCCAAAACAACTTCATCTCTTGATTTACCTCCTCCTCCCCTTTCTAAAAGTAGCAAATGGAATTCATGGGATTAGTCTCTTAGGAGAAAATAGGCAGAGATGAAATGCAGCCAGGAGCTAATGCTTGGCAGGACCCAGAAGGGAGGTGCCAAGAGGACATGGGTGGATCATCGGAGAATTGATTGGAAAGATTCTCTGTTCCCAGAAGAGAGCAGGCTTCAATGGTTTCTCTCGAGTTTTATTGCACATTAGCAGAACCATATGCTCTGCTCATGTGGGCAGACCTGGGGGAAAGTACATCAGCTTCAGACTAAAATAGAGAGTTGCGAAGTTTCTGTTTAGAAAATGAGACCTAGAATGACTGCAGAAGCTGCACCTGTCCTCAGTTTCAACGTAATGTATTTCTTCACATGGAGTCAATTCAAGTTGGGTTTTTTTCCGTTCCATGTCCACCAAGAGAAGAAAAAAACTACAACTATCCATTACTCAGAAACACACGGGAGAAAAGAATCTATCTTCTTAAGAGGATGGCAGGTAGTTGGAAGGAGAGAAAAAAGGAGAGAAGAGAATGTTCTTTTCCAGACTTGAAATCAATATGTCTTATCAAGCCCAAATCAAATTGTATATGCCAAAGTCATTAGACCAGAGTCTACTTGTTAGGAATAAATTTTTTGCCCTAGGATTAAATCTCAGTATGTCGCAGAGTCTGAGCTTCTTCAGCCAACCAGAAAAACTGTGACAGGTAGAACTTGATAGCATCTACAGTGGGAAACACAAGAACCAGAGAATCTGCAAGCTTAAATGAGAAACCCTGCAGTTTGCTGTGTCCCAGCTCAGAACTATGCCATTTGGGGCAGCCCTGGATGGTAAAACTTCCATGTGGAATAGGCTACATTTGCCTCTGGCGCCCATCCTGGCCCCTGTCCTTTGCTCAGTGTCTCTGTGCTGCTTCCCACTGTGCTGTCACAAAGCTGCTCACAGCACACCCATTTTTCTTTTTAATTAGTTCTGCTATTTTTTTTAAAGATAGGCACTGAGATAACATCTGTTGCCAATCGTTTTTTTCTTTTTCCTCTTCTTCTTCTCCCCAGAGCTCCCCAGTAATAGTTGCGTATTCTAGTTGTAGGTCCTTCTGGTTGTGCTATGTGGGACGCCACCTCAGAATGCCCTGATGAGCGGTGCCATGTCCGCGCCTGGGATCCGAACTGGCGAAACCCTGGGCCACCAAAGCAGAGGACGTGAACTTAATCACTTGGCCACAGGGCCAGCCCCACTCACCTGTTTTGAAGCCCATCCTCTCAAACTGCTCTTCCTGGCATTACCCCATACTCCAGTCTCTCCTGGCTCCTTTCTCACCATCAAACCTTGCTGTTTCATTTGCTACTTTCTCAGGAACTTGGTGACAAATGAGAGAGTCTTATTAATACTGAGATAAAATGTGAATGTGTTACATCCTCCAGAAAGAAGATTTTTAGTTAACAGAGACCTCAATGCCTTAACTCACAGAAGAGCCTATTGGTAGAATTTCAGGAAACATGGCAGCATGGAAGGAAAACTGTCTATAAAGTGGTGTCTCTCAGCCTCCTCCAGCAAACCACACTTTATCCATTAGGAGGGTTTTGGCTGCAAATAACAAAATCTCTGACTTGAATGGCCCAAATGATAGGGAAATTTATTATCCCACATAAGAAGTCCCAAGCACTAAATAGGTGCAAGGCTGTTCCACCTCTCTACTCTGCCCAACTCAGCCTGTCCCCCAGCTTGTCCCAGCTAAACTTTCTTACATTGGCAAGATTCCACCACAGTTAGAGGCAGCCCACATGCAACCAAGTCCAGAAGAAAAGCAGATATCTCGTCCTATATATCTATTTATTAGAGAGAAAGCATTATATAATTGCTCACCAGCAATCTTCTCACGTGTCACTGGCCAGAATAAGTTCATATGCTCATTCCTAACGAATTGTCAAGAGTAATGTGTAAATTATGCCTGACTTAGACTACTCATACTACCTTTTAGTCACTTAGGAGAAGGCAGGACTCCCAAATAAAATCGATATTCTTTACATATTGAATCCAATAGAACTCCCAATAGAACTTAAATGTCAACCTGGTCTTTTATCCTTAATGTACTTTGGCTTAAATTCAGTAATCACATCCTTCCTTCTGCAAAGGTTTTGCCACACTTTGAGCTGTAGGAATTTCAGTATGAGAAAAAGAAGACAAGGAAAGAGGAATTCCTTTCAGACGAAGTCTCAATTTTGTAGAATCTAAAAGATTTTATTACAAGATTGCCAGTTTCCTGTAACTACTGCCCTTTTACAATAACTCAAAACTCAGAAGCAAGTGGATGTTTTAGACGCAAAAATCAAGTCTGGAGCAGGCGAGTACAAACTTACAAGGTATTGTCCACGGAACGCTGTGTTCATGATGGAGAAAATGGAAATGATATTATATAGTGTTGACAAGTCAAAAGCACCAATCACAATGAAGATGTTGTTTTTCTGGAAGTTGTAAAAATGTACCTTAAGGCTTTGTTTCACTGAACCAGAGTAAAGAAAATCAACCATGTCCACTGGTCCAAATGTCAAGTCTACCTTTAAATGGATGCCAGTGATTAAAAAGTGAGGTGAAACTGGAAGCTTTTTCTGAAAAGTAATTTCTACATGCACAACTGACTGGAGGCAGGGTCTCTGGTCTGCAGCCCTCCATCTGCAAGAACCTCATAGCAGGCTGACTTCTGTTACGTGGTTTTCACACACTGGCTTGTACTGTGAAGGATATCGCCTAAACTAATCTTAGATACGGACAAGATCTTCCTCATTACAGCACTCCCTAGTGCTTAGAATAGTGCAGATTAATAGCTCTTAATCTAAATTTATTGAAAAACAATTGCTTGCTTTGAAAAACTGTGTTTGTAGAAAATAACTGAATTGTTTACAGTGTGCTCTATTTAACATTATAGGGAAGGGATGTATCTAGAAAGTTTCTTGGAAATACTTTAAAACGGAAAGTTTAAGTCCTTAATGTTCAATCCCTTACTAACTGAAAAACCAAGACTGCCAGAATAAAGGTTGTAAAATAGTCATGTGTTTATTGTAGTGAAAAACCAAGACACATTAGCATATGGAAATTCTGGATGGAAGGTTCACTTACAGAAATCAAATTTCTTGTACAGATGTATCTCAATACACTAGTGTAAGTTGCCTAGGGTCTTCCACAAAAGCCAACACTGGAAATTCGGCTTGACGACTCTTCACAACAGCCAAGAGCCAAAAGAGCAAATCGAAACTCCCGTTATTTTCCTATCATCAGTGCTTGTCCAGGTAACACCAATTGTGTAAAGCAAAACCTGTGGCCATAAGAACACAACATTTTACTCAATGAATTTCTCATTACAACCTACTGGTTGGGTAAGTATTCATCCTTTTCCACTCATTTTACAGGAGATTTTGTCTCCTAGAAAATCCAGATGTGACATTGACTTTTAAGGATATTGTTATGAATGAACATCACTAAACAAGCTAAAACTTGACGTTAGCTTTCCTTAAGGAACCGCCTTACTTAACTAATGTTTGCCCTTCCTGTAAGCCATGCTTGGCAGCCATCTGCATTAAACAATATCGGAGGCAAAAAAATGTGTCCCATTGATTCAGTCTGCCATAGTGCCTGAAATTCTAAACACTAGTATCACTTACATTATTCAATTAAATGACCATTGAGCACTCACTATATGAGGGAAGTACGTTGATTAATTGTGAGAAGGTCAAAAAATTAGACACAATCTCTATTTTGTAAAGTATATAATCCACTGAAAGAAAGGATGAATATGCAAATAACTATACTATAATTCAGTATATGCCAAAAGAAGAGAGCAAACAATATACTAGGGAGGATCGAAGCTAGAAGAGATGTAATTTAATCGAGGAAATCTTTTTGGACAAGAAAATATATGCAAAGAATCTTCAGATACATTTTTAACAGAAGAAACAGTAACAGCATGCAAGTAGAACAGGGACATGAGTAAAAGCAGAGAGACTTTTTATTTGTTTATGTTTCTTTCAAAATGGGCAATCCAAAACGGGTAAAACGTTAACCCAGGGACACTGCAGTGAACAGCTGTCGGACAACAGGATTCAGAGGAAATAAGATAATTGACAGAGAAGTTTTGATGGTCAAGAGAAACCTTTGAAAGATCCAGAACATGTGATACAATAGGAAGATCCTGAAGCTTCTGGGGACAGCACAAGATCACTGGTCAATGAGATAGAGATCCCAAATGAGCTTTGCCTTCCTTACCATTTATTTTTGGCTAGTCTCTAACCTCAATGTGCATTAATCTGCTTTGACAAAGCAAAAAGAAAATAAATCCAATGATGCACTTTCCTTGAGAATGTGGAATCTATATTGAGGCCAATCTTAGGGAAACAGGAAATCAGAGTGAAGGTTACAGCTCTGACAGCAACCTGAACTGGCTGTGCTTTCATTCTTTTCTAGGTCACACTGACATGAAGCCCAGAGACAGCTTTGAAATCTGCTAAAGAAGTCAGCATATGCCAGATGGAATGGAATTCCACACCCCTTTGCTTTTAGTAGCAAAGAACTCTCCTCAGGAATAGTCCAGCGCTTTCAGCAAAGCACCACTTACCTTAATCATTCCTGTAATTCTAAAAAGCCTCTTGATAGCCATAAATGGGTGAGAAAACAGTAAAATTACAGATAAATGTGCTAAGGAGATAAATACTAAATTTATAAGAAAAATACAAGCAACAGACAAAAAGTTCTACTCACTAATAATAAAGACCGAATTAGAGTAACTGGATACCATTTTTCACCTATTAAATTAGCAATTTTAAAGCTATAATATTCTATGTAATGAAGATATATTAAAGCTCTTTCTCAGAGCAGGAGAAATTGATATTGGCATGAGGCTTTGACTCATATCTCAATCTTTGGGAATGTATTCTAAGAAAATATATTCTATCTATTTAAAGATCACATTCACATCATAATTATTTCCAATAATGCAAAATTACAAACAACTTTAATATAAACCAAGGAGAATGAGCAAATTTTTAACAAACCAAAGAGAATGAGCTTTGTTTTTTAACTATTGAAAACAGTGACATGAAAACTATGTAGAACATGAGAAATGCTTAAGAAACAAGTCAGGATACAAAATCACGTGTATATTATGATCACAAGACTGTAGAGCATGCATAGTGACAGAATCTGAAAGAAAATAAAATCACAGTGCTTGTTTATTTGGATAATGGAATTACAAATTACTTTTTCTTTTCTCTTTTTCCTACATTTCCTTTAGTACTGATACGTTGCTGTAATAATTTTTTTAAATCTATATTTTTTTAAACTTACTTATTCATAAATTTCTAATTGCCATTTGATTTCAGTAAAATTATTTCATCACAATATTTAAAGCACCTGAAAGTTTGTATTTTGTCCCATTCAGTTTTGCCAAATAAAGAAGAAACTATTACACTTGGGAATGGGTCCCACTTCCCAGTGTTAATTGAGAAGGATCCAGAAGTTACTCACTATGCCTATTCCGCTTTTAGTAATATACCTTCAAGTCCCAGACATTTTCCCTTCTTATTATATTAACCTGGCTGTGCTTCGCAAATAAGACTTGCAAACCTTAGGCTTGTAGAGCACCTATTCTTGACTAAGAAAAGGCCCAGCTTTCTGTGTTGTTTCAACTCTGCAATTCTATAAACTTAAGTCACTTAATTTCTGGTCTATTGCTTACAAAAAATATTAAAGATGATTTCACATTAAGTGACACAAGTAGTACAATAAAAACTTTATTATAGTAATACCTGGCATTAGACTCTTTCTTTGCTTAATAAAAATGCCTGATTGTGATAGAAAGTGAGAACTTGAAGATATTAGAGATAAAGTGCTCTCCCTAAGAAAATTAGAAGAGTTTTCATATTTATTTTTGGGCTTGTGAGTTACAAAGAAAGAAAAGAAAGGGAAAGAACAGAAGAAAGAGAAGGAGGAAGCAGCAAGATGGCAAAAAGCTCAAGTACTGATGGCGGGAGTCGTAGTGCCCAGGGAGCAGCCCTTGGTGATGTGGCACCCAGGCGTAGCTGAAGGTGATCAGCGGTGCACGAGATGACCACTCCCTGGCACCAACATACATTCAGAGGTTGTACTATCTGCAGTAGCCCTATATCCGTCACAGTTGTGAGTGGCCCTCATGTAGTTGGGCTTAAAGCATTTAGCGAGGTAGATACACATGCAGCAGTGGCAGAAAATTGAGGCTAAGGGGACCGTCAAAGTATAAGCTCCCTAGGAATCTGGAGAAATCTTGAGAAGGCCTTCAGACTTCCACAATTCTTGGAACAAGGTTTCAGTTAATCTTAAAGTGCCATAGACTCCCAACCGACTTTCATGGTAGACAAGTTAATGGCCGAGAAAAACCTAGAATCTAGGACTTTAGATCCTAGGTTAGATTTTATGCCACAATTTCATGCTTCCTCTCAATTCCACTTTCTCTTTATATCCATTCTAAGAGGCTATATAAAACCTTACTGTCATAACTGAAAGGCATTCCCAGGGGTCACTATAGCCCCTACTCTGGGAAGGCCTTCTGTCCACTCCCAGAGGCTCCCTGCTCCCACCATCTCTTCACCATGGCCTGATACACTTTCAAGACACTAACCACAGGAGGTTATTTATTCAGTGGGTGTGGGGACTCGGGGGCTGGGCCCTGCCCACCTGGGTGAGCAGCCCACCGGAGACCACTCCTCTCAAGGGCAGCCTGGGTGGGGACCATGCCTTAGCTCCTTGCCCTCCTCTCCAACCCTAAGCTTCTGGGTCAAGACCTTATTATTCCTTTTTTAAAAAACACCTTTAAACTTTTTAAAAACTTTAAACTTGTTCTGAACAGAGAGGGAGGGATCTGACAATCAATTCACTTTTTTTGGAAGCCATGGGAAGTTAAACTCTTTGACCATCTACACAACTCTGAGATTCTCCTGTGGAGCTTCACAGATCCATTTTTAGAGAAGGGATTTTGTGCTCAAAACTATCAACTCTTTGCTCTTTGTACCATTAATAAGTGACACCTAAGACCCAGGAAATAAACGCTGATGATTTGTGTAAAGAAAAAACCCATTACTGTCATAGAACAAAAGAGATGGATGGTATAAAAAAGCAGAAATGCTCTTTAACAACCTAATAATGAGCTATTAACTAGGAATTGAGATGGCGAAAATAAAAGATAAATTAACCTTTTCTATGGCTTTTGTTCTTTCTTCCTTCCTTTTTCTCTTTCTCACGTTCTTCTTGTCTTTCTCTTCAAAAATCCTTCACTGTTACATGGGAAATTCTGAGTTTCCCAGAGTTCCAAATCCATTATCAGTTAGAAGATGGGAATCGGTTGTACCACTAATTCTTGATCCATGAGCAAAGAGCCAGGACCCAGAAGAAAGCATCTGGGAGAGCGAGAAGCTGCTGCAGGTCTTTGTGTCATTTCTTGGGTCCATCTTCATCGGGAGTTCCACTCCAGCCCTGACATTCCAAGATTCCCAGGCTCTCCAACATTCTGAAAGAATCTCCTGGAAGCCAGCAGGTCTGCAAGAGCAGCACCAAGCACACCAGGCTTCTGAATCCACTCCCACAGCTACTTCTACTCTACCTAAGGTTTGGCACTGGCTGCTGTTTGGGAAGAGTTTGAACTTTATTTGATCTATCAGCATGGAGATGAACTTCAGCAGTCTCTTATGCCTTTGAGTAAAGTGTGGTCCATGGACCAGCAGCATTGCCATCCCCTGTGAACTTGTTAGAAATGTAGAAATTCAGGCCTCACGCTGAATCAAAATATGCACTTTTATAAGAACCCCAAGTGACTTTGATGCACATTAGAATTTGAGAAGTGCTTTAGGGAAATTTGGAGGGTCGTGCTGTTATCAAGCCACAAAGTACCTACGAGCTTCATTAGCTTGAGTGGCATAATGGAGAAATGGGCTTTGCAGTAGCTGTTCCTAGGACTGACACAGCAGCTGTGTGTCACGGGGCAAATTACCTAACATCTCTCGTTTCCTCATATGTTAAATAAAAATAATAAAGCCTACATCGCAAAGTTATGAGGATTAAATAAAAAGAAAGAAAAGAGCACACATTCTATATTAAGTGATTCAAGCAGTAAAGGCTGAAAATGCAAATGAATGTCAAACCATAATCCTTCAATAAGCAAACGCTGTTTGATACAGAAAGGAGGTCCAAGGGGACAGAACACACTTAGAAGAGAGGGAAGGGCGGGGAAGGGAGGAGTCTCGGCATGGCAGGCAGACCCAAGTGACATCACAATGGGGGTAAATTTGTTCCTACCTACAACTAGGCAATAGAAAGCAGCCACCAGACAGGAATTTGGAAAATATTTGCAGAATCTGACTACTTCTTGCCACCTCCACTACCACTGTCCCCATCCAAGCTACCGTCACCTTTAGCCTGGACTCAGCTGTTGCCTCCCCACAGGCCTTATGACTTCTAGCCTTCCCACCCTGGGGTCCATTCTCAACATTGCCATCAGAGGGATATTTACCAATATCAAATTATGTTATTCCTCTGTTCACAATCCTGCAAAGTTATCCCGTTCCACTCAGAGCAAACACTAAAGTCCTTATGGCAGCTTATGAGGCCCTACCTGACCAGGCCCCACCTTGGGCCCCATCTCCTCCTGATTTCCCTCCATTCTCTCAGCATCAGCCACATTGGCCTCCTTACTATTTCTCAAACCTCCTGCCTTAGCCCCACTATCTCCCTCCCTGGACATTCTTTGCACCCTACTCCATTCACCATATCCACTGGGGTCATCCACTCTTTCACCAACTTCAGGTTCCATGTTTGAATCTCACCCAGTCAGTGAGGCTTCCCCTGACCACCCAAATTAGTGCTTCTGCTCCTTCCTCATCCCTCCCATCCCTGGGACTTCCAATTCCCTTCACCTTCTCTGTTTTTATTTACTTCATAGCAAGTAACACTTCCCAAAATGTTATACAATTTATTTATTATGTTTGTTGACTATCTCCCTCCCCCCAACCCCTAGGAATGTAAAGCTCCATGAGGTCAAGGATCTTGGTTTCATTCGCTGATGTGTACTATGCCTGGCATGGAGTGGGTGCTGAAAAAGTATTGAATAGCGAATAGTGAATGAAGGTAAATCAGGAAACTGTTTTCCAAAATTAGTAAATTTTTAACACAGAAGAATGTAATAAGGTGACGTTTTAAGGCATCACCACAAATCATTATACTATGAAACCAGCTTCAGTAAGAATTACTTGTACACATTCATCTATTTAATAAATATTTGATGAGGGCCTACTCTGTGCCAGGTACTGTTCTCAAGTCCGAGGATATCACAGGTGGTGAAAACAGCCTCAAGGAGTTTGAATTCTAGTAAGTACGACAGACAATTAAAATAAATAGATAAAATATTTAGAATGTTAGATAGTGGTAAGTGCTAAGGAGATAAATAAAGGAGGTTAAACTGATTATTGTACTTTTTAAGAACCAAATGAAATAGCATAAAATAATAAAAGTGCTTAGAGAAGTATAAGGCAATGGTTGAAAATTCTATACCATTTAGAAAGTTGCATTTTTCCTGTGTTTTGGTTTTACTCAAAGCAAGTTTTAGACATGTCCTACACCTCTCATGAATTCACTGTCTAAGTGGCTGTGGATGGGCTTCATGTTCACTGCAGACTCTTGCTTCCAACCCACAGAGAGTGCTGTCCTTCCTGTGGGCAGAAGGGGTGTGCTCACCAGGCAGGTGTTGCAAGGAGGACCTCGCGTGCATCTGACGATCCCCACTCTCCAGTAATCCCCTGACGGTGGCAGAATGTAAGAGAGGCACGCAGAGTGGCCCCACAGGCTGACTTCTATCACTCCAGCCACTCTTGTGGCATTTCACACTGTTAGTAAGGAGTGAAATTCCAAATAGCTGTATGCCTGCAAGAGCATCATTTAGTTACAGAACTCATGCCTACTGATTTCAGCTTCCTTAGTCTCCCTTGAAAGAAACGATAAATGCTATAAGCAGAAAATCAATTATGGGAACTCTGGACTATCATACGTACCTTCCCACTCACCCAAACCTCTTCCTAAGCTACTTGCTGGCTAAGCTCCCATCTCCTCCCTTTCAGAATTCACTAAGATTCTTGTTCAAAGACTTTCTCTGGCCAATGAAAGTGAACAGAAGTGACATGCCTCACTTTCTAGTGGAAGCATCTAAGAGCTATGTTCCTTGGTTCTCCTCTCCTGCAGAAAACACTGAACTTCATGGCGAGGTGGAGGCATCTTGAGATGACAAAGTCTATCAGTCTGAGCTTCTTAATAACTACAATACATTATCTTTGGACGTGTAGTATGAGCAAAAAATGACCTTCTTCTGTTTTAAGCCACTGAGATCTCAGAGTTGTCTGTTACCATAGCAGGATACAGTTTATCCTGAGTAATGCCACAACAAATGCATAAGCACCTGGGAGTCTTTTCTCCCCACTTAAGAAGAATAGTACTAAGGAATTTGGTGTGTCTAACAATGAGAGATTAAGACATTTTTTAAAGATGAGGAAATTTACACTGATATAGAAAAGAGTAAAGGTTACTTTGAAAGACAGTATAGAATGCCTCTGAAATATCCTCCAGTACATCCAAGAGGATTTATTTCAAGTTTTTCAAGAAAGTGGGAGGCTAACCTAAAAGCTTAACTAAAAAAAAAAAAAAAAAAAAAAAGGTGTAACAATAGAAGCCCTCTGAATAATGGAAGAGAAGATGAAAACAGAAAAATTTTGCTGGTGCACCTTTGTCACTTCAGCAGTTCTTAAAGTGACCATGGAAGCAACAACAATGACTGGGAGAACAGGAGGTCCATCACCCCCAGCAACAGTAAAAGCAATGGTGCACACCTGCGTGGCAGTGAGATCCTTATCAAATGAGCCACAGGAAGGGTGGCAGCTGTTAACACTTTCTGTGGCTGAGCAGAGATTAACCCCAGAGCCCACAGCAGAATTTTATTTGCTCCAAGAAGAGCTGATGAGCTATGCCAGGATACTGCTTGGGGGAAAGGGGGAGGGGTCTTGTGTCCCAGAAATTCCACCAGGGAAGCTGAGACCCAAAAAGGGATTTTACTGTCACCATGATTGCTACCCAAATTTTTGACAGTCTTCCCGTAGAGTTGACTGGGAAATTAAGAATTCACGTAAAAAAGGATAAATGTTTACAGAACCATCCAGAAGGATCTGGAATCTGTTGCAATAATCAGGCATAAAAGTTTAAATGAAACAATGCATTCATTGGATCTTAATGAAACAATGGATACATTGGGTCTTTAAGTCATAGCTTTTAATGACAACTACTTGGAAGCCAAACTCATCTTCCCCCAAATGGGAGATATCAACAGAATTAAAAGAGCACAAAATTGAAGCCATGGGATGCCATGCCAAAAACACATTATACTTTTAAGCACATCTTTATTTTTACAGTATTTTCTTTGAAGTTTATATAATGATACATGGAGCTTATCATCCAAATACCAAGCATACACTACCGACAGCTCTAGACTTCCCAACCCCTTCAGCCTGTAAGTTGCTTCGGGGTAGAAATGGGTGCAATGTCTAGAACAGTCATTCCAGGAATTGACTCTGAGCTGTGGCTCCCATCACAGCTCACAGGCAGCAGCCTGAATCTGCTTCACTTTAATCAGAAAAGATAGATGGAATGGAGCCCACTTAGTTCATGGCTGCCAGCCTTCTTCGTCTCCCTCCCACAGACATGCATACAGGAAAGCTGGCAGCTCCCTTCTCCCTTCCTGTCATTCTCACTAGGCTAAGAAGAAGGCAGATGCAGGAGGATGGGGAAAGCAAAGGCTGCCAGAGCACTTGCCACATTCAGACTTGCCACTACAGAGCCCCCGCCCAGCGCCTGGCATTCCCCAGGAGCTCTTGACTGAGAAATAGGTCTAAGCACCTGAGCAAGGTGTCCCACGGGAAAGGCAGGCCCCACCAGCTAGGGATTTATCTGAAGCAACAAATAAATGAGATGATTTTGCCCTGATTAAATCCTCTTACATGTGAAAGAGAGAATTGGGAATTAGGCAACACTTTGCACTAAACACAGACAATCTGCCAGAACAGGTTCAGAGATGATCGAGGAAGAGTTAGGAAAAGAAGGAGTGAGAGAAGCAAAGGAGAAAATAAGTGTAACACTGATGGACTTTTCCAGCGTCCCCATTGGGAAGAACCCCGTTGCGGGGCAGTAACACATGCCCAGGCAAGCAGTTTTAATTGGCAAGACAACAGACAAACTTGGGATCATGGTCTACTTCCCTTCCTAATAAATGTCCCAAATGCTCCCAGCACAAGCTGTCAAAACAAATTCAGCTTTCCTCTGACTTTGGTTGATAGGTGGTAACACTCAACTCAACCAAGCAAATTACGAGGCCGCTATATCAATGTAACCTCTACTCTCCCGACAATCAAAAATGTCGGGAAAAATCTAGAGCAGAATCCTCAACCTCAAACATGTGCTCTTAGCAGAGTGAGGGATGTAGCTCCTCAGTTAAGCGACACAAAGCAAGCTAGATGAGCAGTTCAAAGTTCTCACCCAGAGCTACGCATCTGCCTTCTGTAATTTATTCTTTCACGTGTGTCTTAAATGGATATACTAGGCTTGATACGTGGCTAACAAGACAGATATGCTTTGTACACTTACAGAGTTTACAGAATAGCAGGAGAAAGAGAAAATATAATAATTATAATACGTTATAATTATAATACAGTGTGATACGTCCTGTGATAATAAGTTCCTAGTGCAGCCTAAAACCATAAAGCCATAGCAGCATTATTTATAACAGACAAAAAGTGGAAACCTCCATCAACTGATGAATCATAAACAAAGTGTGGTATATCCATACAAAGGAATATTATTCAGCCATAAAAAGGAATATAGTACTGATACAGGCTACAACATGGATGAATGTGGAAAACATTGTGGTAAATAAAAGAAGCCAGACACAAAAGGCTACATATTTTATTATTCAGCTGATATGAAATGCCCATAATAGACAAATCCATAGAGACAGAAAGCAAATTAGTAGTTGTCAGGTGCTGGAGGATGGGAATAATGGAGAATGACTGCTAATGGGTACAAGATTTCTTTGGGAGATGATACAAATATTCTCAAATTAGATAATGGTAATGGTTGCACAGCCTCACAAATATACTAAAAACCAGTGAACTGCACACTTTCAAAGGGTAAATTTTATGGAATGTGAAGTAGATCTCAATTTAGAAATTAGTTAAAGGAGAAGAATCCACAAAGTCTTTAGCCTGTAGTGAGAAAAGCCCAGCCTGACCTGTACAGAATCAGCATTCCTTGTAAGTGTGTGGTGTAGGAGGAATAGCATTGTATTCAAGATAAGACGCACCATTACTTAGCTTCTTGTGGCCATGGTTTCCTAACGTGCCAATTAGGGCTCCTTCACTGTTGTTATGAAGTTTAGAAATAACATGTGAAAGCATCTGTTGTAGATTCTCAATAAGTGATTGCCCAAGAATGTTACACTACTTACATTGAGAAATTCACAACTAGGATGAGATTTCCCTAATCCTCTAGGCAGCAAAATAGTTTCCAGAGGTGTGGTGTTCAGGTGCATGACTACCATCAAATCAAAATTACAAAGCAGAAACGTGATAGCAGGTGGAAGTCACAGAACCTATCAATCAAGGGGTGCTGCCTCCTCACCATCACATGGCAGCATTAAAAGGTCGTTTCTTCCTAATTGATGAGCATCTCTGTCCATCTTAGAGACTCCATAACTTGTACACCATTGTGATTTACAGTCTCTTGTCTTTGCTCTGGCATTTTGGAGATTCTATGCTTTGGCCAATTAACTGAAAAGAAGAACTACAAGAACTAAACACTTTAAAGATGCTTCATATTGGAAAGACACTAATCAATTTCAATAAGGACCTTAGGTGTATTTCAATTGATAGAGATATAAATAATAGATTTTTCTTAAAAATATAGAACACGTAATTAGGAAAAGGATGTTTACACTTTAACAGTTATAGTTTCCTAAATTATATATTATACATCAAAAAGCCAACCTTAGCTAATAATTTCATTTGAGACCACCTTTAACAAATATGTTCATCACAGGGAATAGTACTTCTCTAGGTATACAATGGGAGTGCAGTAAGTACTTATTGCAATGGAAAAACATTACATGACAGACAAGCATCTGGCCAAGAAACTGAAATGCCTGTTGTACGGATTGTTCTCCCCTACTAAGCATGAGACATTCAAAGCCCTCTATGATCTGGCTCTTGCCTGTCTCTCCAACATCATCTCTTCCACTCTCTCCACCTCACACCAGTCTACAATCACACTGACCACTCCCCATCACACATTTGTCTATATTCACACTAGTATTTGGAGTTCTCTAAATATATCATGTCCTTTCTTGCTTCTATGCCCCTGATCATGCTATTCCCTTACCCGCATGTCCCTGTTCCCCAATTCTCTACCTGTTTAAAGCTCACGTGTCACCTAGGATTCAGCTCCCATGTAATATACTTCAGGAGGCCTCCCTGATCTCCCCCGGTCCTACACCTCAGAGTAGGTGAGGGGTCTCTCATACATCCATATCTAGTAACCTGTCTCATCATGTTATAACTGTCTGCTTACTTAAATGTCTCCCATCCTAGACTGAGTTCCTTGAAGGTGGAGCCATGGCTTTCATACTCCTAATAGAGTATCAGGCATTGCATAAATGTTAACTGAGTGCATGAATGAATCAATGGATGAATAAATGAAGTCACAGTTCAGTCATAACTGTATTCAGCATTTCACTGCAACAATTCTAATTATGAGCAACTTCTGAAATTTCCTCAAAATTTTAAAACTTCAAGCCAAATAGTTACATTTGATAAGAAACACTATTAACTTCATTTAAATAAAACTCAGCACTGTTATTACACATAATTTATAACAAAGGTAATCCAACTCATATTAACTATATGAATAATTGTTATAGTGTCGTAAGTTCATTGGGCATAAAAGTCATACAGTTAACATAAACAAATATAAGTAAGGTTGCTTTCATTTAAGTCACGTAAATCATCCTGGGACCCCACTAAGGGAAAAGGGAAAAGCTACTCTGCCTGATTCCGTAATCAACAGCTGAAGCTGTTTCTGAGGCAGGAGCATCCAATATCCTGCACTTCCAGGAGCTAAGGGCCACGAAATATTCTTATACACTTGCTGGTTCACTCATTAACCCTAATGCTTGCCCAAAGGAAGAATGGGGGAAAAGTTGATCATTGCTTTAAATCTCTCTCCCCAGTCAATCTCTTTAGTGAGTTTTCTTTTTGAAGCCCGAAGCCTGAGAGAGCCTGGGTAGCATTCAATAGTTGAAGAAGGGACAGGGACTCCACTCCAGCATCAAGAACTGCATAAATACCTGACTGCTTTGATCTATGCAGATGCAGATTAATCTCTCAAACAGAGATTTCTAGAGCAACTAAACCATGGAAATCCTGTACTGAAAGAAAGCTCTAACATCTGACGGCTCAAGCAAGAAACCCAGGAATCATGACAGAAGCCAAAGCATTATTTTGCTCAGCCTGATTCTCTTTCTTTCCCTCCCAGATAAAGATCCCAATTATATGTTGGCTTTAATTCTATGTGTCATTCATTTACTAAAAGCCCAGAAGTTAGTTATCACAGTGCAGGATGCATAGGATGTGCTCAAGGTTGTCTTCCTGGTACCAGCGGCCTCCCAAGGGAGGAGGAAGAAGTTATATTGAATCTCAGAGATCCCGTTGGATCAAAAGAGAGAAGAAAATGGAAGTTGGGGGCTTTGTATAGTCAAAGCAAAAGAACGGTTCACTGAGCCCGTGGGGGACACAAGAAAGCCTTAGAAGTTGGGAGAGAAGCAGAGAAAGGGAGGGAGAAAGCAAAAAGAAAACTGTATTTCTCCTTCCGCGTTTAGGTTTAACAAACAGAAGATGCCCACACATGATTTTGTAGATAGAACTCTCTAGGGGCCGTTTTACGTGCACATACTCATTGCTTGGAAAAACTAGTGTCACCTTCAGAAATATATTGCTCATTAAAATAAACCAAACCAGCATGTTTACTCTCTGTCTAGTAATGCTTATAATGTATTTCTAATTAAGTACAGATAACTGTTATTTTTTCATACTTCAAGTTGACTTCAACTTCAACAAGATTCCTTGTTGAAATACAAGTTTAATAATTATGATTTGATGTGAATAAAATTCTTTTAAGCATGTTCATTGCAATTTTCTGCATTCTTTCTATTAACATGAGACAGTCATTCTATTTAGTTTATTTAAATTATTTTTAAATTAGCTTCATGCAGACTTGGTATTGGGAGTATAATTTGGACTCCCACACATCTTAATTCATTTGGGATCCAATTAAATTATTTTAATATTCCAAAATGCTTAGCTCCCACTCACTCTCTTTTCCCATTCCCAACACTTAATCTCTTATTTATATCTACTATGTTGGAGAGGAAGTCAGGTCAATTAAATAAGGTGCCCGAAGTGTAGTCAAATGAATCTGTTCTGTTCCCAGTGGGCATTCCACTTTGCATGAACTTGGACTCCTCACTCATCCATCTGTATGTTTGTGTATCATTTGATAAGAAAGAAATACTGGTATCAGTGGTCTTATTATTCCCTTGGATCAAAAGGAAGACACTTGATACAAGGCTTAGAATGAAATTCCTTGAGGACCACACTTATTCTTTAACACTGTGAACACTAGTTCTTTATCCTCCCCATGCATATCACCTAATCCAATACTCTAGAGGGCAGAACAGAGTTGACTAATTTTTTGGCTTACTTGCTTTGCTTTCTAAGACATATAAGTGTAAAGCTCTCTAGAGAGAGCTATTGACGTAAGTTAGTCTTACTTAGTGCTTCTGAAATAAACTGTGCTCAATTAGGCACACACAGCCCTGATTGTTGTTTTGTTTTGCAAACAGCAACAACATGAGAAGCCCACTGGACAACAGAGAAGACTGGTACATGGGTTAAGAGATGCTCCTGGAAAATATGCCAGATTCTGCATTCTCCTGCTGGAGCTTCACTCTTCATATTTGCATATTAAAGATTCCAAGAAAACTTCCATTAAAAAAGCCACATTTAACTTTGTTTTACCCTAGATTTTCCAAATTTTTTGGACCACAAAAACTTTATAAAAAATAATAAACATCCTAAGGAACAAATTTTGGGAAATCTTCTCATAAAACAGACAGTTGAAGATTGACTACACCATTGGGAATTTGGGCCTTTTCTGATAGCTTGGGATGAGTAAGGTGCATTTTACTTGTTATTCTTTTATTCCCTAACAGAGCATTTTATTTAATTTTCAAAAGTAATAAAACCTTTTTAAATTGCAAATGAAGAAAAAAACTAAAAGTCACCAAAATCCCACTTCTTACTTAAAAAATCAAACTTAGAATTTTGACCTATATCCTGTGAGTGTATCCACATATGTGTATATGTAAATTTTCTTAATCTGAGAAAGGATAGAGAATATCCATCAGAAATCTATAGCAAATATCATACATAAGCATTAACCACGAAGCACTCTCTTTAAAATCAGGCATAAAATATATTCCCTGCTATTATAGATACTATTAGAGACTGCACTGTCAGAAAAGAAAAAGATATAAAACATTAAGTTTAGAAGACAATAGACAAAGCTATCATTGCTGATAGATGATGATTGTCTATTTACAAATAGCAGTAAAACCAACTGCTGAATTATTTTAAAAATAGACAGTTAAGGAAAGAGGCAATATTAAGATCCATATACAAAAATAAAAGACCTACACATTGATCATAATCAGAAAATGTAATAGATAAAGAAACCCATTCACAGTAGAAACAAAAATTATAAAATTTTTAAGAATAAAATATAAAAATGTTCAAATCATCATGAAGACAATAAAACTTTATTAATTGATATAAGATAAAACTTGAATATTGAAATATTTCATGTTCCTTGGTAGGAAGACTCAACCCTGTAGAGTTGCCAAGTTTTCACAAATTAATCTTTAAATTCATATAAATTTCAACCAATATCTCAATAAGATTTTCAGGAGTAGTTTCAGATGTCTATTCTAAAATTCATATGGAAGATTAAACTTGTAAGAATAGTCAAGAAATTTAAAAAGAAAAAGGACTGTAAAGGATGATGTTTTCTTGCCAAATATCAAGACATGGTATATAACTATTGTAGTGGAATATTGTCATTTTGGTTATAAATTAAAAATGACTAAGTAGGGGCCGGCCCGGTGGTGCAGCGGTTAAGTGCACACGTTCCTCTTCGGCAGCTCAGGGTTCGCTGGTTGGGATGCCGAGTGCGGACATGGCACCGCTTGGCAAGCCATTCTGTGGTAAGCATCCCACATATAAAGTAGAGGAAGATGGGTATGGATGTTAGCTCAGGGCCAATCTTCCTCAGAAAAAAGAGGAGGATTGGCAGCAGATGTTAGCTCAGGGCTAATCTTCCTCCAAAAAAAAAAAAGGCTTAGTAAAGAGTCCAAAACCCAACCCATGAATATATGGGAAAATACATTTAAAATATATTCAAAAACTTTAATATTATAAGACACCATTTGAAACCAGTGGAGGAAAGATAAATATCCAATATAATTGTGGAAACGATTGGCTATCTATATGAGGGTAAAGCTAGATTTTCACTTTAGAGAATTCACAAAAGCTAGTTGCAAATAAATTACAAACATAAAAATGGAGAAAACTACAAAATATTTAAAGTAAATAGTGAAGGATATTTTAATCCCTTAGGATGCAATCGGCCTTCTTAAATCAAGCACAAAGAGAAAATCATGAAGAAAAACGCTAACAAATTTGATGACATCAAAACTAAAATCTTTTGCAACAATGATCACACCACAAATAAATAAAAAACAAGTAAATTACTAGAATATTTGCATCTTGCATAACATAAAAAGGCCTAGTAATCACATTATATAAACAACTTCTATGAAATAAAAATAAAACACAAAAAAATCGACATAAGTAAAAAACAGGTAATTCACAGAAGATGACATACAAATAGCCAATACAGATATAAAAATATATACAACAACAAAAATAAACTTATTAGATAAGATATAATAATATAGATCCTAGTCATAATGTTGAGAGAAAGAACCAACCTGTAGAAAAATATGTAGAGTATAATAACATTTATGTAAACAAATACACAATGTCAAAATATGAAAATGATCCAACAAATGCACCACTCAAAGATAAAATCTCCCAACTTAAAACACTGGAAAAAGAGAAAACTAAATATAAAGCAACCATAAGGAAAGAAATGAGAAAAACTAGAGTGTATATTAATGAAATGAAGACTAGATAAACAACAGAGAAATCAACTGAACTAAAAGTATGTATTTTGAAAAGGTAAAAAAGATCAATAAAATTGATGAATCTATAGTCAGACTGACCAAAAGAAAAAGACAAGATTCAAATTACTAAAATTGAGAATGAAAGAGAGGACATTACTACTGATGTTACAGAAATAAAAAGGTTTATAAAGGAATACTACGAATAACTGTATGCCAAAAAATTTTTTTTGACTTTTTTTAATTAAGATTATGACAGTTTACAACCTTGTGAAATTTCAGTTGCACATTATTGTTAGTCATGTTGTAGGTACACCACTTCACCCTTTGTGCCCTCCACCACCCCCCCTTTCCCCTGGTAACCACCCATCAGTTCTCTTTGTCTATATGTTAACTTCCACCTATGAGTGGAGTCATACAGAGTTCGTCTTTCTCTGTCTGGCTTATTTCACTTAACATAATACCCTCAAGGTCCATCCATGTTGTTGTGAATGAGACGATTTTGTCCTTTTTTATGGCTTAGTAGTATTCCGTTGTATATATATACCATATCTTTTTTATCCAATCATCAGTTGCTGGGCACTTAGGTTGGTTCCACATCTTGGCTATTGTAAATAATGCTGCGATGAACATAGGGGTGCAGGGGACTTTTGGAATTGCTGATTTCAGGTTCTTAGGATAGATACCCAGTAGTGGGATGGCTGGGTCATAAGGTATTTCTATTTTTCACTTTTTGAGAAATCTCCATACTGTTTTCCACAGTGTATGCCAAAAAATTTTAAAACTTAGATGAAGTGGAAAAATTCCTAGAAAGACACAAACTAAGGAAACTGAGTCAAGAAGAAATTTAAAAATCTGAACACGCCTATGACAAGTAAAGTCCAGGCCCAGATGACTTTAGTGGGGAATTCTATCAAATGTTGGAAGAAGAATTTATGCCAACTCTTCACAAACACTTCCAAAACACAGAAAATGACAGACTACATCCCAGCTCATTCTATGAGACCAGCATTAGCCCAAGTCGAAAATCAGACAAAGACATCACAAGAGAAGAAAACTATAGGCCAATGCTTTTTATGAATTAGATGCAAAAATCCTCAACAAAACACTAGCAAGTTGAATCAAGCAATATCTCTCAAGGATTATAAATCATACCCAAGTGGCACTAGTCCCAGGAATGCAAGGTAGCTTTAATATCCAAAAATCAATGAACGTAATATACCATTTAAGAGAATAAAGGACAAACCCCACAAAATCATCTCAATAGCCACAGGAAAAGTATTTGGCAAAATCCAACATCTTTTCATAAGAAAAACACTCAACAAAGTACAAATAGAAGGGAATTTCCTCAATATGATAAAGGGCATCTGCAAAAAATTCCACAAATATCATACATAATAATGAATGAATGAATGCTTTCCCCCAACATCAAATAAAAGGCAAGGATATCTGTTCTCACCACTTTCCTTCCACATTGTGCTGGATGTTCTAGTAGGGCAATTAGGCAAGAGAATTAAAAAGAAAAAAATGCATCCAGATTGAAAAGGAAGTAGCACAGCTATCACTATTTGCAGATGACATGATCCGTATGTAGAAAATCCTAAGCCTCTAAGTCACTAAAAATCTTTCAGAACTAATAAATTCAGCAAGGTTTCAAAAAAGGATCAATATAGGAATTCCACTCTTAGGTATATATCCAAGAGAAATGGAAACATGTTCACTTAAAAACTTGTACATGAATGCTCATAGGAGCATCATGCGTAATAGACAAAAGATGGAAACAAACCAATTGTCCATCAACCGATAAATGGATAAACAAAATGTGGGATATGCATACAATTAAATGTTATTCACCCATGAAAAGGAGTGAAGTTAAGATTTATGTTACAAGATGGAAGAATCTTGAAAACATTATGCTAAACGAAAGAAGGCAGACATAAACAGCCGTATATTGTGTGATTCCATTTATTATGAAATGTCCACAATAGGCAAATCTATACAAACAAAGTGGATTAATGATTGCCTGGGGCTTTCAGAGTCAGGAAGAAATAGGGAATGACTGCTAATGGATATGGGATTTCTATTTGAGGTGATGAAAATATTCTAAAATTGTTTGTAGTGATGGTTTTACAACTCTGTGAATATATCAGAAACCATTGGATTGTACACTTTAAATGAGTGAATTGCATTGTACATAAGGTATAGCTCAATAAAACTGTTTAAAAAGAGAGAGGATGAGAAGTGTACAATGCATAGTCAGGTGCAACTAGCTTAAAAGAAATTCTCTACCATCCTTGCTTATGATTTGTTGAACATATGTATTTTTTGTTTACATATAAGAACTTATAGTTCTCATTTACATATTCACTCATCAGATAATCTGAGGTTTTTATATATTTGGTTAGAAAAAAAACGAAAATTAGAATAAGTAATGATATATGCCTATTACTGGAAGCTATGATCTTCTATTCCATAGAGATTACTCTGTGGGAAAAAATGGGCAAAAACAGAAGAAACAGGATGAAATTGGGATATGTTACTGCTTCCAAGGACAAAGAAGGCACCATCTGTAACACACGTCTTTATTTAGCAATAAAGAACTTGTTTTTAAGAGGAAAATACCTCTTGAGCTAAACCAAATAGGCCCCTCCAGTATGAGAGGGGATTCAGCCTCCCACTTGACTCCCAAGAAGTGGATTTCACAAGTCTACATGCAACCCAGAATTGAGCCACATTATCTACTCACAAAAAAATTGTGGGGCTTAAGTACCGCATTTTTATTCCTTCATCTTGGCTGCCGGAAATTCTATTGATGAACCAAATAATAGAGGAAAATGTGGACAGCCTGTGGCTGCTTCCTTGTCAAAAAAAGAAAGAAAGAGTCTCCAATTATACATATTAGCCTTAATTTTGGCCTTTGGATGATCAGATAATGTTTCTGCCCATGAAATGAATTCTTGTGGCAAGTCCACGCTTTTTCAATGTCAAAAATAAAAGCTTCCAATTAACTGTCAAAAGCTTTTCCAGCATCTGGAGACAGGAGTAAATTGGCGTCATTTGTATTGGTAGCTTTTGACATGATATTAAACAATCTTCTAGGGTTGTCATAGTCCATTCTTCTTTGTGTATATTCCCATTGGTTTGTTTTTATCAATTGTTTTATTAGACAATCTAATCTTTTAGCTCAATTTCTACATTTCTTATATCTGAGTGAAATCAAGGGACACTTTTGCTACCGTGCAATAATCTTCATGCCTTGTTTTCAGGAGGGCAAGGCCAGGGCTATTTTTTAGAGCATAGGGAGTTTTTTGCCTTTCCTTCCTTTTAAAAGTCACCCCTGCATAGGGTTATGGACCTCTGTCTCAGCATTGCCAACCATAGAAGGTGCTATGTAGACAACTAATTGGATATTGTAAATTACCCTAATCTTTTCCACAAGGAAAGGTAAATATCAGAGCTATTGATCCATGCTTATATACTTCTTTTCAGTCTGAGAGATTTTCTCTTTAAAATAGAAAATGCTGCATGGAAATATTTTCCATTGCCCAGTATCTTCTCTCCTCTCAAAGATTTTCTTTGTTTTACATTTGAAAAGGTAATCAAGTCACATAAATGAGCTAAGGATTTTTCATTTGCTCTTAACTCCAAAACTTTTCAAGAAAAGTTGGAAGCAGAGAAGCCTCTTTTTAAATTTCTTCATATGTTAATATCTGGGGCTATTTTCTCATTTGATTTCTATTTTCTGTGTTCCTATTTCATAAGAACGTCTGCATTTACCAAATTTAACTTGTGTTCCTTTTTGGATTCATAAAAGCATGTATTTTTCTTTAATCAAACTCTGTTCCCTGGGAAGTTAAAATTTATTCCAGGATGAGTGCATTATGTATTAACAAAAAAATATAGTGAAATCACTTTATTCATTTTTCAAAATAATTCTCTGCTCAGTTTAGGAAGTCTTGACTGTATTGGATTTGTTCATTTGGATTTATCATTAATGTAATTCAAATATGCAGATGACCAACCGTAAACACATGAAAAGAACTAGAGCAATTGCACCTAGATGAGAGGGGCTGATTTGTTTGGAGCAGATGAGTAAAGGAAAGCAGTGTGATGGCAGAGACTTCGCGATGGGCTTCCTACCAGGCTCCAAGCACTTTGTGGCTGGGACAGATTAATAGTTTTCACCTGTCCTGGTCCTTCTTGTAGGGCCAGAATAAACCCTATAAGTGTATTAACCAGTCATTTACACCAAGTTACCAGGTCCCCTAGGAACCACGGTGGACAAAGGTAAATGTAGCTGGCCTTAGGCGGTGCAAATCTGTAGCCAAAAGAAGTTGTAGGTCCAAGGGCAAAGAAAAGTCGTAAGTAAGTAAGAGAATAACGTAGCCAAAACCTGAAAAGAACGGAGAGTGTTCAGGAACTGAATGCAAAATGGGTCAGAATTATCAGATTAGTGAAGAGGCCATGAAAAAGTTGAGATGACACCTGTATTTGTACCTGGCTCTGGCTCCATGTCCTTAGAGGAAATGTGAGGGTTTGAAGGGACTAGGTGGTTTCAGACAGCGCCTCCGCTGGACCTCTCCATGGTCCTGATACTCAGGAGAATGCCCTCAGAGGCAGCTTGGCTCCGAAGGGTGAAGCAGCGCCAGGTGTTATGGCTTACTCTTGCTGTCCTGTCTTGCTCCACAAGAGAGCTCCTTTCACACACTTTTGGAGCCAATGTTCACAGATTCTAACCCCTAACTTCAACTTCCACTCCTCATCAGTCATTTGCATGTTGATGTCCATGGGATACTGTTCCTAAACGGTCTGCATTTTAAATTCTTTCTCTGGTTTTGTTTCCTTGCCCTGGAATTTTCCTTTACTTTGACATTCTAATAGACTACTTGGTTGAAGGTCAATTAGTCTTCTAGAAACCTCTCTATACCCATTCACTCTCTCCAAGTCTCTAGCCCACCCAAGATTCAACATTCTTTCTCCTCTAAAAGTAAAATAAACATGGATGTTAATGATGGGGATGGCAAAGGTGAAATGATTTAGTATCTCAATAATTATAGCTTCCCCTTGAGCCTTTTGGGTGGAAATAAACAACATTTTTCTCTAGCAATTTAGGTTATGTTTCAGAAAGCTAGTTAATTTCCTACCAGCCTCTGTTCCTAAATTATTCTTAACCCTAAAGTGCATGAAAGATCATGAGTAAGAACCGGTCTTTCTTTATATTTTTTTGTGTAAGACACCTCTTTGGGAAAATCTTTATGCTTATTAACTTTTTTTCAGGTAGGCCAGAGTGCTATAGATACCATCTACATGGGATGTGGTTGTGGAAACTGTAGATGATATACAGCTAACATCTATTGAGTACTTACTATGTGGGTCAAGCACTGTGGTAAGTACTGTGGTACATGAACTATATCATTTAAGCCCCATGACAACCATTAACCTCATTTTATACATGAGGAAACTAAGGCTCACAGAAATTAACCTGCCCAAGAGAGTAGGGTGGCCAAAAATCAGTTTTAAAAAATTAAGGGAAAAATAAAAGAAACAATACATGTGAAAGGATATTACTGCTACTAATAATAAGATGCATAATATGCTCCAGGGCCTCATGTTAGTAAACTGTTGGCCTGGAAGCCTCTCTGCATAGACATAAGGATATGTCCCTTGTTTAAGGATGTCACAATACTGGGTCAAGGCTTTGGCAGGCTTCCTTCAGGATGGAGCAAGTGAAAGAGACCTGAAAGGCTTCTGGCAGCAGGCAGAACTTCAGAGAATAGAAATGTGCTTTTCTGCAAGACCCATTTCCACTCCTGAATGCTCCGTGCTCTGGATGTGGACCATACACTCAAAGGAATTGTAGCTCAGTCAGGAGCATTGACCTGGTTTACTGCTTTAATATAAGATTGGAGGCCTTGCTGAGAGAACTCATGTGATTGAGCTGCCATTACTTGATTATCAAATGGAGAGCTCTTGTATGGTCTTCAGCACAGGGTGTAACAGAGGAAACGCACAATATTTGTTCTTAATGCCAGCATTATTATCAATATGGAACAGTGGTTCAAAGTGTGGACTCTGGAGCCAGACTGCCTAGGATGTGAATCTAGTAAGTACTATTTACTAGAGTGTATTCTTGGGTAAATTATTTAACATTTCTCTGCTTCCATTTATTTATCTAAAAAATAGAGATTAAAAACAGCACCGATTTTATCAGATTGCTCTGAGGAGCTAATACAAGTAAACTAATGCTTATGCCTAGCACACAGTAGACACTCCACAAATATTAACCGGTACCATTATGATTGTCATCACTATCAACCATCATCTCTGTCTCAGGATTTAGAGGTGATGGGAAGTCACTGGATGAGGACATGCTGAGGTCCAGCAACAAAGATGGCCATATATATCCACGTAAGCTAAACTCCCACCAATCAAAACCCGTTCTTAGACTATGACACAAGGGCCTCAACCACTTCCCTCATCTCCTTTTCCTTTGTCACCATCCTACTGTAGGCCTTCCCTACTTCCTACACACGCCATTGCAAAATCCTCGACTTGTGTGCCCAAGTTCAATTTCTCCCCTCTCTAATCAGTCATTAATATTGCTAGCAGATCAATTTTTCTGCTTGAGGACAGAGTTTCTACCTTACGTCTTTTCCTAAACCCTGATATCCCTTGTACTAGACCACACGTCATAGAGATGCTGAGTGAATGGTCTGAGATCACTATGTGAGTTTCCTTCTTAGGGTGGGAAATGGTGCCAGGAATACAAGAAAAAGAGGGATAGTAGCAACAGTAATGGTGGCGGCATAATAATAGTGGAAAATTCCACTGACACTATGCTTTTCTGTCTCCAGAGCACTCTCACATGCTCTAGGAGGGAGGCAATGAAGGTGATAACCCCATTTTCAAGGGAGGGAAACTAAAGATTGATTTCAGAGGTAACATGAGTCAGCCAAGGTAAGATTTCATTAGCTAGTGAGAACTGGGTCTCAAAGCCTCTCAGCTGGCTTCTCATTGTCTCTTTTCAAAAAACTATTCAAAAAGTGGGGCCATGTTACATTTCCTGATGAATTGTGCCCAGTGTGATTAGAATAATAATGACAAACATTTATTGGATAACTTTGAGTATATAAGAACTAAGTTGAGCAATCTACATGGATTACATCGTTCGATTCTCTCAACACCCATGTTTGCCTATTTTTCAAATGAAGAAACACGAGATTTGCAGATATTAAATCACCAGCCCAGGGTAATGCAGCTATAGCAAGTGAACAGAGGACGGCCACCAGCACCTATGCTCTCAACTCCAGCCCCTCTTCCCTTCTGGTTATGTGGATTCTGTCATTCTGGCTGGACTTCAAGCCAGTTAACCTGAGGTCACCCTGGAGGATGATTTGGGTTTTTCCTCCATCAGGTATATCTCACACAAGAGTTATATAATAACTTAGAAATGCATCTAAATTATGCTTTGTAGTCTAAAATCTATCAGCTTAACCAAATTCATCTTTTTCATACTCAGATTTTTATTTGTTTTTGTACCTGAGAATTCCTTAAATAAAAATAAATATTAAATATAATTTATCTCCAAAAAACATTTTGTAATTTTGTGATTTTATGAGTATTTTTGTTTTGTTTGCAAACTTTTTGTAAAGGTTTTGAGTGCTAATTCTTTCTTCTTTTGAGTTTGATATCATAGTTCCAGGATCTTCTTGCCTGGATGGTAGGTTTTTTTGCTTAGTTCAAAAGCTGTCAAAAGTATTCTCATAATACTTTTATCAATTGCATTTCTTCTTTGATTTACCTATTTTTCCATTTGAATATATTTTATATATCAAGGATATTGACCCGGTCTCTTATTTGTGGCATCTTTTTAAACAGTTTGTTGCTTGACATTGAATTTTGGTACTGATGGGTTTGTACGTACAAAAGATTTAGTATTTATGGAATTAAATCAATTGATAATTTTCTTCATGCTTTTCACCATTGCTTTTATGTTCAGAAAGTCCTTCCTTATCCTTCAGAGAGATAACCCGCCCACACTATCTTTAGTTATTTCTACCTTCTCTCTATCTTTCCTTCCTCACCCCTCCCTCCAGTTTCTTTCTCTCCCTCTCTTGACCCATCTATCCACCCACCCATTCATCATCTTTCTCTCTCCCTGTCTCTCCTTGCCTTACTCTTATTCTTTTATCATTTAACTCTTTTATCAGCTTTTGACATAAACATGAAATAGGGTTAAAACATATTTTGCCAAATAGTTAACCAATAATATGCACTATTCCTTAACTATCTCCTATTCCCTCTTCACTGACTTCTTTTATCACCTTTATTGTATACCAAATTCTTGTATATTTTTAGATTTGTTTCTAGGTCATGTCTTTGGCCATTATTCTTACATTAGTGCAACATTGTATTTATTTTATTCTTATAATAATTTCATTTGGCCATAATCTATTATTCTTTTAATATGTCTGTATATGATTTAATAGTGTTTTAGTTAGGTCTTTTGTTTGGTTTTATTTATAAGTGAAATTATGTATAGTTCAGTGTGTGCATGTGGGAAGAGTGCACCTTTATCAAGTTGAATTATTAGGGACAAAGAATAAGCAAACAGCAAAAGTTTTCTATATTTTAAAATGGTCAAAAACGTGGAAATTATATGGTTCTTAAAAATTAGAATACTTCTCCTTAAAACTGGTCAAACTTTTCTTTTCCCATTTCTTCATGGTTTTTTATCAACTTAACTTCACTACCTCTTCAACCTTCCTTTTGATAATTCATACTTTCTCTGAAAACAGTTGACATTTGTATCTTTATATGTGTACTTTGTCCTAGTTTCATGTACAGAATATGGTTTTTGCCTCATTTGTTTTTATTGAAAATGCTATTCATCCATTAAGCTATTTAATAGATGGATTTTCACCCCTAAGGACCAGATTTTGAAATCATCAGTAAGTTCTATTGTTTTGTATTCCTTAATTTACTGATTTCTGATTTTACATTTATAATTATCTTATTTTCTGTAGGTTTGTTTATATTTTGGTTTTTCTAACTTCATTTTATGCTCATCGATTCATTTTTCATTTTTTTCTTATTTAATCATGATAGTATTAAAGACATAGGTATAAATATGGCCATACCCTCAAGTTTTGATACATACATTATTATTTTTAATAATCTATAAGGATAATTCTGATCTTCCTTTTAATCCAATAATTATATAGAAAAGTTCTCTTTTTATAATCTCCAAGTAATTGTTTTCCTTAAACTGTTGTGGCCCAAGAATTTGACCAGTCTATTTTCACAATTTGAAATTAAATTTTGTAAATTCTACGATACATAAAAAAAGGCGTATTATCTGTTTGTAAGCTACTAAGTTTGATACAAATACTAATCTTATGATAGTGATCAAATTCTCTATGTCCATATTGACTCACTCCTTTTACCTACCAGATGTGTGGAAGGCCAAAGAGATCAAATAGAGCTAATAACATTTTGTATAACATTTATCTTATTGATGATTTCTTCTGGTGCTTTCAACACATTTTGCATTATACATTTTGACACATTTCATCATTGATTGTATCTTTTATCAGTGTTATATTATCTTTTTTCCTATTAAGCACTTTTTACTTGATTTCTGCTTTGACTTATGTCAACTTTGTCATTCCTACTTCCTTTTGGTTTCATTTTACAGGGCAAGTCCTTGCCCAAACTGTTATTTTTCTACCTTTCCAAGTTCATTTATTTTAGGTATATCATTAACATCATGTAGTTGCTTTTGTAGTATGGTGTGGAGTTTTTTTTGCCACCATTTATAACAACTATGCGTGGCATTTTATTCATTCTTTTCCTTTTACTGCTAAGTCCACTATTTTCTGTCTTCAGTTGAAAAAAGGTAACATAAAATGTACGAATTAATTTGTTAAATCCACTAAAGGTTAAAGGAATTATTAACCGTATTCCTTTTTAATAATGAAAGTCAAGATTGAAGTGCTATCTTTTGACTCATCTCTAGGTCAGAGAAGAGATTTTGTGAGCTTCTAAGTTCCCCTCACCACTACCCACTTCTTCTCCCAGTCTTTCTTCCTGTAATATGAGGACTTCCAACTAATCTGTTGCTATTAAATTATTATTTCTATATTAGTTAATTTATATCTCAAAAATTATTTTGATATTTTCATTCACTTTTTAAATTAAAAACAGTTCTTCTCTTTTAAGTGACAATCATATTCATAGATAAATACTTTCTTTCATGTCACACTACCACTTTCCAAATATCTACCATGTGTCAGGCACTGTGCTGTCCATTTTATAGACATTATAATTAATCCTTACAATAACCTTGTGAAATAGATACTATTCTCCTGTTTCCTATATAAGGAAAGTGAAGCTCAGATAATTGCCAACGTCACAAAGTAAGAAAGCACTTTGTAATTGGTTACAATTAAAACTGAAATCTGACATTCTCCATTTATTCCACACTGACTGAGGCTCTAATATGGGCATTTGCCCTACTAATACTTACTGAGGATTTACTATGTGCCAGTTACAGTGCTACGTTTTGAGAATCCAACTTTGAATGCAATATAGTACATATTTTCAGTGAATTCACCATCTAGTGGGAGTGACTGACATGTAAGCCAGTGATTTCGTTGCAATATCTAAGCACTACATAGAACAAGGAACAGGGAACCATAGGAGGACGGAGAAAGAAGTGACTTACTCTTCCTACAGGGGATGGGCTAGGGAAGTGATGAGGAAGCTTCCCCAAAGAGAAGATACTTCAGCTGAGCCATAGCGGGTGAACTATTCCCCAGGAGTAAAAGAAGGAAAAGTCATTCTGGGCCCAAGAAAGAATGTCTGTAACTGCTAAGGGTGTAAAAAGGTGTGTTGATATGAGAAAACTGCAAATATGTAGGTGGATTGTAGGCAGAAGGTGAATCTGGTAGAAGCAGGGGCCAGATTTTGAAGGAACTTTTGCGTCATGTTGAGGAGCATGAGACTCATCCTGTAAGTGATGGGTAGCTACTGAAGGATGTTGAGCAGGAAAATGACATGATTCAATTTGATTGTTGAAAGATCGTTGTATGCAGTTAATAAAAAGATTGGACTTGGGACGGCCTGTAACTAAAGGCGAAGAGGTCTATGAGGAGGTTATTGCACAGAGGTCCCCATTAAAGCAATTTTCAGAGGAACGCTTGGAGGCCTCACAAATAAAATAAAATTGTAAGCCATTGTTTCCTTTTCTGCCTTGACTGCCAAGAAGTTCAAAGCCATATTTAACCCTCATTCCTGGTAACTGTATTAGCCCTTTGAATCAGCATATTTTTGTTCACCTCCATTTCATGGTGTATTAGGTTTCTATTGCTGCTGTAATAAAGTATGACCTATTTAGAAGCTTAAAACAACATAAATTTATCACCTCACAGTTTCCACGTGTCAGAAGTCCAACAAGGTCTCACTGGGTTAAAATCAAGGTGTTGCAGGGCTGTGTTCCTCTCTAGAGACTCAGGAATAATCTGCCTCCAAACTCACTCAGGTTGTTGGCAGAATTCAGCTCCATATAATTGTAGAAGCGAGGTCCCAATTTCCTTGTTAACTGTGAGCCAGAGGTCATTCACAGTTTCTAGAACCTACCTGCATTCTTTGACTTGTGGTCCCCTTCCTCCGTCTTCAAAGCCATCAACAGTGGGTTGGGTCCTTCTCGTGCTTTGAGTATCTTTGACCTCCCCTTCTGCTGCGCCTCTCTAACTGACTCTTCTACCTTCCTCTTCTGTTTTTAAGGGCTCAGGTGATTCCATTGGGCCCACCTGGACAAACCAGGATATCTTCCTATCGAAAGATCAGCTGATAAGGAGCCTTAATTCCATCGTCAAAGTCTCCTCCCAGCATACTTGGACTAGCATTTAATTGAATAGACAGAGGATAGAAATCTTGGAGGGAGGTTATTGGCATATTGCCTACCAAACAGAATTTTAATTTTCTATTTCCATTTTAGTAGTTTTACTGACAGGCTTTAATAAAAGACACCACATAAATCTTTTTGAGAAAAAATATATATTTTATTCTTCTTTATTGTGATTACTGTTTTGGACATAAAAGTAAAACATTGTTACTGAAGAAAAATTGGAAAATAAAAAAGGGGGAAAAAGCAATTAGAATCAATCATAATCCCCTCACTCATATAAAGGCACTATTAGTGTTTATATTTTTTCTTGGAGTCATTTTTCTCTGCATATATTCACAAAAGCTAAAGTTTAAGCTGTATATGCAATATTACATTCTACTTCTTAAGTTAATGTCAGATTGGGAGCAATTTCTGGCATTTGATATTTGTAACTGCCATATATTATAGCGAATAAATATATCATAATTTACCCTATTTAGGGGTATATGAATGTTGCAAATTTTTCATTATAATAACATTGAATTATACATTTTTAAACACGCATATTTGTTGGCATTTTAAATTTCTTTCTGGAAGTATACCTACATGTTGATTTGGGATGTTATGTCAGTCTTTTTTTTTTTACGTATTCCTTACATTCTAAAATGTACTTGCAAACTAATAGGCTTTTAAAATAAGAAGTCAGAATAAGCAGTTGATTAAGACTATAGGTATCTATGACTTAAAATTCCATGGAAAATATGCCAAAAATATTTCTTCAGAGTCATCTTTTCTCATAGTATGGCACCCATTTCTGTATATATTTGTGGCCTACTATAACAAACTTCAGTTTAAAAGAACCAGTAAAAGGTGTGGCAGTCGTGATTTCTGTTCACCAAACATCCCCTTTTCTCTTTACAGGCATGTTGTAGATTGCACTTCTCTGCCCCCTTGGAGTTTGACGTAGCTACGTTACTTGATTTGGCCAAGGTAATGTAAGTGAACGTGTGTCTGTGTCACTTACTGGTGAAAGCTTAAGAGCCAGTCTGTGGTTAGCCGGACACTCTTTTCCTCTGTATTAGAGACTGGCAATGTTCCAGACTGTGGTTACTCTACTAGCTGAGAGTCTGGAGTTAGGACAAGGCAGAGCTGAGCCCTGAGGACAGACCTAGTGTGAGTGAGAAATAAACCTTTCTTCTTTAAGCCACTAAGATTTCAGGATTGTTTGTTACATGGCACAATCTCTCTCATCTTGAGTAGATTGGAAACAGCTCCTACCGAATAGAAATTAGTACAGAGAAGGGGGCTCCTACCATGACAGAAATGTAGCATTGATTAGAAACTGTGGTGAGAAAACCATCCACGGAGCTGGAAGAATGGTGATCCATGTTACGCAGGGGCAGAATATTCGGTAAAATTTCATGTGCAATAACTTGGAAGGCATATGATACACCTAAATATAGGGGAGAACTAGAGGAGTAAGTTGGAAAACAAAATGTTAGTAACATGTGCCGGCTGCTGTTGGCTCTAGATGACAAGGTGTTACAGTGGAGATAAGCTGAGGAAAGAACTAGTTGGTTTACAAACTGGAATAAAAAGGAAATAGAAAGTTCACAAATTCAGGGACTTGTAATGTTAGAAAAAATAACTTACTTCCCTTACTTAAACAGTAAAACGTGTTATTGAGAAATGGTTTTTGAGCAACAAAGTCTTATTAAAACTCAGTCTTGCAGCTAATACTAAATTAAGGATATGGCAACAGTGTTAAAAGCTAGCAGTAAAAGCTCTGAACAGATTTAAGATGTGTATTAGTTTCCTGTTGCTTCTTTAACAAATTGCTCCAGACTTGCTGGCTTAAAATAATGCAAATTTACTCTTACAGTTTTGATAGTCTTAAATGGGTCTTTCTGGGCTAAATCCAGGTGTTAACAGCTCTGCATTCCTCTGGAGTCTCTAGGGCGGAATCCGTTTTCTTGCATTTCCCAGCTTCTAAGGGCTGCCCACATTCCTTGGCTCATGACCTCCTTCCACTTTCAAAGCCAGGCATGGCTGGTGGTCTTTCTCATATTGCATGACTCTGACTCTGACAATGATTCTCCTTCTGCCTCCCTCTTCTGCTTTTAAGGACCTTGGTGATTACATTGGACCCACCTCCAGGATACTCTCCCTAAGGTCAGCTGATCAGCAAACTTAATTCCATCTGCAATCTTAATTGCCTTTGACCACGTACATAGCATGTTCACAAGTCTAGGGATTAGGATGTGGCCATCTTTGGGAAACTGTTATTATGCCTACCACACAGTGGTACCTAGAAAATCTTTTAAAATGGACAAAATTGTTCATGGAAAAGACATGAAAAGTGTGGTTCTGAGCAACTGATAGGCTCAAAATACATTGAAATCAAGAGAGTGAGGGCGAGAGAGAGAGAGAGATGCATGGGAGTCAGGGAGTGGAGACACTCAGCAAATATGAATATTATATCTAGAAAGAAACTGTCATGTGTTTTTGGTACATGAAGATGACTGAAATCAAAGAGATAGAAACCCCGTGGTTTTTAAGAGAATTAACTGCCAAAAGAATCAGCATGAACCAAAAGAGAATGTGAGGTTCATGGCTTAAAATAACACTGAGGCTTCAGCCATCACTGGGTAGGATGTAAGCTAAGAAGTCTGCCTAACCCTCAAAGGAGGTCTATTCCCTCACATCCACTTCAAATGTGGCCAAGGAAGATCATGGAAAGGAAGACTTTTCCAGAGGACTGAGCCAAGGACCATGCATATAATTAACCAGGGAGGCCCTCCCACTCCTGGAGAGGAACCCTTGATAACATCTGCCCCATGGGACTTCTGAGTTGCAAGAACCCAGTGACTGTGATATGCCTCCCACTGGTACACTTTCCAAAAAGAGTATCTATGAAATTAGGCCCTGTTTTACCACTGTCTATTGGGTGTGAGTAGGTGAGTGAGTAAGGAGGTTGGCAACTTGCATTTTTAGTTATAGGTCTCTGGATCATCAGGAGCCATATATAGACCTAATGCAACTATCTTGATCATTGCCAATGTAAGACTACCAAAGATTCTGAACTTCATGTTGATGCTATGACTGGATGGGATTTGGGTTGTCTCCCTTAGGGGAGCAGAGGGAAAGAGTATATTTTAGCCAGGGCAAGGAGAGAGGAGCAAAAATTTGGTAACCAGAAGGGCAGACTGTGATAATCATTACTGCTGCTCACTAATATCCAGTTCTTGTTTCCTTCTACCCATAGAGAAGACTGGCCTTCTTAGCCCTTTTTTGGTTGGGTAGGACAATGGCAGTAGGTCTGGTATTAGGCCATCATTTCCAGGTCAGAATATTTAATTGCTGAGGCAAGATGCTCCTGAGTTTTCTTCACCCTGCTGGAGTGATGCTAGAAGTGTGTGTGAGGATAGAGTTTCCATAAACCTTCCAGAGCTTCCCAACCAACCCATTTTGGACAAATAGTATGAGGAATAAATATGTTTGTTATGATTGGGGAGTTATTTGTTACTGTAGCATAAACCAGCCTGTCCTGACTGATACAGAATACATACAAGGATTTTTCTTTTTTTTTACCTTGTAAAAGTTTTATCCTGAGGTTTCTTTGAATATTGCCTGAGATATTTTAATAAGAATTCATGTACAGTCTTTCTATTTAACCAACATGTTTTCAAGAAACACTATTAGAGAAAGTAAGCTGTATCTTCCTGTTGCCTTCTTCATTATATAAATTTCATTAAATTTAAATAAATATTAAACAAAGAGAAAGAGGTGGAGAATGTGTAAGAAAACCAAATTCATTACATTTGGGGTAACCCTCCCATTCACTGCATCAATCAGGCAAGATTATGGAACAAGATTTATGAACATTAAATATGGCTATATTTAATTGTGAAGCAGAAGTTTAAGGCTTGGATCTGTCACTTAAGCACTTCTTGAGGCCATGGTAGGGAGAATGGGAAACCAACTCCATCAAGCAGCTCCAGGATTGGGTCACAATGTGCAGGACTTAATTATGTTATGTTTTAGAGAGAACCAAAGGGCAAATCTCAAATTACTAAAAATCACAGAAACTAAATCTATTAACAGACAAACATAGTGAGGGTAAAGTCAAAAACAGGGAGAACAAAGTTATAAAATGTGAATAATTGCACAAGTGAAGCTAAGAAAACAGTCAAGAAACTGTAGCAACAAGAGGAGAAGATACAAGATTCTCGTCATGAATAAGCTGAGGCAATGGGATCCAGTATTATTGGGTGCTAGGCACCTGTCTAGAGATGGGCTGGTCCAGGTTCGACTTACAGGTTTCAGCCAGAGAGTGTCCAAGCTTGGGATATCATGGAAATAACTAGGCTATTCTCTAGTCTAATAGATAAGTTTCTACAGGGATTATTCCAGATTGTCAATTAATATCTGGAGGACCTCTGTGATTTCACTAGGAAAGACTAGTGTCCATCAAACATGAAAAATTGATCACAGAGAAACGGAAGAAGAAGAGGTTTGTTACAAGGAAGAAGGAGAAAGGAGGAGGAGGAGGAGAAGCAGGGGAAGAAGAAGCAAGGGGAGATGGAAAAGGAAAAGAAATGAGTGTTAAAAAAAAACCTGAAAAGAAAAGAAAAGCTTCATTAGTTCTCGGAAGTCTAAGGACCTAAATCGGGAAGCTGCTGACAGAGCCGAGGGAAAGGGTCCAAATAGGGGCCCAGGCAACTGGAAACATAAAGAGGGAGCAGGTCTTTGGTGAAGCAGGCCGTGAGATCTGGCTGGGAATAGCATGACTGTAGGTCGTCGCATCAGTATCCAGAGCAGAGAAAGCTCAGGAAGAAATATCTCCCAGCCGGGCACAGTTTGTCTTTGGGCTCCTATTTTTTTCACAGCCAAGAGAATCTCTGGGTGCCCCTGAGCAGTCAGGCACCCCTTCCCACAGCCTGGGAGAGGTTTATTACATTCAACACAAAAAGCAACCCAAGTGTTCTGAGGAGAACCAAAGAAAGAATGTTTCGTCCTTTCCAAAGTTGCCAAATCAATCTCTCCTTGAGAAAGTACCAAGCAGGGTAAAATTTTAAAAATAAAAACAATTCATCTTAGTCTCCTTCCAGGTAGGAATCTAAATGAATGTCTTTCTCTCCAATCAACAGTTTGCCTCATCAATAAAGAGGAGCAGCCTTAGGCCTACAGCTGAGGATTTATTCCAAAGCTGGCATAAAACATTTCATTCCAAACCAATGCTGTTTGAACAAAGATTCATTTGAGTTCATAAATTGAAGAGATGCAAACACAAAGTTAGCATTCCTTTAACATTTTCAAAGATAATAGAAGCAATAGTGACTGCTTTAACCCAAGTAAGCCTGTCGAAGTGTTGGCAATGTTGCTTTCAGCTGTTTTCTAGCTGCACTGTCTCATTTGAAACATTTTTCTCACTTAATTTTTTCTGTTTAATAAAAGATTTTAGTATTAAAAGCCCTCAAGGCATGAAGACATGTTCTTGGGGGCCATAAAGCTTATATTAAACCTCTCCTGATGACTTAATGAATCTTCAAAACAGCAGCCACGTTTTGTCATAATTGCATTCTCATTTGCCCTGTGTTCATTTTTTATTTGATTTGGTTTGTGCAGTGAAAGGAGAACTGAAGTCATAAGATGTGCCAGGTGTGCTATCTGGGATCTAGATTCCTCACTCTGAACCTCAGTTCTTCATCAGCAAAAGAAGTATAATAATACCAGTTCTACCCCCTTCACTGAGTTGTTTAGGGAACGCAATGAATATAGACCATTCAAGTGCCTGGAAAAGAGAAAAGCATAATGGAAATTTAAAGCATGTATTATTATTGGTATTACTATGATTTCTCTTTTTAAGTAATTTATGTGACTGAAGCTCCAATGCAAGGTCTCCTAAAAGATCATTGCACTCAGGCAAGAATTTGTGTACCTGGAAAGCCGATAAGGCAGGCATCACAGGGGACTCATGGCTGTCCAGTGAACCCAGACCTTTAAGACACTAAGAAACAGTTATCCCACAACTACTGAGGCAAGAGAGAGTGATTGGTGATGAAAAAGCTAATTCGGTAGCAATCACCAAGGGGAAAGGAGGAAAAGTTGATCTTATCATCTATCACTACTTCTCAGACTTTAATGAGCTGCACATTACCTGAGAATCACATTAAAATACAAATTCTGACTCAGCAGGACTGAGGCAGAGCCTGACAACCTGCATTTCTAATAAGCTCTCAGATGATGCTTAGATTACTGGTTCATGAACCACATTTTGAGGGACAGAGATCTAGTCTAGACCAGTCCTAAAGGATATTTGCACCAGGGTCTAGGAATGAAATTAGAGGACTGGAAGGCTGGAGTCATTTTTAGAACTGAGAGCACAATTTCAGGCAACATTTCTGTAACAGGGTAGAGATGTTAGGACATGGCATAGGCACAGCCAATCCTGAAGGAGAAGAGAGGGTTGACGTTGCTAATTCCAGAGTGGGTGATGTCAAGACAGGCAGGAACTTCTTGGATGGCAGGGAAAATATGACCGCCACTGTTTGGTTGAGGCAGAGGACTGACATGGCCAGTCAAGAGAAAATGAGACATTCCGATGATACCCTGAGGACCACTGTGAAGAGGCTTAGGCTGAGGTTCCAATGACACTAATGAAAGGCATTGAGTCAGAATGTTTCTCACCATTATTGTGAGCCCGGTGGTCCCAGGCTGATGTCATTTGGGGAAATGTGGGTTATGTGATCATCTACATTTTATTGTTGTTACAATCATCATTAGTATTAACATCCACATCATCAGAGGATGATATCCCTGAGATGGTTATTGGAAATAAAGCATTCCCCAACCCACCCCATTTATGTGGGCAGATTCATTCCCTCAATATTTCCTTAGTATCTGTGAAGCTAGAGAGTCAAGTGGGGCACAAGTATGCGTGAAGCTGAAGAGTCAAGTATGTATGAAGTAGAGAGTCAAGTATTAATGCATAACAAGCTTGCATAAGTAGGAAAAACAATGTCTGGCAAGTAGAGTATTCAGAAAGATGAGCCTGATATAGAATTTCAGCATTCTCATAGCAAGAAACAGTTAAGAGAGGGGGAGAGGAAGAGAGAGAGAGAAGAATTCAGACGACCAAGAAAATCAAAACAGTAAGCCATGACAAGTTATCAACAGAAGTGCTTTCTAGAACCTGTCACATACTTCACCTTCCCAAATGGGATATTCTGTCCTAAAGAACCATGTTCTCCTCTCTGTTGCCTCATAATCCGTACACTACATTCAAGTGGTATCCCACCATGATGTCTCAAAACACCAAGTTGCTAGACCAGTGAGAGATAAAAAAAGATGTGGAGTTATATCTTGTGCATAAGAAATTATGCATATGTCACAAACTAACATATATTGCAGCCTGAGGGCAAATATTACTAAAGAGTGTGCCCTTTACATGAGCATTATTTATTCCTTTAACCAATATTTATTGACTGCTGTGTTTCCAGCAGTGTGCTAGGCAGGAGTGGACAATTAGACACATGCTTGCCATCATGAAGATTACAATACAGCAGATACAGGATGGGGGGGGGGTGGCAAGGAGAAAATAATAATAAAACATTATATATGCCAGTATGGGAAATAAAAACAAGGAGATGAGCTGGTAGCAGAGGGTACCACTTTAGACAGAGTGGTCAGAAGAGTCTCTTCCTGAGGAGGCAATAGGGCTTGATGACATGGCAATGAGAACTGGAGAATTTTCTCAGAAGAGAGAAAGTATTTGTAAAAGCCTGAGGCAGGGAAGCGATTGGCATGTTCGAAAAACCAACGAGAAGCCAACATAGTTAGAGATACCCAGCAGTATAAGCCAAATGTATCACAGTAGAGGATAAAAGGGTTTATTTGTTCCTTAATTCAATGAACACTCATTTCCACCTACTCTATCAAATACTCTATTAGAACAAGACAAACAAGCCCCCATGCAGCTTATGTTGAAGTGAGGGAGATAAACACTCACGATGTGTCATCATAAGTTGATAGGGGACTACTGGAAGCCGTTGGAACATAAAGGGAGTTGAGGGAGGTGTTTTCCAGGACATTTCTTTTAATATCATATCCTCATAATTTACAATTTCCTTGTGGAAAAATCAGTTTTATTACCTTAAAGCAATATCTACATTGACACATTAGATACTTCAAGTGGCTCAAAAGGTTGAAATATATGCTCTTCACTTCCAATATTTCTACTGGGAATATGTGTGAAAAGTTTAAAGGAAAGGCAAGTTGTACTGACTGATTCTTACCTTTGGCTCAGCATGAGACCTAGAAAGGCCAGTCATTCTTTTTGAATTCCTCCGTCATTTCATGACTGATCCATTCATTGGGTAGTTTACTACATTTTATGTGCAAGTTATCCTGTCTGCATCAACAGATTATAAGCTTATTGAGGTCAAATATTCCATATTCTTACATTCCAAATGACACAAGACAAGGTTTCCAATAAATTAAGGTTCAGATAAATTGATTCATTCAGATTTATAAAATATTTCAAAATATCTCCAAGGTCCTTATAGATCAAAATGTGTGATTAACTTGAAAGAATTTTCACTACTTTCTTTTCAAGTGAGGCTTTCAGATCCTGGCTGTGTCTTAGAAAGAAAATGACCTCCTCACCACCCACTCTCCCCCTGGGCCTTTGGAGAAATGGGAGTTAAAAGTGAAGTTTCCTCCAACAGGAAATCTGATACTAAATCTCTCTTCTCTCCATCACTAATGAGTTCAGTCATTTCACGCCAATACAATTAAATAAAGGCTCTTCAACACCACTTGGCACTCAGATTACATGATTCTTTTTAAAATCAAATTCATACACAGAATCTTTTTGGGCAAAACTATTTTGAGAAGACATTTTTATTGTTCATAATTTTATCAAATAATTTTATGCTTGTATCTGAAGATGTTCTAAAGAATCTGAGCCCAAGGATGATTTTCGTTTTCCTCTAAACTTTGGTCAGAGGAATCCATACATACTGAATACGGCAATCTTTCTATATTATTACTAAACAGCATGAACACTCGGTTTGGATATTAACTGGTCTGAGGAAGATAAACAATATCCTTCATCTTTCAAACTTATATTTTTACTAAATATTGTGACTTTTTGCTCAAGCAATTGCATCTTAAAATTTCCATGTAGCCACAGGCAAACTCCTCAGCAAGGTTAGAACGTTTTACACATAAGAAGAAATTTATTTTTTGAAAGGAAGAAATGCAACTTGGGAACACTAAATATTGACTCTGTTTTTTTAGGACGCCAAACTAAGTGACCAACTTTTATCAAGTATTCAGGTATTTTGACACCACTCTTTTGAATTTTGCTACGTTTAACATGGGTCCTAACCTCCAAATTTGTGAGAACCATTTCTCAAGATTTATATAAAATCTTGAAAACTTGAATTTTAGACACTCCCACAGGTTTTTATATCAATACCATAATCACTGCAGAAACCATGAGTAGGGGACATAAAAGGGCTGGATGATGGCTGTCTTCTCCTCCCCTGGCCATTTGAGTTTGCAAAGCCTATTCTTGTGCCTGAGGCGAGCAAGCTTAATTTGTCAACTGAGGCAACATGATTGCCATCTCAGGTCAGTACCAGTTGGAGCAGCAATCACTCTGAAACCATCTTAACTCAGCAGCTAGTTCATGTTCCAAAAAGAACTTCAGTATCAACACCTTAGTTCCAGCCCTGGAGTCATCTGCAAAAACTCTCTCGGCTCCCATTCATTCATTCCATAAATATTTGTTGAGAATCTCCCCTGTGTCAGAAAGTGTACCAAGTATGTAGAATACACAGATAAAAACTGATGATCTCTTCTCTAAAGAGGCATGCACTCCAATGGAAAAAAATGGTCTATTAATTATTTATTTCATCAATTCACCAAATATTTATTAAGTACCTATTATTTACGAAGCTTGATTCTAGACCCTGAAAATAGAGCAGTGAATAAGACTGTCAGAGCCTTTCTCCCATGGAGTTTACTTGTTAATCAAGAAGAGGACACAGACAATAAACAAAAAAGTAAACTAGAAATTCGGATGTAGAAAAGTGGAAATAAGAGGAAAATAAAAAAGAGTGATGTGATGGTGAATGTGAATGGAGTTGCCACTTTAGACTAGATGAGAAGGAAGGACATCTCAAATAAGTGATAACTGAGCTGACACCCAATGAAGTCAATCTAAAATCTTAGCACTGCGTGTTCTAGACAGCAGTGGACAAAAGAGAGCAGAATGAAAGAAGGGAGGATATCAAACAGGGGAAACAGCATAGACAATGAAATTAACATGTAAAGTGACAAGGCATATTCTCGGAGGCAACAATGGGAGTTAAGAGCCAACAATGGAATGGTGAGCCTTGCATATCAGGCCAAGGGTGAAGGTGAGCCCCTGACTCAAGCGTTTTATCATGGTCCTCTTTCTTGCCTTTTCAGCCTGTCCTCTAGTTTTCTGAGATGGCTATAGGTAGGTTGACCATATATGCATTTCAGTTCCTCATGCTAATCCCCTATATGCTTTCTTCTCTACCATCATGTCACATATATATCTTCAAATTAGTACTTTTTGTGCTGAATTGTAACTATCTGTGTTTACATTCATTTTCTCCATTAGATTGTGAGTTCCTTAAGTTTAGGGAAAAAGACTATTTAATTCTGCATCCTCAATATCTGGCACAGCATTAGGCACATAATTTAAGTTCAGCAGATATTTAGCGAGAAGTAGAAAGATGAATGAATGCGTGGCTGAAAGTTCATGAAATCTTTGATTTAGGATCCAGGGCTAAAATCAAGATGTTAGCACTTTAGCATGAGCAAATAGCATTAAGATGAGGTCCATAGCAGTTGTTTCTCTGATATTATCCTGAAAGTTTCTCATGTCTTTTAAATCTATGAGTTTAAAATTAATTGCTCAGCCCGCCTAGTCTTGTGATACTGCCTAGATTTAAAGCTTCCTCCCTAGTTTTTGACGGATGTCACTGTTGCTTTTCTCTAGCCTGACCATCAGCTCCCTCTAGAGGAAAGACTGGAATTAGTACTTAGCCCTGCTCATCTTCATCATGCCTACTTCTACCTATTTACAGAGGCTGATCAGAGAGACTCTGGCAACCATTCAATGACTGGTTTGATTCCGCGTACTATCCTTCAGGAGTGACAAATTCTCAATCCATAACACTTGGTATGTTACACACAGATTGCTATTCATTTCTCATAGTGGCCCCCTTCTGCAGATTACCCAGATATGAGAGAGAGTGAAAAAGAGACAGACGGGGAGAAGGAGAGAGAGGCAGAGACAAATAAGGATGGAGGAAGGGAGGGAAGCATGGATGGATGGAGGGAAGACCAAAGTAAAAAAGAGATGATGTTTCCTCGTTCAGAAGACATATTTTTGTTCATATGTTCACCTGCTCGTATTTAGAAAATACTGCATATGACACAACATTATCTAACTTGTATATGGCAAAGTTCCCAGATCACAGGCCTCAGGAACAAACTCACAGCAAATTTGGGTATGCCATATTGGCCACATCTGGAAAGACCAGCAGAGCAGCAAAAATGGCACAATGAACTTTAGAGAAGAGACAGTACTTGAAGAAGTAGACAGTGGTTCCTCAAGTCCAGACTCCAAATTAGCATTAAGTAATAGCTATCCTTTATCTCTGGATGGAAGTGGATGGAGGAGCTCTAGATAAGAAAGAAATAGACTCTCTGGAGAGAGATAATTGGGTACCAGACTATTTGTGGAATATTAGTTGGAGGTTGAAAGGAAGGAAAGATTTGGTGTGAGACACTGAGCAGTATTTAGCAAAACTATCTTTCTGTCCAGCTCCCAGGGACTTGTGATGGGATTTTATTTTATCTCCTCATTTTATTTCCTAGAGAAATAAAAGAGTGAATGAGATGGAAAAACTGTAAAATATGTACAACTTAGAAATATGAGAGGTCAAAGCCATTCTGGTTTTAGCTTAATAGCCTAGTTTAACATAGAAGAAAAGAAATGTCTGCTTATCAGGTAAAAAATGATATGAGCCTAAGAGAGTCATGTAGAGGTGGTCGATAAAAGTTAATTTCCTTCCTCCCTCCATCCCTGCCTCATTGCCATTGAGAGGCTTGAGTAACCACACACACACACATACACACACACACACACACCCTCAGGAACAAGATCCTGGATGGACTGCTACTGCATCTTTGGCCTCATAGATGCAAACCTGACCAGTAGTGATCTCTTCTCAATTGCTTCTCCTAAATAAAGTTTATGTTGACCAACTGACTACGTGAATGAAAGAAAGAATGAATATTTGAACAATTTAGTAAATTTCTATGTATTCGAATCTGTGCTGGATACTTTAAGCACCTTACCTTATTTAATCCTCATCGCATCTATGTAAAAAGGAATTCTTCTCTCCATTTAGAGATGAGGAAACCGAAGCTCTACAAAAGTAAGTGGCTTGCTCAGGATCATAACACAGGAACTACAGAGTTGATTTAAACCCAGATGATTTGATTTTAAATCCATTTCCTTTTCCTTTATAACGAAGCTTCAATTTGTAGCTGATTTCACTCAGTCACAGTATCAATTCTAGTCATTAAAATACAAATTAGTTTGCAGGAGGTGTTAGGCACCACTGGATAGCTAATCCAAGACCCATTCCCAAACACCTAAATATTCACTGTCTCAGATTCCTTGAAGCTAGGAATGGTCAGATACCTGAGTTCTAGCCAATGATTGGTAAGTGGAAGTTTACTCAAAGATCTGGAAAACTTTGCTTTATGATCAAAGAAGCATATATTTTTAGCACTATACCAGGCCCTCTACATCCTGATGAATATAGGCACTATGTTCAGAGCAGTAGCAACTATCTTGTGACTATCAGGAAAAGGTAAAGAAAATTTCAGAGACGCTGCCCCTGACTTTGAGTTGCTCAAACATAAGAGCTGCCACCTACATCCTGACTTCTTGCTATGTGAGAAAAACAAACAATTTGTTTAGGGCACCGTTAATCAGCATCTTGTAATTACAGGTAAAAAAACAAGTTAGAATGTCTAAAACACTGTCTCTATAGTATCCAGATTAGTGAGATAACAAAAAATATTAATTTAATTATAATAAGTATCCTTACATAAAAAGCATATTTCCAAAGCCATAATTTTCTGCTCTTAAAAAAAGCTCAAATATCATCCATGTTTAGTTGATCCTAACTCTGATTAACATGAATTAAAAAAGAAAATTTTTAGGAAAATTGAATTATTAAGGTAAAGACAGTTACTCTGCTTTTTCTAAACAGCATCTAGCACATGGTTGATGTTCAATAAAGGCTGAGTGCTAAAAACTATGTATCTTATTAGCAACACATCTCAGTACTATCATTTGGGAAAAGTTCTTCCACAAATCAATACTACGAAGAATCAGGCAGCAGGTGGAGGATGTAAAAATGAATCATTTTTCAATAACTTCTTTCAGTGTGGAAGCTTTCACATGTCTAGACATATTTCTCTATTGAATCTCACACAGATATTTAAGGGGTTGTTTTTCCCCGTTGCATACAAAATTACCCTAATTATAGCAGAGCATTTTGCTCACATGCTGTCAATCGTAGCCAAAGAGTGAAGTCCATCTGTGTCCCTCTCTGCAGCTCCAGCCAGTACATCCAGCATCCCACCTCAGTCATCAGGTATGGGCTGAGCAATATTTTCTCTCCAATTTGATGATGAACATAGTAAGTTCTTCTATTTTTAGAACTGAGTGGAAACATTACAAATTTCCCACATGGCATTTCACTAAAAGTTTAACCTATTCCTTAGTAATAAAAATGTGAAGAATAGCAAGTAACAAAACTTTGATTTAAAACTTAATTTTGAGTGAGACAAGAATTTGAAAGCACTCTCATGTTCTCATGGTTTCTCTATCATTCTCAGATAACCAGGTGTCGATGACTTGCAGAATTACATCCATATCTTGTTTGAGAAATTTTCAGAAAGATAAACCCAGCAAGATAAGAAATCCCAGGTGCATAATCATTTCAGGGATGCACCTGGATCTGAAAGGCAAAGAAGGAACAAAGAAAGAACAAAGGGGACTAGAGGACTTACTTGGCCTGGATGTTAAGCGTCACCTGGGTAGGACCAGTAATAATTTCTGAAAATGATTTCCAGGATGCTTGACATAGCTCATGAGATATTCCTCAGCGCACAAGCTCATCATTTTGATATATGTGAAAAGAAATCTTCATTAACAAAAAGGACGGAATTCGATTTTAAAGTTTCTAACAGGTCACAACGTTGCTATTGAACACCTGCTCCCAGTATCACCTCACTTGCTCTCCATCACACTTCATTTAACTTACTTTGGTCCATACTTGGAATTACTTCACAAATGAGGATGGAACTCTATTCTGGGTTGTTTGTAGGTGAATAGGCAGTCTCATCTTTTTCATGACGCCCAGGGGGATTGGGCAATTAGATACTTTGACTCATCTAAGCAGTATTTGATGATCACCTCTGTTCCCTCCCTAACCAAATCATTGCTAACCCTCTTTGGAGACAACGTATTTCCAATGACTCTCTTGGCCAGCAGATTAGTAATTTCACTGGTGCAGCCCTGCTTACATCCAGGCTAGGCCACACTGGCTTTCCTGCAGAAAAGATTTCCTGGAATAACGGAAAGTGTTCAGCACTTGATATTATATGCCATGGGTTTAAGACCTAGTTCTGCAGTTTACCAGGCATATGAATACAGGGAAAATACTTAGTGTCAGTGAACCTCAGTCTCCCATTTACAACAGGAATCTTGACCCCTGATTCACAGGACTGTCAAATGGTTGAATGAGATGGTTTGTTTGAAAGTGCCTGACTTATAGTGGGTCCAAAATAAACCTTCGCTGAATCTGAACTGTTTAGCTTTCCAGTAACATGGAAACAGATACCAGGAACCCCGTACCTTCCCTGCATCCAGAGAGTTAAGTGTACCACACATGAGAATATGGATTCTTTTATGTTCATAATGCATTGTTACAAAAACACCCAAATGCCACATAGCCACCTAACAGGACTGAAATGACTGACAGATAGCATTGACCTTCTCCCAGGAAATCATGGATTTTCAAAACAAGCACTTTTTAAAATTACCTAAGTATGCAGCATGAATCAGAAAAGCACAAGGCTCTGTTTGCTTGTTTGATCAACATTTCATTTTCTGTAGCTTCCATCTTCCTTTTATTGCTTGGCCTGCTATCTCCCTCAATAGAAGAAGGTTGCTGGGACGTTATAAACGTCTTCTTAAGGTTCTTTGGCAGATCACATGTTTTACTTAATTAAATAATGTCCCAATTAATTGATTTGTTTGTAGACATTCTTAATTTAGTAAACGCTGAGTAGAATGCTAAAAATACCATTATATTTCTGACAGAGGCACCACTAAAGTCTGATAATTGATAGCTTTGCTGTTTTCTCTGATGGCCTGAAAAGCTTTTAAAGCTAAATTCTGTAATCATGTTCATCTTTGGAAATTAGTTTTGTGAAACCACACATTTAGTTCTTGCTGAGAAATCTCATTTTAGTCATTTTAACATAATTTATAATGCATAAACTAAATTAGCTTTTGTAGCTAAGCCAGCACATTTTTCTTTAATTTTTATCTCATCCTAATATATTTTTGACCTTGAAAACTGTAATGTCTGTTGGATATTGAAGCCTCTGAACAAAGAAAATCATTTCCATTCCATCACTATGGTTACACTTTCTTCGCTCTCCAGCACGGAACAGCGCTGAAAACTGTTGAATCTGGATTCCTCAGGAGGCCAAGGGGAACTTCGCGTAATATCATTTAGTTCTGATTAAATAAACACATATACATAATGGAACCCAGGAAAGTAGCAAATTACTTCACTCTGTTTACATTGCATATGATATGACTGATGGTAAGGGGCAATATATCACCCAATGTGATTTGCTTCAGGTTCTGTTGTGTGTGGCTTTTCCCCAGGTGGTCACACATACATATTCGTCTCAAAAAACACAGTCAAAATGCCAGGCAGCTCCTAACACCTCCAGTACTCCTGAAGTCAAAGCGGTTTCATCCCTTTCTAACAACCAAGAACTTCAAGGGTGACGCATACAGTTCCCTGTCCACCAGAGACAGGTTTCAAATGAGCTTGCGACAGCTCTCAGCATCCTAAAAGGGCTTTGGCTGCCCCACAAAAGCAAGGTAAGGAACTGGTCATTCAAACAAATGCCGTACCTGCTGCCGCTAACAGAAAAAATACTCTTTCTACAGATGGCACCCTCTGATAAAACGTTGCTTGAATTTTTTTTATTACACAGCTGGTTCATGATGTTAACTACAATAGGTTTGCTGGTTTTTTCCTCTCGGTAGTTCACGTATCAAAGGCATCTTGGTGAAAACTGTTGATAATAGTCAGTATCTTCAAGTGGCCATAACTGTTAAAAGAGGATATCCAATCAGCATTGTGGCAAAATAAACCCATATAAACTCAAATAGAATGTCTCATTCCTAAAATTCATAGGCACACACATTTCCAGCTACCCTGACTGGATCATGCAAGAGCAGTGCAGAGCTATTAATTTCAGTAGCAAATGATAAAATAAGAAGTGGGCTGAGGGAGGAAACACCTAACAACACGCTAGAGCTCAGGTAGGAAAGAAATCTGCATCTTTAATAGCTTTCAGGTACAGGGGCCACAGGAATACCCCTGTGGCCTGGCATAGGGCTTGCCCATAGTGAACACGCATTAAATGTTTGTGGTGTGGAGGAATGGGAGGATGGATGAAAGGGCTCACTGTTTTATAGGATTTAAAGATTCTCTGATGACAGGACATGACACACCGACACTCAGATAGGTGAAAGGCAGAACTCTATAACTTACACTTCCAAGTGAGAGCAGGCTGTCAGACAGGGTCACACAGGGCTTGCACGCAGGCACAGGGTAACGGCAAGCTGGAGCAGGAGGGGGCAGCTTATGTACGGCAAAGGGAGGGGGTTAGCTATGTTTCCCAGACTCCCCGTGGACTGGCTAATTTGAATAATTCTCTGGGCTCCAGGGCATAGGGACCAGTTGTCTGGTACCTGATCCATGGGTCATTAGGAGTGCATAGTGACCTAGTGGCCCTGGACTGTGAGAACCTGATAAGGAAAGTGTTTGAGGTTTGGACTTAATCAGCTGCTCAAGAAAGAGAACCGACTGACCTCTAGCCAGAGCCTCAAAGCTGGATCAAGACAGCATTTAAAAAAAACAAAGACAAAAACAAACCTCGGTTGTACTCATCTGCCCATAGAAGGACAGAATCCAGCCCAAATCCAGGAAAGCACTGCATGTGACTTAAAAGCAACCAAAATGTCAATGAAGTGTGACAGGGAGTGTTTAACAAAAGCTAACCTGACGCTTACTTGCACTAACTCTGAACACAATTACAAAATAATTTATTAGAAGTCTTTTGGCAAGGTAACCAAGTTTCATAACTTGGTTTTGGTGAGTAAAAAGCCAAAAAGAAGCCAACTCCCAAACACTTCCCATGTTTTTAATGACCTCAAATGTTTTCCCAAAATGCAACAGGGTCATTTCCGCACATGAGCTGGAACATCTAGATTTTTAAGGCAAAGATAGCCAGGACTTCCCAATTCCGGGAGGGAGTACCATCCTATAGCATGCTGCATCAGAGGCAGAAATCAGAAGCCAGGTGCGGTAGGTAGAACAATATTCCCCCAAAGACATCCCTGCTTTAATCCCCAGAGCCTGTGAACGTGTTATGCTACATGGCAAAGGGGGAGTAAAGCTGCAACTGGAATTAAGGGTGCTAATAAACTGACTTTAAAATAGAGAAATTATGCAAGTGGGCCCTATGTAATCTCAAGGGTTTTTAAAGGTAGACAAGGGAGGCAGAAGGGGATGTCAAAGTGATGAGATGTGAGAAGGACTTGCCCGCCATTGCTGGCTTTGAAGAAGGAGGGAGGGGGCCAGGACCAAGGAGTGTGGGCAGCCTTTAGATGCTGAGAAGGCAAGGGAATGGTTCTCCTGGGGAGACCTGTTATTGTGTCATCCTTCAGTCTCAAGTATCAACTCTCTTTAAATGTTTATGTTTAAAGACATATACTAACCTAGTCTGATTTTGTAGAAGGTGGCACTGGAACAGAAGAAACTTTCTTCTCAGACCACAGGATCGACTTTGAGTTAAGGACTTGATTTGAGTTGAGGACTTCAACTCATGCCAAACAATAGTCAAGGAGGACAGCTACACATTCTGTATGTTAAAGTAATAATTAATTTTTTACTTTGGCTCCTTAGATTCTTTCTTGTACACTCAAAAGAATACACCTCAGATGAATCCCCTTCGTTAGAAGTAGAGGACACCAGAATTTACACTATGTTTTTGCAACACAAAGAACAGGGAAGCAGAAGTGGTTTCGAGGTCAGGGTTAAAGAGGTTGAGGGGATATGACCGTGGCTAGAAAAAATGCAAGGTGGCTGAGTTATCCTAGCGTGGATCCTTCAGGGGCAGGCATTATTCTAAGCTGGTTATCAAGTTTATGGGTAAAAATCAAGAGGTGCATTCTTTAGAGAGCAGATGGCTGAGGGGAGAGCGAGATCAAGCTGAGTGTCAATCCAAGCTTCACTCCTGAGTGACAGCGGGCAGTCTTCAGGCGACCTCCCTCTGTTTTCGTGGGACCTTCCTCTGCTTCTACAGCTAAATCAAAATGCTTCTCTCTCTGGCAGGGATACCCAAGGCCCTTAACTTTCCATTTGTTCCCCTTAATGGAATTTTGCTTCTTTGATCTGTCTCTTCTGCTTTTTTCCTTTCTGAGTTCAGAAAGCTTGACTATCTGAGTTCCCTTTTTGGTCTCTCTTATCCTCCCAATCTGGTTTTTAAATGTCAGTTTTAGTCAAGGGTCTCTCCGTTTTTATATTGGGCTTGTCTTATTTTCCTTTTTTCTTGAGGCGAAAGGTTCTTTAAAGATCCACTTTGTAACTGTTGGTTACTTTTGTTGTTTTTAATAACAAAACTGTACATCTCAGAGGAAGCAGTGGTAATAAAATCTCTAGAGGCAAATTTACTCCTTCTTTCAGTATCTATTCATCGGATGCCTACTTTACTTCATGATAAACTTCAGCGAGGAAAGATAAAAAGATGAATAAGGCAGTCCTTACCCTCAAGAAGTTCGCCAACTAGGACATAAGAAAAACAACTCTTATAGAAAATAAATAAATGAATGTGATGACCATCCTGAAGGACATGATAAATAGCTTTTCCTCTCCTTTCTTACCATCATTCTTGAACACTCCAAATAGTGCACCTCAGCCCAAATTCTCTTAGCAGAAATACAAGCTAAGAGAAGGTAAACAAGCTGGCACCCCTCCCACCAGTGGCCCACAAATACCTCCACTTCAAATACTTCATGAGAAAGGAGAACAAGGAGTACTAATGCATGGTGGGTAATCTCCTCTTAAGGCTGTTCTTGGTACTCTCATAATGCCAGAGCATCCTTTGAAGTTATCAAAACTTGTGCCCAGGAAAGAAAGCCAAAGAGGTTGAAATAGGGAAACAAATGAATTCTGACTACTGGAACCTTCAATTCTTAGAGAGACTTCCTCTATTTCACATTGAAAACAAAATCATTTCTAAGTAGATTTCAGAGAATCAGTTTATTCCCATCCCTCAGCCTTTTCCTCCCTCCGTGCGTTTTTTCTTCAATCTTCTTCGTAGGCAAGTAGGCTAATCATCGCAAGGCCACCTTCAGTTCCTTTCTTTATATCACACTACTTTCCAGTTTGTCACTAAGTGACGCTGATTCTATCTTAGCAATGTCCAAATCTATTCTAGCCTTTAATTGCCAACTACAGTTTCACTATAGGGCTGTAACACAACTTCTCCATTATCTTGTTAGCCATTTGAGTTGTTTCAGGTTTGGGCTATTATTACTAGAGCTAATATGAACATTTGCATAAACATAGGTTTGCATTCATCTTGGGTAAATACTTAAGAGCAGAATTATTTGATCATAAGATAGTAGTATGTTTTAATTTATAAGAAATTGACAGATTCCAAACTGGTTGTGCTGTTTTGTACTCCTACCAGCAATGTCTGAGAATTTTAGTTGCTTCCCATCCTAGCCAACATTTAATGTCATCAGGCTTTTTAAATTTAAGCCATTCTAGAAGTATGGTGATATCTTAATATTAATTTGCGTTTCCCTGATGACAAATAATATGCAATTTTTCAAGTGTTCATTGGCCCCTTATATATCTTCCTCTGTGAAGTGTCTAATTCACCTATTTGTTATTCAGATGTCTTCCTGTTGTTGAATTGAAGGTGCTCTTTATGTGCTCTGCACACAAGCCTTTTGTGGTGTATTTGTATATTGAATATTTATTCCCATGCTTCCCTATTCCTTTTCTTAATGAACACTTTCAGTGAGCTGAAGTTTATAATTTTGAATAACGTATCAATCTTTTCTTTTACAGTCAGTGTTTTCGAAGAACATTTTACTTATCGCAGGGTTATGAAGATATTCTCTTATCCATTGTTCTAGAAACTTTATATCTTTAGTTTTTATGTCAGATGCACAACCAATCTTGAAGTAATTTTTGAGTGAGGTGTCAAGCAAGGGCTGAGTTCATTTCTCAAAAAGAATTTCTTTTCTCCCATTGAATAGCTTTGGCCTTTTTGTCAAAAATCACATTGACTGTATAAGCATTGGTCTATTTATAGACTCCCTATTCTGTTCCATTGACCTTAAAGGTGTATTGTTAGGCCAATGTCACACTTTCTCGATTAGTGTAACCTCACAGTATGTTTTGAAATCAGGTAGTATGTATCTTTTGACTTGTTTCTCCTCTTCAAGATTTTTCTTTTTTACTCTTCTAGGTCTTTTGCACTTCCAAATAATTTTAGAGTCAGCTTGCTAATTTTTAGAAAGAAAAAAAAAGCCTTGGGATTTTGAGATTTCATTAAAAATCTAAAGGTAAATTTGGGAAAATGTACATCTTACCATAATTAATCCTCCAATCCACTAATATTGTGTATTTATTCACTTATGTACATCTTGTTTACTTTTGCTCAGTAATATTTTTTAGTTTTCAGTGAGGAATTCTGCATATATTAATATTTATATCTAATTATTTAATGTTCTGATCCTATTATAAAGAATGGTTTTTTAAATACAATCTTCAAATTGTGTGTTGCTATTACATAGAAATGCAATTGATTTTTGTATATTGACCCTGTATTCTGTGGCCTTACTAAATTCATGTGTTGGTTCTAGGATCTTTTTTGGTAGATCCCATAGAATTTTCTATATACACATTCATATTGCCATTTTTCCTTTTTGTATGTTTGTTTATTTTTGCAGTATCTCACTAGCCATGACTTTCGGGACAATGTTGAAGAGAAGAAAAAGGAGCAGTCTTCCTTGCCTTGTTCCCAGTATCATACGGAAGAACAATCAGTCCTTCACCATTAAATCTGTTCGCTGTGGGTTTTATCAGATTGAGAAAGCCCTCGACTACTCCTACCTGGCTGAAAGTTTTTATGACAAATGAGTATGAATTTTACCTTTTTTATGCATTTATATGAGATGATCTTATAACTTTTCTCCTCTAATCTGTTAATGTGATATATTCCTTTAATTGATTTTCAAATGTTGAAACAATCTTGCATTCATTTGTAAGAAAAATCTTACTCTGTTATATATGCTATCCAATTATATATTCCCAGATTCAGCTTCTAATATTTCGTCAAGATTTCTGCATATCTGTTCATGAATGATATTGGACGGTGTCATCAAGCTTATATTTGCCTCTTAAAGTTGAGCAGCATTTCCAACTCCTTTTTCTGAACAAGTTTGCGTAAACTGGCACTATTTCTTTCTTAAGTATAAGATACAGTTTTCCAGTTAAACAACCGAGGTCTGGAATTGTATTATGGGAAGGTTTTAAATTATAAATTCAACTTCTTTAACAGTTATAGTGTTATTAAGTTTCTTAATTTCTTGGCATAAAGTTATTCACAGGGTTTTCTTACTAATTTTTAATGCTCCCAGCATCTATAGTGACGGTCCCTTTTACATTTCTGATGTTGGTAATTTGTAATTTCTATTTTCTTTCAAAATTTTTATCAGCATAGCTGGGGAGACTTTTCTCAACTAGGGTTCCATGAAAGAATTAAGCCCTAAGGCTCTAAGGCATCTATTGTATAAAATGATATAATTATTTTCCTATGGATCTACTATTAGCTACGTAACTTCCTTGGAAGAACAGAGAAAATAGACAACCCTATAATATCCTTTAAATCTAACTTTTCCTTGTAGAACCCCAGTTGAGAAAGATCAATTTTCAACTTTATTGATATCTGATAATCAATTTTTTCTTTCATTGATTTGTTTCTATCATTTGCTCATTTTCTGTTTCATCAATTTCAACTCTCTATTATTTCCTTCCTTCTCTTTACTTTGGGTGTAATTTGCTCTTCTTTTTCTATCTTCCTAAGGTGCCAGCATGGATGGTTGATTTGAAACTATTCTTCATTTTTTAATATAAGCATCTGCCACTAGACATTTTCATTGAAACAAGGTTTTATCTGTACCCCACAAACTTTGATGTTTAGTACTTTTATTACTATTTAGTAAAATATTCTTTAATTACCTTTGTAATTTTTTTTATTCAGTGCATGTCCTATTTAGAAGTGTGTTGCTTACATTCCAAATATTTGAGAGTGTGTGGATATTTTGTTATTGATTTCTAATTTAATTCTTTATGGACAGAAAATATACTCTATAAGATTTTAATAATTTTAAATTTAGAAACACTTTTTAATAGTCCAGCATAAAGTCTCTCCTGATAAATATTTCATGTATACTTGAAAAAAAAGAGTTGTAAACCAACTTCTTGAACAGAAGAGAAAGCAATTATTGAAAATAATGTTCTATGATTATCTACTAGGTCAAGTTAGCTAATAGCAGTGTTTAAATCTATATATTTACAGATTTTAGTCTATTTGTCACATCAGCTACCGAGAAAGAAGTGTTCAAGTGTCCAGCTCTGATTGCGGATGTGTCTGTTTTTGCTCCCAGTCCTATCAGTTTTGATTCCCATGTTTGGAGGCTCTGTCATAAGATGCTTTCAGCATTTAAGATTGTTATGTCTTTTTGATGAATAATAACTAATTCATAGTTAATTCACAATTCATACTATTAGGAAATGTTCCTCTTTATCTCCAATAATACTCCTTTCCTTGAACTCTGCTGTCTTGTCATTAATTACCGCATCTTTATAGTGATCAGTGATTTCTTTCTTTTAACCTATCTATGTCTTTATATTTAAAACACATCTCATGTAACCTATAGGAATGGTTAAAACAAAAAATAGTGGCAACACTAAATGCTGGCAAGGATGCAGAAAAACTGTATCACTCATACATTGCTGGTGAGATTGTAAAATGATAAAGTCACTCTGGAAAATAGTTTGGCAGTTTCTTATAAAACTAAGCATGCAACTACCACAGAACCCAGCTGTTGTACTGTTGGGCATTTATCCCACAGAAATTAAAACTTATGTCTACACACAAAAAAACCCCTGTACACCAATGGTCAAAGCAGCTTTATTTGTAATAGCTGAAAAGTGGAGACATCCCAGAGGTCCTTCAATGGATGAATGGTTAAACAGACTGTGATACATCTATATCACGGAATACTACTCAGTGAGAAAAAGGAACAAATTATCAATACATGCAACAACTTGGATGCATCTCCAGGGAATTATTTTGAGTGAAAAAAGCCAATCGCACATATGAGTGAAATCATATGGTATTCGTCTTTCTCAGTCTGACTTACTTGGCTTAGCATAGAGAGATATGAAGAACAGATTGGTGGTTACTGGAGCAGAAGAGAAATGGGAGGAAAGCAAAAGGGGTAAAGGGGGACATTTTTATGATGATGGATGGAAAATAGACTTTTGGTGGCGAACATGATGTAGTGTGCATAGCAAAGTCAAAATACAATGAGGTACACCTGAAATTTACATAATGTTATAAACCAATGTTACCCCCCCAAAACAAAGCCATTAACAAAAGGTTGACTACTGTATGATTCCATTTATTACATTCTTGCAATGACAACATATAGAAATAGACAATAGATTAGTGGTTGCCAGGGGTCAGGGATGGGGGATTGGAGGTGAAGTGGGTGTGGCCCAAAATAGAGCAACATATCTGTTAATTCCAAGATCTGTGGTATTTCTGTGTCTGTTGCTACTGACTCATCTTTCTCCTGGTTAAGTGCCACATTTTCCTAGTTCTTCATATGTCTTCAAATATATTATTATATATTCGATTGTAGATTCTATGTTGTTATATAAGTCTGAATTTTGTTGCCTTCCTTTAAAGACTGTTATGCTTTGTTCTGGCAGGCACTTAATTTATTGACAAATCAGCTTTATCCTCTCAACGCTTGGTTTTAAGCTTTTTTATGATGGATCTAGAGTGGCCTTCTTCTAGAGCCAGAGTAGTCTTACTCTTGAGTCATAGCTTTTCCGGGATCTCAGTTGAATGCCCAGGGTGTTTATGAGGTCTCTCCACTTTAGGTCATTATAACCCCATCTTCCTGCACTGTGCAACCTCTAAGATTCTTTCCAGTTCACAGTTATCCAAAAGCTATTCTCTGCCTAATCTCACTGAACCTTGATCTGTGCATACACAGCTTTCCATTCACCTCAAAACTCAAGGGGATCCTTGTGCAGATTTCTGAAGTCACGTTATCTGTGCATCTGCCTTCTCCTCAGTAATCTGATCGATAACTTCCAGCTACATCAGCGGCCCCAAACTCTAATCTGTCTTGCCTCTCTCCAGTGAAGCCACTTCTTTAAAAAGGAATAAAAACTTTTTTTTTAATTGGGCTCAACTTCTTTTTTAACTGGGCTCCACTTTGCTGTGCTGAGGTTTAGCTAGGGGTCATGGGCAGAAAGCTGGAGTGAAATCTGGTGTTTTCCTTATCTCAAGCATCACAGCCCTGTGTTCTCTGTGGTCCAATGTCTGAAAAGAGTTTCTTCGTACATTTTGTCCAGTTTTACATTCTTCACAGCAAAAAGGTTAAGTCCAATAACCACTTCTCCCTAATGGCTGGTACTGCGTCCACACTTAAACATGATGCTTTATTTCATCTTCATAGTAACTCCATGAAATAAATACTCTTCAACCATATTCTGGCTAGGAAGACCAAGCTGAGATAAATTCAGCTCTTTCTGTTATCCTTTAAGCCCCTCAAGGGTAGAAGGAAATTTTATTCACTCTGTTGTTCATTGCATTTGACTCAGTCCTTTGTATACAACAGATGCTCAATAAATAAATAAAACTTTTGGTAGGTACTATTTTCAATGTGATACACATGAAAAACCTTAATCTCAGAGAAGACAAATTGGGGGAAAAGTAAGAAAGTAATATCGGTTAAGTGCTGGGATTTGCAAACTACAGATCACAGACTGAAACTGGCCCACTTGTCTTTTTTAAACAAAGTTTTATTGGAACTCAGCCATGATCCTTCCTTTGCATATCGTCTCCAGCTGCTTTCATGTTATCACGGCCAACTTGAGTCGATAGGCCTGCAAAGCCTAAAATATTTACTATCTGGCCCTTGACAGAAGTTTGCCAACCCCTGGTTTAATGCATGTTATATACCAGGCAATATGCTCGGCACTGTTACATACTTTTCACCTCATTCAATTTCACAGCTATGTTGTGAAATAATAAATAATCCCATTATCCAGATGTGAACTCTGAGACCTAGAAAGCTAACTTGTCCCAGGTTCTGTGGCTCATAAGTCGCAGAGCAGAAATTTGAATTCTGATTTGTCAGAGTTTGACAAATGCTCTTTTTGCTTCTAAAAGTCAGAGAACCTGGAAAAGAAAGGAAAGGCCCTTTTTAGTGATTTGCACATTATCACATATGGGCAAGTGGAAGTAAAGTTAAAGTAAGCTAAAGAGCTGGCTTATACCCTATAATAAGAATAATTTATACCATTACTATTATAAGGAACTTTTTATACGTTGACCCTGTGCTGATTAAGAATTATATGTGTGTGGTGTGTGATACATTATAAATATATGTATATATACACACATACATACATAACATACATACATACATAGTTATATACTCACCTATATACATATATACATGCACCTATATACACATATGTATGCATATATATATAATTTTATTTACTTCTTACAGACATTCTATGAAAATATTTTCATAGGTATAGAAAGAAATGCTTAGAAAGATTATAATGCAAAATAGTAAGTAATAAATTAAGGATTCAACCTGGCTTTCCTAACTTACTAACTCTCTGTCTGTACCTTCTTTCCATTCTTTCTCAGCTCTCTCCCTTGTGTTTCTGTGACCTCGGTCGCCATCCCATTGCGTGAGGCAGGATAACGTTGTGGGGTCTTTCATAGTCACACAAATGCACCAAGAACCCACCTGCCAGCAGCTCTTCTGGACATCCTGGGCAAGCTTCTGACTCTCACTCCCAGCCCTGTCAAGTTGTGATATGTTTCTTTCCTCTCTTTTTCAAAGTGCTTTAAGCTCAGAGCCATCATCATTTAATTTTAAATTATCTTCTGATTTCCTACGTGGGCTGAGAATGAGAGTAGTCTGGGGAAAAAATGGTAGTGACAATAAACGAGAAGGGAAGCATTTGTGAAAATCCTTTTCTTCTTTTCAAAAAGAGCTGTAAGAGTATTTTTTATCAACACAACACCTTCCTTCAGCCGTAACAGAGTTAGAGAAATTGTTGGTGCAATAAATTGAGAGTTCGGGAGGTGACTCTATTGACCCAGTCTTTTCAACGGGATTGGTATTATAGGTTTCCTGCCTAGAAACCAGTGCAGGAACATTTCTAAAGCAATTCATCTTTGCCAGTAGCCCTTTCCTCCCTCCTTATGCCCCTTCCCCTTCCCAAGGTGTTCCTAAGTTCTTCAATTTCCTGGTGTCTTCAGTGCATGTTCTTCTTCCAAACCTCAGCAACTTCCCGTGGTGGCCAAGATCAAATAGCTCAGGGGGCAGAGTTAGGGACATAACTTCCCATTTTCCCAACTGGGTTTTCTGGTAACTGGTTCAAAAGAGAGTTCTCTCACAATAGGCAGACCAATAGATGTCATACAGACACAGAGAATGTCAAATCTGTAGGACAACTAAGAGTCTGATGAAATCTAGGATGCCATTTCTATAGACTATTTTGTGGAGGATTTTTGTTCATATAAAAATAAAGAGATACAGGTCGCAGTTATCCCTCATGGCTGCTCTGAGTAGGTTGCTTATTTTTAGAAATGTTCCAAAGGTGAGAAATGGCAGTCGAGTAAGCGTGTAAAACCTGAATGCAAATGTGACATCTTCTATAGCCAGCCAGAAAACTCCCAGGGTTTGAGGATTGTGCAGTGGTTTCTCCAATAATAGACACTGCATTAATATTCTATCCTGGAGGGAACAGGAGAGGGCCTGACAGCTTAGGGGAGACCAACGAGTCAAAACATCACGGCAAAGGGAAGTGAACCACTAAGTGGGACAATAATCCCACAGGGCCCTAGGAAGCTGGCCACCATTTCAGCTACATCTTCGCCGAAAGTTTTTAATTGAGTCTATTGAGGATTTCCTTTTTTCCTTGTGGGGATATATCCTTGCTTTTATAATAACAGTTAACAAGGAAAATTGGGTTCATTTGAGAACCAACAGCTGGAACACATCTGTTCCATAGGCAAAAGCTAATTGCTTTTCCATTTTAAGTCATGCATTTCTGTCATGCCCCTTGGATTACACCTATCTTGAACCAGCTCACTTTCTTCCAGCTTGTCCATTTCCATAAGCGTCATCTTTCCTGGCATCCAAACCTTAACTCTGCCTCCCCTTTCTCTTTCATTTGCCCAAATGAAGCCCAGTGGTGGACACTGGCCTTACAGACAGACTTAGTAGCTGATCAGTTACCTGGAGAAGTAGCAACCGTAGAGAAAGGACTACAACAGCATCAGGTAAGAGTCGCTTGTCCTTCTCCATTTCCCTGCTCCCCGCCTCAATGCCTGTGAAAAAGAGGTGGGAAAAAAGATGAAATGAGTTGACCATGCTCTTCTTCTCTAAAGGTCAGTTGGGCTTAGGTTGTTGGGTCTGAGCTGAAAAGAAGGAAAGAAATGAGACTGGAATTTTAGACTTACAAGGGCTGGTCTTTGCCCTAACTTGAAAGGCCTAAACAGCAATGGAGGGGCTGGTTCTGGTGGCATAGCAGTTAAGTTTGCACACTCCACTTCAGCAGCCCAGGGCTCGCCAGTTTGGATCCCAGGCACAGACCTATGCACCGCTTATCAAGCCACGCTGTGGCAGGTGTCCCACATATAAAATAGAGGGAGATGGGCACGGATGTTAGCTCAGAGCCAATCTTCCTCATCTGAAAGAGGAAGATTGGCAGCAGATGTTAGCTCAGGGCTAATCAAAAAAAAAAAAAAAAAAGCTATGGAATCGTCTTAAAATGTTAATAGAGGACAAAAATGGAGTAAATTGGAAGATCATGTTTAAGATGGTGACTGAAAAAGAATAAAGCCTTTTTGGTTTGTACTGCACTAAATTCAGACTGATAAACAGATTATACTGTTTTTGTAACTTACTTTACGTAGCCAAGAAGCAGCCTAGGCTAGCGCAGAAAACATATCCTTTGGAATCGCATAAGTCTGCCTTCAAATCTCTGTCACTTAATACCTGAGTGAACTGGATTACTTCACATCTCTTGAGTCTGTTTTCACATCTATAAAATGAGAACATCATCCACCTACTGCACCATCATCGGGAGAATTACTTGAGACAAAGCATAGAGAGTGACGAGCACAATAGTGGACACAATAAGCATTCAACACATCACTCTATTATTACCACATTTGATTACCTATAATGTCTGTGCTCTCATTTCCATCAATCCAAATGCTATGATTCATCTTCAGGTTCCACCTCTTTATCCATCCCTAACTATCGTATTTGAGAATTTTATTCAAGTATTTGAAAGTGATTGTCAGGAAAAAGAAAGGGTGGACATTCTGTACAGCTCCCACAGGGCAATCTTAGAAATAAAAAGAAACAGATTTTGCTTCAGTAACTGAAATTGCTTTCCAACAATTTAAGCTAATCAATAATAGATTAGAAATAGTGAACTCCTCATCTCCACAAATAGAGACGCTGCTGAATGCTGCCACATAACAGCACATATAAGTTTTGGTATCTGATAGATTGAGGTTCAAATGCTGGTTCTGCCACTTACTAGGGGCAAGACCTCAGCCAAGTGGTGTGACCTCTCTGAGTCTGTTCCCTTAAGGAAAATCAGTCTTAATAATACCTACCAGGTCAGGGTTGTTCCGAAGATTAAAGGTTATAAGAAACTACCCCCAACCACCACCAACAGAACAAGACAACACTGCCTTGGCTTCCCTGGGCACCAAGGTAACAGAGATAAGGATGGAGGCCTCATGGGCTCAGAAAGCCTTAGGAAAATGTAGGGCATCACAATGCCTGCCAGCATCACAGAAGCTGGTGAGAGAACAGCCAAAGCCCAGTTCAGAGAAGGCTATTTTGACACAGGTTTTTAAAGAAAACAAGCCCTTCTACCAATTGCAACACTCACATGCTATCCTCCCAGGAGGAGCCGTCGCTACCATAACATCCCCATCCAATGACTGGAGAGCAGAGGTACCTTTCACCTGGGATGAGAAGACAGTACGCAACGGGACGGTGCTTCCCGTCCAGAAGAGTTGGTCTTTTATTCTTCCGGGCTTTAGGTGTCTTTTCATATAGCGTAACCCTTTAGACGTTACAAAAATGTCCAGGTAGATTCAGATGCCATGGACCAATTATTTGGAATGACAGTGTTCTCTAAACATCTATTAGCAATATGTAAAAGTGATGACCAATATGACCAAAATTCTAGACATTTTTTCCAGCTTTATTGAGTAATAATTGGCATATAACACTGTGAAAGTTTAAGGCACAATGGGTTGATTTGATGCACTTCTATATTGCAAAATAATTACCATGATAGCGTGAGCTAACACTGGCATCATGCCACCTAACCACCACTTATTTTTTGTGGTGAGAACATTTAAGATCTACTCTCTTAACAACTTTCAATTATATAATACAGTATTATTAACTATAATCCCTATGCTGTAGGTTAGATCCCAGAATTGATTCATCTTCTAACTGGAACTTTATACTATTTGACCAAAATTTCCCCTTTTCCCTAACCCCAACACCCTGGTAACCACCACTCTACTCTCTGTTCCTATGAGTTCAGCATTTTTAGATTCCACATATAGGTTATATCACAGAGTATTTGTCTTTCTCTATCTCTTATTTTGCTTAGCATAATGCTCTCAAAGTCTATCCATGCTGTGCCAAATGGCAGAATGTCCTTCTTTCTTATGGGTGAATAATATTCCATTGTATGTGTACACCACGTCTTTTTTATCCATTCATCCATTGATAGACATTGAGGTTGTTTCCATATTTTGGCTATTGTGAATAATGCTGCAATGAACATGGGAGTGTAGATATCTCTTCAAACTTCTGTTTCATTTCCTTTGAATATATATCCAGAAGTGGGATTACAGGGTCATATTGTAGTTCTACGTTTAATCTTTTGAGGAATATCAATAATGTTTTCCATAGTGACTGTACCAATTTACATTCCCACCAACAGTGCAAAAGGGTTCCCTTTTCTCCACATCCCCTGGCTAATATTTGTTCTTTCTTATCTTTTTGATGATATCCATTCTAACAGGTGTGAAATGATATCTCACTGTAGTTTTGATTTGCATTTCCCTGGTGATTAGTGATGTTGAGCACCTTTTCATGTACCTGTTGACCATTTGTACATCTTCCTTGGAAAAATGTCAATTCAGTTTGTCTGCTCATTTTTAAATTGGATTGTTTGTTTGCTATTGACTTGTATGAATACTTTTTATATATTTTGGATATTAACCCTTATTAGATATATGATTTGCAAATATTTTCTCCCATTCTGTAGGTTGCCTTTTCATTTTGTTGATGGCTTCCTTTGCTGTCCAGAAGCTTTTTAATTTGATGTAGTCCCATTTATTTATTTGCCTTGTGTTGCCTTCGCTTTGGTGTCAAATTCAAAAAATTATTGTCAAGACTAATGTCAAGGAGCTTACCCCCTATGTTTTTTCTAGGAGTTTTACAGTTTCAGGTCTTACGTTCAACTCTTTACTTCATTTTGAGTTGATTTTTGCTTATAGTGTAAGGTAGTAATCCAGTTTTATTCTTTTGCAGGTGGATATCCAGTTTGCCCAGCACCATTTATCGAAGAGACTATCCTTTCTCCATTGTATATTTCTGGCTCCTTTGTCATAAATTAATTGACATATATGCATAAGTTTATTTCTGGGCCAGTATCATACTGTTTTGATTACTATAGCTTTGTAAGGTAGTTTGAAATCAAGAAGTGTGATGCCTCCAGCTTTGTTCTTCTTTCTCAAGATTGTTTTGGCTATTCAGGGTCTCTTGTGGTTCCCTACAAATTTTAGGATTGTTTATCCTATTTCTGTGAAAACTGCCATTGGAATTTTGATAGGGATGGCATGGAATCTGTAGATCACTTTGGCTAATATGGACATTTTAACAATATTAATTCTTCTGATCAATTAGCATGGAATATCTTTCCATTAATTTGTGTATTATTTCAATTTCTTTCATCAATGTCATAGTTTTCAGTGTATAGACTGTTCACGTCCTTGGTTAAATTTATTCCTAAGTATTTTATTCTTTTTGATGCTATTATAAATGGAATTTTTTAACATTTCTGTGATGGTTCATTGTTAGTGTATAGAAATGCAACTAATTTTTGTATATTGATTTTGTATCTTGAAACGTTACTGAATTTGTTTATTCTAACAGTTTTTTGGTGGACTCTTTAGAGTTTTCTACATATAATATTATGTCTGCAAAAAAGGACAGTTTTACTTCTTCCTTTCTGATTTAGATGGCTTTTATTTCTTTTTCTTGCCTAATTGCTCTGGCCAGGACTTCCATTACCATGTTGAATAAAAGTGGTGAGAGTGGGCATCCTTATCTTGTTCCTGATCTTGGAGGAAAAGCTTTCAACCTTTCACCATTGACTATGATGTTAGCTGTGGGCTTGTGTATATGGCTTTTACTATGTTGATGTACATTCTCTCTATGTTCAGCTTGTTGAGAGTTCAAAATCCTACATATTAATCAGAGACGAAATTGAATCAATATGACACACTACACAAGTTTACCTCCCAATATCTAAAATCCCTTGAAGTGACAGAAAAAAATTTCATAAGAATTCATCCTTCATTTACCTGACAAATATCTATTGCCTCCTACTATGCTCTAGGTGCTACTGTGGTGAATAGGTTCAGCAAGATTCTTGATCTTATGAAGCTTACATTCTAGTCAAGATGGGATGGCAGGGGAAAAAATACAGTAAACAAGCAAACAAATAAATATACACGATAATTACAGATGATGCATACTACGAAAGTAATTAAACAGAATGCTATGATTGAGAGTAATCCTCTTTTAGAGGAGATAGCATGTGAGCCAAGACCTGAATGGCCCAAAGATCCGGACTTGCAAAAGTCTTTGGGATAGAATATTCCTGGTAGAGGAAATAGCAAGTTCAAAGGCCTAGAGTAGATCTGAGCTTGGCCCATCTGAGGAATGGAAGATCAAAGTGCTATCCACAGACCAGGAATTTTGAAGAATGTCTAGAACAGAGGAATCAGAAGGGTTTTGATAGCCAGGGAGACAAGTACAAATTTTCCTAAGACAAACATGAATTCAGGTAATTCCCACATGATACTATCCTTAGTGAGGAAATACGGGATGCCGGACAAAGATCACAGGTAAAACAAAGGGTTAGGTGTGGAGAGAATAGCAGCCAAGGAAGTGCAGAGTTTCCTAGCACATCTCAATTCATTTCATTCAAGTGCCTCACCTTTTAAGTTTCCCTGAATAAATAGCACATTGCACACACTCAAGCCCTTTCCATCTCTCTCTGGGTGAAAGGGAGTCCTATAAAGAGAGATTGTTCTAGACAACCTCTTACATTGCTTCCAGATCCACCATTTCCAGATGTTAGATAATATTATAAAATAATAGAAACTAAAATATCTAAATTTAGGTAAGTTGTTTTCCTGTCATAAACAGAAAAAAATCAAATTTCATATGGAAATAACTGACAGACTGACTTTATTTTAAAATACAAAAATGTTATTTATGAACTTACTGAACAGTCTAAGGGAGAAAATTCCCATTTAGAGATTTCAATTCTAAATATCATTTGTTCCAAAACCTTCTACTGATCTCCCAAGAAAGCAAGATTTAGGGCTCAAAAACTGGGTTTAAGAAAACAGATCAGTTTCTGGGCCTAGTCATGTTGCCAAATACCTGTATGGCTTTGGACAATCCACCTCTTTTAACCTCAGATTCCTCAGCAGAAAATAGCAAAGATAACATATTCTACCAACTCCAAGGTTGACTCTTGGCATGCTAAAAATTAAAAAATTTGAAGATTTACAAAGGCTATGTATTATTGAGGTGGTATATAGCCCTGTCACCCAACCACTCATCAAAAACTTTTTAATTCTTACTACATGAAAAACCCTGAGTTAGACACTACAGTGTCTACAGAACAGTAAACATAGCTCCTGCACTCCTTACAATCGAGAGAAATAAGTAGTCAACTGACTACCAAAATAAGGTTGTGTGGGAACCATCTCTACTTTTCTAGGTGAGAATGATAGCTGTTGTTAAATGTGTTAAGGTATTTTAATTTTTTAAAATTCTGATTTTAAAATATCCCATCCATTTGGGAGAATCTTCTAAGTGAGAAGTTATAAACAGCGTATGGGACATGAGCAGATCTAGGAGAATTAGCCACAGGAAGACTTGCTCATTCCTGGAATTCATGCAGATCAGTAATTTTGGTTCTAAAAATAGCTTGGAGCTAAAAATATCTTTCAGAGTGAGAAGAATTTATCGGCCCATCAAGAAGAGAAAACATGGGAAAAGGAAGATGCCACATTCTTCTATGAGCTTTGTAATGGCGTCAGCTAATATAAATCACGGATTGGTGTGGGAGCAGGAAAAAGAAAAGAATGGCTGCTAGAGTCTTTTCAAAGAACAATCTCCATGAGTCAGAGTGATTGATTATTATGTGTAATGAAAGATAGGAAACGTCAATAATGATGGCATTTTCAAGCCTGCCTAACTGGGGAAATCTTGGTGTTATTGATGAAGGAAAGGAATTTAGCATGCTGAGCCCAGTGTGGATGGAAGGAGAAGGATGAACTCAGTCTGGTGAGTGTTCATTTGAGAGGAAAAAAATGGAACAGCCAAGTGGGAATGTTCGGCAGGAATTAAAGACAACACAGCAGGAGCTTGAGTGAGAGAACAAGGTGGAAAGTTTAGATTCGGGTGTGATTTGTACAGACATTATCTAGGAAGCAGACAGAACATTTGTAGCAGAAGAAAGAGCCCAGCACCCAGGCAGACCTTGCACAAGTGCTCAGAGTTCAGAGTTAGAGGACAGGAAGAAGAAGAAAAGCCCGGGTGGAGAGAAAGATCAATCAAGGAGATAGAATAACTTACCTTGGAAATGGGTAGAAGGTACTAAAAGGTTTCAAGACAAGTGATCCCTATATCCTTGAACTTCTTAGTCAAGAAATGTGTCAGTAAAGGAAAAGCAGTATGATGGCAGCTAGAGCGGACACCAACGTCACACTATGATTTTCTTTCAAGGTGAAGAAGAAACACACAGGTTGGGTTGGAAGTCTATGCAGAGAGGGAGTTTGAAGATGCCAGAGAGAGGGAATAAATATAACAACAGTGTCTCTCAGATGGAATCCAGCTTTGGAAAAAAATAAGGACACAGATTCTTTGAGCAAGAGAGAAGGACAAGAGGTATAAATGAGAAGGTTCAAACATGTTCCAAGAAAGAAGGGAGCCTCTGAAGTTGTTCATTAAAAATAGAGCAGGGAGTCATTTATCAAGTAAGAATGCAGATTTCAGAAGCATTAAGAGATTCTGGAGTAGCTATTGGCAGACATGTGTTAAGTAACCATCCACCAAAGAGGAAAGCACTCGTGGCTAAGTAGTGAGTGCTGAATTTGGGCAGCAACCACAAAGTAAATATTTATTGAATTTCTTCTTTGTGTCAAGCATATGCACTTGAAGAACATAGGGTTCACACCTTCTGCTAGCAATGCTCTGTGACCTAGGCTCAGGGCAGCAAGCCCAGGGAGAGGATCATTTTGAGTGGAAGCGAGGAGAGCACTGAAGAAAGCGCTGGGCAGGCGTCAGAGTACTGAGGCTCTCATAAAATACTATTCTGGGTTCAAATACTTTTTCTTATTTTATACCGACAATACTTACCACCCTCAACATTCCTCAAAAATTGCATCTGGATCTTAAATATCATTCAATTCATTGTTTTTTTAAAAGGGACTGCTATGAGGTGACAGTATGAGGCAGAACAGCTCCACATTTATCGATTTTATGTATTTTGGTCTGTGTAACATGTCTACACTAGTAAGATTTATTTTGGCTGTAACAGAACACCAACCTGAACTAACGTAGGCTAAGGAGGAATTTAATGGATCAAGTAACTAATAACAGGAAGAGCAAGACGGGTGGGGCCTCTGGGATGAAGGAAGCCAAGGATACCACTGAGGTGTTTTCTCTCTCTCTCTCCATACTCTTTCTATCCAGGTGTAAGCTGTGCTTTCTCCCATTGCAGAATGACTTCTTCCTCCTAGGGAACATGGCCCCAGTCAGTTGCAAAGTCTCTTATAGCAACTCTCTCTCTGATCCCAAGGTCACGAATATTGAAAGAGTACCTGGTTGTGATTATTTCCAGGGTTAGGAAATGTGGGCATGAGCACAGGAAGTATGATTGGCCTGAATTGTTCAGGTGTCCAGTCCTGGCCAATCAATGATGGTTGTGAGAAGGAGACCTGGATACATTAGAAGTTGTCAGCTGGAGTAAGGAAGAAGGAAGAGTTCTCAAAAAGGGGGAAGGGAATTAGCATTCTGGAAAGTAAAAGAGTGAATAATTTTTAATAGATATCTTTGTCTTTGATCTTTTTAGCAGTTTTACCATGATTCATTAGGTATGGCTTTCTCTGCACTTATCCAAAATATTCATAAACAGTAGAATGGATAATTAAATTGCAGTCTGTTTACATAGTGGAATATTATACAGCAAGGAAAATGAATGAACTACAGTTATGACAGCATGGATGAAGCTCACAAACATAATGTTGAATAAAAGAAGACTTACACAAAATAATATATATTAAATTTTTCCATTTATTAGAAAGTTAGTCTATGATATTAGAAGTTAGAGGAGCTTCACATTTGACCAGGAGGGAGGGCACCAGCGGGCTGGTAATGTTCTGTTTCTTGATCTGAGTGGTATCACATGGTCATGTTCATCTTGTGATAATTAATTAATTTGTGTGCTTTCTGTAGCATGTTATATTTAAATAAAAAGGCTTTTTTTCTGCAAAAATGCTTTTTAGCAATGGAAGGGGGAAAAAAGAAATTCATCTGAGTTTAGTTTGTAAAAAGGTTACCGCTTTTGAAAATCACTGATATAACTTCATCCCCTATTTCACAAACTAGAAAATAAAAATCCAGATGTATTAAATGTCTGATTCTAGGTCTCAGATATAATTAGTAGCAGAGTCAGAACTGAAGGCTGTTCTCAAATCCCAAACCGAAATCCAGAGCTTTCTACCAATCGCCATAATATATACATAATATACATAAGTAGATGGAAATCTTTCCAGTTCTGGGAAAGATTCATTCATTCATTTATCTGGCATCTATTACAGGGCAGCCATTGAGCTAGGCTCAGGGAGCCCTCAGTTCACCGCCCTGCAGCCCAGTGAATGCTGTAATAGAAACATAAACCCAGTGCTGAGGAACACAAGTAAGGAGCACTCTCTCCTGGGTGGATCAGGGGCACCATTATGGAGGTATATTTATTTGCGGACTAGATATTCCAAGAGTCATATGTTCAGTGGTTATGTGAGTGAACTGCTGCAATACTGCCTGGGTTGAAGCCGTGGCCACATCACTTACCTGCTAGGTGGGTATGACCACACTGTATACCCTTAGGTTAGTCACATGCGCTCTCTGTGCTTCAGTTCCCTCAGCTGTAAAATGGGGACAAATTATGGAAGTTAATATATGTAAAGGCTTGGGAAGGTGGTGGGCAAATACAGTGGGTCCCAAGGGTGAAGGAGGGCTCACTGGGAAAACTCTGACTGAGTGGGGAGGAGTATTTTATCACTGTCATTGTTTAGAATTGCCAACATATGATGGTTAGAAAAAGCAGACTCATTTTTTGGTTTTGTAATTGTTTTTAGTTCTCTATAGACAATGCAACCCCTTACTGCCAGCATCTGAAGCAGATACTTCCGTGCCCTACACTGCACCCTTGACACTACCCACTACCAGATACACAGTAAGTACTCCATAGACATTTGCTAGTATCACTGTTATTATTTAGGTATGGGAGCCCATGTAGGAATTCTCCAGAAGAACTAGGGTGGAGGAGGGTGGGAGGTCTTCCTGACAGAGGAAACAGTGCATGCAAAGGCAAGTAAGTGAAAGATTATGTTCATTTAAACTATCAGTTAATACCCGAGCTGGGAAGAGATCTGGGCTTTCCTGAGGATAGTAGTTCCTACACTGGGAAGGAAAGCGAATCATTGTGAATCTTTTCTTTGATCGGCGCTGTTGAAGGCCACTTGAAATTTCACATGAGATCCTTCTGCCTTCAGTGTACCATTTCCCCACTCCTCGGCATTGTACTTGGTTGCCTTTCTGCTCTAGAGTCAAGGATGGCTTGAAGATATCCACCTTGAGAGCGCAGATCTGCCAACAAGCTATTTCTGTGCAGTGCTTCCTACTGCACCAACATGAGTGCCTCCTTTGATGATAAGAATAATCATCTGCTTTGTCTTCTAAAGGGTTCTTAATGCCAACACTCCATGGTTTTTCTCCGTGAGTGCAATTAAATACAGGGAGGGACAAAGCCCAGTTAAATAATTCATAAAAGCACAACTACAGAAAGAAAATTTTAGTTTGGTTTTTTCCATCAGTCAGTGTCTGAGCTGCTACCAAGGTAAGGGACTCTCTTACACTGAGGACTGTCACCATTGTAGGAGTCCACAGCAGAGAGAGTCGTCATCTTACTTACTTACGTCTTCCCAGGAGGACTGTCAGTTGGCTTGGGCTGCTATAACCAAATACCATAGATGGGGAGGCTTAAAGAACAACTATCAGTTTCTCACGGTTCTGGAGCCTGATGAGGCTCCCCTTAGAGACACTGCCTTCTAGCTCTGTCATCACACGGCAGAGAGAGCGCCAGCTCTGGTGTCCTTCTTCTTATAAGGGTACTAATCCCATCATGAACCAACTAAACCTAAGTACCTCCCAAAGGCCCCACCTCCAGATACCATCGTGGTGGGGACTGGGGCTTCAACATATGAATTTTGAGGGAATACAAACATTCAGTCCATAGCAAGGATGAATGGAGGGACTGTAAGAATGCCAGACACTGGCACATCATGTAAGTGACCTAGCAAGAAAACCAGAAAACAAAAATTTCTATTTCAGTCAAAATTAAAAATAAGCAATAAATTGAATTTACTTTAGAGAGTAAATATCATCTGTAATTGTAACTCCTCTCTGACTCCTCCAAACGGGGGGACTCCCAAACTAGAGAGTGAAACAAAATAACAGATCAAATACACCAAAATCCAGAATTGTTCCCACTGGAGAACACGGATTAGACAGAGGAATTTTTAATCCATGGATTGTTTTATTAAATCGATAAACCTCAGAACACTGTGTAAAATAATCTGGACCAAATAAGATTTATTTTAGAAACAATAAAATCCCATTATAAAGCAGGGAATTTATGATTCTCTAGCCTAGGCCAAATTACATATCCCAGCATAAGCTTAGGAACTGTGGAGACCTCCACCTGCATCCTGGCTTCACCACTCGCCAGTTACGTGGCCTTGGATACGTTATTAACCTCCATGAGCTTCAATTTCTTCGTCTATAAAGTGGGGTTAATAGTACTACCCACCTCATAGAGTTGTTGCTAAAATTAAGCGAAGTTTAGACAGAAAGCATTTGGAACAGAGCCTAAAACATAGTAAACATTCTATTTATTTACTAATAATAGCCACTTTTTGTACTTATTAACCATTACCCCAGCACAGGTACATGACCAATGCCATTTGGGAGGCAAGACTCTGGTGAAATCAGAAAAGCAAAGTGTAATTCACCCTGTCAAAATGCCGGGCAAGGGTCTCCTGAACCCCTGTGGTGCCCACTAGACCACATCACCTCATGCTGCCGTCAGATCAGAACCACCAGGCTCTAGGAACTTCAGAGGAAACGGGAAGCTCTCACACACACTAAATGCAACATGGCTGAAACTCAACTTGCTATCTTCTCAGCCCTCTTTTATCCATTTCCCAGGCCCCAGTCTTCCTCCTCCTGCTCCTATTTTCTATGCAAGTCCAGGGGTCAACTTACACGTCACCCTCTTGCCTGAGCCCACCCATCACCTGTAAAACATACATTGGAAATATATCATTTTCAAGCACACTGCTGCTGCGCTGGGTTCAGCCTACATTATTTCTCAGCTGGACTGCTGCACTAGCTCCTTTATGCATCTCTCTGCTTCTACGCTTGCTCCAGGCCAAACGTTCTCTACAAAACCTCCAGGGGAAGCTTTCAAACTTGCAAAACCAATCATGAAACTTCCCTAATAAAATCGACATTTCTTTTAAGCCATGTCCCTTCTCCTCTCTCCACTCTCAATTCCCTCTACTCTCACAGTCCTATTTCACACTCACCATACAGAATCAGGACAGGTTCCCAAATCTCCCACATTCTCTCCTAACTCTGTGCCTTGGGCACATGCTCTTTCTTCTGCTTGGGACTCCTCCAGCAGTTTTTCTATGCAGAAATCCCCAGCTCACCCTACAAGGCCCAGTTCAAGTGCTGCCGCCTCTCTGGAGCCTTCCCTAACTTTTGCAGGATAACCCAGGTGCTCTGTCTTCCACACATTTATGGCATTGTGCATAGCTCCATAACGAATGTTTTCACTGTTTTGTAATGGTTTGTTTGCAGGAATATCCTCCAACACTGAGCTTGTGTGATACTATGATTTATAAGAAATATACATAATTGTTAATTCAGATGACTGAAATATATTTCTCAGATATAGTTGGTCTTCATCCACAGTTCTTGGTTCACAGTTCCCAAAACCCTTAGAATTTCTTGAGAGATAAGAGCAATAGGAACATGTTTTGTTACAATATTTAGCCTCTTGATCTCAGTTTCTAAAAATGCCTCCGGGCCATAAAAGTGAAATGGGTGTCTTGTCTATGTTAATGAAGGTGACTTTTGGACCAGACCCAAAGTTGGGGGCTGGTGTCAGTGGAACCAACCATCTGACCAGAGGATTGAAACCTTCTGTCCCACCTCTGATTTTGTGACCTTGTTCTGTGTATCTCTTCATGTGGCTGTTGATACAGATCCTTCAATATCCTTTGCAATAAATTGGTAATCAAGTGAGTAAACGGGTTTTCCTGAGTTCTGTGAGCTGATCTAGCAAAATTAATCAAACCCAAGGAGGGGGTCATTGGATCCTCCAGTTTGCAGCCAGTAGGTCAGAAGCACAGATAACCACCTGCACTTGCGGCCGGTGTCTGAGGTGGAGGGCTGTCTTTTGGGCGTGAGCCCTTTACCTGTAGAATCTAATTCTATCTCTGGGTAGATGGTGTCAGAATTGAGCTGAATTCTCAGACACCCTGTTGGTATCTGGGAACTGTCTGTTGGTGTGGGGAAGCCTCCACATATGTTGGAATTGGGTCCAGGAACCCTTTGCAGCCTGGATATTGTAGACCACGATAATAACAATGATAGCAATGAAATAATAATAGTAGTCTTTTCTTCTGTTTCTAAAAATTGCTATTAAGGTTGAGTCTTTGGTAGATTCAGGGTAACTTGCTAAGCCATTTATTACCTTGAACCATATAAAATTGCTCTTTTTATTGGTCGAAATGGTCACTTATTGGTGATTTCACGTACTTCAACCTAAAACATGCATCTTTTTAATTTAATCTTCACAACAACCCCACAAGATAGATATGTGATTATCCCCATTCTACAGGTAAGAAAATTGAGGCTCAGAGGTTTTAAGTAACGTTGCCCAAGGTCACTGGACAAGAAAGTGAAGGAGCCAACCAAGACTCTAATCCCAAACTGCCTGACTCTCAATGCTCTTAACCAGTACTGTATCCTGACTCCCAGGATTATTTACTTAATTGGTTAATCAACTAATGAAGCAAAGACATGGGGGTCCCAGAGATATGATGATGGTCGCCTAACACAAAGATGGAAGTTTGTGTTCTGCAAGTCCAGAGAGGACCAATCCTGATGTTTGTGGGCAAGCTGAAGCAGGTCTGTCAGCAACAAGCGTAGGCTGTTAAATACTGAAATGAGCTAATAAGGAAGGTTATAGAATCTCCTTCAAGGGAAGGATTTCTTCCCCCAATGGAGGATAGATTCTCATCTGTCTGAGCTGGTTTAAATATAATCCTTTGTGAAAGGTCAATAAATTGGGTTCACCAAGTCCTTTCCAGGCTCCTTATGATACTCAGATACACTGGCTTAAGGTGGCTCAGCACATGGCCTGAAAATGGGAGGGTGCTGATCCCCCAGCCAGAAATAATCTCTTCCTCCTTTAAATTCTCTTAGCCCTCTGATTTGACCTTCATTGTGACATATGTAGTGTTTTTTTATGCTGTTCTGCTTTCTGCAAGAGAAAAATGCATCTAAATCATGAAGTGTGTGTGGTTCATCTTGATATCTCCCACTGTACCTAACACAGTGTTTAACGCTGCATTTAAAAAAATCTGATTAAATGGAACTTCTTTCCTCTTCTAAAAGAATCCTGTAGTATCAGCAGAGAAGTCCCCAGTTTCTGTCTAAAATCTATTATCAAAACTGAGCAACTCATACCATGAGAACGAAGTTCCCTTAAGTGTGCTTTTTGCTCCAATCATTATCAGACATAGCATAATTTTTTCTCTCCCTCTCAGCATCATTTTGAAATATGGTCATTTAGATGTTAATTCTTTCCAGGTAAAATGTCTGAAAGAAGAACCAGCATTTCAGTCAATAAGAAAGAGATCTAGCTAGATTACTAGCAGAAAATAACACATCCACACATCTAAGTAAGTGGTCAGCAATTCCCAGTTAAAGTCACTACCACCTCAAAATAATTCTAAGGGAAAAGCTTTTTCCATAATTGTCACTCCATAGAACTATAACTTTTCATGATGATAATGAATAAGTACAATTAAAAATGCTCTAGACTTTTATTCTCAATAAAAATAACAATAACAACTACACTTGTACAGAACATTAAAGTAAAAAATAAACTTTCAAATGATCTGGCTCATTTGATCCCCATAACAATCCTTACCATTTATATCACCACTTTAGAAGATATTTACAGGAAACTTGGATCAGAGAGATGAAGAAAATTGTTATGAGTCACAAAGCTAGGAATAGCAGAGTCTACACTAGAACCCAGCGTTTTTCTCATTCCAAATCTCATGATCTTTCCTCTGTATCATTCTGTCCACATAGCCAATCATAAAAAAAAAAAAAAGGCATTTCTACTGTAGCAGTATAGGAAATCAAGATCCAGAGAAAAATGAACAATGTGCTGGAGGGGACACGTTTTCTCAATTTTGGTAATTGAGCTTGAACATTAATTCCTCACTTCTTGTAAAGAATGTCAATAGCTAAAATTAATTGAGCATTTACATCTTGCCACTGTATTAAATGCTTTCCATGGATCAGCTCATCTAATCCTTATAACAAGTCTAGAAGGTTGGTCCTCTTCCCATTTTATGAATGTAGAAGCTACAGCTTACAGAGATTAAGCTGTAAAACCTTAGCTTTCCAGAGATCACGTGGTTGGGAAAGTTAAGTTTCAGAGCTGTGGTCTGAACGATATCAGCTGAACCCAGAGCCTAGGATCTTAACTATCATACTAATCTGCTATGCCTGTGGTTCTCAAAGTTTGGTCCTTGGCAGGCAGCACTAACATCCCTGGAAACTTACTAGGAATGTAAATTTTCCAGGCACGCCTCATACCTACTTTGGAAGTTGGGCCCAGCAATTGGTTTTAGCAAGCCCTCTAGGTACTTGTAAGGCACGCTACAATCTGAGAACCCCTGTGCAAGACTGAAACAAGCATCAATGGTAACCATTTACAAGGATTCAGTATATTTTCTGTGCTTTCAGGGGATGCAAGAAGGAAGTGAGAGAAATTGGAGACAACTAATAAGGTGGTTGAAAATGAAAACCTTCAGGGGATAGTAAAGCTAAAAAGGGAAGAAATACCCTTAACTAGTGCACGCAGAAGCTGAAAACAGCAATGATGAGCAATTAATCAGGCAATATGTTACACTGTAATCAAGGATCAGAAAATTCCGGAAGGACTAAATGACACAGAGTTTATTACTGCATGGTAAATGATCATTAATAAAATGGGGCTGTTAAAAGAACTAAAGAGATGAATAATCATGGAAGGAAATGTCAGCTGTAGAAGGAATAACTTGTGGTCTTAATCACTCGGAGAAATTGCAAGTCTGGACACAGAATCAAAAGGAAAGAATGGAAATTAGCAGTGCTATGAAAACATGGCACAAACCTGAATGCTTTTTATATAAAATCAAGATAGTTACAAAGACGCCATGCACTGGTTAATGAAAAGTTTGACCTGGCTAACATTTCAACTGCTAAAAATAATGAATTTACCTAATTTTAGTATTCCATTGTTTAGCATTGATCCCCACCTCTAGTATAGAAACAAGAAATTACCTTGTTGGAATTGCTACAATGTAGAGATTACTCAAGTTGGAATTTATCTGGCCCCACTCGTTATTCCTTGCATTTATCTGGCTGATGGCTCTTGCTGATCTGTAACTTTCCTAAACAGCTACCTCTGCACATGAGCACTTCCAAAGACAGGACCAAGAGCAGCTTCCCAGGGCACGTCATTCCGATATCATTCATTATGTCTCTTTAGAGGACTGCTTTTTTAAAGTGTAATGTGGAGGGACTGAAAAGTGCTATCAAGAAGAAATATACCCACAAGTGAGCATAAAAAGGAAAAGGATTTCAACAGAGACACCAAAAGTCATTATACAAAAAAACTGTAGGTTATTCCTTTCATGTGATGGCTCATGATTTGTCTTTTTTTTTTTTTTAATCTCTGTCAGTTGTTTAAGAGGAAGCAAATCAAAGAGAATACAGTGACTGAAGCTGTCAAAGGGAATACTAACCAGTAAAATCCTCTAACTGGACTTTATGAGAATATATCATAATGTCCATGGAGGAAAAGTTATGCTCTTCTCTACCTTAGCATTTTGCAGCAATTTTCCATTCTCATATCAACAAAAATTAGCTAAGTGAGCTAAAATGTACTGACTATTTACTATGTGCCAGGAATCATTCTAAACTTGAAACATACAGTATCTCTTGAAATTTTCATGGCAACTCTATGATGTATGTACTATTGTTGCCCATTTCATATTTTACAGCTAGAGAAATTTTATGGCAGAGTTAATGTTCCAAAGATAGTCTAAAATAATTCTTCCCCTTCCTATATGTACAAGCTGTTCACTCCACTAAGAGGTGGAGCTTACATTCCCCTCCTCTTAAATCTGTGCTGGGTCTAAGACTAATTTGACCAATAGAATGCAGGAGAAGACATACTATGCATACTCTAAACCAGGTATTAAGAAGGCCTGGCAGCTTCTACATCTTGAAATCTAGCCACCCTGTTGTGAAGAAGCCCAAGCAGCATGTGAAGAGGCTCAGATGGACAATAACCAAGACCCCTGGCCAATAGTTTCAAGTGAGCTCCCAGCCAACAGCCAGCAACAACTTGCCAGTTATGAGAGTGAGCCATCTTGGAAGTATATCCTCTAGGCCTAGTTAAAACACTTGAGCTGGTGGCACATGGAAAAGACACAGGCTCCAACAACTCCTATCCATATTGCAAACTCATTGTTATTTTAAGCTGCTAAATTTTCAGGTAGCTTATTACATAGCAATAGATAACTAAAACAGTGAACTACCCAAGATCACACAGTAGGACAGTTCAACCTTAGGTAGGCCATGCCTTTCACGCTCAAATAAATTAACAAGCTGCATATAAGGATGTGCAAAGAAAGGATTCTAATCAGCACCAGAGGCGAATGGAAGATGTGCTTATATGGACAACTTTATTCAACAAATAGTCACTGAGAACCTGTAAGGTGCCAGATAGTGAGCCCAGATGCTATAGATATGAAGTTGAATAGTCAGAGTTCTGAGCTCAAGGAATTCTCCATGCAAGGCCACTAAGACAAAATTTCAATACCATAAGAAATGATCAAATTGATGCAAAATAATGGATAATATAGATGCTTGGGATCACTTGGGGACCTGACTCTTCATTTTTTGCATCCACCCAAAGGCAAGGAATTACAGGGTAAGATTTGGAGTAAGCTTGGAGTGGGTGGGTATAGGAGAAAAAAGCAAGCAAACTTTCATGGTAGATCAACAACGACAACACAAACTAAATAAATGAGTGTGTGTGTGTGTGTGTGTGCGTGTGTGTAGGAAAGGTAGGCAAAATATGAGAAACGGATATTAGGAGAGGGAAAAGTCCAGTCATTTCAATTTGTCTTTGTGTGCACATGCACGCCGGCACACACACACAGACATAGCACTCTTATGTAACAGTCCATGGTCCAATGGACCATACAAGGTCCACGGAAATATTATGACCAAATTGAATGTCAGAGAGTTCTTTAAAAATTGTTACAGGGACTTCTAGTTCCAACATGGAGTAGCCTCATTTCTCCCTCTTACAGTGGCAGAGGTCTTCCCTCTTACAACGAAGAATTCATAAACATAACAGCACAAGCAAGCTGACTAAAACTCTGAAAGGTGGGAAGAAGATAGACTGCCTAGGAATTTTAGGACTTGAGCAACGACATAGCAGTGAGTTCCTCCCCACCAGCACCCCCTTATATATCCCAGATGTGGCACTGCAGAAGCCTCTAACTGGAAAACACCAACATGCACAGACCAAAAAGAAGACCCTAAGAAAAGCCTATTCCTCCTAGCCAAAAGACTAGGAAGAGGGAGGCCCTTCAACAGAAAACCATTTTGGCAATACTACCTTATCCCAGGCAAATGGCACTCCGTCCACTCAATAGTTTCCGAGGGGCTGAGTAGGGAGCTGATCTTCCGCCCCACTCTCCATCCCACCCACCCCCACCCCCAACAGAAGCAATTGGTAACACAGTTTCCCCCGCCCAGGATGGTGTCAGTGAGGTCCAGTGGCAAGCAGAGCCTCCCACACCTACTGGGTAGCAATGAGACTACACAAACTGTGAGTCACATCTAGTCCCCCCATCCCTGTGTCATTGGATCCCAGTGGGGAGTTGAACCTCTGTGCCCACCTGGCATCAATGAGGTGGAAAGAGGAGGCATGAGGCCGAATTAGTTGGCACTCATCTCCCCTTTCCCTCCCTTGATGTCAAGGATCGCCAGCAGGTTGCTTCTGCCCCAACCTGCAGCAACAAAGCAGGTGAGTCAGCCCTCTGCTTCCCCACTCTTGTATTCCCCCTGGTGTCAGCAGGACACAGTCTCGAGATGCCATCTTACTCGGAGGCAATGAGGCAATACAAGCTGATGCCCCGCTTTCTCAGAGAAGATGTCATAGGACTAAGTAGGGAGCTAACTTCTACTGCATCCACATACAAGAAGCAGTGTGGGCCAGCTCTCCACTTCTGGTATTGGCAGAGCACATCAGGAAACCAGACATATCCACTCATCCAGCCCTCAAGCTACACTTCAATAAAGGGAATATCTACTAATAAAAAAGATTAAATAGGACCCAGAGTTCCATAAAATAATATCCAGAATGTCCAGAATACAAACAAAAATCACTCATCATACCAAGAACGAGGAAAATCACCACTTAAATTATTAAAGACAATCCACAGCCACCAACACTGAAATTAATCAGATATTGGAATTATCTGACAAGGACTTTAAAGCAACCATCATAAAAATGCTTCCACAAGCAATTACAAATTCTCTTGAGACAAACAAAAAAATAAAAACAATGATCAACAACATTCTCTCTTACATTATTAAGTTTATATAACTGGCAGCTCTGGCTATGCCACTTTTTCTTCCTCAAGGTACACAAGTTGTTGGCTCTGTAACAATAAGGATATTGCAGCCACCTGAAATATTTATAGAGCTGGCCCTCATTTTCCAAAGAAACGAAGATATTATTAAGCAATTGAATCTTGTAAAGAACTCAGAGCCAACACGATGCTGTTGAAGGAGGTCATTGAGAGGACGTGACCCCCAGTTGACCCACTGGAGCTGGACCCCAGCAATTGGAGGCTCCTCAGCCTCTCCTCTATCCTTAGAATGTAGGTTCCACTCACCATTCCCACACTAGGAGCTGTTTCAAGGATGGAGCCTTGAGTGAGTAAGGTATTGTTGAGACTATCCGGACTGTGTATGTGACTGAATCCAGTTAATGCTTCTTTATAAACTTTTAAGATTCTGCCAGGTAGGTACAGAGATCTACTCCTCTCACAGCCACGCAAGACGAGCCTCATATGTAAGTTCCCTTGCTTGTTAAACCTGCCACCTTAAATCTGGAGTGATGCGCCTCTTTTTTGGTCTCTCCTTGCCCTCCATGTATAGGGGCCAGTTTCAGATTTCATCTGGAAATCCCCAACTTTTCAAACCAACAGATGCACAACATATGACTGCAGTTAATTTCATTGTTCCACGTTAGTTGCTTACCAATTTCCCAAAAATTTCATCCCACATTCATTTGCTTAACTTCTATCTCAAAACTTAAAATCCTCTAATAAAAATACTCTAGAACATGGTGCAAGGAAGAAATATTGAGTATTTTTGGCTCGACGTTGACTTTTGTTTACCCTTGATGCTGAAAAAATGTACTTCCTTTCTTCTGAAGAAAAAAAATTGTCAAATGTTTACTGTGGGATAAGACCTTAAAGAGAGAAATGCTTCTGATGACCTCCCTTCATTAAGGTTTTAGCTTTCCACAGTAGGAATCAAGAGGTGCCCCCAAAGTATACCCTTGCCTAATTCCTGCCAGAAAGCCTGAAATTACACGGTCAGAGTCTTTGTGCATTAAACACTTTTCAATCTTCAGTCATCTTCTCTTGAAGTGAAAATACTCTGTGGACCTCAGTGATGAATGCCCTGGTAGGTCTCAGAAGACATGAGCTCCATCTGACTCCACTACTCACTGCCCAGTGTGACTTTGGGCAAGACTTTTAACCGCTCTAACTCTGTTTTATTATTTGTAAAATGTGGATAACCCATCTTTCTGGCCCACTTGGCAGAGTGAACAAGAACAATAAAATAATGCATACGTGGATACTGTATACAACGTAATGAGATATACAAGTGATTATGATTAGCAGATAGCTTTTTGTAGAATTTTGTAAAAATTAGTTCTCATGTCTGAACAAACTGTTCAGTAATAAAACATGCAAATAGAATTGTAGGGGCTGCCAGAGGGCTAGTAGGTGTATCAAAAGGAGTTAGAGGATCCTGAGATGGAAAGAAGGAGGTTGCCACAGACGAATTTTGCTACATCTCAAGTTGCCCCTGCAGGGATGTTTAGTTGGAATGAGTGATCCTTGCAACAAGTCCAGAGGAGTGTATGCTTAGGACCTAGAGGATTAGTGGGGCAAAACATGCTGTTTATGCACATGATACACAGATCCAAGGATGTGGGCAACAGCCAAAGGTGCTCCACAACGAGACACTCTCTTCAGTTAACACTAGTCTTGAAGTGTGTTAAACATTTATTTCCCCCACAATTCACTTTTGTTCAAAAGTTGTTCTCTGTTTTATAACCCCAATACCTGAAAGGCTGTAGAGGTGTTAGGAAAAAGTAAGGGAATGAATATCCAAAGGTTGGATTCTAACTTGATCCCATTACTAACTTACTGTGTGACCGACCTTGAGCATCTCTCTAACGCTCTAGAACATTGAACTACATATTATACATATTTACTATCTGTCGTTGGGAGACTTTTTCTAATTTGCTTCACTCTTTTGTTGGCATCTGCTTTGATACTAAAAAAAATACAAAAATTACTGGTCTTGGGAACTATTTCCTGATATAGAGTTTAATTTTCTTGCAGCCAAACTATCTGTAACATCACTCAGAGTAGTGACTCGCACTACTATTTTGCAAGTGTGTGTATGTGTGGATTCTGATAATTTTGTACTCTGTAGGGGAGGAAGAAAAACACAACTCAAGTTGAGAAAAAAAATTATCCTCAAAAATGTTTCTTTATAACTGTGTTTAAAGACCTTTGTTAAGGTTGGAGTTTGAGATGGCGTTAAGGTGGTAAACCATGACAGAGAATGATGTAAAAGTTCAGGCTTGGCAGTCAGAAAGACCCAGGTTGAATCCTTGGTCTGCCACCCACTAGCTAAGTGACTTTCACACAATGGTAAATTGAGATAACATGTAGGTTGCAGATCAGGTTTTCTATGGTGGTTAAAAACAATGCAAAAAAATCCTTACACAAATAAGAAGTCAATTCAATAAATAATGCCTTTATCATAATGATGGTTGTGATTACTAGGGGCAGAAAGAGAGCATAGAAAGAGCCCAATCCTCTGCTCCTAAAGCAGCAAAGCCATCCTCAGCTCTGTAGAACTTTCCGAGAGGGACTGGAAGCCTGCCACTCATTTCAAGAATTTCCATCCACATCCTCTGGCTTCTTTGCAATAGACCACAACATATCCTCTGAGATGCCCAATTATCCCGCAACTCCTGGATGCTGTTTCCCCACGGAAGTAAAAAAAGGTCTATCTTCCAATTTCCGTGACCTAAGATGATGATCATAGCTATAATAGTAATAATAATAATAATAATACTTACCACTTATTCATTTATTGGGTCCTTTCTATAGGCCAAGCACTGTCCTAAGTCCTTTACACATACTATCTTGTTTCATCTTTTCATCAATTTTCTGACATAGGTACTATTACTCCATTAAAAGATAAGAATCTCAAGGCTCAAATTGGTGAATAACTGAAAGAGCAAAGAGTCAACCCCACTTGCTTATTCACTGCTCTGTTCTGACTTACGTGATGCACTAAAATGCTTAGACTTGTTAATATGTAACCCAGACTCCTGAGCTGCTAGGAATTTATGATAATTGTATAATTAGAATTTCAAATTTAGGGCAGTGACTGAGAATTATTATACTTCATTATGTGACCTTACAAAAGTATTTACTATAATAAATTTGTCTGCACTATCTTTTGGAGAAGTCTACAGTCTTCTTAAGCAGTCATACATACTTAAGAAATATGAATGAGACTGTATCCTCGACAAACAAGAAGATGCTCAAATTAAATAATAATTGTAAATATTATCATTGTAAATATATATGTAAATACAACGCGGCAGGCACAATTATAAGCATCATACATATATTATTTAACTTAATCCTCACAGCCATTCTATAAAGTGGGTATTATTAAAACTCCCATTTTACAGACGAGAAAACAAAGACAGAAGTATAACTAACTTATTTTGAAAGAGTTGATTAAACACCCAGAATAAGAAAAAGACTTTATAAGTGAAGAACATAGAACAAATGCAAATTCAAGAATCATTCTTCATATTCAATTCAAAACAATCACAATAATGAGAACAACATAGAAGTTATGCCATGACTGAGAGACATTAATGATCAACTTAAAAATAAGTCCAGTTTGAATATATCCCAGATGTGTTGAAATTCATACCACTGAGGCAAAGTCAGCAAACCCTTTCATTTTGCTAAGATTTAGTCTCAGAGGCCCAAGACAATACAGAAATTGCAACTGCATGCATATTATCAACTTTTGATCTTAGACCTCCCCTCCAATTTTCTGTACTCCTGGAATTGTTTTATAAGACCCATCACTGGGCAGGCCCCGGGGCCGAGTTGTTAAATTCACACTCTCTGCTTTGGCGGCCCAGGGTTTCTCTGGTTCAAATCCTGGGCACGGACATGGCACCGCTCATCAGACCATGCTGAGGCGGCATCCCACATGCCACAACTAGAAGGACCTACAACTAGAATACACAACGATGTACTGGGGGGCTTTGGGGAGAAGAAGAGAACAAAGAAAAGAAGATTGGCAACAGATGTTAGCTCAGGTGCCAATCTTTGAAAAAAAAAGACCCATCACTTAGGTTTCATCATATATTTAATTAGTCCTTGGTTCTTATTTTTCTTATAAAACTCAACAAATGGGTTGTGATTGTCACAACACAAAATTGAGGTTCTCCTACCCAATATACATTTTTTTAAAAAGCCAATTATTATTGCATCAGCTTTTGGGAAAAGAAATCAGCTTTATTGCCAGATGCATCTGCAAAGAGACAGAAGGCATCAGCTCTCAGATCCATCTCCCCCAGTCTGGAGTTTGGGGCAAAATGTATGGGATGAAGGGCAGGGTGGACTAAAGAGTAGAGATAGATGATTGGAGGTAAGAAGAAGTGAAGTAACTGATGATCTGAGAAGCATAGCCAAGCTTCACGCCCCTTCATAGGATGCATGTTCACAAAATGGTGGTGTTAATATGATCTGAGGGTGGAGATTTCAGCCCTTTGACATCAAAATGGTCACTTATTGGGTATTTGTGCAGGCCCAATTGATGGGTTGGTGGTCGTAACCGGCCTGAACTGGACAAGGGGTCTCAGCTCCTGAAAAACCACTCTTAATTATTCTGTTAAGATGGGGTCAGTCGAACTGGTCCTAGAGGGCCCGTGGTTACATGATGCCTTCATTTATGGAATGGACGCTGTCATTTATGGAATTAGTGATACACATCAAGTCATCTGACTATTCCATAATTAACCTTCCTCTTACTTCTCTTTAAATAAATTGGTACCTGCTTGTGGAGCTTTTAATGAGATTAAATGAGTAGAAACCTGGCCTTCCTTTATTATAGAGAGTCAGTAGTTTCAAATATTCCCAAAGTGATCTTGAATCGTGTGATCCATTGCCCGTGTTTTGTAATTCTTAACTGGAACACTTTATTCCAATAATATGGGACACAGCCTGAGTGGTGCTCAAGTTAAGCATTTGAAAATGAAATTAAACAGAATTTTTAAATTAGCTAATTGCCCTTCTCTGTTTTCCTAGAAATTGTGCTAGCCTTAATATACATGTTCCACAAATATCAATACTAAATGCTTACTAAAATCCAGACATTGTGCTAGGCGCTGGGGACACAGAGATGATTAAGACATACCCATAAAAAACTGAACAAGACAGGGCACCACAGCCACTCTGCTGTTATCTCAGAATTCTGGATTCTGTGTCATAATTTATCATTGGTACTTTGTCCTAGCCTGTCTGATCCTCAGCGTGAATTTTCCTCTTCTGAGCCCCGACCTCTCTCTCCTCGCTTATTCTTCCACTGCTGAACCAGAGCAAAGGTCACTTGAAATGGAAGCAAAACTCAGCTGTAACCAAAGGAGCTAAGATCAAAGTTGGCTGCTACACTGAAGTTCAGGATTAAGAGACTTCCTCTTTAAGATCAAAATTCCAGATGATCCAAATATAGGCAAATGAGCCCCAGCAGAACATTCAGCTTTCTGTGCTGAATCCAGGAAAGAAACAGAAATCACCATAGAAGCAACTCAGTGTTCACTCTTTCCAACCCCGTGGGCTCGATGCTAATTGCCTACCCCAACAGTGAGATCGCATTTCAAAATATGGTCAAACACAAAACAGCCAAGTCAATCAAGCATTAAGTATTCAAGCACAATTATCCCAACACATGCCCAAGGACCAGCAGTGAAGCAGCTTAATTTGGGAGCGGCTCCGTAATCATCTCTCTGGGCAGCTGAGATTTTAACCTCTCCCCTCGGGCCTCCTGTTTGGGTGTGGGGCTGGCTCCCTCAGTGTGAGAGATCACAACAGGAGCTGCCGCCCCCCCAGTGATGGGGCCTCATTTAAATGCATGCTAAAGGTGGGGGAGGGGAAGGGGCAGAAGGTCTGCAGAAGCCCCCATTGTTGGGGAGAGACGTGTGGGAGCAGATGGTGAGGCTGGTCACTCAGTCTGGCTGTCAGACGCTCTCTGTCAAGTTCCCTGGGGACTAAGGGGCTTTCTTTCCACTCTCTGCTCAGGTCGGGTGTGTTTTCTCAGTGTAAGCAAGGGGTCTCTTTCTTTGTCACCCCTCAGACTTTCAGGAGGCTGAGTTGCCTCATCTGTCTTTCCCCAACTCCTTCCTTCTGCTTTCTCTGCTTTTTCTGGACCAGCTCATTCTGAGGCTCCAAGGGCCCACTTGATGCAGAGAAAAGCGAGCGATTTCGTTTGTCTCTAATTGATGCTGCGCTCTCCTCCAGCAGCTTCTGACTGGCATGCTCACTCAGTTATTTAACAAATTACTCCACAGTCCTCATTAGGACTATTGACATTTCCAGCTAACCAACCCCTACAGTTAGGGGTGACGTGGTAACTGACTTTCATGGTCTCCAGCCCCACCTTTTATTTCAGTCCTGCAATGAGGTGAGCTGACAGACCTTCGGTGCTTTGGTTTGGCCTTATGTGTACCTTTCATTATATGTCAAGGTCTAAAAAAATAAACAAATCATGGGTTACAGATGCAACTTATTTGCATCTGTAAGGGACAAACACGGAGTCAGCTCTTCTACATATAACTCTGTCTCTAAAGCATTAGCTGTTGAACATAAATCTTGGCCTCAAAACCTGCTCCTTTTTAAGATTCCACACAGCTTATGCCAAGGCAGCTATTCCTTGCAGTTCTCAGTGAAGATTTCCTGCAGCTCAGGATGTTGTTAAATTTGTTTTAGTTTTTAAACCAGCCTGGCAGCCCAGTGCTCACTAATGATATCTCTGTGAGCTGGACAAAGTCAACAGAAGCCCAGAGAAACTGGTGTCCAGGGTTGGGTGGCAAAAGTAAAGTCAGAAATATCATTTATTCCCCGTCATCTGCTTGGGTTAATCTTTTCCTCCCCGGGGCTATTCTGTGGATGTGAATGCTTTAATGTTTCATTTTTCATTCATCAAGTGAATTTCGGTTCTATGTTTATCTCCATGTCTTCCCAAAACTGTGAAAGCAGAGATCGTAGCATTCATATGGATCAGGATTCAATATTATTCCCTGGTACCTCAGAGCAGTGCAATAAATGTTGAATAAATCAATGAATAAAAGAAATTAACAAACGGTAGAAATTAACGAAAGGGAATATAATGACGTTTGAAAGAAGAAAGAGTGCCTCAAGTAAATGTCAAATATTTCCTCCATCCCCCAACTATTCCAGACAGTCCTGTATGCTACACTGGAAACCACAGCATTTTGCTTGGAAGTAAAATAGCTGTGGAAATTAGAAAGAAAACCTGTAATCATTAAATACTCCTGGTCTAAAACATCAAAGAACTCTAACTAGCCAAGAGCAGACGTCCCACGGAGACATGTCCACCAGCTGGCAATCTGCACAAGTAGTTTTGCAAGAAGTACAGTGGACACACCTGCAGGGGAGGAGACAGGAGCTCAGCAGGGTCTACAGACTCCACTCAGCTCCCTGTGTGAGCCCTTTGCAAACAGGGGCTGCAATGCAGAAACAGAAGTTGTGGATTCACTACATGTGGCACTGCCTTAGTGCCCAGAATACAAAGTGTGACACAGACAGGGGATGGGGGCCATCTTCCCCCTGAACAGCACTGCCACAGGCCCTTGAGGATTTACAGCTTTTGAAGCATCAGGAGATGGCAGCCTTGGCAGCAACATCAAATGTCTTCCGTGGGTACCTGTAGCAGCAAGATACCATCAAATGGCTTCCCAGACATCAATGTAGGTGGAGGGCTGGAGAGAAAACAAAAGGAAGAAATGGATGCGCACCATTGTGGGAGAGAACACTGTGCAGACAACCCCAAGGAAAATAAAAAGTAGATTGAAAATTTGAAGCCTATATACCCTACTTTAGCAGATAGAGGTAAAAGCTAGGTCATATTAATTATGCACATTTAAACACTATTCAGTTGCATTCTGGAAACTGAGGAGGCCTACGACAATTTCCAAGGAGGTGGTTTTCCAGGATTAGTAGGCCAAGGACAGGAATCAGAAGTCCATTCTCCTTGGCCATCTCTTCCTAGAACTGATAAGGGAAAGCACTGAATCTCATTTCCTCTCTCCTGGGACATGACCTTCATAATGTGTGAAGGCCTTCTCTGAGTATGCTAATACTTTAAAAAGCCCATCACAAAAACTAACAAAATAATGCCACAACCCAAAGAGTTCCCCTGGCCAGGAGTGTCTTGGCAGCCTTTTCTTCACACTGCCTAGAATAAGAAATCTGAAGAGCAAGTTGCTTGTTTTATGGTTTTGTTTTTAGGGATCAAGTGAGTGTTATGGGTTTTGCATACGTGAGTTACCTCATTTGATCCCCACAACCACCCTATGAATTATCCCCATTTTTAAATGAGTACCTTAAGAGCCAACGAGATTAAAGTGCCCGCAGTCACAGAGCCTGAAGGGGCCAAATCAGGATTCAGATCAGGTCTGTCACAAGAAAGCCCATGTTGTCTCCCCACCTACTATACACCCACCTCAGGGGTAAAGAACCTGTGCACTCAGGATACCTTTAGGATGTGTATGTCCCTTTCCTTCTCTCTCCCTCTCTGGCTTGAGGTTTAAGGGTTTTCTTTATCCCTGGCCAACCCAAACACTTCTGTGTGCCACATCTGGGTCTGGTAATTGAACATCCAAGAAGGCCCATCCCTCTAGTCTCACTCTCTACAACAGAGAATTCAAGGCACTCTCCCCTGGGGTTTCACTCCCCAATCCAGAGAGTATGTAGCCAGGCTATTAAGAGGATCACTTGTGAGGTCTATCTTTGGTTCTTTTTTTTCTTAATTATTTTATTGAGGTCATGTTGTCTTATAACATTGTGTCACAATGGCTATAATTAACAAGACAAGAAATAACAAGCGTTGGAGAGGATGTGGAGAAAAGGGAACCCTCCCACACTGCTGGTGGGAATGCAAACTGGTGCAGCCCCTATGGAAAACAGTAAGGAGAGTTCTCAAAAAATTAAAATTAGAAATACTATACGATCCAACTATCCCACTGCTGGGTATTTATCCAAAGAACATGAAATCAATAATTCAAAAAGATTTATCTTTGGTTGTTTTAAACCAGAAGTAGAGATGATTCCATTAAAAGCATAAAGATTCCTGAAAGGCTATTCACTGGGGAGAGTAGGTGACAGTTAAATGGAAATAAGACCATCATCTAAGACGTCAACTCTTCAATCAGCAAATGTGCTCTGGGGCAATATTAACAATATTTAATAGCAGGTATGAAACAAGTATCAACCAATGAGAATAAACAGGTCCTAGGAAGCTCCCCTGCTGTGCCATACTCATGAACCTATGAATTGCTGAATTGTGGGGAAATGCTGCAGGATGGGGGGAGGGGTGCAATGGGAAGACTAATGGCAGTGACTATTTGCCCACTAGTAAGAAAGTTTTTCAATATTTTACAAACTGGTAGGACCATAAAATTGGCACAGCAGAACAGCAGCCCTGGAAATACTTCCTAAAAAGTGACTTGATCACAACTTGATTGAATGTTTAACATGTCAAAGAGCGTGTTGATCAGAAGAGGGGGGTTATGAGCCACAGAGCATAGAACATGGAGGCAAATGCCAGCCTCAGCACCCATCCTGATGCTGCTCCAGGAGAGACGTTGGTCCACTCAGCAGGACTCATCGATGGTGGACATGGACCCCACTGGGTCTCTGAGCCTACATCCATTAAACATTCAAGCTATGAAACTAATCCCCTCACTCTGCTTCCATATTTCCTTTAAAATGTATTTTATTTGAACTTCCATGCTGCTTTCTCTCTGTGAAAAAGCTAAGACGAAAACATTTTTACACAATCAAGTGCATGTTGAGCTAACTTGGAGGGAGTAGGAGATGTCTGTTACATCACTGCTTTCTGCAGCAGTCGCTGATCAAGTTTAAGTCCAATAATTAACACAGATATTGGGCAAGAGTACATTCCTAGGAAAAAGTTTGATTTCATGATGTCTCATATGTTTAACTGGGAGAGTCTTGAAAGAACTCTTAGAGTGATACTAGCCAAGTTTTACATTAAATATGATAGTTATAAGGAAAGATAAAAGAAGACGTGGAATTATTCCCCAAGTGCTGGTAATACTGAAAATGTAAATAGGTTCAAGGAGGGTTTGATAAGTCCAAGGATGTCAAATCTGAGCAGATTAGGGTCTTCTCAAGTCCTTTGAGATGTATGTGATGGAGAGATACTGTCTTGCACCAAGACGGTGCTGTCAAAGGCGATCATTGGGATGGCTGAAGGGTGAATCTGAGCCATCTGATGATATCCCAAGGGACTGTGGGGTTAGCTCCAGTCAAAACAGCTGATAGGACCAACCCCACACCCCAGTTTCTAAACCTCTAAGTGTCCCAAACAGGAAGGGTTTGAATACAGCAATTTGGGGGCTTGTACCATCATTGGAAGGGCCAGGGCAGCATAGAACAGAGAAGTCATCACTGAAGATCTCCGCCTGCAGCGGTGAAACAGGTGGTTCTCAAGAAGCTGCCGCGAATGTCAAGAACCTCCAGGAAGCTCCCGCTGCCTATGTCAGCCGGCAACACTCAAACAAGGCCTCAGAAGTAGCCACGCTGCCTAGCTCCACTGCCTAGAGCACAAAGCAGGTAATTCACAGGAGCTCGCCAGAAGCTTCTGCAAACCTGGAGTCTGCCATCTGTCTACAAATCTGCCTAAAATGCCTCTAGAGTATAATGGCCTCTTTTCCTATCCACCTCCTAAATCTCATACGGGTGGTTCTCATTGGCAGATTCTAACTTAGACCTGCATAGGGAAGGGGACCCTGGGAAATATGGTTCCCAGCTTCTCCTCTGTAAGACCTCAGACGTGGCTGGATGTGATTTCAAGCTGACAGCTCAGCACAACATGGTAGAGGCCATGCTTGCTGAATAAATGAGTAAATGAACATGAACTTTCATGCCTGAATCCTTTGAAGTAGCCACATCGTTATATAGCCTTTTAAAAATCAGTCAGGAACAGTCTAAGGTTCTGGTGGCTGAGAGACAGACTCTTATTTGGGGACTTTCTAAGAGATGGACCTCAGCTGATCTCTACAACTGAACGGTTCTCAAACTTATGAGAAGGAGAAGATCTTGGAAGAAATGACAGTCTGCAAAATTCCATGCTCTGCCAAACACCCTAAAATATCACCAGAGTGAACTCTATCAGATGAAGCACAAACAATTTTACTGGAGAAAACTTCTATACGTAGAACTGGGAGCCCACATGTCCACAAAGAAACAGCTGTCAAACCAAGCATGATCAACTGTTTTGGAATTTTTCCATTAAGATTCATTTACTGCTTGTTCATTTCTTTAGTCATCCGCTAGTGCGTGCCACCAGACAAGGGGGAGTCCACATCAAAGTTTAAGAATGAATTTGGGAAGAAAATTTCGAGAAAATGATCTTCTTTAAAATGACAGCTTTTTCCCCCTGCAAATTTTGAAAGGATTCATGCTATTCTGAACTAACACTGGGCCACCCCAGCCCAGTGCTCCACCAGGCAGTCTGTTATAACACGACGGATTTGGATCAACCACCCGAAGGAGAAATAAAATTTTGGCCTAACAAAATTTTAAAAGGTGAAGAATGGTAATAACTTGCTACCCCATTACCCTAATAAGCTGCTCCTCCTAGAAACATTTACAGGTGGAAATCTTTAAGGTTTTTCCAAATCTGAGAGTCTATACCCTGCACATCTCTAAGAAATTCTGTGCCAGGAAGTTATCAGTCGCTCGAAATCATGGAACTTTGCTGAACTAGTAGACTAATGTAATGGCCCCTACACAAGAAATGCAACGCAGGAAGTAAAAAAGGTCCTCTACCAGAAAAGCAGAAGAAGTATAGACATTTAGAACTGAGAGGAGAGCAAGACAGAGACCACGCCCACAAGCATGCACTACCATTGTTAGCAGTTCAAGGTCACGGCCTGGAGCTAAGACATTGAAGTACCATCTCCCCTCCCTTGATTTATCTATCGGTATTAAGGGAGAAATGAGGGAGAGCCCCTCTCCCAAGAATCTCAGATCACCCAGGAAATTTCCCCAGGAATAGGGAAGCCCTCTGGAAAATATGGGAATGAGAACTTCGCTCTTCCTGGACAAATGTCAGATATATTTATTTTAAAACTCTGTGATGGACTGTCTTGCTGTAACCACAATGAGATGATAGAAAAGGACACCACGCATCCTCAGAAAGGAAACTCTCCAGAGGGCGGGGCTCTTGATTGTGGGACCCAGACCTAACAGGACGGTCAAGTTCAGTGAGTTACAGGCAGGGTACATATGTGCATCCTTAAACTGGAACCACCTCTGACCTCGTCATCCTAGTGCCATGGAGGACTTCTCATTACTCTTAGAAGAAAATCTAAGCTGCTTACCATGACCTGAAAGATCCTAAATGACTAGACCTCCAGCCACCGGTCCAGGCTCCTAGGCTTCCCTGCTCATTCACTAAGCTCCAGCCACACCGGCTTTCTTGGTGTTGCTCAAATACACTAAACTTACTCCAACCTCAAGGGGCTTTACTTCTGCTCTGTCCTCAGTCTTTCACTTGCCCAGGTCTTTTGAAACAATCAGACAACTTTCTGACCACCCTACGTAAAAGAACTTCCATCACCCAACCCTGTCACTCTCCTTCGAATTTCTCTCCTTTACTTACTTCATAGCACTTACCAACATCTGAAATTAAAGTACGTACATAATTTTTTAATCTGCCTCTACCACTAGAACATAAACTCCATGAAAATGAGGATCTTATCTTTCTCAGTGATGACATGAATGAGTTAACTCTTGGAGGCCACACACGCTTTCTCACTATTTGTTCATTTATTCTTTCAGTCATCCAAAAAACATTTATTAATCACCAGCCGTGTGCCAGGCACTGTTCTAGGTGCTGGGGACAGAGTAATGAACAAAATACCCATCCTCCTAAAATTCCCTTACATTCTAGTATGCAGAGAGAGCCAATAAACAAATATAACAATATCAGGTATACTGTGAAGAGAAATAAAGCTGGGTATGAAAAAAATTGCTTAAGTTGGTATTTTATATGGGGTGTTCAGCAAAGGCTTCTGCAAGGAAGTGACATTTAAGCAGTGACCTGAAAGAAATTAGGAAGCTGCTATGTGATCCCAGACAAGAGGAAATATTACTCCAAGTAGAAGGAATAGGAAGTGCAAAGGCCCTGAGGTAGGAGTATGCTGGGCATGGTCAAGGAACAGCAAGGAGGCCAAGGTGGCTGAGGTAGAGTGCTTGACGGGGAAAGAGGGAGGAAATGATGCTAGAGGGTCAGTAGGGCCAGATCCAGAGAGAGAAGTTGTGGAGACAAACACCTAGGTCTTAGGATAATCAAGCAAGGCCCTGGGAAAGTAGGGGCATGAGGCCTGGTCAATCTCAATCTCTTTGGAACTTCCTGGGTTTCAGCATGAATCTCATTACTCAACCAGATGTCCACATTTATGGCAGGCAGCCTTAAGGGCTCCATCAGACTTCATATTCTCCTGGAAAGAGGCAGCAAAGAAGCAAGAAGAGCTCCTCTGGACAAGTGTTGCAACCCTGGGGACCCCAGGGAAACGTGAGGAAGAAAACAGGTGGAGGGAAGAGCCTTGTGGCTCAGCTCTTACAGGGGCTTATTTTGACCTCGCTTAGGTAACCTTAGATTACTGAGAACTGGTTATTTGTGAATACATGTATGACTAGGTCTGTGTGTTAACTTGTGTGTACTTATGTGAACATGCTGTTAAGGCTCACGGATCTTCTCTGACGTCTCTCTGGGGATGAATTTGGAGTCCACACCAAGTCCTTCATTTCACATGGAGGAAACTAAGGCCCAGAGAACTGAAGGTGCGTGCCTAAGTATGCACAGCTGTGTAAGAGTCGCGGTCTAGCTCTGCGTCTGTCTTCCCCTATCTGAGCTCCTTCGGGACACAGCCCTGGCTCCCGGTTCACATGTTCAGTCCTCAGAGTTCAGGCCAAGGCATACCCATCCTAGGAAGAGAGAGTCAGTTGAGCAAAAGGAAGAACTCTTTGAACTGCTGTCTTGGTGCCACTGAACCGAAGAGGAGGTGAGCAGCAATGGTGAGCACTTCATTCCTGCTGCTCCATACCACACTGTTACTTCCTTCCACGCGGAGGCTATTCAAGAACTTGCTGACAGCACAGAATCCCGGAGAATAGAGATCTATTCGTAGGCAAAGCAGCGTTGAATATTTGCTTGAATTTTTCTCTCTCAAATCTACCCTTCAAAGCAGAGTTCAGCCAACCTAGCCCAAATCCTCTGGTGGTGTGGCTGAGGGGCGCACTGTGCGTGTGTCTGTGTGGACACACAGGCCTGCCAGCATCTGATGTCTCACTTAGCATCAGCCTGTCTTGTTTGACGATTTTAGGAAGACCGAGCCTGTGGCCTAAGCGACATGATCCTGCCCTCCTTCTCACAGATGTTTAGTCAATTTGAATCTGGCTCTACCCATGGATATGCTTGAAACAGAGGTGATGCTACTCAAGGATTACTCACATCCCTCCCCTTCTTTACACAGCCTTTAAACATCACTGAGCTCGGGTATTCTTTCCTCTTCATTTTTCACTCTCCCCATCATATCTCCTCTTACGGTGTATTAGTCAGGGTATTCCAGAGAAACAGAACCAAGAGGATAGATAGAGATATATATATATATACGAGGAAATTTATTATAGGAATTGGCTCACACCATTATGGAGGCTGAGAAGTCCCAAGTTCTGCCATCTGTAAGCTGGAGGCCCAAGAAAGCCAGTGTTACAATTCAGTCCGAGTCTGAAGGCCTGAGAACCAGGGTTACTCATGATGTAACTTCCAGTCCAAGGCCAAAAGCCTGAGAACGTAGATGGGGGGACGGGAAGGGGAGCAGGTGGCTGGGGTAAGCCCCAGAGTCCGAAGGCCAGAGAACCAGGAGCTCCGAGGTCTGAGGGCAGGAGAAGATGGGCCTCCCAGCTCCAGAGAGAGAGAGAGAATTTGCCTTTTCTCTGCCTTTTTGTTCTATTCAGGCCCTCAGCGGATCAGACAATGCTCAACCCCACTGGGGACGACAGATCTTTACTCAGTCTACTGAGTTGAGTGCTAGTGTCTAACGGAAACTCCTTCACAGATGCACAGAAATAATGCTTTCCCAGCTATCTGGGTAATCCTGTGGCCCAGTCAAATTGACTAAAATGAGCCATCACACGTGGTTCCTCTGATCATTCATTCACAACCAACTCCCAGCTCTTCAACAGCAGCTCTGGACTCCCCCCTAACTTCCTAACGCTACAGCCAGTGCCTGAGTCTTGAAGGGAGCACGTTCTGCCCATTCCCTACCCAAGCCGACCTCCCCACTCCCTGAAGAAAACCCTCCTCTCCTCCATCCAGTTAGGAAGCTGCACTCTTGTCAATAGAGTTGACACTAAATACACTGAAGACACTTTTCTTCTACCTTCATTGAATTGCTCACTGCTTCTTTTCAGTGCTCTCTCACATCTGCCCTTGACCTCAGCTCATCTCCTGCCTGGACTCTAACAACAGAATCCTAATCATTCTCTCAACTGCTGGTCGAACCCACCTGCAAGACGCAATAACTCCCTGCTCGTGACTCTCTTCAAACGAATGAAGGGATTGCCAAACAGGAATCCAACAGGGTTGGAACATGAATACTGCTTGTGGAATCAGGCCTCCAGAGCCTCTTCTCTGAAGATGACAGTTAAATATATATAAGTGCTGGTGTATTTGTTCAAAAAGAAAATCCACCTCATCACCTTACGGGCTCACGTTCAGCGGAAAAGAAGGCATGTCGGTACCCTTTAGGTTCCGAGAGATCTTTTTGGGATACTCTGGTTGGAGAATCAGCCATATGACCTCTCCGGGCTTTGATCATCTTGTCTGCAAATTCAGATATTATACTGCCCACCAGGCAGGGTTATTGTATTAATCGTGACCGTGTGTGCAAGGCTCATCTCTCTGCCTGACTCAGAGTTAAATGACCGGGATTCCATTTTTCTCCTAGCACTGCCTGGTTACCTCCTCCTTATCCACACTCAAGCTTCTCCTCAGCAGTACCTGACCTGAGCATGAGCACCTGGACAATCTCACCAATGTGCTAAACGTGAGAGGGTTTTAAGGTACGCAGCCTTTACTTCTGAGTCCCTAGCCTGGGTGTCAGGCACATGCTTCTACCAGCTGGCTGACATATGTGGCCCGCTGCAGACTAATTTCTTCTGACATGTTGCCTTGAATGCACAGTCACAGAGCATGTGCTGAAGTGCTAAACACCCCCAAACTGTGCACTTTCCAATCTGTGAAAGCTTTTGGTGGGTCCAGGCTTTTTTTTTTCTCCAACCTGAGGCATTATAATGAAGAAGCACATGGACACTTCATTGAGGCAATCTGTCATCTTGCAAATGCTTAATAGCAGCCGCAGTACCTGTGTGCCCCTCTCAGTGAGCCAGACACCCCCCAACAGCTGCTCTTCTGTTGAAGCTGTGGCTGCATTAATGAGCCTGCAGACAAAGAACTGACTGTGTGGTGTGTGGCTCGGGGTCCGTGTGCAGGCTGGGCAGAAAGCACAGAGCAAAGGCTGCACTCGAAAACCGTATGACTGCATTTACAAAAGTTGGTTTGGGGCCCAAAGGAGCTAATATGTTTCTTAAGGCTAGATCGTGGAAAGGCTGCTGTCTTTAACGATCACGATGGCGGGCTACCGGTGATCTGGCACCATGGAGTTCGTAGCGTGTTTTCACATTTGAACCTTCCTGTCAAGGTATTAGTTTACAGACAGGGAAATTGAGTCCTTGAAAGCTTCAACAACACACACAAGCTCACGTAGCTAGTAAAAGGCGGGGCAGCACTTGATTCAAGCTCTGTGTGACTCCACGTGCTCCCCACCACACTTACTCCCAGCTCCTCCATTTACAGAAATGTCACTGTAACAGCTACAGAGGAAACCTTGGAGGGGGGAGCTTTCAAGGGACCGAGCTTCTCCAGTAAGATTTTAAGTTCCTTATCTGCTAGCACATTAAGAGAAAATGCTAGAGTGTCACAGACTGTTTCAAAATCTTACCATCACTTCACGAAAGAGGTAACTCCTCTGACGTGCCTGTGACGATGCTGTAGGAACACCATGTAACCTCATGTGATACCCTATGCTACCAACGCAGGAGAGGAAGACTGAAGACAACGAAGAATACAGAACAGACGTAGAAATAAAACCCCGAACTACTTCTCCCACTAAAATAATAATACGAATAAAACAGCAGTAACAAAGATACTACTACTGGTAGGTAGCATTTCCTTAGCCTCTGCCATGGGATAGTGTTTACACTCATTACTGAATTCTCTCAACAACCCATCACATCGATATTTTTATCCTTTTTCTACAGATGAGGATTCTGAGGTCCAGAGACATTGAGTGACTTGCTGGAGGTCAACAGAGCTTGTACATGGCAGAATCAGGCTAGATGCCCAGGTCTCTTGACCTTCCACTGGTGGTCCTCTTGCATGGGTGGTCCACCTCTTCCACTGGTCCACATTTGCCTCCTCTAAAGGAGAGAGGCAATCACCAGATTAGTGAGTAGCGTCCAGGAGGTTAGGACATGCCCATAAGCCAGGCTGGCCAAGGCTAAAAAAAGATAAACAGGTGCAGAGCTGTTCCTTCTGGCTGTCCAGTGCTAACCATTATTCCTGGGCATCCAGAAAATGGGTTTTAATCACCTGCTTTTCACCTTCTGTGTCTGGTTGCCAAGAACTAATGGGCGAAAGGACAGGTTTTAAAACAAAAAGAATCTGGCTTCAGGTGTGAGTTCAATCAAACCCACTGACAGTTGTTTTAAAATATCTGTGTATGTGCACACACACCCACATCCATGTCACCCGGGTGGAGGACGAGAGCAGAAAACCGTGGGTTGATTACGTGTCCTTTTCTGCCTCCTGACAGCTATGAAACTACAAGTGGGCAGATTATAGTTGAAGATAAAAATAGGCATTATACTGTCGCTTTCTCTTCCCAGTTTTTTAGGCGCTCCAGCTTGAAAGCATATTGTAGCATTTTATTGTAGTCTGGGCTCTTGCAGCTTCTCTGGTTTGTGATTCCTTTTTGGGAAACTAGAAACATTCCCTTTCCATGGAGAAATGAACTCAAGTTGAGTGAGAGAGAGGTGGCCGTGTGTGTGAGAGTGTGTGTGTGTGTGTGTGTGCATGGATGTGGATATTCGTGTGTGCATGTATGTGTGTGTGCCTGTGTTCCTCCCAGTGCCTCAAAGAGAAGTGAGACAGAAGAGTGTGAATCTGAATAGAGCGGAAATTGGAAATTGACACAGCTGTTTTTGTTTAACTGTAACCATTTTTAGAATTTCAGGATGCACTAAGCTTCCAAACTAGGCAGCCCACTCAACCCTGGGATTAAACATTAGCTGGGGGTGGAGAGTGACTGGAACACGTTGGACATAGCATCCCAAGGTCGAGAGGAGATTCCCCTATCCCAGAATCGCAGGTCACTCAGGACAACACACGTTTGCAACTCTTTGGCAATTAAACTGAATTCTGCAACTAGCTGCATGTCAGGTCTCATTCCAAACCCCCTCCTCTTCCCCTCATCATCTCCATTCTTTTTCCTGAATTTTTATCTTAGATCATTTCAAACACAGCAAAGTATACTGTTCAGTGTTTCTCAACTTAGTTGCCTGAACCACGGTACCCCCAATTACCGTCAGTGTGTTTTTACAATACGCATTCTTGTGCCCACCACACGTCTACTGGATTTGAATCTATCAGGAATATGAATTTTAGAAAGCTCCTCCAGGTTATTCTCACAAACACAAAACTTTTCAAATGCCTGGTAAAGGCAAAGCAAAAGCTCTTTGGTGTTGCACTTGCCTGGTCTTAACACAGGATCCACCACTTTATATCTGGGAAGAAACAAGACACTCAGAGATGCTATGTATTCTCAAGCTATTACAGGTGGTATAACCTTGTTCAACTCATCGTTTCCTCTGGGTTCTTTATATTTATTGGTAGAATGGGATGATAATGGTACCTACTATATATAGGGTTGTTGTGAGAATTGAGAAAACATATGTATTAACATAGGGCAGTGGTTCTCCATTGGGGCTGGGGTGATTTTGCCCACCAGGGAGACAATTGGCAATGCCTGGACACATTTTTGTTTGTCACATCTGGGGTGGGGGGATGGGGTACTACTGTCATCTGTAATAGAAGCCAGGGACACTGCTAGACATCCTACAAGGCACAGGGCAGCCCCCTCAATAAAGAATTATCATCCCCAAATGTCAATAGTTGACATTTTGAGAAACCCAGGCACAGAGCCCAGCACATCATGCCTGGCTTCGAATTCCAGGTGCCACCAGTCTAGCTGTGTGATCTTGGGCAGGTTGCTCAGTCATTTGGAGTTTCAATTTCTCCATCTGTAAAATATGGATAAAAATACCTGTCTCACAAGGTTAGTGAGGGTTCAGTGAAGTAACATATACAAAACATGTCTGGTCCATTGTCAGGAGGGTCCTTTCTCTTATTTCTTCATGCTGGCCTGACTTAAAAGGGACTGATTTCCACATTCATAAGAAGCTAGGAAGCCCGAGGCTTCCTCACCTTTAATTTGTCAAGTGAGGTACTTTATAAGTTGGCACAGGGCAGGGCACAGATGGCCCGTCATCTGAGCATGCATGCATGGCCGGGCCCTGTTACTGAGGTTAGGAATCACAGGGCCCCCTTGCTGGGCCAAGGCTCCGGGACAGCCCCATGGACAGCCCCAGGCTGAAACCCCTGCCCTGAATGCACTATTAACCCCATGATGCTATTTTAAAATAACGGAGAACCAGCTTATTGGGGAAGGATAGTACAAAACCTGAAAATAACTCCAGCTAACAAAGTGAGGTTTCTGATCTGGAGAGAACAGAAATACTGCACCCTTTAACATTTAGGTTGACGGATCTAGGATTCCCCCAAATTACCATCGACTACTCAATTATCCACAGTAACGGAAAAGAGCAGAGGTGTGGATAATTCAAGGCAATGATTTAGATTTTATGTGCTGATGTCAGAATGCAAAAAGCATCAAGGATATGCAAGATTTCAGTGTATACTTGTGAACATGCTGGTGCGCCAGCATGTGTATACTTCTGAACACATCTGAGTGCCCTGCCCCGACCCCAGGACACTCTCGCATCAAGTCTGGCCCTCCTGTCAGCGGGGTAGCAGGGGCTTGGAATTTCACTACTCTGGGAGCAACATAACATCTAATGATCACAAACACAGTGGCCAAACCTTTACATTACCGTGCGTTAGAAGGAGAGAGATACCCAGAGACCCCACCCCCACCCCATTTCTCTCTAGGTCTCAAGGCCACTCAAGTCATCTTCACTCCCCCTCTTTCTAGCACAATCAATTCTAACTGCTGTGTAGTCAACCGAACACAGATTTTTTCGTCCACCTAACGTGCTCAAAGCACAAAATGACCAAAGGCATGGTTCAGGCCCTCAAGGAGAGGTAAAGCTGAAGAAAAAAGATCCCCCTCCCAAAGTTAAGGGTGATTGTGCCCTAAGGAAAAACACAAGTCTGAATCACGCTTCTGATTCTTTGTTGCTTGAACCCAGTCGCACACCTGCCTCCCGGGAAGGGCGGGGGAAGGGAGCAGGGGAACGGCTCTGCTGGAGGATTTTTGCTCCAGATAGAGACAGAAACAGCTAAACAGCACACAACTGCTGCCCCAGCAGGAGCCCGCGATGGAGTCAGCAGGCAGGTGCCGCCGCGCTCTCCCGCGTCCTTATCATGCACAGCTGCCTCAGCTTTTACTTTTCATTCCGGTCAAACACATTGTCAATTCATCCTGCTCATCAGGAAGTCTCCCGTTAAAGAAATGAGACTGGCTGATGCCAGCGGAGTCAAGGCTGGTGAAGCTCTCAGACCCCCAGCCAGCCCTCTGCCTGCCCAGGGGAGATGACCACACAAGTGGGAGAAGGCTTTTGTCTTAGGGGACCGTGATGCTCTCTAAAGGGCTCCTGCCTAGGGGTCCTCAGTTACTGTCACCTTTGACCAGAAAGAGTGTCCTCCCCTTCTCCTCTGGGCATGGATGGACCAATCCTTCCAACAGCCCTTGAGGGATGCAATTAGTATCTTCATTCTAGAGTGGGGCAAACTGAGTCTCCGAGAACAGAGAAGGGCCTCCTCCCCCAAAGGTCCCATCAGCCGCAAAATTCACTTTACATCAAAATGTGTGCAAGTGGTTAAGAAAGAATCTGATCTTCTTACTCCCGTTCTTAAGCCCTTCCAAAATCTTCCCCCCAGCCTGAGACAGTACTTCGCAACCCGGCTGCACACTGGAAATACCCGGGGAAATTTCAGAAATGCCAATGTCCTGGCCCCAACCCAGACCAATTAAGCCAGAATCTATAGGGGTGGAGTTCAGGCTCTGCAGTGGAGTTTTTGGAAAGCTGTTGAGTGATTCTCAAGCGCAACCTAAGGCATTAGTGTCAGGCTCTGTAACATCTGTTGCCAGGTTCTAGCTTATCTCTTTAGCCTCATCTCTTCCCACCTCTCCCATTTCACCCTCAAAGCGTCAGTCATCCTGAGCCAGCTTGGGCTTATCCAGAGGATCACACACTTACGCCTCTTCGCTTTGCTGCTCCACCATCTCTAGAATGCCCCTCCCTCTCTTCTTCACCTGACTAATTTCTATTTTTTCTTTCAGATTGAGCTCAGCACTGCCTCGTCCAGGAAGGAAGCCACCAGAGCACTCACAAAGTTTGTTGGCCCCAAAGAACTGAAAGCAGAGTCTCACACAGATACTTGTGCACTGATGTTCACAGCAGTATTATTCACAATAGCCAACAGGGGAAAACAGCCCGTGTCCATCAACAGGTGAATGGATAAACAGAACGTGGTACATAACGGAATATTATTCAGCCTCAAAGAGGAAGGAAATTCTGACACATGCCACAACCTGGACGAACTAAGTGTATTTTACTACAATAAAAAAAGCAAAACAAAAAAGTTTATTGAATAAACAAATGACATTGTAGAAGAGATCTCAAGCCCTACTCATGGGCCCTTAGAGCCTGTATGATCTGGTCCTGGCTTTCCTCTCTGATCTTATCTCCTGCCCTTTCCCCATAATCATTCTGCTCTGGCCAGATTGGTCTCCTTTTTTTTATGCAAATATACAAGACTTGTTCCCTCCTCAAGGCCATTGCAACTGCTTTCCAGTGTGTAAAATGATCTTCCTCATATCTTCATGTGGCTCCCTCCCTCAATTCAAATGTCATGCCCTCAGAACAGCCTGCCATGACCACTCCATTTCAAATTGCTAACCCCACCCCCACCATTCAAATTACTCTCAGTATTAGTTAAGATAATGCTTGCTGATATAGCAGATAAACCATAGAGTCTCTGTGGTTTAGAACAGTCCTAAACTTTAGCATGTATCAGAATCATCTGGAGGGCTTGTTAAAACCCAGATAGCCAGGCCCACCCTTCCAAGTTTCTGATTTATTATGTCTGGGGTGGGGTCCAAGAATTTGCATTTATCACAAGATCACAAGCGATGCTCACGCTGCTCACCAAAGGACCTTACTTTGAGAACCACTGGTTTAAGAAAATTAAAGTTTCTCTCTCACTCATGCAACTATAAAATGTAGGCATTCCTAGCAAGGCAGCTTTCCTCCATGCAGTGATTTGGAGATCCCATCCTATGGCTCCACTGTTTTTAACAAAGGATGCCCACAGTTGCCCCAGGAGTTGTCTCCCTCCATGCCAGCCAAAATGGAAAAGAGCACAGAGGACCACAAGGGGAAAGTTTTTTGAGCCAGACCTGGAAGTGGCTCACATCCTTTCTTCACACATTTCAACAGCCAGAACTCAGTCCAACGGTCACAGCTGAACTGCAAGGGAGGCTGGGAAATACAAGCTATCTTTGCGTCCATATGGATGGGTGAATGGGATTGGTGATCCACCATATCCAGTGGCCCCATAAACTACTGTATTCATCTTCACAGGCTTATCGCCACCTGATTTTATATCACATGTGTATTTGCTTAGCTTTTCATTGCTCTCCCAGACTAGAGTATAAGCTTCACAAGGCTGGGACTCTGTCTTGTCCACTGCTCCATCTTCAGCACCGAGCACAGTGCTTAGCACACAGAAGGCACCAATAATTAGTTCTTGAATGACTATATGCATTTTTCATGGGGCACCCTGCATGATGATCTCCTATTTACCTTTTCTGTCAGATATTCCTGAAGCCATGTGCCTTTTCTGGCTTATGTCACTGGGCCCCTGCCATCATACCAGGCCTATGTTTATGCCAACAGATAGGGTCAGTCTTTCTAATAGCACTAGGAAAGTTGTATTGCCCTCAACTGCTCTGTCCTACCATCCCCACACTATCTACCATCCCCAGTGTTCCTTCCAGTTTACCCTAGTGGCCTTCTTGAAAGGGAGAAAAAAGGGCCCAAAGGATGTTCGTTCCCAGCCAGGCTGAGGACCCATGAGCTGGTCTAGCACAAAACACACTCTAAACAAAGTGATGGTAACTAAGACAAACAGCTATCCTGTAGGATTTGGACTAGAGGAGTCTGGAAAGTCATCAACAAGAAATAAAAGAGTAAATATACAGAGGGAGGCAGGCCCACCATGGCAGCGAAGTGGTGAGAGTCAAGAGGGAGAGAAAAACTGTCCTGGAGCCTCAAAGCCTTCCTGTTTCACTTGCAGGATATCCTTAAAACAAACCCATTTTTTAAGAGGGTCTAAGTCAGTCTCTGTTGCTCATTTGGCTGTGAGCCTGACTAACTCAAGCCAGCACCTGTTGGCAAAATGGCCAACAGCTCAGTAAGGCAGCTCATTGAATGGTTGTTAAATTCATATGCCACTTAAATAGCTCAACAAAGTGAACCACCCCACCCAGAGACGGCATCTGGGACTATAACTCTACTCCAAACCAGCTCAGCCCTTGTTGCCTCATCCTGAGAATACTACTGCAGTCCCTTCCTTCCCTTTCTTGTCTCCTCTGCAACATGCCACCAGATTCATCTTTTATGAAGCACAACTTTCATTCTGTCACTCGCCTGTTCCCCATGGACTATAGAACTGACATTTAATTTGCATCTGTGTGATGGGAATTCTCCTAGGGGCTGCATGTACATTGTCTCACTTACTCCTCAGAACAACCATGCAGTTAGGATCCACCATATTTATTTTGCAGCTACAGTGATTGGGTCATGAAAAAACTAAACAAATTACCCTGAATCTAGGAACCATCAGAGTCAAGGTAGAACCTCAGACATGCCTCTTTCTAAAGTCTCTCCTGTTTAAACTATTCATTCATTCATTCAAACAGGTATTCGTTGAGTGTCAAGCATGTGCCAGGAAGTATGCTAGACACCAGGATTACAATGGATAATTTGCTGAAGACAATTTTAAGAGTACTGTGGTACAATGAAGCGTGCTCAGCATTGGATACGGAATGTGAATGCTAAGGAAGTGAATGGCAGGGGCTCCAAGTCTAGTCTCATGGGTCACGGAAGCCCTTCCCAAGACAGTGGCATTTGAGTTGAGATCGGAAAGCTGAATAGGAATAACAACCCGCTTTTCTATTGGGGAATTATCCTGGTGGCAAAGGGGCTGCCCAGTGCCTGGCCTCTCACTCTGACTATCCTAGACTGATGGGCTGCCAGGGAAGAGGGGAGGGGCAGGGTGGAAGGGATGAAGGGGGAAACCGAAAAAACCTGACTACTGCCAAATGATATTACCAAACTATATTTTGTACTTTAACAATTCCTTTCCTCTGAGTTAACAAGAGTTCCTGTGTAATTTGAAACTACAATCTATTTCCTTACCCAGCAGCATCTCTTTCTTCTTCCACAGACACATAGAGATGCAATCGCATCACCTGTCTGTTGGCAGTGCCAATTGTATTCTCCATAACACATTCCTGATGGTGAAGAGTTAAATATGGCAGGTGTGGAGGCGACAGAACAAAGTAAAATATATGACTTACAGGAAAGACTGATCAGTTTTGCAGGGGACAGCATAAAAAACAGCAAATGTTATATATGGAGATTAGCACAAAAAACACAACAGTCACACTTTTATAAAGATAAATAAAATCAAACTGAAAATAATTTTTGCAGTATCTTCTATTATAAATGTAATCTGAACATGTTATCCTACCGGTTTTCACCTTTTCACAGAATTCTGGTTTACCTTCTATTTAAGATTCCACTAAATTAATAGGGAAAACTATTTTGATAGAGTATTCAATTTTGCATTTACAGTTTGAATGTTCATCCGCAATCATTTCTTCTACAATAGAAGGAAAGTAGAAGGTATAAGCTGTTTTCCTCTCCAAGAGCTTTGCCAAGTAGGAACAAAGATAAAATCTGGGCAAATAAGCCAGACTGTAAACTCAAACTGAATTAGCAAAATTTCATAAATGACTCAACAGTTGTGAGAACGAGATATCCCCAAACCAGGAAGCCCGATTTGTGGTTTGGGTGATTCTTCCCTTTAAAGTGAAAGTCTTTGATAACTATAATCACATGCATGTACACTGGAGCTGGGTGCTCACCAAACCTCATCTCCTTTTCGTTTAGGGGTAACCTTCTTTCCCCACATTCCAGCCTCCCCTGGATCAGGTGTGGCCTTGAGACTGAATTCTGGCCAATGAAATATGAGTGAAACTCCTAAGGTAGTGTGGGACCATGAGCACAATCATCCCATTCCTCCATACACAGAGCCCTCATCTGCTTTAGACTAAACTGGGAGGGAGCAAAGTATTGTTTCTACAGCAGCTGACCAAGCAAAGACAGAAGTGAAACAGGGTCCTCCAGAGAGGACTACAATGGTGCAGACCACGGATGGGTTAGCTGCAGATGTCCTAAATAGTTCCACTAGGCATTGATAGTTGAGAAACTTAAAATTCAGATATTGTAAAGTATTTGGATGACTTTGCAAAGGCCAGGGCATTTTAGAGGAACCAGGTTATAAAACAGGAAGAGGACAGAAGGAAGGATGAGTAAGGATAGCCCAAGCGATACCTAAGATGCCTCTTCCAAGCTTATGAGCTCCTGAGAGCTGCGATTGTGTCCCTCCTTTGCTTAAATGCCTCATTCATGTGCCAGTGTCTATAGAATAAAGTCCCACACGTCTAAAATTGGCCCCTCGTTCTCCATGGTCTCACTCCTGCCTACTCAATCACTGTTTGACCCTCTGTTTGACCCATCCTGCATTACACAGCTATCCTGAACAAGCCCCACCTCATGCCTTTATGCATAGTCATCCCTCTGTAAGGCATGCCCTTCCCTCACCTTATCTGCCTCCAAAACGCATAATCATCCTTCCAGGCTAAGCTTAAAAACATCTCATTTATCTATAGCTTTTGCTGATACTTGTTCTCCCTAGAAAACATGTTTCTGAAGCTGGGTTCCCATAACTCTTTACAACCATTGACAATATGGATCACAGCACTTATCATTAAAGTCGTAATCGTTGCTCTTCATTCTCATCCTTGGCTAGACCCACAGGTCCTTGAAAATGAGAACCATGTGTGACTCAGCTCTTCACTCCCATTAGCCAGTCGAGTACTTGGTGTACACATATGTGCACGTGCACACACACACACACACACACAGGTGTCAAACAATAGGTGTGCGATTGAGTTGAAAACAGGGAACTTGCTGAGGTGTTCAGTACAAATGGAACTGAAGACAGAGGAACACTATAAAGATTTTCCAGAAAACCCAAGAAATATGTCATCAAAAGAAGTCCACTGTAGCCCTTGAATAAGATTTGCCTTATAGACTGTCAGTCAGTCTTAATGCTGAATTACACTTGTCTATAAGTACAGATGTAAAAGGAAAGCAGTCTTGAGGAATAGAAGCTTTAGAGAATACATACCAATAAAAAGTGAACTTGATAATCTGAAAAAGGAAAATAAATCTGGGTCAAAGGACTTTTTGACCCCCAAAATGCCACTCCTTCCTGTCTTTATACCTTGAAAACATTCATTTTTTCCTCCTTAAATAAAACAGGCCTTTATTCCACTGTTAAAATGTAAATGTTAGAAATATCTTATGTGTCCAACAATGGGAGGATGGTTAATTCATCTGGGACTACCCAAGGGAAGAACTTATAACAGGGACATGGGGAAATGCTCATTTAAAATGGTGACTGAGGGCCACCCCTTATGGGCTAGTGGTTAAAGTTCAGTGCATTCCACTTCTGGGACCCAGGTTTGGGACCCAGGTTCAGTTCCCAGGTGTAGAACCACACCACTCATCTGTCAGTGGCCGTGCTGTGGTGGCAGCTCACATAAAAAAAGAGGAAGATTGGCAACAGATGTTAGTGCAGGGTGAATCTTCCCCAGCAAAAAAAAAAAAAAAATATATATATATATATATATATATAAAGTGATATATTAAAATGTTGACTGAAAAAAGAGCAAGACATTATACCTAAAGTATGATCTCAACCACATATATTTAAAGTCCATGTATATATTTAGGAAAAACAATGGAAAGGAATGCAACAAAATGTGGTAACTGTGTTTTTATCAGCATAGTAGAGAGAGTGAATGGTTTTATTTTCTTTCACTATGTGTGTGTGTGTGTGTGTTTAAAATATTTTCTAGGCCTTCTAAAATGAACAGAGAATACTTTCACAATTAGAAAATAATGCAAGAATGCTCTCGTCAGCCTGCCTGGGTTTGAATCCTATTCCCACTTCTTTGTAACTGTGTGACCTTCAGACAAGTACTGTACTTCTCTGTTGCTTCAGCTTACTTATCTGTAAATGGAGATGATGTTCATTTCTTTTTGGGGTTTTTATAAACAATCACAAGACAATACATATAAAGCACTTAGAACACAGGCTGGCATATATTAAACCCTGATCCACGTCATCCATCATTGCTGCTTGTGGAGGTGCCCAGCTGTGCTCTGGAAGGTGAGCAGCCAGGTAAGAAGGGAGGAGGTAGGCTCAGATAACCAACTTTGCCCCCTACACAGTTTTACTCAAGACTGCCCCGGATGCAAACCTGGTTAGTTATTGTTTCGCTGTCACACAAAGCTCAGTTTCCCCTTTGCTCAACCCAGCTGCCAGGAGAGGATTATGCGGGAAGGAAGAAAGGAGCAATTTTCAACCTGATGCTCCATCTGCCTTTGTCCACCTTCTCACCACCCTCGCCCTGTCATTTGTATTTTGTCTTAACTGCCAATTTTGGCCTTAATTGGTAGAACACAGAGAAGCTGAAGTGAAACAAAATGCAGTAGAATATAAAGAGAAAAAGAACCAAAAAAAAAAAAAAAAGGAATGCATGAATGGCAGCCTCGACTCTGACTATAATCAGAGAAGCAGGCTGGTGTGATACCGTAACACACACGACCTCCCAGTGAAGTAGCCTAACGTTTCATTTACTGCTCCAATTTTCCCATGGCAGAGATAATTTACCTGTGTGATGATTACATCCTGTCTCCGGGCCTCAGCAACTCTTGCCTATCGTTGTACCTTGAATTGGGGAAATCTGTCTGCATTCAGCCAAAGTCCTGAAGATAACTTGGGAGGCAAGGAAATCTTATTTCCCCTCCAACACAGTTGCGGACTTGGTTTCAACCTATTAAAGTCAATTGGTAGATTTGCACAAGTAGTCTAATTAGAGATATTCAGATAGCAGGCACAGGTGCCCTTGGCATTGTACGTTTAAAAGAAAAATCAATGTTCACACACAGGAGAAAAAATTGAGCACTTATTTTGAAGCCACAAATTACAGCAGTGCCCTGCACAGGAAACCAGTGGAGGAGCTGTAGGTCAAGGCACAAATGCCACCTCGCCAGGAAGAATGATTAGGAGGGATGGGCAGACCTCTTACCTCCAGGTCACAAGCCCGAAATGCAGCCCAGCCCTGACTGTGTGATGTTTATAACCAACTGACAGCCCATGTGCACAGGGCTGGCCAGAAAATTACATTTCCACCAGAAATCATCGTCCTTTCAGCTGAGAGGCTGAACACAGTAGGATCCCTCGAATGAACTCACTTGCTCAGCTCCTGAAGGTGTGTTCCAGCTGACGCTGCTGAGTCAAATTGCACACTGCGGGAAGTTCATTTCCAGCATCCTTGCTCCAGCTCTGTGGCTATGGGCCCTGGAAAGGTGAGGCTTCCAGATGGCAATTCAGTCCCCAGCCCTTGCTTTCCCTCCTAGGTTTCAGTCACAGAGTCAGAAAAAAGGAGCAGAAGACATAAGGACGAGTCTGAATCTCCTTCTCCCAGGTTCCCGGGGCCCAAGGTCCTCGGCAGTACCTAGTCTAACGAGAGACTAAAAATTAGATCTGAAGGTGAAGGATTATCTAAGAATTTTTAGGCTTTGTTTAAACAGGAAACTAATATTTATTAAACCATAACCATATGACGGGCACTCTGTTAAGTGCTTTCCTAGATTTCATTCATTCCACAAACATTTAATTCAGAGCCACTAAGCAAAAAAACGAAAAGAAAAAGTCAGGATACACGGAGGAAGGAATATACTCCCTGATGGAAAGGAATCTGCAGGCATCTTTACAACTTAAGCTTGTGAGGGAATTTTTACCTCTGTCTCACTCCAAAAATTATTCTAGGCAACTTAGAGGTAGGTGGTATCGCTGTCATTACCATCATCATCATCACCATCATCATCATCATCCCCATTTCATGGAGCTGAGAACTGAGGCCAAAAGAATAGAAGTAAAATGCCCACGATTACGTAGCTAGAAAGTGGCAGAGCCCATAACTCAGCATAGACTCTCAAGCCACTGCTTTCTGCTTTACTGCACGCCACCTCTTATTATAGTTCAGAAATGCTTTCAGGTTACCCCAAAGCTAGGTTAGATCAATATGGAGACAACAGACTACCTGGTACTGTTCTAAAAACCAAAAGAAAAAAAAATACCTTTTTTTTTTCCATTTCAGCATGACAACCTGAATCACCCAAACTGGTCAGTCCTACCCTTGGGAAAGCCAAGCCCTCTTGCCCTAAGACTTAGTTTTCATGTTGAATTAAAAATAATTAGCAGCATTCCACAATATACCAAGCAGAATCAGAACACTGCGGTCCTTGCCATGTGGGTGGCCAAGAAGAAATGTCCTTTCCTTTTGAGAAAGTCCAAGAAAGAGAAGCTACATGACAAGGTGGAGAGGACCCAGTGCCTACATCCAGCAGATCTCAGCTTGAATCCTGAATGTACCCCTGGGTGGTTATACAACTCTGGGTATATTAATATTAGTGTCCACGTCTGTGGAAGGATGGTGGTAAATCCCACTTTGCAGGATTATTGACCAAATGCATGCAAACTACAGAGAAGCATCCCAGAGCCTGGGAAGAACTCAATAACTGGACACTATTATTTTTGTGACTGGTCCTAAGCCTCTTGGAATTGATATGTGGCAGAAGAGCAGCTTTACAGCATGTTCCATGGAACCCTCCATTTTAACTGCACAGGGAACAGCACGCTGCTCCCCTCTTGAGGTGCACACGCCCCTCTTGAGTCTGAGCAGTCATTCACTATGCATTTCCAGGGCCACCCATAAAAGCTCCAAAATCCTCAGAAGTCACAGAGAAGTTGTTTTTATAGAGTGCGATTCCCTGACCCAAATCAGTCTTTGCCTTTGAATCAGTTTATGTTACCAGTTATTTAGCAGATTGATTGCTGCTATGGCAACTGCACATCCCTCCGCACAGACACAGCCATAAGTCCTTGCTACGATCCTGGCTTAGTCTCCCTGGCTGCATTCAGTCCATGCCAAAAATTAGAGAATATTGGGAAAATTAATTGCCTTCTGCACTACAGGCACTGGGCCTGCACTGTAGTGCAAAGAACAAATGAAGCCTAGTGTGTGGAGCGAGGCCTGTGCTTATGGCCAGCAGCCTGGGAGGAGAGAGAGCTGAGGAGTTCCCAGCCGTGCTCTGGCCACACTGCTCACCTTTGGCTCCACGGTTTCTGCCAAATATCAGTGCAGGAGGTACTCAGAGACTGCAAATGCCTTTTGGCGGTGATCTGGAGTCTTTTCGGAAAGGTTTCCACTCGAGTAAGAAGAGAACAAGCTTTTCCTTGCGTCACAAAGAGTTGGATATAGATTCTGAGTCTACCACTTCCTAGCTGCGTGGTCTTAGGCAAATCCCTTCAACTCTGAAACCTCCGTTGTCCCCTCTACAACATGGAATTAAGACTAGTATCTGCTCCCCTGAGTTGGTACGAAGATGGTAAGAAACCACAACCCTGGCATGTAGATGGCATCTGATAACTCTCTATTCCATTCTGCCTTATCTGCCCTCGTCACTTTTCTTGGGTTTTTTATCCTTTCTGCCTAGTTAGCAAGAGAGGTGATTAGGCTCAACAGGAGCGAGTTCTCTGCTGCCCTCTAAATATTTCCGATTTAGGAGCTTGAGCTTCAAATTCTGCTGTGTGTGTCAAATTTGCTGTTTGATGCAGATCCGTGCTCCTGGCTAGTTTCAAGTCAAAGGGACGGACTGGATCCTACAAGTGAGTTCTGCTCTGCCCCGTTCTGTCACCTCAGGCTTCTCTCCTTATCTCTGATCAACCTTCTTTAAAATGCAATTGTTTATCATGAATGAAGGTGAAAAACTAGCGTGTGAGTATAGAAATGGCACCCACCCCTGGAAGAGCCCCTCACCTCGCATACTCTGAGCCTGGCGGAGCTGTGATCTCCGCTGGCCAAGGAACCCATGTTATTAGCAGCCACGCTATTTCTGCATCCGGAGATGCCTGGAGCACTTATGGAAATTCTTCTGAACCATATGTTGTTTTTATGTTTTAACACTCTGTATGTATATATAATTTGCATAAATACAAAGATAAATAGCTGTCCTGTATTTCTCTGAAGATTGTAAACTCTAAAGAAAGAGGTAGAAATCTTGCCATATATCGGCCTTAATGGCATAGCGTTTGGTATACAGTGAAGAGTCAGCAAGTGCAAGACCACACTGACTCTGGGACTTAATAATTAATAATTTATGATGCCAATATTCTCATTTTATGTACTTTCTCCCATGAAGGGTGAGACAGAACGGTGCAATCAGACGTGAGGGTGGAAGCACTACCACACTATAAGCCAACTCCACTTTCAGCAGCTCACTCTGAAGGTCCCAGAACTCAGGGTCAGTTCCCTGCGATCAAACGATTTGGCTAAAGTAGCGCATGGTTCACAAGGTATAACCAGGGGCAGCCAGTGACCTGGGAGAACGATACGTCTTCAAAGTCAGAGAGACTTGGGTCCTGGATTCGAAGCCTGTCTAAGCTTCAGTTTCATCCTCTTTAACATCGATACTATTCATATTTATTTGCCTCGCAGGGTTGTAGAATGTGATGGCTAGGAGTGCAAACTCTGCAGTTCAGAGTGTCTGAATTGAACTCCTGACCTGACCACTTAGAGGTGAGTGAACCTCAACAGGTGGCTTTACCGCTCGAAGCCCCAGGTTCCTCATCTTAGAACTGGATAATCAAGGCCCTACCTGATGGTGTTGTCATGAAGATGAATTTGATTATCTGTGTAAAGTGCTTAGCACGGGGCCTGACACATGAAAGAGCTCAATAAACATAGCCCATGGTAGTCGTGCTAGTAGTAAATGAGAGTATGGGTATAAAGAGCCTGGCTCTTAGCAGGCTTTAGAAACAAATGGAAACGTGAAGCAACTGAAAAGTGTGTTGTCAAGAAAATTCCAGGGCCAGCCCCTTGGCGTAGTGGTTAAGTTCACACATTCCGCTTCAGTGGCCTGGGGTTCACAGGTTGGCATCCCAGGTGCGGACCTACACACTGCTCAACAAGCCATGCTATGGAGGTGTCCCACATACAAAATAGAGGAAGACTGGCACTGACGTTAGCTCAGGGCCAATCTTCCTCAGGCAAAAAGAGGAAGATTAGCAACAGATGTCAGCTCAGGGCCAATCTTCCTCACCAAAAACATTTTTTAAAAAGCAGCCAGTAATGATCAATCCATAAAAAAGAAAAGAAAAGAAAATTCCAGACACCACTGCAAACCTCTTTAGAATCAAAAAGTTGGACGGGCACCTGTTATAATAAGAAAGGAATCCTCCTATAAATCCATCTCCCCATTGCAATTGTTTCAGTGCTAGCAGAGCAGTAAAGGCCAGGTTCATGTGCAGCCTCCCTGGTTTGAAATGCTGCCTGCTGGAACACATGGACCAGGGGCTTCTTGCCCTCCATAGCCCCGAGAGTGGGTGATTACCAGCTCCTGCCAAAGGTTGTGGGGAGAGGAAACACAAAAGCAAAATTTTAAATGAATCGGTATAACAGGACAGTGCCAAAAAAAAAAAATAATCATCAATGGACAGGCTGGTCAACCAGCCCCTGAGAGCAACATGGCAGTTCACTTTGAATAAAGGGGCCATCTCTGAGCCCAATAAGGCAGTTCCCTAAGAGTTAAAGCAATAAAAAAAAACAATGATTTTTATAGACACCTAGCATAGATCAGATTGCTGGTCATGCTGCTTTTTTTGTTTTGTTTCTTCAAAGATACACCCACACACCTTTGGCAGTGTTATCCTCAAACGACAAGATGTTACTTCTAAGCTGCAAGACCTCAGGCGCTATCTGTCCTCACCCACACCCAACTGTCTACCATCTTCAGCACCAAACATATCCCTGAGGACGAAAATGGCCCTTCAGTTCCAGAGCCATTTAAACTGAAAAACCAGTTAAAGTGCCATTCCCAAAATAAAACAGAAACATGGCCACTGGCATGAAATATTTACAGCTGTGAGACACAAAAAAGGCCTTATTTGACCTGGTAGGCAAGGGAATGAGGCAGTTACACAAACAGTAGAGAAGCAATTCACCCTAAAAACCTTCTCTGTTCTGGGATCCCTACATGCACCCATCGCTCAAGCTAAAGTCCCACGACTTGACTTCAGCTGCTTCCTTCCCTCATCCCTATACTCACTCACTGACATAGTTTCATTTATTCCACTTCTAACATATCTCCAGAATCTGTGCTCTCCTTGCGTTTTGGAAACCCCTCATATCTCACCAGGGACCAACATAGCCACTCATTCACAGGTATTTCTCCATCCCGTATCCCCCCGCTCCGTTTCCAATTGCTTTCCACACTACAACAGCATGGCTTCGAAGGTCCTTCAAGACCAAGATCCTACATACATTTCCAGCTTTAGCCTTTGCCCAGTCCCTGAAGCCTCCTGCCAGCCCACCGTCTCCTATACATCCTGAAACATGTCACACACGTGTGCTGTGGTACACGCTCTTCCCTCTGCATGGAACTATCTCCACCCTGACAAACCCTCCTACTCCTCCTTCAACACTCAGCTCCAAAGTCTCTCTTTTGCTCTCTATCATTCCTGGATTCCCTCAGTTAGAGTTAGTGGCTCCCTACACTGTGCTCTCTTTGTCCTTTTATGTCCTTTCATTACAGCACATTGCATGCTGTATGGCAATTGTCTTTATGTTTGTTTCTCTGTCCACTCCTGTTCTATGTTCTTTTATGTGATGGTCGGGCAGGTACAGCTGCAAGAGGAGACAGAGGAGAAGCTAAGGAAAAGAAAGTTTGTTATGCTCACAGGTCCTAGAAACAAGAGGCAATGATCGCCACACAGGGTCACAGGAGAAGTGCTAGGTTTTAGTCAGGAGGCAGAAGATAGGAGCAGGGGAAATGTTAGAACAGAGCCTTTATTGGGGTTTCCTCGGGAAAGGCAAGACAGGGCAGGGTAAACATTTTAGGACTGGCTAGTTGGACTAGTTTCCTCAGGCTTTAAGCTCTAAGGGTAGCCCCTAGTTGCCTGCCATGAGAGTCTGGGATGATTAAGGCAGAGGAATATTGCCTTCTGGGGTGTACAGGTCAGCCACAAGAGGCGTGGCTCTGGATCGGTCAATTTCCTTATCAAAGGCATGCTCCCAGCTGAGCCCTTTGCTAACTCTAAGGACTGGCTAGTCCCTGAAGGGCCAGGCTCTCCCCAGGCAGAAACGTTTTTAAGATGTCAAAACATCATAATATACAGAAAATAAAAAATATAAACAATACAACTCCCAACCCCCAACTAAACCCTGGGCTCTTCCCTACTCTATTTATTCTAGGCCCTGTTCTAGCAATGGCTAATAGCAGGGCGCATGCTCCACCCATGCTGACAGGCACCAGGTTACTGGTTTTCTACAGGTAGTTCTTTCTGACTAGTCAATGCCCTTAACATACTGGTTAGTAAATATTTTGAATATCATCCTAGATTGTAACTGCTTTACATCTATTATCACAGCCTTGTGAGGCATGTATTATGATCCACATTTTAGAGATCCAGAAACTAGGCTCAGAGAAGTTAAATAACCTGCCCAAATCACATATTGGTAGATAGCAGAGGCAGAGTGGGAAGCCATGGCTGCCAGCCTTGGAGCCCACGCTCTCTCCTGCCCATCACACTGCCGCTTTGCTCTTTGTTTTTTCTTCTAAACTCAGGCATCTAGAACAGTGCGTGGCATCCAGTAGACATTCATTAAATGATTGCCTAATGAATAAACACCTAATGAATTACGGTACACATAGCAGTGAAATAAAATATTTGAAACTTTTCCCACAGTTGATCTACTCTATGGAACAAAAAGGTGGAAGGTCCATAACCATGTTTTTAACCAAAAGACATGCCGTAATAAGAACTGCTAACCACATCAAAATGTAATACGTTCTTACCTCTACGAGCAATTTCATTATAATAGCTACTTAACGAGTGCCTCCCATGGAACAGGTCCTGTGCTAAGAGCTTTGTGTTCATGATCTTATTTCATTCTCCCACCAACCCTGCATGTTAGAAACTATATCTTAATCCTCATTTTTGATGAGGAACCAGAGGCTCACAAAGGATATGCAATATGTTTAATGATTCAGAGCTGGTAAATGGCAGAGCAGAGATTAAAAGTTATGTCAGACTCTGCAAAATGCCTGACCTTTCCACTATGTCACGTGACCATTTTCCTTTATGTCCATGTATTATTTGCAGTATGAGTGCAGAGGGCAGGAAATGGGATTTCAGACTACTTGGAGGTCTCTGAGACAAAAAGGTGCTACATCACTATTAAGTAGCTCTGTCGGTAATGGATTGTTGTGGCTTCCGTCTTCCGGGCCCAATGGGAGGCTTGGTCATGGGCTCAGGACCCATCTCCTGCTGGAATCTTATTAGTGCTTCCTCTGCACAAATAAGAACTGGTGTATTGTGTTAAATTGACTGACACAAACAACCATGCTTTATCCAGAAATAGAAAATGCAATTTTCTTTAGCAAAATAGAACATAGGAAGTGGCGGGGGTTGAAATGTCATGCACAGAACAAAGGTTTGGCAGAGGAGAAAGGTTAAAATCAATCACCCTACAGGGGAAAAAAAAAAATGGTCTGCAGTATTCTGTAGTAATTATCCACCCAAAGGCACGCCATAGAATTGGGAGCCATTGCCACTTAGAAACACTTTTAAAAAGGAAAGAAAGAAAATTCCCCACCCCATAATGTTAATGTTTTCCTTTGCATAAGTCATTTGGAAAGATCACAGATATACTGCTGAAAATAAAAAAGAGAAGGCCATTTAAATATTCTTACCTCTAGTGGTAGGAAATGACCTTTTCCTATAAGAATGAGGTAAAGAGAAACCAAAACTACCCTCTCAACAGAAACCACCACCAGGACATTACTACTCTGATTTGTATGCTGAAGGAAATTAGAATTTTAGTCAAAAATAAAGGATTATCTGCCACTCATATCTTCTAGTCAATAACCTTCTCTTCAAGTGGAATGTCCATTCAGTTTGCTACAGTTTCACAAATTTTAAATCATTGTATGTCTTTCCTGGAATTATTTTGTTTTGTTTTGTCTTTCCACAGCAAGGTTTTCCTATGGCTTCTACCTAAGATTACACGTCCTTCCAGGTCCTACCACTGATGTTTTTGTCCCAGCTCCCCCTGGTTTTAACCCCATGACGCTCTCCATTCAGACCATGGGGTAGTTGTTAAGAGGAATCGTAAAACCAAGACAACAAAATATTGGCTTCTGTGGTCAACTGCTAAGGTATGGGGTAAAATAGAAACATTTAAAAAATGTAGTTCATCAAGCAACAGTCAAGAAAAGTACAAAGGAACCAATGCTCTGTCTCTGAGAAGGGAACCTACACTATGTCCCTCTGGCCAAGCCCAGGGAAAGACCAAATTGTTTATGGAGACCCTGTTTCCAGTTCAACTAAAGACAGAACAGAAGGAGAGATTTACATCATAGCAAAAGAGAAGAGAATTAGAGATCAGCCTTTCATTTATCTATTTGTTTTTGTTTATTCATGTAACATGAGATGGCAAATAGAAGTATTAAGTCAAAACAGTGAAATCATTTAAAACTAAAAATACACACAGTGTGGTTCAACCTTGATTTAGGAGGACTGGAGTGAGGAAATAAACAGGCTCAAGGTTCCAGAGAGCCAGATAGGTCGTCACCTCTGATAAAATACGTCCATAGTGATTTCCCACATTGAAAGCCTCTTCCTTGCTCGGTAGACTCTGGAAAGTGACTTTTTATCTGAACAAGTCATAACACACCTTCTGAGTATTAACTGTCCCCAGGAACTCCTGTCTCTTACTTAATAAAAGTGATGTGAAATGAGAGATAAGGACTATAAGGTGTCCTGACTTAGAAAAATTAGCCTATAAAATTTTTAAGGGATTTGGTAAGGATAAAAGAACTTTAGCATTTAAGTGGGAGGAATCTTAGAGAATTTGAGTTTGTTTTTGGAGAGAAAATGCTGCAAAGATGATACTGATGAGAAAAGAGCATAGCTACATTACCTTGAGCAAGTCACTATATTCTCTTGGGGTCTCGATTTGCTCCTCTGTAAAATGGAAGAGTTCAGCGTGTAAGTATCCTTAAGTCTCTTTCTGGCTATAATATTTATGAATTAAATCAGAGCTAAAATTAGAACACAGAGTTTAAGGTTTTTAATTATCTGCCTAGGACATTTTAAATAGCCATTTTCTCTTTGCAATTGTGGTACGTGTCTGAGAGAGAAATTCAATATTCAGGAGAGAAAACATTCTGTCTCTTCCTTGCCTTTTCCTTCCCTCAGTCTGGCTTCTGGAGAATAAAAGGCAAGAAAGGGAAGGTGCAAAGCAGACTCTTAGGCCGGCCTCTCCATTCAATGGACTCTCAGAATTATTCCAGTTTCTGAATAAAATGATTCCCTCCTTCACCCCTAGCACTTATTTCTTTGGTCAACCATTAAAAGGGATGAAGCGAAAGCATTGCCCAGCAAGAAACTCCTGCAGCTGGCAAAAATGAAAAGCAAAGATCCTCTCTTACAGGTCAAATCGAACTGACACAACACAGATAAAGCTAAGCTGCGAGACAAAAGGCAGACTCACAAGCAGTTGAAACCAGGGAGGAAACTATTTTGAGTTCCTTTCACCAAAAATTATAACATATTTGTGCTTTGTTATCAGAGCCGCCTGGAACTCTCTGGCTTTTCTTTATTAATATTATTATTACTATTGAAAGCTTTGTTTTTCACGCCGACAAGCTATTCCCTGATTAGCTGGAATATTCCTGCTCTTTTAAAACCTGCTGTCACACTCTCGTGTTCCAGCTGAGCCCTGGGGCAGTCGGAAACAAACAGCTTCTTTTTCTCATTGTGGTCCAGGAGTTTAAGATCCTACCTGCATAGAGCTGGAGTTATTTGAAAAGTCTCCTGTTTCCCAGGAGCCCCACAGCTGTTTTAGAGAGAAAGTGACCTGGGATCTGCCACTGGGCATGCAGCTTGCTATTCAAAGCACACTCTGCTGGCCCAGAATTGGCTTTCCCCCTCACGGTCCTGCTCAAAATGGGAATGGAAATGCCTATGTGGCCAACTGGAGCGTACGCTTTCATGCTGGAGTCTTATTCGGGAGCTAGGGACATGCTGATGCTCAGGGAGTTAGTACAAAGAAAAGAAACATCTCTGCACCCACATCTCAAAGTTTCAATGGAAGAGAGAGGCAAGCTGGTGGACACAGTGAAGGAGAAGGCTTGAGGGGGTAGAATTGGGAGGCCTGACCTTCGAAGTAGGGGACGTGTTAAAGAAGGGAGGATGGTTAATGGCCTGGAAATTCCTTGGGAAGGTGGGAGAGTGGCAAGCTTCCTTCCTGATCCCACAAAATGTGGGGTTTAGGAGAGCATCAGTCTTCACTGCAGAGCAATTTACAGAAACACTATCCTGAGAAAGTTAAAGGTTCTAAATTCTGGAGGACTAGCATTTTGATAAAAGCTTGCGGGTGTGGGATAATCATTAACAAAGCAAGGAATGTCTGTGAGCACATAATGGAAAGGGTCCAGAGGAATGTTAATATTTGGAGGAGCCACAGGTGAGGAATTGCAGAGTAATCAGGGAATTTCAGCTTTAGAGAGGATGGATAATCTGACAGGAATGGAAGGGCACAGCTTTTTGGAAGTGACTCGCCCTAACTGACCTAACTTTGGCCAATTAGCTAAACTTTCCAGAGAGAGAGAGAACTGCTATGCCATTAGCAAGTGGATACAAAAGGGCCCATCCTGGCAGGGGCAGCAAAGAGGTCTGTGGATTATTTTTAGAGAAAAGAAAATACTAGTTGGGGTTGGGAGGAGCTGATCATGCACATAAACACATACATACATCAAGCCAGCGTTCCTGCTTCCACTGAGCCCTTCCATGTGGAAGAACAGTCGCTTGCTGCAGTGGAGCTTGGCACGGGGTTAGGACATGGGATCAAGGAGCTCTACCAAGGGGTTATGAAGAGGGAGCGTGCTGCTCTTCCTGGGGATTATAAAATGGGTATTATTAAACTTCTGGCATTGATGGAATGCTGCCTTCATTCAACTCAGCACGCTTTAGGAGAACGAGTAATAACCTGGGAGTCAGGAGACTTGACTCGTACACCCAGCACCCCTTTGACCCTTGAAGGAGAAAACTGCCTGTATTCAGCGCTGGCCCTCTCTCTGCTCCTCCGCAAGCTGGCTTCTGCTCCCACCTTTCTGACTCATCTTCTCAAGGTGAGATCAGCAACGACTCCTTCTGCCACAGCGCCGTCGATGGAGACTCAGACTGTATAGGGGATACTTTTCCTCCCTCGGTTTCCCAAGAACCAAGTTGCCCGCTTCTTGTCCACTGGAACCACTCCCCAGCACTAACTGCTGGTAACGCAGGACCCATCATTAATCATCTCTCTACCTCAAGTAAGAGTGTAATGACTGGTAAAAAAAAAAAAAAATGGAATAAAATACTTTTATCACCAAGCCTCTATTTACTCATCTTTTCAAAATAAAAGTTTGGACTTCAAACTTTAAAATATATGATTGCACGATCTTCTTATAGTGGCTTTACGGATTCAAGAATCAAGGAACCTCATTCAGGGAAAAGATTCACTCAATAGAAGACTCTGGAATCTAGTACACAACAAGGATAAGTGAGAATACAGTCTCCTCTTCCCTTTTCAAGGTCCCAGAGGGAAGATATCAGCACTTTTAGGTTACTGAAACCACAGCTTTGGATATGTAACACCATCTGCTCAATAAATAGCTCAGTATTAATGCACAGATACATAATACATAGATATACCGAATATAATGGCTTTAATGTAGCCATTATTTCACTCTCTTTAGAACATGATCTAACTTATTGTGCTGTATAGTGTAATGAAATCTAACTTCAATTTGAGTAAACAGAAGTGTTCTTTTTAGCAGTCTCTGCTTATGATGCTTAATGATAATTACACAGACCTATTTATATAAACACATTAAAAATGGTTCTGCTGTTATTATGTCAATTCATTTGTCATGACTCGGTACATAATTCCTTACACTCATTCTTTTTAGAGTATAAAAATAATACTTTCTAATTATAACAAAATTAGAATACAGTCAGAAAAGTAGAAAGAAGATCTTGTTGATCACAAAAAAACCCAACATTCAGTGGCATTAGATGATCATTTGGTTCATTTCCTTTTTGGGATTTCTCTTAAAATTTTTATTTTACAGAAGTTATTTAAACACAGCTTATCTTGAAAAGAATACATATATCGCCTTCCCTGAAAATATGAATACATGATCATAAAGATATTTGGGATTAAATTGTCACTTCAAAAACGTATCTTACAGAGAGCATTCACATGGTTTTTAAATAGAAATCTCTAAATATCTTATTCACAGTTTATAGCGGTAATGTACCTTTTAAATAAATAAAGCTAAATAAAGTACTCAGAAAATTAATGCTATTTAACATTCCCATCAAATCGATGTAAACACTACCCACACCTCTTCTCTCTCAACAGCTTAATCACGAAGTATAGATGCCACCCAACTCTCAGAGAAGCACATGATGAGAGCAGAGCGCAGGTGTCAGGTTATCCCAGGCCACTCTTCCTGACACAGCTGTCCTCCAGTCATTCTAGTGGATCCATCTCACAGTTCCAGCCCCCAGGAAAAGGAATGGAAAGAAGAAACAGAGCAATGAACTGTTCTTATTAGGCTGCTGCCCGATTTCTTTTGGACCTTAAGACTGAGAAGCTGAGATCTCTCTGAAGGTGAGGGCCCATGTCTCATTCACTTCTGTATCCAGTGACAAGCACTTCATATGGCACACGGCCAAAGCTCTATTAGTATTTGTTGACTGCTGAATAAAGGCCATGGGCAAACGACCAATTAGGAATACTTTCCATTGTAAGTAGCAGAAAACACAAATGCAGTGACGTAAGCAAAAAATAGGCGTTTATTGTTGTTATATAGCAAGAAGTCCAAAAGAAGGAAGTTGTTGATATTTGTTCAACGGTTCAGCAATGTCAGGGTTGATGTCTCTCAAATTCTTTCAGCCTTCCCCTTATGGTCTCAAGATAGCTATATTAGTCCTAGTCATGAATCCATGTTCAAGGCAAGAACAGGCCTTGAAAAGACCCCAGCTGACCTCCAGTTAAAACTCATTAGCAGTATCACATGACTGCTCCTGGTTGCAAGGGAGCCTGGGAAAATGATTCTCTTTTCTGGAGCTGAGCATAAAATCTGGATTCTGTTAGCAAGAAAGAAGGAAGAAATGGATACTGGACAGGCAATTTGCAGTGTCTGCGTCAACATGTAGTCTCCCTCCATCTTCTTAAAGTCTAAATGATGAGAGAAGTATGCACTGAAAACAACGTAAAATAACCAAGAAAAGAACATACATTTCACTGCAAGGTGCTTTAGGTATGATGATTCACTGACAGGCGCTATTGATGACAGTGACTTGGTGAATCAGAGGGAGCAGGAGAAGGAGGTCCATCAAGAATCTTGAGAACGCACAAGTCTTGAGCAGTACGCTCACCCCCATGATGTCAGGATCTCCTCTCCTTGCAAAGGGACCTAATATAGGATAGAAACTTGAACAAATTTGATTTGTCAAATTTAGCTGAATTATGGATGTCTTTCTTTTGTTTTAATGTGGCTCGCTATTTTAAAAATAATTAAGAGGATTTTTAGAGTGGGAATTGGAGGAGACTCTGTTCAGCCTTCTTTTCCTTGCATCATGCAGTCCCTGCTTGAAATTTTCAGCAATGAGGAGCTCTTTACTCTTTGAGGTCGCTCACTCAATTTTTGAATTACTCTAATTATCAGAAAAATCTTTCCTAATTAGAACTAGATTTTACCTCCCAGTATCATAAACCCATTGGTTTACAGTGTTTTCTAGAGTGACCAGAATTAGCTTGTCTCTCCTTGCACATGACAACTCTTCAAATAAATTAACAAAGACACCTGTTCTCTTACTGAAACAGTTCAGGTCCTTGAACTCTTCTCTCGTTGGCAAAGCTTCCACAGCCTCCCTCCCCCACCCTTTCTTCAACCTGGTTGCCCATCTCTAGGCATTCTGTGCTAGGGAATATCTCATATTTTATAGCCCCTGCAATGAGACAATGCTTTTATGGGCTCTGACCATTCCAGAGCAGTAGTCTACACCAACCTTGATGTCAACACTAGGCATTAAAATTTTTGCTGGAAAATTTCACCTTTTTGGTTTTGGTGCATAGCTCTGGGCCTAAGAAAACTTATCTGAGATCTTCACTGATCAAACACACTCTCTTCTGATATATTTGCCAGGTAGGCCCTCCATAATTTCATCCAAGTCATTAGAAAAAAGAAAAAAATTTGAACAAGACTGGAATAATATGCTATGAGAGCTTTCCCTTCACGTTATCAAGCCATTAATTAATGTTTGGATAAATTGGTTGTTTAATTGCCTATTAATCTACTTCAAAAGAGAACTCCACATTTCTCCATTTGAGGCAGAGTTCCTGGGATTTTCCTTTCTGTATCTTCTCTTGGTAATTTAGAGCCATCCTAAGTCATTTATTTGCCATATTCTCCACCACATTCTAAACAGTATGGCACAGATGTCTGGCAATCCTTTAAAAATCAGGTGGAAAATAAGGAAGGAAAGTTAACAGTTAGGTAGAGCTATTAAATAACAAATGCTGTGCAAGGAGGTTTATATCTATCATTCCTTTCATTTTTCCTAATCACCCTTGGAAGTTTTATAATGCCCAACTTCCGTTTTTTAGAGAGACTACAAAACAAAGTTCATTGCAGTTAAAAAAATTTCCTTAAGATCTGTGCTGTTTTTTCTGGCACCAAAAACATGTTTTTCCACACTAATTCTCCAATTCTCCAACATCAATATGGTGTCCAACAACTCAGTTCTGACACTAACTCCTCAGGATTAGTGCAGACCCCACAAGTTAAGGGCTCAGTCCCACAAGACTGCCCTTCTTCTAATGCCACCTGCAAATGAGGTGCACAGGCTACCCACAGTTCTGCTCAGCCAACTACAAATTCAGTGGCTCCACTACCCCCTTGTCAAGTGTGACAACTCCCTAGAATGACTCACAGAACTCAGGAAAATGCTCTACTTATGCTCTACTACACCACTCAGGGAGAGTCAAATGGAAGAGATGCATCGGACAAGGTAGGGGGAAGGGAGAGGGTTAACACAGAGCTTCCACGCCCTCTCCAGGCGTGCTGCCTTCCTAGTACATCAATCTGTTCACTAACCCAGAAGCTCCCTAAACATGTCATTTAGGGGTTTATATGGAGGTGGGCATGACTGATGAAATCATTAGCCATTGGTAACTAAACTCACTCTCTAGCCCTTCTCCCCTTCCTGGAAGTCAAGAGGTGGGGATGAAAGTTTTAACCTTCTAATCACATGACTATCTAGGTCCTCCCCTCTCCCATGAGTCACCTCATTAGCATACAAGACAGTGAATCCCAGGGGTTTTAGGAGCTCTGGGTCAGGAAGAGTGGACAAAGGCCAAATCTTTATTTTTTATTATATCCCCAAATCACATTGTTACTACATAATGGTGTAGCCATATTTCAAATTCAGTTCTGCCTATCACTGAATTCCATATCCTTCTCTTACAACGAACTTCCTTCTGATGAATCAGATCTTTTAAAAATTTGAATGAAAGGCTATATTAGTACAAGCTATTTTGAGACGGGCACCAAGTAGAAATATCCTGTGTCAAAGTCACATCATCTGAAAACGAGTAATCAAGAAAATGAGGTTGAGAAATTTGTTTTTCTCATTCTGAATAATCAGGCTCAGCACTTTCATTGTCATATTTACCCTTCATAGGCTAAAGCACGTCAAATAGGTAAGGCCTTCGTTCTCCATCAATTGTTTGTTACGAACTGTAGGTTAATGATCCAGCCAATATTTCACAGTAAATTTCACATTTGCCATTCACCCATAGATCCACCCACATACATTCAATATTGGGGGTTTACATATTGTGCTTTCCAAACACTCATTTAAAAGCAAAAAGAAATAAGTTTATCACATACAAAAACATTTTAAAACACTTAATGAGTAATACTATAGGAAAATAATGATTTATAGTCTGAAGTACTTGCATACCAAAAAGTACAGTGTGCTCTGTGTGGGTCTGTTCCTGTCAGAAGCAAAATTATATGGAAGACATTCTTGGGGTGGGAATTGGAGGATTTTTTGATACTCTACTCCATTTTCCAAGAGCTTGGTAGAATGACTAACGTAGTCTTCAGTTTAGTAACAAACATGGGTTGTAAATTTCCATTCTAAGTTTTCTAGCAACAATGTAATTTAGATCATTTATTGAGTTCCTTTGACACTTAAAATGTGTTTCCAAATATCTTGGTCACTTGGTCATCATATTATTGAACACCTCTCTGTATTCAAAATGTTCTAATGGGTGGAGAAAAATACACCAGCAATCAAAGATAAGTTGCCAACCTTTATGCAACTCACAGTCTAACTGGGTCAAGAGGATGAATGCACGGAATACCGGGAGACTTTCACAAGGATGAAATGTCTCTAGCTGTCTCTAGACCCCCCAGGAATCCAGAAAGTAGAAGCGCGTGAGTTGGGCAGACTCCTCCATAAGCCAAGTCTTCTCTAATCAATCCGTATTTGTAAAGAGAACAAAAAGATAGAATGTGACTCTGCCAACAACAAACACTGAAGGTTCTTTATTTTACCTGGTGCATGTCTACACACAGACCATGGTAGAATACTTCAAGACTTTATGAAAAATGAGCACTTCCTCCTGTGGTCTCTTAGAGAGCTGATCTTGGTCCTCAATACTTTACCCTAACAGGATCCACACGTCAAACCCTGAAACTCTTGGTGATAATGAAGTATCCTAAGCCCAAACCTCTGAAGACAGGTATCTGTCAAGATCCTGTGCCAAAGAATGGAGCAGTGTCTACAGTCCCCCCTTAGCTGTGGGGGAAAGGTTCTAAGACCCCCAGTGGATGCCTGTACCTGCAGATAGTACCAAACCCTACAAACACTGTTTTTTCCTATATGTACATACCTATAATAAAGCTTAATTTATAAATTACATACAGTAAGAGATTAACAACTATAACTAATAATAAAATAGAGAAATTATAACAATATACTGTAATAAAAGTTACCATAGATCTTAGCAACCTCAGCATACAACTTTTTTCTTTCCTTAATAAGTTGAGAGCTTTCACCTTTTCACTTAAAGGAAGCACTTTACAGCTTCTCCTTGGCATATACGAATTGCCAGCATCACTACTCTTGTACTTTGAGGCCATTATTAAGTAGAATAAGGGTGACTTGAACACAAGCACTGTGATACCGTGACAGTAGATCTGATAACTGACACACCTACTCAGTGACTAACGAGTGGGAAGGTATACGGCATGGATCTGCTGGACAAAGGGATGATTCACATTCCGGGGGAGACGACACAAGATTTCATCAAGCTGCTCAGAATGGCAAGCAATTTAAAACTTATTAATTGTTTATTTCTGGAATTTTCCATTTAATAACTGAAACCACGGAAAGCAAAAGGGGAGACTACTGTACTTCTGTTTCCATACGACAGTAGTAGGCACTTGGCAAAAATGATAATGAGAAAAAAGTCACACTCCCTCACCATAAATTATTTCTTGAGATTCCATTTCCTGAGGCTATGTCTATCTCTAAAATCAAGGTGAAAGACAGGATACAGACACTCCAGTGACAAATAGCTGAATGGAAACCACACAGTCCCTCTTCAGAATCTGGCAAAGTTTATGTTGATATCTAAAATCCCAATCTCATGGGGCCAGCCTGTGGCCGAGTGGTTGAGTTCTCGAGCTCTGCTTCAGAGGCCCAGGGTTTCGCCAGTTTAATGGTGTGGACCATGGCACCGCTCATCAGGCCACGCTGAGGCGGCATCCCACATGCCACAAGTAGAAAGACCCACAACTAAAAATACACAGCTATGTACTGGGGGGCTTTGGGAGAAAAAGGAAAAGTAAAATCTTAAAATCCCAATCTCAGAACTGTTGTATAAAGCTACAAAAGGACATCTTTTGTTCAGGTCCCTTTCTGACTGACACAAAAGATTTCAGTCATTTTGAGACACTGCTTTGAAAAATACATCTGCTATGGTCTAAATGTCTGTACCCCTCCAAAATTCACATGTTGAAATCCTAACTCCCATACTGATGGTATTACGAGGTGGGGGCTTTGGGAGGTGAATAGGTCATAAGAGGTGAAGCGTTCATTAAGTGGATTAGTACCCATATAAAAGAGGCCCAAAGAGATCCCCTGCCCCTCCTGCTATGTGAGGATTTAAGAATCTGGCAGTCTACAACCTAGAAGCCAGGCCTCATCAGAAACAGACCATGCTGGCACCCTGCTTTTGGACATCCAGCCTCCAGAACTGTGAGCAATAACCTCCTGCTGTTTATAAGCCATCTGGTCTATAGTATTTTGTTATAGCAGCTCGAACAGACTAAGACAACATCCTAGCACACATCTTGGGGAAGGCCAGCAACCCCCTATACTTCCTGCTATCTCCCACAGCTCGAGCACACGACGCTTACTGATGGGTGCTATATACCAACATTCGCTGAGAGAAGGCATCAGATAAAGAACAACACAATGTGAACTTTGCATTCACAAATTTCCTTAAAATCCGTTAAAAGAACTCAACAATCTTTTCTATATGGACATCTATATATTGTTCCGTAAAAGTCAAGGAGAGATTTCTGTTTCCAAATATTCTGTGCTAATTTCCTGTTGGCCCCATCTGTACTTAACTCATCTGGAATTCCTTCACGTGAGACTCAGCTGGCTGGCTCTCTGCATGCTTTGTTTTCATCCAACAAACATTTCCTGAGCAGCTAGTATATTGTAGCCCTTGTGCCCAGGGTCAGGACAGACAGATGAACAGGACCCAGTTCCCACTCCACCATTAGGCTGCTCACAATCTAAAGGGGCCGTCAGACAAAGAGGCAATTACAGTGCAGTGTGGAGAAGGCTGAAGTACAAGGTGATGTGGAGCACATGGTTGGGGTGGAGGAGGGTGCTGGCAGACTAGCCTCAAGGGGTGAGAGAAGCCTTTCTTGAGGTAAGTCCAGAACTGAGCCTGGTCAGTGACTAGGGCACCTTTTTGAGCAGTAGGTGCTGAACCAAAGTGACTGACTGATTCGACTTCTAAGAAGTGACAATTGAGTAAAATACACTTTCTTGGGTTTTTTTAACTGGTAAAATGGTTTGTACTATGAGCTTAATGGAACCTTGAATTTATTGCTCCATGTCCTTGATCAATAGCTTGGTCTCTCTGAACTTCAATTTGCTCATCTATAAAATAGGGATTATAAGGCTACCTCACAGGGTTGTTTTGAGAGTCAATGCAGAATGATGCGCATAAAGCATTTGGCACAGTGCCTGGCATGCAGTAAGTGTTCATTAAATGGTCAAAGTTTTAATTATGAACACCCTCCATGAATCCCTCTTCTTGTCTTTGCTCCTGGCACATGGAAGTTGCCTCTTCAGCCAGAAGCCTGCCCTCCAAACTCTCTCAGTCTCAGCATTGTTCCATGTTCCTCAAGCTTCCTTAAGAGGAACCGGCTCATACCTGGAACCAAACCTCTACTTTCGTCAATGAAGAAAAGAACACTCAATGATCTTTTGTGTATATGCTTCTGGTTCCGATTTTTCCACAAGATTCACGGGGAGATTTTTCTTTCCCATTCTGGCTCTATTCTTATCGGCCCCCAGAAAGTAAGTATTATTCTGAGATGCCCAGACTAGCCACAGATTCAGAAAGCCAATGACCTCTATCAACAGCCACTAGGCATCAATGTGAGGGAACAGAGACTTCCACTTTTCTGTCAAGGGTGGGCTAATGAATTAGGCACTGAAACAGAGCAAATGAAATCTGGTATCTTAGGTCTGTGCAATCAGCTACAATAAAGCTAAGTGGTTGGAGAAAGCATGGAAGGCAGTAATCATGCCTAAAAGTAACCAGAAGATTAACTGAGCAAGTGTCTGCTAAAATAGTCTGTGCTTTTTCAAGAGGTCTAAGTCTCAGCATAGTGGTGACTCATACAAAACCCAATTGAGTGGATATACAAGGGCAGCCGCGTAATCAACTTGGAAAGCCTGCAATCGATATTTCTAATTTAGGAATGGTAAACAATGGTATTGTTCATAAGATGGGTTTAATGTGCTACTTCATTAAGTATAGGCAAATAATTTTTCTAGAAGGAACTGAAATCCAACACCTACTTAATAAAGACTGTGGCTGCGCTACAGAAAGAAGGGAAGAGTTAATCCCCAATTGTGCCCACATGTGCAGTGGCAGGAGAAACTGGCAGAGAGAGCCCTGAACTAGCCTTGAATACTATTCTTGTCTCCACACTCTCTGACTGTGGGCTCCCTGCCAATAACTGCTTTTGTGAAGCCACTAGGAGCTGCTGACTGGTTGCATTTCCTTATTCATCCAAAAGCTATATTTAGAGTGACAACCCCTGGAGGTTTCGGGGGCCCGTCAAGGGATATGGTCCTGCTCTGATCAACAGTCACCTTGTAGGCAGCTTCTCTTGACCCAGGCCAAGAGAGTAAATTCAGTGTTGGGGTGAGGGGTTGGGAGGATGGGCAGAAGGAAGACAAAGAGGGAACTCACAGGGTGGTACCAACACCGTGCCAGCACTCAAGCTAAGTGCTCTCACTTACATGACCTCATTTAATCTTAACAATTATGCAAAGCAGGTATGATCCATTTTTCATGTTCTAAAATGATGGGTAACCTGACTGAAGTGAAAAATTAAGTAGAGATTCAAACCTAGGGGTCCAAAGTCTACTCCACGTCTTTCCATTTCTACAGTTCATTGCCTCTGTGTAGAGCGCCCTCTGGTGGCCAGGAGGGACGTCTAGCCTGAAGGTCTTGTCTAGACCCTTCTCCCCATGGACCCTGAAAAGCCCTATCCCACCTTCCTTGTTAAATGAGCCAGGAGTTGGTCTAGGTGTGAAACGGACACTGAGGCAGCTGGAGATTCCTGGGCCTGCCTCAGTGATTCTAAGTACTTTAGTGTGCTTGACAAAATTTTCCGAGCAAATCCTTATTTGAGGATACGAATCCTTTTGAGAGAGAGAAGATATCTATCTAGATAAATGTAAGTCAAATTCTCCCCTTTCTCATAGTCCTCCTCTCTGTAAAACAGAATTAGTAACATACATCTCACAGTAATACAGGCTGGTGGAGAGTGTTTCAGAAAAAGAATGTAACTATTAACTCTTTGAAAAGGAAGAGAAACATAGAACCTTGCAGTATTCATAGATACGAATTCATTGGCTCGCAGAGATGTGGAGATACAAATATTACCCTAATTTTACAGAAGCTCAAGAGGTTTAGTGTCTTGCTTAAGATAGGATGGTTAAAAGGAACATGCTTTGACTACATATTCTGACCTCAAAAGGTATGTCTTTCTCACTAAAATACTCTCTAATTAGGTTAAATAATAAATTCCTACCAGCTATAAGATAAGGGGGGAGGTGATATAAAATTAAGCCACTGTCGTATCCTCAATAAAATTTCAGTAGTTTAAGGTAAAATACTATATATACAGTCATGCGTCACATAACAACGTTTTGGTCAACGATGGACTGCATATACGACGGCGGTCCCATAAGATTAGTACCATATAGCCTAGGTGTGTAGTAGGCCATACTATCTAGGTTTATGTAAGCACACTCTATAGTGTTCTCACAATGACAAAATCGCCTATTCATGCCTTTCTCAGAACACTTCCCTGTCATTAAGAGATGCGTGACTACACTATGGAAGACATAAAAACAAGTCATTTTACCCCAGTAGAAGGACAGTGGGGTGGGAGGGAGGGAAGTGGTGATACCCAGGAAAGGCTTCATGAACTAGGTAGCAACTGAACTGAGTTTTTTTTTTTTTTTTTGAGTAGGATCAGCCCTGAGCTAACTGCTGCCAATCCTCCTCTTTTTGCTGAGGAAGACCAGCCCTGAGCTAACATCCATGCCCATCTTCCTCTACTTTATATGTGGGACGCCTACCACAGCATGGTGTGCCAAGCTGTGCCATGTCCGCGGCCAGGATCCGAACCAGCAAATACCGGGCCGCCAAGAAGCAGAACATGCGAACTTAACCGCTGCACCACCAGGCCGGCCCCTGAACTGAGTTTTGTGTGAAAGATGTCAAGAGTTCAAATCAGGAATCAGGCAGAGAAGCCAAGAAAGTCAGATTAGGGGAAAACTGAGAAATCTAGTATTGCCTAACTACAGGTTGCATGAGAGGAAATAGTGGAAGACAGTGCTGGAAAGGTTGACATGGATGATCTTGAATGGCCAAGCCAGATAAAAACATTAAGCCTTTATTCTGCCAGTGATGTGGAACCATTGAAGGTTCTGAGCCTGGGACAAAATGATCTGACCTATCCTAGTCTAGTATTATTGTGAAGGGCTGATTGAAATGGGGAGACGTTAGAAAACATTTAGGAGACATTTGACTCAACACAGAGAAGATAAAAAGGGGGTCCTGCCACGGTTGCAACACTGAGAATGTAAAGGTAGGATAGAAAATTTATAGAGGCCAGTGACCGACTGGATATGAAGGGTAGTCAGGGTTTAAAATGAGTGTTTGAATCCAGCTGACTTAAAGGACAATGACAGAACTACAGAAGACAAAGAAAACAGGAAGAGGAGCTGGCGTGGAAGTGAATACGGTAAGTTTCGCACACGCTGAGTGTAAAAAGTTCGGTTGATTATTCAGATTGAGCTGTGAAGTAGATCTGGAACACAGGAAGGAAGTCAAAGCTGGAGACTCAGGGAGTCAAAGCATAGGGTAGATAGAAGAGAACAGAGCAGCCAACGGAGAGAGACCAGGGTCAAGTGCAGAATCCCTAGAGACCCTCAAAGAAAGCACACTGAAAAAGACAAGGGAGTAAAATTGAGAGAGGCAGGAGAAGAATATGAAGAATCCGATGCTACAGGATAAAGGGAGTGAGAAGTATCAAGGAGCAGACGATGGCCAATCCTATCAAATCCCACAAAGGCATAAAGGAAGCTGTGAGTTAGGACTAAACTATTAGATAACTTTCTGGTGGTCTTTGAGAGAAATTTTAATAGAGCTGTGTGGGCATACACCAGATTGAAAGAGGGAGCAGAGAGAGAGAGAGAGCAGGAAGTGGAAGCAGCGAAAGTGTAGGCTACAACTTTTGGGAAGCAGACAGCCTGAGGCTCATAGCCAACCATCTGGTCCTAAGCTACCTTTCCAACTTTAGCCACCATTTTGCTCCAAGAAATCATTTTCTCCATGGAGCTTTGTCACTTGTCTGTCACCTGACCATACCAGACTCATTTTCTTGCCCCCTCCACACCTTCAACCTCTCTCTGCCCATCTGAGTCTTCTGCATTTTTCGAGACTCAGATCACGTCCTAATGCCTGCATGAACCATTCTCCATCTATTCTATCTTTACTGATTTCTCAGGTCTCAGAATGAGTAAAGTAACTAGAATAACCTGGACTATGCATATGGCACTTCATTGTAAAGAATTTTATATTGCTATTTAAATAATCTGCATACAAAGCAAGAGAGACAAGTTTCCTTACAGAACAAAAAGTAAAATCTATCAGCCTTTACATTGAAAAAGTTCAGGCTCTGACAATGGAGTTGGGCAAGAGATGAAGGAGAGAATGAAAGAAAGAAGATTTCATCAAAAATTGATGAGAGAGAAAACTACAGATTTAATTAGTTATAGAAGTAATCATAGAAAAAATAAACACAATAATACGATTATAAAATTAGATAGGAGGAAGGGGGGAGGTGAGCTAAATCCTATTATAATGGGGAGCAATAGATAATACATAATGTTTATTAATGGAGATAAAGCAGCATACACATATTTTTTAGTGCTTTGATCATAACTACCAGAAGATCTAAAAAATAAAAGCAGTTAAAAGAGCTTGACTCTGGTGGTGAGACTGGAAGTGACGAGTGGCAGGTCAGGGGACTATATTTTTAAATTATAGTCTGTTCTGGTATTTTAATGTTTGTCTTGCTTTTACCATGCACACGTATTACTTTGATAATAAAGTATAAATAAAATAATTCTGTATTTTTGTTACATTTTCATGTATCCTGCCTTTCCCCTAGATTGTAAGCTCTTCCAAGGAAGGGATTTTGTCTTTCCTATGCTTCACAATGCTATTGTGACAGATGGTACAGAAAACAGAAGTCCACTTTGACAAACCACATTGTGTAAGTATTACCATGTATCCGGTATTGCCCTCTGTGGGCCCTTGAGTGCAATGGTCCAGGCTGGACCACCCATCCAAACAGCCCTCTATCACAAAGCCCAGAGGAATGCCTGCATTTGGGGATTTTTATTTGCAGTTTATGATAGTTAGCTTAAGCATAGGTAATATATAGAAAAATGAATTTCCATACAGTAAGATTCTGGTATCAACTTCTAACTCCTTCTCACTAAGAAACTGTTGAACCCCTAGCCCAATGTATCTAAGAATGATGCCTGGCTGATCCAGTCTGGATGCCTGATGGTTTCTTGCACTCCCTCTGTTCTCATCCCACCACAGGGCACACTAGGATGCTGTTTCATTGTATCAGAGTTCAGATTTCTAACTGTAAAACTCTCTCTCTCTGTCTCTGTCTGCAAGTGATCAAAGTTCAGGCTTTAAACCAACAACACAAGTCAATAACACCACTAAGGAGACTGCTTTCCATCAATACCACTTGCAAAATGCCTTTGTCTCATTCCCCTCTCTAGGCATTCTCTACCCAGCTACCCTGTGTTCCTTGGGCCACAGAGGTTGCTAGAAGGGAGGTCTTCACTTGCTAGCTCTTTTGTGGGAAGTAGAGCTTTCTGGTTGCATCAAAACTAGAGGTTAGCTTCCATTGGGCTAAAGTGGAGCATCTTTAGGTTTCCTTTATAATATTCTTAACTGCTCGCCTAACTGCAGCTTCCTGGACCTTTTCTGGTTGGCTAATTCGCACCCAGTGTCATGCAGTTTCATTTGGCACATCAGACACATTCGGATATTTGTTCCATGTATAAAAACCAGATACAAGTAAATTACCAAGATATAGGAAATTACCAGCACCCCCTCAAGCATACTATAAAGTTGTTATAGATTGACTTGGATTCTGTTTCCTGGAAACAAGGCAGACTTTCCAAGATTGAAAACGGATGCTTTAAAGAAAACAAAAGGAAAAGCGACTCTCCACCAAAGCAAGAGAAAGGCATTTCAAGATGTGTTTAATTTAAAATACCACATATGCAATTCATGGTGGCTTGTGTTGTCCATTGTTACTTTTCTTTGTTTCATTTTGATAATTTTGGCTTTGCATTTCAACCCCTAAAACTGATGGCAAAGGCAAGCAAGCATCCAGCCAAGGTAAGCCTTTAATATCTGACTGGTAGCAAGAGAGGCAGGAGGAAGAAGGCAAAACAAGTCAATGTAACACTGCTGTTTGCACAGGCAGCTGCAGGAGGAAGGCGAGAGCCATGGATGTGAATGGCTGACCTTTAATCCAAAAAGAGAGCCACTACGGATGGAAAATAGATCACTTCAGCCCAGTAGGAAGGCTTCAGACAGGTGTGCTGATGGAAGAAGAAAGGTCTGGCATTAAATTGCGCAGGTAGCTGCTGACCAGAAAAACATGGCCTCTAAGAAAAGGGAGCAAAACAATCACGTTTCCAAATAACGTTTTGGCCGCAGGGCTGGGAAATGGGAGTGCAGATGTCAGTAGAGGACCACTATGACAACAATTTCAGAGCTGATTTCGGTCACAGGGCTCGTGTGGCTGAGTAAGGAACACAGATCTAGCGACGTATGGTAATGTGTATGTCTCAACTTGGTACAGTTTAGTTTTCTATCCCAAGATGAATTATATCATCCTCAATAGAAATAACAGCTTTAATATAAAAAATAATTGACATTTTGCAAATTACTGCCTACCAGGCCCTATGCAAGGTCTTACCTTCATTATCTCTTTTAATTCTCACAGCAATACTGAAAGTCAATTGATATCCTCTCCATTTTACGACATAGAAAGTAGGGTTTAAGCAAGTTAAGTAACTGTCCCGCATGTCCCCAATCCTCCAAAGGAAGAACTCAAACCTAAACCCTTCAGATTGCAAAGCCAATACTCTTTTAATCAAAATAAAAGCAGACTAAAGAGTGAAATTAATCTGAATTTGCCTCCTGGCTCTATTGCTTACTAGCCATCTGACCTCAGGCAAGTCCATTTCTGTAGTCTCACCACCTTACTCTGTAAAATGGGACTATCAGCCCACTTGCTGGGGATACACAATGAGATTAAATTAAGATAATCTATCTTAGGCACTTTGAAAGTTAATTGCTTCATAGCTAGTACTCAATAAAACACTGGACGAATACGTGTTTCCTTTTCTTAAGCAATCACAAGAAGTATGAATCATATCTTAACCTTTAATATGATTTTCAATTATTTCAGTGGCAATATTTGTGTGTCCACTGACATACACTAGGTGTGTGAAACTAGGATAATGTACAAAACAAAAGAGGAGTGGATTTTAGAGAACTTAGCTAGAGACGAGATGCCTAGAACACAGAGAGACAAGACTCATCAGTGAGATGCCTTTAAAGAGGAAAAATGCAAAGCGACAAGGAATTGGTCAAGGGGAAAATAAGGAACAAAGGAACAAGTGCTTGGCACATTTTTGAAGAAAATTAGGAATTCAAATCCATCTGCTCAATTTCCGACAAAGTTAAAAAAAAAATCCAACAGAAGGCTAGGTCCGCTCTAATAGCTGGAGAAGAATGAAATACAAACTGGAAATACCATTTGGCATCATAATGCAGTCCTGGGCAACACGAAGGGAGCCAGCGTGTGCCCCAAAATGAGGGTAAGCTAGGACAAACCCCAGGGAAATGCTGGAGTGGGAGGCACAATCAAGGAGACGGAATGGGGGTTGGCATTTCCTTTTGGATCCTGGACCCTGCTTTTGTGAGCTGTTCAATGAGAACTGGACGCAGCTACATTCTGCCCTTTGATTTCCATATGCCTACTCACATGTCTGTTGCTTTTAACTGCCAAGAACACAAGCCCTCAATTGCCAGGGAGAAAAGTCAAAGAAGGATCTTTTTTCTCCTGTATCTTTCAGTTTGGAGTATGCAGAAAGGACCTGATTGCTACAATTCACTTTTATTTTTGTCTGGCAGAGGAAGGTAACGGTCCTCTTCTCAATTCCTCCTGGTCCTTTCTAACTCACAAATAAAGAGAGGAGCACCAGTTCTCACTAACATTTTAGTAAAGAATAAATGGTCCCCAAATTAAGAGAATTCTCTTTCCTCTATGTCTTTGATGATCTACAGTTTATTTCAAAAAAATAATTAATAGACTATTTTTTAGAGTAGCTTTAGGTTTACAGAAAAACTGAGCAGAGAGTACAGAGTTCTCCCAGGCCCCTAATCTGCCCTTCCCTCGCACAGTTTCCCCCACTGTTAATATCTTGCATTAGTGCAATGCGTTTGTTACAAGTGATGAAACAATAGATACATCATTATTAAGTGAAGTCCATAGTTTACATTAGCGTGCACTCTTTGTGCTGAATAGTTCTCTGGGATCTGACTAATGTGTAAGTACCATGAATCCACCACTGCAGTTTCATACAGAATAATTTCACTGCCCTAAAAATCCTCTGTGCTCCACATATTTAACCCTTCTTCCCTCCCACCTAACCCCGGATTTTTTTTTTTACTGTCTCTATGGATTTGCCTTTTCCAGAACATCATATAGTTGGAATGATACAGTACAATTAGACTGACTTCTTTCACTTAGCAATAGGCATTCACCATTCTTCCATGTCTTCTCATGGCTAGTCGTTGTTTTTCAGCACTCTTTATATACATCTTAATGTTGAAAAGTCAGCAAAATTACCTCTGACATTTAGGCTAGAACAAGTCTAAACGATAGAGACCTTTCAAGATGTTGCACATTTTCCCTCAGTTTCTATTTCAAGGGGTAATAATTTCCCTCCAGAAAAACCTTCCTCACATCTACCCTAAATTGCTGGAATCCATTTGGATTTCAATGAGAATACAAAAGAGAGAGAAATGTTCTCTTTTTCTCATTCAACAAGCATTTAGTGAGCACTAATGCTGTGTCAAATTTTGTGCTAGTAGGCACTAGGGGGTTAAAAATGAACAAGATCCAGTCCTTACCCTTAAAAACCTAAATGTCACTGTTCCTCCTAATATTTTTTGCATTCTTCCAATGGAAGCATTGTCAATTCCCTTCCAGAAAAACTGCAATCACTCCTAGTTGCCAAATGTCTCAAGTCAAAATCTGATGCCAAGCATTTAAGGTTCTATTGTATTAACTTACCCAATCATCTTCCATTATTTCCCAAACAAGGCTTATGATTCTCACACATTCATGTGATGATGACCTCTTTTTTAAAGGGAGGTTTACTAAACCAAGATCATGCTATGGCCATCCATCCAGTAAGACACGCACGTTCCCACCTGGTGCCCACCATCATCTTCCTTTTTCCAACTGTGAAGCTTCTCCAGCTCCAAGCTCCTGGGCCACACCTGCATCACGGCAGGCCACCCAGGCGAACATCATGCCGCTCTGCACTCCAGACCATGAAGAGAACACTCTGAGGCTGCCCCCCTCTGCCTGGGCACCTCCTGCTGTGATTCCAACCTACTACCCCAAGCCATGCTGGCCACGGTGGCTTCTCTCTAAGATTTCCTACCTCCTGGGCCTAATTTCCAGGAAAGCAGGACACCGGGAAAGTAAAATCCCCAAAACTGTTTGGAGGTCTACCTGTGCCTCAAATTTCAAAATTTAATTATGAAACCAAAAAATCTGAACATTGCCTATTCCTCAGTTTTGCGTATAGGCTGGAGCAAACATACCCTTAGGAGAGGGAACATGCAAACTTCACCACTGCCTGAAAGGGAACATGGAAAATTTAGCAGAAAACAAGGCACATAGTTATAGCATTTCAAAATATTATTCCACTATATAAGTAGAAAATTCTAGGTTTGTCTCTGCTTTGGTTAATTACGGAGAGACCTTGCCAAATCATGGTCAGTTTGGAGATCTCAAGTCACCCTTGAATGATATTATATAGTTTCTCCTGGAACCTCAGAGCTGCAGCACTTGGCTGGGGAGGAGTGGGTGGATATATTTAGAAACATTCAATAATTAAAATCACTTTCTACTTACCTTCTGCAAACACATCTTAATGACAGAGTTCCCTTCAATTCCATTAAAGCACAGTTTTAATGAAATCTGTTATCTCAGCTTCTTTTAAGGAGATATGTTCCCAGTCATTCTATTTTAAGGGGGCTATCTTTTCTTTTTAGTGCTTACTGAGAAAATGCGTGCGTGCACGCACACACACACACACACCGAGTTTGCTGTGATCTCTCCAAAAAGAAATGAAAGAATAGTAAAAGAAAGGGAGTGGAGGTGGGCAAGGGAGAGCACCCAAGGGAAGCTGCTAGCTCTTTTGAAGTCCTCAGGAAAACAGAGCATACACAAATATACCTTTTTAGCAGTGTAATCTTTAAATAACCTTAAAGATCCACGATTCACTTTCAAGAACAGCTCCTTGGACTCTGCTTGGTGGCCAGGGTTCCATCGTCCTACCTCTCCCCCTTCCAAGGAGCACTGAGGTCACATTCTATATTTTTTCTTGACAGTCTCGGCTCAGTGGGGAAGACTGATTTATGCAATATCACTTGCTCACCTTCTGAAAAACACAGAGAGAGGAAACAGAGAAATGGAGCATTATCAGACCAACAATGCGCATCCTTCACATTTCTTCACGTGCAGGTCAACAACCTTGTTAGCTAAGGGCCGCCGTCCTAAAGATTTGTCAGACTGTGTTGGAACCTCCCCAAGGTAGCAGGAGAATGCTGAGGGAATGTGGAGATCAGAGTTACAGGACCCAAAGGACAGCTTCCTGGCGGCAATAGCAGCTTCTGGGTTCTATCAGTGGATACAATCAGTTAATGCAATTTGTCCTGGTTCCAGCTTCCCTTTGGACTTTGAGATCTGCTACAAGTTTATGAGAGAAATAAATAGTGGGCAACCTTTTTTCCTTATGGCTTGGCTTAGAAATTCCCAGGAGATGTCACTTGGTAGCAGTGGTGGAGGTGGTAATGGGAGTAAAAAGAACAGCAGCAACTAACACTGACTCTTTTATAAAATTAGCATATGAGATTCCCATAGCACATCTGAGATCCAGATATTTACAAGGATATTCTTCTACAAACAAAGAAGCTAAGGCTCAAAAAGACGGCAAGTGACTTATCTGAAATCACCCACAATCAGTCAAGGGCAGAGCCAAAATTCAAGTCCAGACGCTAGGACTTCCCTTGATGCTGTCCTACAATATGGAGAACCATAAGATGAGAAACCATTATCTTGGTCTTTGATTGAATATACATTCTATTGAAAACAAGGAGTATGACTCTTGCTTCATTAATATTCTGCTTATAAAACTGCCGCTCAGTAAATGAAACCATGGCCTAGAATTCTCTTTGTGGTATTAGTCCCAGAAAACCCTCCTGTCAGCTACCATTTTCCATTCATATTCAGCTGGATTCAGATTTATTTAAGAAACGTTTATCGAACACCACCAACGAGCAAAGCATAATATTAAGTGCTACCACATACACATTCTTATTGAATCCTACTAGTAGATGAGCTTAGGTTGCACTATTCCCATTTTCCAGAAGAGGCAATGAAGGGAAAAGAAGATATTCATTCATCCATTCTTTCAGTCATCAAATAACTTATCTACCCAGCCAATATTTTTGGAATATCTACTATATACCTTGCACCATGCTAGGCACTGGGGATGCAGAAATGAGAAAAACAGACCAAGACTCTGCTCAATCAGGGTTGAAGTCAAGGGAGATACACAATAAACAGTAAACAAAAAGATGTCAGATCATGATAGGTGCTTGAGGAAAATTAAAAACCATAGGGATAAATATGGAAGTGGTGGTGAGAGTGATGCCATCTTACAGGAAAAGCCTCTCTGATGATGAGACTGAAACAGAAACACGAAGGAAGTGAAGGAGCGGACCTCCAGGGGAAGCATATTCCAGTCCAAGACACATTTCTTGAAAACTGAGTTTGTGCCATCCTGAGGTAGGTACCATAGATGTAAGGGTTCATACAAACATTATTCTAGCATGAGAGATACATGTTCAGGGCATTATAAGTAGGGCCAAGAATAGGGTGAGGCAAAATGAAGAACTTCATTTTAAACAAAGACAGTATCAGTAGAGTTGATGTTTCCTTGTGCCTCACGTCCCAGTAGGGCTCTGCATCGCACCGATTACGAGCCCAGATAGGAAATGTTTCTTACCCAGTTATCTGGGGCCTGATGGTCCTGGAGCTGATAGCATCTGAGTTGAGTCTTAACTAATAGTAGGAGAGAGCCAAGTTCAGTGCTTTGCCAGAGTCACAGAGGCAGGAAGTACAGAACAAGGATTCAAATACACATTTCTATATTTAAGACCGCGGCTATCAACCTGATCAGAATTTCCTAAAGTGTGTTTGTGGAGCAGTAAATCCACAGGATGTTAATAGATATAACTGGAAAACATGGTTTTAGTGATAAATAAGTTTGGGGAATATTCAGCATATAGGAATTTTAATAGGTTTCTTTATTGCAGGACTTTTCAGAGCCTTCATGATTCTCCAAAATAGAAGTACAGTATACAGAACTTCTAAAAAATATTTTTTTTCACCCATAGACTTAGCCCTCTCCCTTAAACCAATATAATTAAAGCAAGCAATACTCAACACTGAGACTAATATTTCTTCCTTCAGAGACAATACAGGAGCAAAGTTTGCAACTGAAAAATAACATCGATGTCATTTATTATGCGTGTACTCTATGCCAGCACTTTATACATACATATATTTATATAGTATGCTACATATATACATACATGTGGGTGGATGTATGCATATGTACATGATTTCATCCTCATGACAAGCCTGGAAAATGCTTGTCATGTCTATTTTGCAGTTGAGGAAAAATGAAGGGCTTAAAGAAACTGAATAATTACCCCGAGTCATGCAACTTGCAAGTGGGAGACCCTAGACTTAGACCCAGGCTTTGACTCAGAGCCTGTGTTCTCAGCCACCCAACTGTCCTGCCATCCTGAAGGCTACGCAGTCTTCAGAGACTGCACCAAGGCTGGCTAAGAGAATCTCTGGTGGACTCAGGGATTTGAATAATAAATCAGAACAGTACAAATTTCGAGCAATTTGGGAAATAAGCCTGTAGAACAAGATGAGCTATGAATACACTTAACTCTGCAAAGTTGATTTCGGTTTGGTTTGGTTATTTGTTTTCTGAGCCTATTGTGGATCCAACTATCTTGCAGATTTTTGGTAATTATGAAAAAACATATTTCCTAGGTTTTTTCCACAGGCAATATTATTTTACTCATTGTTATTTTCACTCAACAGAGAGTGTATGCAATAATCTGCTGCACATTCTGAGTCTAAGAGGGCCAGGATTCAGGGCTACAGCAACCTCATCTTCAGCCACACGGCCAGGTCAGGGTCAGCCTCTCCCCAGCACGGCAACAGTCTTAGTCCCTCCGCCGCAAACACTTGACCCAGTCAAATTTCCTCCGTGCTCATAGGAGCTGACCTATTAGCTTGAACTCCACAAGCAAAACGCATAAAAATACAAGATGAATATGGAAGGAAGACCCAGGTGGCAGATTCCACATGTTATTTTTAGTCAGACCGCCAAAATCTTTTCACCCTCATAAATAGAACGTATCTGAACTATTCCTTTGGAGAAGCTGATTAAATAAGAAAGGAGTTTTGCCACTAATAGGCAATGCCCAACAAAAATGAGGCTCTTGTGGCTCATCTCAAAAGGAAAAGCTACAAGAAAGCACTGAATTTGCAAAGAAGTGAACCTCATAAATTGTGCACAAAAAGGTTTTGAAGATTCAGATAAAAAGCTCAGTTCCAGCATGACCATCTGTTATTTCCCCCTAAAAGAAGATAGCTAGTAGTTTATAAAAGCAATAAAACAGTTCCAGAGCTCAAAGGCAACAGCAAGGAGTTCCAGTTGCAATCCAGGGAACATACAGACTGACGTTCAGCAGAGGTTGCTTGCCGTACCCCTCACCTCTCCAGACAGAAACAAAGATTCTTCTAGTAACTGGTGTCTGATCCACTCTGCCTTTTCTCCCTCAATAAGATTATGATTGGGCATCAAACCCACCTTCTCCCTTTTCATCTGTCAACGTTCACAGTTTATTTCCTTTTTTTTTTCTGGTAATCTTTTCCATAGACGGAATCATCTCTCACCCTTTCCTCATCACTCTGCTCCAGCTCCTTCCAATTCTTATCTAATTCTAGAAGATTCTCTCCTCCTCCATTTAAGTGGTGAGCCAAGAATAGAATTGAACTTGGATTGGTCAATATGAAAAGTTAATGATATACTTGGATCAAAAAGATGTCACAAACCAGCGACATCAAGTCCTAAAGCTGAGAGGCAAGTCTCCCTTAGCTTCTCCCCCAGAGCCTCCTTTCAGCTCCTTTGTGTAACAATGTGGTCAAGGATTTGGGCAAAGATTCATGCCGCTTGGACTGCGATCTCGGCTCTATGCTTACCGGACATCTGGCCACAGGTGAGTCATTTGCTCTCTAGATCCCGCAATTTCCTCAATGCTAACTGGTACATAATAATGTACCTTCCTCATGGGCTTGTTAGAATTACATGAAATAATTCATTTAAAATGCATAACACAATGCCTGACACATTTTTAAGTGCCCAATTAATGTTATTCATCAGTATTATTAGCAGCAGCAACATCTACACCTTTCTCTAATTAAACAGTTCTTGTGTGACCTTACCATCCTTGTGTAGTAATTACTAAGATCACAATTATATTTTTCCTATTCTTTTGTTACAAATATACACTGAAGTTGCTTAAATAACAATAGGGGGCTAAGCTTGGCCAATGATGATGTCAAAAGGAGTTGAAGCAAGCGAAGACCCAGGGTACCTGGTGAGCCCTTGGTTCAGGGACCGACCGTCCACTGCACAGGCTCGTCCAGAGATCTGATTTTGTCAGCTAGCCAAGAATGGAGCCGTGTCTGAGGGGTATATTTGAATTAACCAAACTCAGGAAACATTTATAGAATTGCAACACCAATCTTTTAATTTACAATGATAAACATCACCGTGAGACGACTGTAGTAGTTGTCTGACCAGAGAAATCTCTCTCTGTAGGTAGACCTAGTTAAGAAGCCAAATTTTAACTAGAAATTGTTGGGTGAATATGCAAATAAAATAAGAGAGTTAGCTGATGTTACTGCATCATCTAAACGAACCTGATGCATCTGTCTTCCAAAGAGGCCAGTCCCTTCAGAGGCCAGTGGCTAAGCCCCTTCCACCAGGCACAGGGCCACCTGGACTCTGCCAATGGATGTCTGAGGCACTCTTTTCTCATTTCTTCCAGGGCTAAGAGCTTTCTGACTTATGTCTTCCTTTCTGGGCTAACATCTTACAGGCCCAGATACTATATTGCTTTTTAATGATAATTTGCATATCTCTGCTCTGATCAACTGATCAACTTTGTACTAATTTTGCAGTTGCTCTCCCTGGGGGACACTTTCTTTCCTTCAAACACAAGCTCTTGGGATAAACCTCAATGTACTGATGGCATTTAGTAGTTCCATTACATTAGATAAAAAATGCACATGTAGGAAAGGGGATGCTGTTGATCATGCAAAAATGAATCACATTATTTTAAAGGAACACTAACTCCAAGATCCAAGTAAACGACTTTACAAACTTGACCCCTGCCCCACCCCTCATCTCCATTCATAAAAGAGCATCATACTAATTTCACCTTTAAGCAAAAGGATTTCTATTTCCAATATGCTTCTTTTCAATGATAAAGAAGGTCATTGTAATTATTCTGGCATAAATATAGCCCCCAAAGGGTGATACTTGTGCTACTTATGTTTGCACTGAGGAGTTGTTAATAACATGAGAAAATCCTTAAAGGGTTAAGTGAGAAAAATCAAGACTAAAAATAATACATTCAGAATATATGCAGTATAGCATAGCATTAAGCTGTGCTCTGACACTTAGTGCCTGAGACTGACGTGCTGCTCTGCCAAGTCCTATACAGATATACAGTTCATGTATCTTCTTGCCTCAGTTTCTTTATCTGTGCAATGGACAGACTGCCTATCTCATAGATTGCAATGAGGATTACATGAGTTAGTATCAGTAAAGTGGTTAGAACAGGGCCTGGCACATAATAATCATTCAATAACTCTTGCTCATTATCATCTCCAGCATAAAAATATGAATAAAAACTAGGAAGAAATACATCCAAATGTTATCAGTATTTGCCTCCAGAAAGGGAGATGTGGCTACCTGCATCTTCGTCTTTATAATGTCCTGTGCTTTCTCCAAATTTTTTGTAATGACCATAGACTACTTAGACGTTCAGAAAAAGAATACACTTGCAAAAAGAAAAAATTCTCATCTCAGCTGGTGACTCTTGTCCTGAAATAATGTTTGTCCAAAAGCTCCTTTAATGATGCCATTCAAGGTTTGTAACTATTACTTTTCTACTGCAGTCATAACAAAGTACCACAAACTTAGTGGCTTAAAACAATCGATATTGGTTGTCTTATAGCTCCACAGGTCCAAAATCCAACACAGGCCTCACTGTGCTGAAACCAAATGTGGCCAGGGCTGCCTTCTTTTTGGGAGGCAGGAGACCAGCGATCTAGGTTGCACTGTCCAACATGGTAGCCATTAGCCGTAAATGGCTATGTAAATTTATACTAACTAAAATTAAACAATATTACAAATCCAGCTCTCCCACCACTCTAGCCACATTTCAAGTGTTCAATAGCAACAAGTGGCTAGTGGTTTCTTTATTGGGCAGCACAGATATAAAACATTTCCATCATTGCAGAAAGTTCTTTTGGACAGTTCAGATCCAGAGGCAAGCCTCATGCTGCCCTCCTGGTTGGTGTTCTGCTTGAGCCTTGGTGGCCAGCACTGTCTTTCAAATACAGACTGGCTCACATCAGTTCCCTGTCTGAAAATTTTCTTTGGTCTCTATTGCCTATTATTTTTCAATTTTTAAAAAATTTAATCTTAAAAAAAATTTAAATGTTGAATATTTTTCAATATTTTAAATTTTTTCAACATATTAAAGGTATAAAATCCTTAATTCAAACCATATCTTATCTACAAATCATAAAATGCAGCTGCTCCAGCTGTAGCTCTGGTAACGGGCTTGGAGACAAACCTCCCCATTTTGCCCCAACCCAGGCCTGTAATGCTGAGGGTTGACAGTCTATAAAGATAAGACAAAACTCCTTAGCATGGTGTCAAACAACATTCTTCACCGAGTCCTGGTTTATCTGCTCTTCCCCAGAGGGCACCCCACCATTCACTGCCACCCTTCCGTAACTTTGTCCATGAAATGCCCTTGACTGCTATGTCCTTTCCTCTTTTCTATCTACAAAACTCCTCCTCAGCCTTAACCTCCAATTCCCTCATCACCGCTGAGGAAAGTTCCGTCAGTGTCCCCCCAGCCCTGACGACAGGGCAGGTGCCCTTAGCCTGGAAGCAAACACATGGATGGGCTTCAGAGGATGTTTCTGTCAACCCCAAAACTGTATGCATAATTTTGTGTGTATGTGCATTTGGACAATCAATGCTCCCCAGTTTTCCTACCATTATCAATTGCTCTGTGACCCTAAAAGATTAAGAACATTGCTTGAGAATGTCAGGAGTCCTCTCAGCACTTTATGATGCCTCTTCTAATCTCAGTTGCCAAATATACTTTCTTCGTAAATTTCCCCACACAGATACATGACAATACACTTATTTAGTCACTTCTGCAGTCTCTTCTCCAGCTTAGAAGCACCTGTCCGCTCTGCTTCACTCCTTCATTACCTACGACGCCAGGCACTCCAACACACGCTCTCTGAAAGAAACAGGTGAGGCAGTGCACATCCTGGGACTAGGAAAAGGGTTCTACCATTACCAATTCAAACTGTGTACATTTTGGGAGAAATTATTAACAGCACCTACAGAGCTCTAACAAGTGCCAGGCGCTGTACAAAGCAGTTTACATACACAGGCTGAAGTCACACTGGGATTTGAGCCCAGGCCATTGGGGCAGTGGGTACAGAGATTATGGCTGTCTTGTAGTGTTCTGAGTTCTACCTGAATAATCCCTGCAAAGGATCGCTCTTAGAGTTGTCTGTGAATATCTAAACCTGGAGGTCCAACAGAAAACTGTGAAGATTTTAGCCTTAAATATGGGTATCATTCCCTTTAAAAGTGGAGGTTGGCGCCAGCCCAGTGGCATAGTGGTTAAGTTTGTACGCTCCACTTTGGCAGCCTGGGGTTTGTGGGTTTGGATCCCAGGCGCCGACCTACACACCTCTCCTCAAGCCTTGCTGTGTTAGAGGAAGACTGGCATAGATTCTGCTCAAGGCCAATCTTCCTCACCAAAAAAAAGGGGGTGGGGGAGGCAAAGGCTGACATTAGATAGTAACTCTATATGGGATCAAAGCATATCATGAATGCACAGATAACTGTGTCACTTACTGGCTATAGAATGTTAGGGATGCTCCTTAGACTCTCAGTCTCCTGATCCAAAATGGGGGTCATAAAAATACTTGGTTCTTGGACAATAAACCAAATAACATAGTAAAGCATTCACTGAGGTTCTAAGCATTTAGTAATGACTAAATACATATTAGTAATTATTATTATTATTGTTGCTAGAAAACAGGTCTGAGCCAGAAAAATGTTCTCATTTATCAAATTAGTCTCCCTAATGAGCCAAGATAGCTGAGCTGAAGGTAGTCAGACCAGCTCCTCCTCTGCTTCTGCACATGAAGGAAACGAGTCAGAGACCCCTGCTTCTCACGTAGAGCTTTATGGGAGAGTGACCAACGAGAAGCTTGTTTTTCTCTGACCATCGAGAGTTGGTGGGCAGGAGGCAGATGGGACCATAAGACAGCTGAGTCCCCAGACAGATGGGAGTTGCTGCAGCTGGCTTTACATCCATCAGAACCACACCTTAGATCTAGCCCTGCCCCTCCAGCTTTCCCTAGGACTGGACACACAGGAGCCCAGGCGACTGAACTCCGGTCCAGGAGGAAACACTAACAGTATTTCTGACGTAACCATATCCAGCCCAGGAAATACGGCTTGATTCATAAGAGTCTTCCATCCTGGGGTTAGGAATGGAAAATATAATGGCTGAGAGACAAATGACTTTCTAGTCTTTCCTTTGGGGACATGAAACCGATAAATGCTCTTATATTCCGGTTTTACATGCTTAGCATTAAAGAGAGTTTAACATAGATGAATCACACAGGCTAACAGGAATTAAAGCACGTGGCTTTAACTTGTAAAACTGGCCCACGAAACACATAATTTACCACAACTTCTGAGTTAAAACAAGGCTATCCTAAAACTTTCAATGAAGAATTTTCCATAAGTTATTCATGCTTGGCATTCTTAACCAGGACTCAGCCATGAAACACATCTTCTATTTCGCCACACTGTCTCCCCAACTGTCTAGTTACTGTTCTGCAAACACTGAACTCATTTCTGACTCCTAGATTTAGCCCATGGTATATTCCATTCCCCACTTGGAATACTCTTCCTCCTCCTGACATATTCACAACTTACTCAACCTTCACATTTTATCCCAAGTCCCACCTTATGTTTAAAGGTTAAGACTTTCCCAATTCCTGTGATCTCCACTCATCCTCCTCACCCTTGTATATATTCCACAAGTATTGCATGTCGTCTATGTGCCAGGCAGGGTGCTTGGCACTGGAGATATAACAGCAAACAAAACAGACATGGTAAAGAAGACAGATCAAAAAGCATATAAAAATTAAAAAGATAGGCCAGCCCTGGTGGCCTAGTTGTTAAGTTTGGCGTGCTCTGCTTTGGCGGCCTGGGGTTGGGTCCCAGGCACAGACCACACACTGCTGGTCAGTGGCCATGCTGTGGTGGTGACCCCCATACAAAATAGAGGAAGACTGGCACAGATTTTAGCTCAGGCACAATCTTCCTCAGCAAAAACAAAAATTAAAAAGATATTTCCATAGCGAAAGGTATTATTGCAAGATGACTGTGTGGGAAGGACTATCAGAAAGAAAAGTGACCTCACCAGGTTTCCTGGCACATAGGGTGATGGAGGATCGGGTCAGACTTCACTGGGAGCTGTCTTTGAAAAGAACCAAAGTTTGAGAGTAGTGGTTACCACTACCCACTGAGTAAATAAATAAGCCAGGAGTTCACACACACACACACACACACACACACACACACACACACACACACGCTTTGTGTGGATAAGTTTGGAGCTCATGCAAAGCCTATGTGGCCCTCTTAAGATTTAGTCTGCTCTACCATTAATGACAGATGTGCTTTGCCTTGCTTTCTTTACAAGATGAGAGGTCTTTGAACGTTCTGGTAGCTGTGGCTCTTTCAAGATACCGTATCAATGCTCTGTATCTTCCAGCAGCATAAAGTGAATTTTGAAGAGTTTTATTCTGATGATGCCCCTTGAAAGATATCCATTGGTTAAGGACCTCTCATGTAATTTTCAGTCTAAAGTCCATCATTTGTAGACAGAAGCGAGGACAGCACGGTTGGGAAGCGACCTAAAGCTGTTATTTTAAACAAACAGCCAGTTACAAGTGCTGGTGAGGGAAAGCTTTTCCATTTGTCTTTTCATACATACACTAGTTTGTCACCACAGCATTCATGTCCCTAATCTGATTAGCTACAGGGGTGTCCAGAAATCCCTTAGCTACAATAGCCACTTGCAAAACCCAAATACATCAAAACAATGATTAATAAAATATATCTCTAAGCGTGTTTACAGTCACAGGGGGTTAAGAGGGAAATGAAACAGCGCTATTGCAAGCTCCTTTCCCCCGGAATTCATAATTTATTTACCTTGTCTGTCCTGCTCCTGGTGCAGCTACAATCAATTGCTTTCCATGTCAGCTCCTAGCACAGAGTCTACTGTGCCCGCATTTTGGCTCTAAGCTCAAAAGTCTACAAATGCTTCCAAGGAAACATCAGCATGAAGATTTTAGTTCTCCAGATGAAATCTAATTGTTTCTAGAAAATGATCTGGGGCCTAACCCTCCCCCTTAAAGTATTTCTAAAGAGAAGTGTAGTAGTGGGGTAGGCTGACTGCTGAGAGAACCTCCAGACCTCAATGAATTAACAGAATAAACATTTATTTCGCACTTATGCCAAGTCTAATGGAGGATATTCGTGGTCTAGCAGCTCTCCTGGGTGGCTCTCCTCTAAGTACACACTCAGGAATTCAGGTTCCTTCCAACTTTTGTTGCTTGCATCTGCAACACAACTCTCCACAATTTCCATGGAAGGATGACAGAGTGTGGGCATAGCCTATCAGAAACTCAGCTACCTCTTCCGAAGGAACGCACATCATTTAGGTTCACATTTCATGAGTCAGAAATAGCACGTGGGGGCTGGGCCGGTGGCGCAATGGTTAAGTTCACACATTCCACTTTAGCGGCCCCCGGCGTTTGCCGGTTCGGATCCCGGGTGTGGACATGGCACCGCTCAGCTGTGGCAGGCGTCCCATATATAAAGTAGAGGAAGATGGGCACAGATGTTAGCTCAGGGCCAGTCTTCCTCAGCAAAAAGAGGAGGATTGGCAGCAGATGTTAGCCCAGGGCTAATCTTCCTCAAAAAAAAAAAAAAAAAGAAATAGCACATGGCCTCAGCTAGACGCAAGAGCTGTGGGAAATGTGAACTCAGCTGAACGGCTCTTCACAGGCCCACATCATGGAACGAGCCCCAGGCTGGTGACCAGCTATCCTTCTCTGGACTGAGGACCTCAAGTTGACATATATTTTAAAAAACACACGATCTTCTACCAAATCTCAACTCCCACCAATCGTACAGCAGATATCAATGCACGGCTAAGAGCTCACAGTGAGACAGCAGGAGGGACCAGTTTAACGATAGGCGCTTAGGAGGCCAACTAACCTGGACTCAAATCCTGACCCATCATGTAGCAGTTGTGTGACCTTGTGCAGATAACCTAGCCCCTCCATGCCTCATCAGAACCATAGAGACGACAGGAACAGATGATTCACAGGATTGTTGTGAGGACTAAGTGATGACATGTATATAAACAAAGACCATCCGAGTGAGAACAAAGAGAGGCTTGCTTTAACAAGGAGTCAGACACCATCACTCACACTTGGCAGACACTCAAAGGCAGGCCGGGAGTGAGAGAGCTTTATAATCAAAGAGGGGAAGCTTCCGGGGTGCTTTGGAGGTAGTTGGCACAGGGAGCCTTGAAGGTGAGCTGACTAGGAGAAGAGCATCTTAATTGATTGCTTTGCAAAGCATATTTGACTCTTTCTGGTTGATCTTGAATTGAAAATGGGAGCAAAAAAGAGGGGAGCTGGCAGACACAGACCAAGTCCAGACTTTGGTGGACAACTGCTCTGGAGGTCGTGGGTCAGAGTTCTAGCATCATATATGGTCTAGCCATTGTCCCTCTGTGTGTTCAGCCTCTCATGAGCTATTATTCTGTTCTTATACCAAAGTGGATGGTGGACCTACTCTCCTTTCACACTGACACATGATCTGTCCAGGTGTATACTCCCCTGGACAAACTCTGATCACAATTTTTATGTTTTTTAACCCTGGGAATTAAGGGATACAGGGTGGAAGGAAAATACGAGAAAACAGCTCTAAATTCTGTGCTGTCTGGCAAAGCCAGGTCTGCCTCTACCCCACACTGCATAAAGCAAACCTCTCCACAGCCAGGGGAAGCCACTATTAACATGTGATAATGTGCTCTCCAGTGCCGTGAATGAATGGGCTCTCCGGGATGCTGGAGAGCTGAGGGCAAAGAGACAGCTCAGAGAGGCCTGCCTTCTTCCCCACATGGGGATGGAACCCTCTGACATGAGTTTGCTCCAACAACCAGCAGAGCCTCAAGTTTGCAAATATCCTCTTAACTGGAAGAATTAAGCATAGAGACTTTATTGAGCGTGTAAATTCTTTCTGAATGGTGATGAAAGACATGATATAAAGTGACTCTGACCCAGCACAAAATTAAGCTTCCTGGCTCCTTTAAGACCTCACTTTAAGGGGACAATGTGACTGGTCACTGCATGCCCCTTTCCCACATATGTGAAGGGGTAAAAGAAAAGAATAGCCCACCACCCTAGAAAACAAAACCCTGTTCTGAGGCAGAAGTTGCAAACAGACAGACATTTGTAAACGCAGAGTCTATGCAGCCCAGGATGACAACCCCTCACCTGGACGCACCCTGCAGGCAAGAACCAAGTCCAGCTTTGCAGATGGTCCAAGTTCCCATGGAACAAGATGCATATACTGCCAGTGCCTCTGGGTTCAGCCTGCTGCTGCTTCAGTGACCTCGACAGCACCAGCCCTGCAAGCACAGTGATACCCAGGAGGAGAGGAGCCTGCGCATGCCCAGAGACTTCACTCAGCCCCAGAAGATGCAGCCCACAAAAACACTCATCCTGCTGTAGCCTTACAACGTCCTAGTTGCTTTAAGCTCCAGAGATTAGAGTGGAGGGTGGAACCCAAAACACCTAGCAAGATAGTTGGTGCTGAAAGGAAAGTTCTAACCATTTTATTTCCATGAGTATAATGGTTAGACCTTTATACTTTGTAACCATTATACGTTCTTGAGCCAACAGAGTGGAAAAATATGTTCTGATGACATCGAGACTGAACGATCACTTGGCATGCAGTTATGTAGAGGGAATCATATTAGGGGGTCTCTATTAGCCAGGGTTCTCCAGAGAAACAGAGTCAATAGAAGGTGTCTGTGTGTAATATAAAGATTTATTATAAAGAATCAGCTCACGCTATTATGGAGGCTGAGCCCCAACATCCGTGGAGTGAGTACAGCTCCAGTCCAAAGGCCAGCAGTCTACCTATTTAAATGCTAATCTCATCCAGAAATACCCTCACAGACACACTTGGGATAATGTCTGACAATTACCTGGGCACCTCTGTCACCAAGTCAAGTTGACACATAAAATCAACCAACATAGGATCTTGATGAGATGACATTTAAGAACATTTCCAAAATTTAGATTCTAGAGGTGTTTCATCCAGATGCCATCTATATAGGCATCCAGAACTTGAAAAAGAAGGAAAGGTAGCGGGGGATTTGTCAAGGCTTTTTATTTTGCCTAATCTTGCTATCTATCAGTTGATGTTTCTTTCCAGGAATATTTCTGTGTTTAATCTCAGTGGAGCATCCCAGGTACCCATCCAGGTAATAAGTGTTCAACACATTTTTATGGTTAAATTCTCATCATTCCTCCAGCATAAAACAAGCTTTTCAGGGACTTGAACGGCAAAAATTTCCAAAGCTATAAAAATTATTCTTCTTCCATATTTTCTGACAAGCCCATAAACTTTTAGTCCTAGTCAAGTCAGTACAATATCATGATTAAAATGTGTTCTGGAACACACAGACCCAGACTCAAACTCAGGCTCTGCCAAGACATACACAATAACCTTGAGCAAATTATTTAAGTCCTTTGAACCTCAGTTTCCACATCTATAAATGTGGGTATAATAACACTGCTTATCCTCATTAAATCAGAGGATGCCAGGAAATAACTTAGCCCAGGACTGACCACACATGAAATGCTCAATACATGTTAGAAGTGATTATTATAACTCAGGGTTCTTTCAAATGTGCTGCCAGCATAGCCCTCGAGCCTTTCTAAAAACCCTTACTTTACTCATCCTTTCTCTTCCTCTTTCATTCTACCACTTCCATAGCCACAAGAGAACTACCACTGATTGCTGAGGCCAGCAGATATATTGCTGGGTAGAATCCTGGGTGATACCTTCCTCAGAAACCCAGAAACCCATACAAGGGCAGGCCTTTGACTTGAATGCTAGGAAGTTGGAAACGAGAAAACAAAGATAAATAATCGGATTTCCTCCTGCAAATTAAAGCTTTGTGTGCATGCATGTGCACCAGAAAATACTAACTTAATCAGAAGCATTCAAGTAGAATTAAAAAAAGTAAAATACAGCATCAGAACTGATGCAAGCACAGGAATCAAGTGGTTATTTCTAAAAAATCCAACCTCACGAAAACGCTTGATATTGCTGATGTGTGGATACAAACAATTCCAGAAAGAAAGATAATTGCACCATTTAACAGTAAAGCAAGTTTTCTCTCTCTTGCTATGTCACTTCATCTCTGGCTGTGAGTCCAGAATTTTCTAGAGAGAAGACACCCAAGAAAGATTTTGCCTTGACTACTACTAAACATAGACGTCCTAATAAATTTCTATATGTAAATTTTGAGTCACGTAAGGAAAAAATAGGGCCAGCTAGTGTCTGCTAAAATTACATTATTTTTATCTACACTGGTTTCAAGAGTTAAATAATTGTGAGAGGGTAAAATAGCAACTAGTTTCTTTAGAGAAAGTTTCATGGCTATAGTAAGTCAAGGGAGATACTGTATGACTGAATTGTCATTATTCCACAGAGAAATAACACCTTTTGTGCACAGGGAGTTCAAAAGAGTTTAGTCTATAGATATATACAGAGAAATTTTACCTAATAGAAAAAATCCCATCATCTCTAGGCAAGAAATAATATCAAAATAAGACTGTCATTAGTTATCAGGAAAATGCAAATGAAAATCTCACCGTGATTCCACTACATACACATTAGAATGAATAAATTTTAAAAAAAATTCACCACACAATTGGCCAAGAAGTGGAGGAACTGGAACTCTCATGCACTTCCGGTTGGGAACGTAAAGTGGTTCAACCACTTTGGAAAACAGTTTAGCAGTTTCTTACAAAGTTAAACATAGACCCACCATCTGACCTGGTCATTCCACTGGGTCGAATGCCAAAACATATGTTCACACAAAGGCATACATGTGAATAATCATAGCAGCTTTATTTGTAATAGCCAAAAACTAGAAACAACCCAAAAATCCATCAACAAGTGAATGGATAAACAAATTGGATATCTATTCAACTGGAATGCTACTCAGCCACAAAAAGGAACAAATTATTGATATATGCAGCACGGAAAATCTCAAAATCATTACACTGTGTGAAAGCAGTTATTAAAAAAAAAGTACTTACTATATGCTCCTATTTACATAAAATTCTAGAAAATGCAAATCACTAATCTATAGTGACAGAAAGCAGATCAGAGAGGTTGCCTGGGGAGAGAGGGAAGACAAGGGACCAGGCACCATTACAAACAGGCTCTAGGAAACTTTGGGGGGTGATGGAAATGCTTGTTTTCTAGACATGGTGATGGTTTCACACGTGTATACACAGGTCAGATCCAAACTTTAAGTACGTGCAGTCTATCGTTCTTCAATGATACATTAATTATAAAGACAAAAGAAGACAACGTGAATGTGAACTGTCACAGTGCCTAGCAGATAGCAGATGCTCAAAAAATGCTGAATAAATGTACTCTCATGGGAGAAGACTGCTTACTTATGTTGGAGGTGTCGTTCTATAAGTGTTCTATGCATGTTCTATATGCATGCTGTGTTCTATATGTGTTATAATTCAAAAGCATTTGGATGACATATTTTACACTAGTCTTTATGACGCAGTTTCTCTCTTTCTGATTTCTGTGTTCACTGTGTCACCAGCTCCTTTATGACTATTTCTTCCTCTGTCCTTTCTTTCTCTTCCTTACATACACATTATGGACTTCTGCTGACAGCATCTTCATTTCCCTCTGAGGAATCCCTTCCCTGACTCTCACCCATCAGCTCCTTCATTGTGGAGGAAGGAAGAGTATGTGTCTCACTCTTGGCTAGAGATTATCCTCCAAGCCAGAATGAGTGGTTCACTGATGAAGGGACAGCCCAACCTGGGCCAACGAGAACACGGCCTAGGAATCCGAGGCTAAAACTTCTCTTCAGACTGTGGACAAAGAGCTGCTTCTCCTTTTTTGCCTGACTTACAGGGGTGAGAATCTAAGCATGAACTGCAGGCAGACATCTCGCTCCACCAAGGGAAAGCCTGCCTAAAATAGAGCCAACGCAGAGGAGAGAGGGAGCAGCGTTGTGTGACTCCCCGAGTCCAGATGTGCCTGAGGTGAGACCTATGTCTGTACTTTGTTTTGTGACCAATTTCACTTTTCATAAAGCCAATTTCATCTGAGTGTTTTGTCCCTTGCCATCTCCCTGTCCCTCCCAAAAAGACCTGGTGACATCCATGGGAAAGCATTATTTGGTGGTTTGTCCATCAGTGAGAGATGGATGGGAATGTTTAAGTACTAAGAGTATTTGAAACCAATAGTTGACTTCTATAATTATGAACGCTGGTGTATGAACAGACAAATGGACAAGCCAGAGGATGCTCACCGGTGTGGTGCCTTCTACTAAATATATCTGCAATTAATCTCAGACAAGATGAACACAAAAAGAAATAACTCTTACTAGCTGTGTGACTTTGGCCAACTTTCTTGGCTTCAATCGTGGTTTCTTCATTTTAAGAGGAAGCTAATAATAGTATCTACTTCTTGGTTTTTTGAGATAGTTACAATAAACTATACACTTTAGTCCTTAGCACAATGCATGGCACAGAGTAGGCCCTCAAAAAATATCAGTTGCTGTATTATTGTTAGTAGGATGTTATTAATCTTCATCTCTAGGAAAAGCCATAATGATTCTCCATCTTCCTTCGTACAAATCCTATGCATTCTTCAAGTCCCACCACTTCCTCCAGGAAAATCTTCCTTAATGACTTCAATACATAATATAGTAATTATTTTCTTATCTGAATCTCTAAACCCTTTATTCTGTACATGTGTTTGAGGCCACATCATATTGTGTCATAAACTGACTTTCCAGTAGCGGGCTGGAGCCAGTTCACATCAGCTTGTGAGAGCCAATTGTTAAATTTTCAGGAGTTTTGAGAGGTGGTTGTTAAAGACAGGCATTATTAAAAATTAAATTACATAAAATTATAATTAAATCAATTACATTAATAACAAAGGTAATAAACAAAACATAACACTTCCGAGCCAGCCGTGATGGTCTAGTGGTTAGAGGTTGGCAGTCTCACCACTTCAGTGGGCCGGTTTCGGTTCCCAGTGATGGGAAACACTCATCTATCAGTGGCAGCAGCTCACATAGAAGAACTGGCAGGACTTACAACTAGGATACACAATCATGTACTGGGGCTTTGGGGAGGGAAAAAAAGAAAAGAGGAAGACATGCAACAGATGTCAGTTCAGGGAGAACCTTTCCCTGCAAAAAAAGAAAAACCACTGCCTCTTAACCCTTTAAAAAATAAAAATTAAAAAAAAAACACTTCCTACTTATTTGTATTGCATTTTACTATCATCTACGGTCTTGAGGTGACAGTCACGTGTCACTTAACGATGGAGATAACGTTCTGAGAAATGCATAGTTAGGCGATTTCATTGTTGTGCAAACATCATAGTGTGTACTTACACAAACCTAGACGGTATACCCTCCTACACACCTAGATAATATGGTACTAATCTTAAGGGACCACCATCATATATGCCGTCTGTCATTGACTGAAACGTCGCTATGAGGTGCATGACTGCATTTATGTCTGTTATATGTGTATGGAGGAAATGCTGTAAAATGGAGTGTTCGGGCACATCTCTCTCCAACTCCACACGCGGTGACATCAAGTCAGTAGCTTGCAGTCAGTCATGGTGGGAGAATTTACACTAGAGAAATCAGCAAACACGAATCATGGGTTCTCCCTCTACTCCCAACCCACGGGGCCAGGTGTTAAACGTTTGCCGGCGTACCACTGGTTAACTGTTTCAGGTCTGTAAACTGCTCTAATGAGTTCATTAGCTCTTTGACAACAAGGATATTTCACATTTCTCTTTGTCCTCTGCATTGTTCAACATATCATTACATACACAGTGGGTGCTAAACATTTTGCCACTTGCTAGAAGCCTAGAAAGAGGCAATCATTTCACAAAGAAGACTGCTATGGCTACATCCCTGGGACCTGATGCATTTAAAAACAGCCCCCTACACAAAAACCTTGCGGGTCTGTCATTGCTGGAGTTGTAAACAATGGGGAAAATGCCAAGCGCGAAAGGAGAGTAAAAATACTATCGTGTGACAGTCAAAGTGATTGCACACTGACACATCTCTACCCCATAACACAGAGCTGAGATCACTAAATTCGTGTCATAGGGAATGGTCAAAAAAAATCAGTAAAGTTTCACTTAGAGAAAGGAAAAATTGTAGGTGCACAGAGAGCAATAAAAATGTCTTCAAATAGCTGAAAGGCTATCACAACGGAAAAAGATTGGATATGTTCTGTATTGCCCTAGACGGCAACACCAGAATCGATGGTGTAGATGTCACAGAAAGGCACATTTTGATAGAAGGAGGAAGAACTGTCCTACAGAGATGACTCAGGACAGATGGAATGAGAAGTCGTGAATTTCTGCTCCACGGAGGCTCAAAGCAGACTGGAAACAGGGCTTGGCATATAGAATTAACCCAAAGTTTTTACATGAATAAATAAGTTATTGGGCCAGCAATGGTTCTCAATTGGGGCCACTACTGCCCCCTAGGGGTGTCTGAGAATTCGCTGAGGCACTTAGTGAGGAGGCAGGGACGCCAGGACAGGGATGTCGCCACAAAACAAATAACTCCACTACCCAAAATGCAAATCGTGCTCCCATTGAGAAACAGCAGGCCAGACAAATCCTGGAGGGGATGTTATAGGTAACGCTCAATAATCAATCATGCAGCAAGTGTTTGTTGAGTAACTAAGTGTCAAGAACCTTGCTAAACTCTACAGTTAGTTGCACAAGATGAAATTTCTTCTTGCAAGATGCTCAAGACTAATAGAGGGACGTGACCAAGCAAGGAACCAGTTTGAAGAGAGTGTTTCACGGCGAATCTAGAAATCTGAACCGGTGCTGAAAGAGCAGAGATTTCCTCTAACTCCTGAAGTGTGGGGCCTCTCAAAGGGCGGGGAAGGCCTCTCAGAGGTGGTGGTGGCTCCTAGATGGCTTTTGTAGAGTATGCGCAGGATACTGAAGTTGAAGGAAGGAATTCCAGGTGGAGAAGACAGTATGTGTATGCCAACAGAAGGAAGAGAGAACATGGCACTAGAAGTTTGGGAAAGTAATCCATTAAGAAAATTTTTTGGCACTAGTTACAATTTGGGCACCTGGTATATTTTTTAAACAGTTCCCCACAGAGTGCACTAGAAGAACCTAAGGACAGCCTGAGTGAGCGTGAGTCTGGGTACTGTCAAGAAAAGTGACTGCGGAATTTGGGAAATGTCCCTTCCAACTCTGAGAATCTTTGAAACTTTTCAGATGCAAGAGAAGAGAGTTATTACCAGGACATCATATGATGAGCAGAGACACAGACCCGCCTCCTACTGCATGCTCCTTCCCCCATCCACTGTGCTCCAGCAACAGGGGCTTTCTTTCTGCTGCTTGATCCCATGGCTAAGCTGGTTCCTACCTCTGGGGATTTGCACATGTTCTTCCTTCTGCCTGGAACACTCCTTCCCAGATATTCACATAGTTGGTTCCTTCTCAACCTTGAGATCTCATCCCAGTATCACCTGCTCAAGGGGCCTTCCCTGTCCATCCAATCTAAAATAGCATCACCTGGAGCTTTCCTATTCCTATGTTTGATGGTTGTCTGTCTTCACCGCTGGAATGTAAGGTCCATGCATGTAGGACCTCTTCCATCTTGTTCCTTGTATGTTGCAGAGCTAGGACCCAGCAGCCATTTATTCTCACCTGGGCATCCCATCCTATAATAGACAATACAATAGATAAAGAGGAAACTGATCCGAGGAGAGCACTCAGGATGGTTAGGAGACTCCAAGCCACAGTATATGAAGGAAGAACTGGTGTGTGTCCTTCCAGTAACCTGAGATAAGACTAGAACTAACTTGGAAACCACATCTTTTGAGAGAAAACGGTAGGACCTGGGATATTCCATCCAGTGAAAAGTTCTCTCAAATGGTACACATTCTTTTCAAATACCTGGAGGGCATCATGTGAAAGAAGGGCTGGAATTACTCGGAATTGATCCCCAAGGTCAAAAACCACAGGGTAGAAGCCACATAAAAGACTTCAGCTCCACACGAGGAAGGGCAGTAACAGGTAAAGGGACACAGTTCCAAGGGCCCTCAGAAGGTTGAGGGTTCCATAAATGGAGCTATTTCAGCAGAAGCTGGCTAATCACCCCAACAGAGACGAAAGTTCAAGTCTCAGGAAGGAGAGCAGACCAAACAGCCCACATGTGTAGATGCCACTTACTGCATGCCAGGAGCACTACTCTAGGTACACAACAAGTAGGACCTCATTTCACCCCACAACCACCTGAGGAGGCAGGTGCTATTAGCATTTTACAGAACAAACTGAGATGCAGCAGTCGGATAACTTGACCAAGGTCACCCTGCCAGGAAGTGGCAGAGCCAGCTTTTTTTTTTTAATGACCTTTAATACGTCCTCTAAATTTCACAGTAATTCTTGTTATGCCCCAACTAGAAATGAGTTGATACCTTACTTTGATCATCCCCAGGAAAAAACATTACAGAACGTCCAAGTGTGACTCCTGACACCACGGAGGACAAGACTGCAGGTGGTACATGACACAGCCCTTGCACAGAACAGACATCCAGAAAACCCGTGCTGAATGAGGGACTCAGGCCCTGTGGGAGCCCATCTTCCTTTATTTTTATTGTCTATCTCCTCCTATACTCCAGACTCACGAGGGAAGGGATTTTGTTTTGTTGACTGCTGCATCCTCAGGTGTTAAATAAATATTTGATGATAATAAGAAAGAAAGGAAGGAGGGAGAAAGTCAGTATCTTCACGGGTCCTCCACCCTCAGCTCTGCCCATTACGTTTTTTGTGGTCCTGACCATTTGAACCTACCAAGAGAAAGAAACCACTAGAAGCTCAGGTTCATACAGACTAAACAGGCTGCCCCTGTGGTGTTCAAAAAACTCCATCCCAAACAGTCTGGTTTCTACACTAAAAGAAAAACAAAACAAGCGTCTTTCAAGCAAAGTAGCTAAAGTAGGAACAAAAGTTCAGAGTCAATCTCTGGGTTGCTGTCAAAATCCCACTCTGATTAAACGTAATAAAATAGAGTCAATACTAAAATGTTAATAAAATGCTGTTTTTCCCCCAGTCACTTCCATCTAATAAAGGTGTTGCGATCCTATTTATGAAATAAATTATATTACTTAGTACCCAAGGGAGCTATTTTGGCTGTGGGAGGTAATCATATTCTAATTTAATGACAGAGGGGAAAAAATCACGCATGACTAAAATAACTATCACACAGCCGATCCAGCTTCAAGAAGACTGCATCTTGTGAGGGGCTCCAGACGTGCCAGCGCTTGTTAAAGTATTAAAATTAACATGTTTAAGTTTTTTCATTTACTATATATTCAGTTTGCCTTCCTCCAGATCCCATAAGCCCACACTATGTTTCTCATGAATATTTAATTTTTTTTTCCCTGAGAAGTCAACTCCGCAGTCACCCCTCCAGAAAAAGAACTGTAAACAAGGCTGAAGGGAAAAGTGAGACAGGGAGATGAGGCGAGAGCAAATGCAAAAGGACAGATGGCTAAGAAAAGCAGAGTCGCCCTCCAAGGAAGAGAGAGAAACAATTAGAACCCAGAAGTGAGCAGATTCATTGTGAGGCATTTCAAGCCTAATACCTTACCCAAATGGAGAAATGGGTTCTATTTTTGAGGCAAAGGGGAAGCTGATGAATACTTCATGATGTTTGCATTAGAGAGCCTGTGTCAGCATGAATAGATTGCATCCTTTGGGTGAGTAAGCCACTCCCTGGTCAGTGGTTAGAAATCTTAAATGTCTTCCCTGAAGCAAACTTCCTGGGGGCGGTTGAGTCACCAATAAGGTGATTTAGAGGCAGAAAGAAAACCTTTAGTGGAGGAATAATGAACTACTTCATAAGCATCCATTAGGCCCAAGAGGACACTTGGCTTCGGAATCAAGTTGAGTGGAAAACCATCAGTTAGCCACATTCTGAAGCTGCACGCAGACAGCCATGGAAGGGCCTAAAAGGTAAACTTTCCTCAGCCACATCATCGGCTTCTAGCTGAAGCGGGGATGGGATTCCTGGGAACTCATTTGGTCAGAAAATAGGTAGGGGTTGGCAGGATTTACTAAAACTCAAAATGTTGAATCAACATTTCCAGAGAGAAGAACACCGTTTTCTAATACCCAGCCACCACGATTAAGGCCAGGTTCGTGTCCCAGCGTGTTTTTCTCTGTAGTGAGCCAGAGAAGCGCCCGCCTGAGAACCAGCATCAGCACGCAGAGTGGTGCAGGAAATGCCTGCTTTCCCTTAAGATTGCTAAGGGCTAACTAAATTCCATGCCTAATTAGTTTCATTAAAATGACATTTGGTTAGAGGATATTTTATAGTTTAGGTTCCCCCGGAAGTGGATCTAGAAGTGGAGATTAGAATGCAAGCGGAAGGTGATCCAAGGAAACACCAGTAAAGATGTGAGGCAGGGAAAGAGGAGAAAGCTAACAAAGGCTTCACTGTCCATGGATTACACCAGGATGGGCGACTTAACTCCACAAAGGAATTCTGGGAAGCAGCACAGAACCCACACTGCACACTTACCTGCCTCAGGAAGGAGGGGCTGGTGGTTTCCTAAATTAACTCCCATCATGGGCCGTGGTGGGTGGAAGAAGGACCTTAACTGCCCAGCGCTTCCAGCCGGCTATGGGCCCCCAGCAGGCTGAGTGGGCTCCAGCAGCCAGAGAAAGCGCAGAAGCAGAGAAGGCGCAGAGGAAAAGAGAAGCAGATGCTGACCCTGGACGTGAGGCCCAGTGTCACTGAAATGGCAAAGGCCAAGAGAAGGTGGGAAGGGTGGCAGCAGCTGCTGCTCCAGGAAGAAAAGTCCCGAGGAGGCAAGTGCCAGCACCTGGGGGTGGACTACAGTGAACTAGAAAACATGGGCTGTGAGTGTCCAACATTTAGATATCGACATTTGTTGTCAGTTTCAACCACAACCAGAAAAATAGTGGCTTATATGGATCTCAGCAGCAGCAGCACTACAGCTGAACGCCCAGAAGGCTGAAGGGTGGGCAGACTGGATTGCTCTGCTTCGCAGGGGGCGTGGCATCTGAAGTACCCTAAGAGAATTGGAGAAGGAAAAGCAGCCTAGCTTCCTGGGCATCCTGTGAAGGTTGAGCAGGAGAAAATATCACCGCCACTCCCGTTCTGCTCCCAACCCAAGCAGGGTAGTGTGTAGAAAAGACTGAAGAAAAGACATATATAATGGGGTTTTAATCCATCTTTTCTTGTTTTTTTAACGTAGCATTAGTATACGTACATACAATAAACTCCCTCTCCCTCTATGCTTCAAAATCTTCAGTAAAAACTCCATTATTTACCAATGCTTTGGCATCAGTTCAGGCTAATTCAGTCTCAGAGGCAGATTTTGGTCCCCCTCCCAGATTTTTTTTTAAATTGGTACCAATATTTTTCTTATGAGAGATTTCATGTTAAATTTCCAACATCTACTGGAAAAAAACACCGAAAGTTATTATACACTAGAATAATCACCTAGCAACAATCAGCCAAATAGTACACGTTATTTAGATTGCCACAATCCCCATCACTCTTTACTGTTCCCCAAACATCACATTTGCACTAATGTTTCCTTTCCTAGCAAAAATGTGTCTATCCAAAACTGGACAAGGTCAAAAGGTAAAAAGAAAAAGAAATCAATAAAAACAGTGCATTACTGAGCAACACCAGAAAATAGCTCACTATTGTCCAGTAATTTGTGACCATCTCCTATACTATTAGGAAATTTAGGCAACTTTAATAAATTTGCACATAACTTCCTTAACGGGTAATGGAACTTTTAGAAGAAACACGGAAGATAAAAATGCACAGGGAGAATCTGTTTAATATCTGGTTAAAATAGAGAATAATTTCAAAAAAAAATGGAAAAAGGAAAACTATTCAGAGTACTACATGATTATAGGGGAAAAAAAGAGTGCATATTTCTCTGTGGACGTGAAGAACAATCCTATGTTTAAGACAAAAAAGTGTGCATTAAACATGAGGTTTCTAGAGTCCTTGAGGGTGACCTTTGTGCTCAAAAAAGATACGTCTGATGGTACTTTGGCTTTAAATATTAATATCTGATTTATTCAAGTTACAAATTTGAAAGCCTAGTTTTTCCTTAAGCTTCTCATTTCAGCTTACAAATTCAATTCTATTTTAATCTAGTAAATTTTAGGAATTGCTTTTAAGGGGATTTAGAGGAATATTTAGCTCCATTTATAAACAGTTAATTAAAGCTCTTCAAACATTTTAAAATTCACTTATAAATTTAATGTATTTGATTTCCTTTAAGTACTTCAATTGTCTGACTTAAAACCTTCCTGACTAATTAAATAAATCTCTTAAATCAAATAAATTAAATTTATAAATATAGTGAATCAAGTTCTTTTAAATATTCCAACACTGTAGATCAATTTAGTAATATTTCAGCCTAAAGCCATGTCTAAATCAATTACTCAATTATGCATTTTAAATTGGAATTACGAGACTGATCTGTAACTCTACCAGACCAAATTCTCTTAAGCATTACAAAAACTTTAAATACCAAACAAACAGATTCCTTCTTAACACAAAAGCATTTTGTGTTAGCATTGTTATAGAAATGTTTCTATATTTAATTTAAAACCTTGTCTGGTTAAAAAAGACAATTACTACTTTCCCAGCTCATAAAGACCTCTGTTGACCAGCTCACTCACTGGATTCTTGTTGACAAAACCGATGGGACATCCTGAGCCCTATTTACAGTCTAAACGAGGGACTTCAGACTAAAGTAAGTGGTCACATAACCAGGTTCCTAAGATTTTAGTCACATCATTACCAAATCTCAGATCAGACTGGAGTCTGTAACTGCCAGTCGCATGGCTATACCTCTTTGACTGGATTATGTATTTCTTTGGATCTTACGATAAATATCTCCCCTTTTAAATCTAAAGATCTGTGTCCTAATGGCAGAATACTCACTCTTTTCCTATATTCCCTACCTCTGCCCCAATACTCTTATAAGCGTTAAAATGATATCCAAATGGATTCTGGACATTTCAGGTACATTTCTGTCTATTTGGTCATGACATCCAAGACACTTATACCGACATGTGGGAAGACGACCTCAGGCCCCCCTACTCATCCATTACTGGTAGGAATTTGCTTTGGCAAACTGAGATACACCACACCATGAGACTGGAAATCCAAAGGCTGTTAACAACGGATCTCAGGCAAGCTGTAAAAGCACTCAAGTTAAAATGATGGAGGTGGGAGGAATGCATTGGTTTAATTATTCTTAAAATTTTAGGAGTCACCAATCCTTCAGAGAATGTGACAGAGGATATAGACCCTCTACAGACAGACAAACACACAATCCCTTTAGCTTATAATTTCCAAGATTTTATGTTTCCCTGTTATTCACCAATAGATACCAAGTTAAAAACAAAAAAACAAAAACAATTTGACTAGATGGATCTTTAAAGCCCTTTCCCAACATGGTCTTGAAAACAGAATCTATCAAAGTGACATATTACAGAGAAGACTTCAGAAATTCAGTTCAGAGGACTGGTTTTCAAAATGACTAATCTAGAGAGTCTGTCAGAGTCAAAGCAGAATAGAGTTCAATGGAGATTGGATAGACTAATTTTCTTTCTTATAAAAGAAAATTTTATAGTCTGTCCTAATTTTCATTAAACATGTATGTCAGCTGTAGAATGTAGTGAAAAAATTAACCTATCAATTTAAATTTTTTTACTTCAGTGTTCAGAGGCAGCAGTGAGAAAAATTTTTATCGCGGGTCTTCTAAGTAGGTGAGGGCCTTTCATGCAATGGAAGGTAGTAAAGCTTGTTATTCATCTTTCCTATTATTTCAAGATATAGGAAGTCTTTGCTTTTTGGTTGGTTTTTTTTTTTTTTGGATGAGTTACTGAAGACAAAATAGAAACAACTTCTCTGGAAGTCACGACCTCCAGTGTTCCTCATCTGTCTGAGATAATTAAGGATTACTAATATTGCAAGAAGAAGAACCACACATTGCGTGAAGGAATGAATGAATGAATGAGGTCCTAACATTCCTTCCAAACCCATCATCTGACATGTATCGCAGCAGAACACGTAGTTTTCCACAAGCTTCAGCAGTTGTTTCCTCCATACACATCCTACCCTAATATTTACTAAATACAAATAATTCTACATCATGTTATTGTGTTTTTAGAGTCTACATTTTACCTAGTAACGTCAACTCTGCTGAGTTAAATCCCACGTTGACAGCACAAGTTTAAAGGAAGATACATACCTACTTTAGACTCTCTTTGTATCCTCCATGTACTAAAGGCTCAACGCAAACTTCCAACATGGTTTTACCTTCTGGAGTATTTTTAGAGGTGTGGTGGGCTTTTGAAGCTATTTTATCTGTATAGCCCCCAGAGCCAGGGCTTCTGCATTGAACACATTTAAGGCTTAGGTTTAAGCTGCCTGGCTTTTAAAACCACACAGAAAACAAAGCTCTGATGCATGAGGCTGTCAACAAAAGCAACATGCTTTCTCTAAAGTTTCAGTTCAATAAATGTTTGCCTTACGGAAAAGGTCTTTGCTTTTTGAGACTTTTTCACTCAAAAGCTCTCACTTTAAATCACGATTTTAAAGAATATCTTTATTGTTGGTGGTAGAGATGGGAATTACCAAGGTGCCTACACAATGATGGGGTTGTAGTGAATTGAAAGGCAGGAGGGTTGAACTCTGCAACCCTGGGCAAGTCCTTCAACCTCAGAGGTAATGAGAGTTAAAATGTCAACTGGAGAGACAGCAAGAGTGAGGGAGTCAATGTCTTCAGGACTTGGACAGCTACCGTGAACTTCTGGTTCGGGAGGGCTCATGCCTCCTCTAAAGGCATTCTGATTTGAATTTTTTAAAAATGCAGTAGAAAAGATGTCCATGAAGTGAATTAAACCCAAGGACTCAGAGTCTGACATGCTTTTGTCCCCTCAGAACATTCCTGATCAGTGAAGAAGCTGGCAAATCTCCACCCATCTTCTCCTAAACGCAAAAACGTCTATCAGATTCCTCAGTACCCTTATAGCTAAACCTGTCAATACTTTAGTAAATGTTTCCATTTTACCCTCACTATCCTTAGGGCCAAGTCCCTTCATTCAACACTGCATATTATTCATAGAACACTCCAATTAGCAATTTGAAAAAAAAATGCTTCATGTTTATGTTGTAAACATAACCATGTAAAACATACGATATATTAGAACCTAAAATCAGGATATGCAAGCCCATAAAATGAAAGCAAAATAAATGAAGATATATTGGAAGACATATTTTAGTTTAATCATATATAAAATCCAGAAATGATCTAACTCACCAATCACTAAAACATGCATTTATTCATCTATCCATTCATCCGATTATCCATTCATCATTTATTCAGTCATCATATACTGAGCTCCTGTTATGTCCTAGGCACTGAGGGTAAAAAGATGAAACAGACACTTTCAAGGAGACACTGCCTGGAATCTGGCAGAGACAAGACATTGATTACAAGATAAGTGTATTGGAGGATTACAGACGATGTTCTAGGAGCAAAGAGAAGGTATACCTAGATCAGATGAGGGAGGGGTGGGTGCTCTAAAGGCTTCTTGAATAGACAGTTTTAAAGAATAAGCAGGAATTAGTTGGGTAAAAAGGAGAGTAGCACTTTAAAGTTAACAGGTCTTTTTCACACATAACAACAAAATATACTTTTAGTACATAAAAGTTTTCCAACTCTGTTATATCCACATAAGACTCAGACCTGATCTGAGCACAGCCAATCAAATGATCTCTCTGAAGCTCGTGAGCAGCTGGCACGAGTTTTCCGAACACAGGCCCCAGTGATTCCTCTGATGGCACAGTAGACATGCAGTACAAACTCTACAGTATCTCAAAGAAATGCAGCTAGCAAAAGACAGCAATTAAAATCCATTCTGTCTCTCTTGTGTAGCATGCATGCGCACAACCACGCAAATGCTGAGTCTCAGAATCTTCAAGCCCTATTCTTGCAAAGAAACATTTATGTCCCTTTCAACCAGTGAACTCAATTAAAAAAATAAGGGAAACTAACTTAGAGAAAAAGAAGCAAATACACTTAACAAGGAAGATTACTTCTCGGGACTCTTTGCATATTCCAAGTGAGCCAGAGGAGCTGTACCTTCGTCCTTCCTGCTTGCTGAAGCCACTTTTGTTTTCAGCTCACTGCACTTTTATCAGCACTAATTGGAACATACTTCCTGCCAGGGTTTAGCATTTCCAGATTTTTTGTAGGTACTGATTTAACGGCGCTGACATTAAGGTTTCTATCCACAGGGTCACATAAAAGTCAACTAAAATGGGCTGCAAAAGGAGAAGAGTGTTAAAATCAAAATGAGTAGGAGGGCAGAAAGAGGACTGTCGATGTGCTCAGCCCGCTGCACAGCCATGAGAGCTGGTGCTGGCTCTAGTTATTAGCACAGCATGGTGAAGGTCTCCTCAGAGTTTCCCCTGAGCCTCCTCCTGGTGGGAAAAGCTCAGGAAGGAGGAGAAGGCTATGGTCTATCTTCTTTGATCTCACAGACACCAAATCGAATATTCCCATCTCAATAGGAACAGAGAAAGAAGCCAGTCCCCAAAGCAATTCGTTGAGCCTTTCCCAAGGACTTCGATCAGTCTGGTGACTCGAGAGAAACGTGGGCATTTCTATAGAAAGCAGAGACCCACAGCGCTTCCAGGAAGAGAGACAAAGGCAGGAAGTGACGACCAAGAGTTTAGTTTTTCTAAGCCCACCTTGACTCAGTTGCTGCCTCAATTCTGTAGGATCCAGACAAGTAATTGAGGGAAGCAGGTGTGGGCGCTACTAGAGAGCAGGGAGGACTGGAACAAACTGGAGAGTTTGCGCCCTATCTAAGGGCAGCCACTATTTAACTTTAGCCCAATGTATTCTTATAACAGCATGTAGGTCCAGTATGGCCAAATCTTCTGATATTCCAAGAGAAGTGGAAACATAAGTTTTCATGTGAAATTCCCCAATCTTGAAATGTTGGCAACAGATGTAAAACACATCTAGGTGATACAAAATAGACCTGGAGCCAGATGTAGCTTAGAGACCAATAGTCTGTATCATCTGATCAAAGTTCTAAGGCAAGAGTTTAGAGGACATCTCAGCAGCAGAAATACAACAAAGTCGAGACTCTCCTAGTCCAACCCAGAAGGGCCCAGAGAGGCATACCAGTTGGCCTTGGATGGCCTCTTAAATGCCTGCATTTGTTTCCTCTTCTTTTCTCAAATCAAATTTAATATGAGATTCAAGATTGCCAGGGAAGGGAAATAAAAATGGACCTGGTTTTGATACTCTGGTTTTCTTCTAAAGGTTTTATGGGACATGTGGCACTACCAACAGTTTGTATTGAATCTTATAGTTTACACTGTCTTACTGATTGAAATAGATTTGCTGGTTTGGTTTCCTCTGATTCTCAGATGACTTACTTTCACAGATATTAGGACTGAATGATCTGAGTCTCCAGATTAGTTTCCTAGACAAAATGAAGGTTTTTCAACCTGGCTTTCTTCAGCATTTCAGGGGCTGTAAGAACAATTTCATTACACAAAGACATACCGGCTGAATTTCACGGTGGACAAAAGGAGTTTAAGGCTAGAAATCTTATTATAAGCCTGATAGGGGCTTCACAGCCACTGGGCCTGTTTCTGTGAAGTGGGCAGTCAATGCGCAAAGGACCAGAGGTGCTCTGTCCTGGACAGACAGGGGTGGCTGCCGTCCATTCTTAGAATCGCCGGCAATGCAGAGCACAGGGATGAGCAGACTGACATAGTGGAATAGAGGGGAGGCATATGTTCATTCAGGAAATATTTAGTTAATGCCAACTGCATGCCAGGCATTGTTCTCGATGCTGGGGACCAGAAGCAAATTAAACAGTTTCTGCCATCATTAAAAAAATTCTAAGCAAATACACAAATAAGTACAAATATTATAATGTCAGACAGTGCTGAGCTCCATGTGAGAGAAAAGAGAGAAGAATAAATGAGTCACGATAGAAAAATAAGGCCACTTCAGAAAATGTCCTCTAAGGTCACAAAGAGCATTTCCTGGACCAGGAAGGAGCAAGAATCCCTGTCACATGCCAGCATTTGCATTTCCTTTCACCCCATAGGTGAAAAGCACAGGATGAAACCCAGGCAAACTAGTTAAAATTTGTATTCTTAGGCACACATAGACTCCTTAGGCCTCAATTTCCTCACTGTAAAATGGGGATAATATTAGCCACCCACCTCAAAGGACTAAACGTGGATTGCCCATGACAATGTGCCATGTGCTAGGCAGAGGGCTGGGGAGTGTCAACAATAATGATTACTTCAGCCATAATCATTATGATGATTGTACCTACCCCACAGTGCACCTCCAAGTACTTCCTGGGTTGAAATCAGTTCCTTCTTCCTTCTCACCTCCTGAGAGTCATGGCACAGAGAGGGTATGAACACACACATCTGTGTTCCAGAGCAGGCCTTCTTTGATAGGAGTTTGTTATACTGGAGATAACTGAACCAGAGTAAGGAGCAGAGTTCCAGTTTAGTTCTTTTCTCTTCTTCCTTTCCATACATATAGTTAAAATTTATACACTAATTAGAAAGCAACTTCTGAAGGCCTTTGTTGGACTGTATTATTTCTTGCAGAGAATTATTCATGGTCAAAATGAAAACTTCCTATTTCCATTAAAAAAATAAGAAAAAATCAACAGTTGTGTTAAACAGAATCCTTTGAAATAATATTGCTATCATGGAATCTGACTTTGATTTATATGGGTTGATGACTGCCAAAAAGTTGAATGATAAAATTTTCCAATGCAGATAAAACTTTTGTGGAATGGATAAAATGCTCTAAACATATATTAAATGAATAAATTTTATCACTAGTTGAATACTGACTGCCAGAGTTTTCAAAGGTTGTTGAAAATGGGTCCCTTTAACAATGCAGGTGAGGGAAAAGTAGAGAAATTGATTTCAAATTAAATTTGCAAACTTAATCCCAGAGCTGCCTACCTACATTTGTCCACATAGGAATTTAATAGATTTTTCCCACTCAGCATTAAAAAGAGAGCATTAGTTCCTTGAAAAACTGCCCCTAGGAAATCTATATGAGAAATAATAAAAATAAAGAAACAACCATTAATGTAGGAAGAACAATTAATGTGTAGATGTGCTATACAGCATTAGAGTTAATATATTAAATGTATTCCAAATCTTCCAAATTAATTAAATGTATTAAATCAGAAGCTGCATAAATCACAATATATTACAAAAATTACTATTTATTTCTAGAGCTAATATATCTGTGCAGAAACCATGCTAGTTAATTTCCACGGATTGTCACAGACAGAAGGAAAACAAGACTGGCACATCTTTGACTTGAAACAATGAATCTGCATTGCCATTCTCAGTTTTCACTATCCCACACAGAAATTACAGCTCATAACTGGGCCTAGCATTAAATACATGTTGAAAACCCCTTGTTGAGCAGTATTTAAACTTTTAGCAACATCCATTTAAGTTCATGTAAATCTAATGCTTTTGACCATTATAACTAATGATGCAACACTCCTCACTCCGACTCCTGAGGTCTCTTTCTTACCTTATGCTCCTTTTTGTCTGACTTCTTCTATATGTATTTATATAATGCATACATTATGTATAATATTGATGGCCTATTTCCCCTCAAAAGACCGTAAGATCCATGAGGGCAGGAATCTTTAATCTGTTCAGTGATATGATCCAAGCATCTACAACAGTGCCTGGTACATACTAAATTTTCAATAAATATGTGTGGTCTGGAAGAATTTGAATGTATTATGACACTCAATATTGAAAACATATTGTGATGGAATTGTTTTTTCTAAGATGAATTCTTCTTCCATTTATTTACAAAATGTAAATTCACCTCCTAATTATGAACCCATATTTTCCTCTGCCAGGTGTTCTTATAGCAAGGATTGACTGTGGTTTATTTATCAAGGGGAAAAAAATAAAAGGTCACTAAGCCACCATGTGGGTACAGGAGACAGGGGGTCGGGGCAATGCATTTCACATCCTCATAACCAGCGATTCTCATATTTTGCAGCTCTAGGCCAACAACTTAAAAATGCCAATGCACCAAAACACTTGCAGTCATGCAAACATGAGCTGGCCTAGAAATCAAAGGCACGCTATTGCGACATTAATGTAACAAGCAGGCTCCCTGCAAGAGACCACCCCTCATGTCAGGAGTCATTCAGCCGCAGTCACAATTTCATCTATATTCATGTTCACTGTATTTTTCTCTTTAAAGGGAAAATGCTCTTTAGATTTAGATTTAATTACTAGATTTCCGTCCTGTATCAGTCAGGATCCTAGAAGGAAAAAAGAAACCACATCAAATATCTTACCAGAGAGAATTCCATAATAAGGAATTAGTTAAATAAATGTTCTGGAACTGAAAAAGTGAACAGGGAACACTGAGGTAATGCAGAAATAAAAACCAAAGGAAGCAACCACCAATCCTAGGGAAGAAAGGGAAGAGATGGCATAATTAGGATCTAGAAGCTTGGAGCAGGGACTCTGCGGAGCTGGGTGCAGACTTCTGAGGAGTGGGTGCTGCCCAGCTGGTAGTGGGTGTGCCAAAATGAACAAACCAGAGGCTGAAACTAAAGACCACTGCCAGGGTGAAAACAGGAACAGCAAACATACAGGAAGGAGCAAACCCTTCTGCCCTCTTCCAGCCTGCCAGCTTCCCTCTCGTGCTCCCATGGGCAGAATCTAACTGGGAGCCAGCTTCCAGGACTCCCAGTGCGAACACGGACTTGAGTATGGAAGGCTGCATTTGGAGTTGACACAAAGCTTGAGCACCAACTAGCACACATCCCATCAAGGGGCACTGGTAAGGAGAGAAGACAGAGCAGGCTGCAGGAACTCGTGCCTGATCACCCTGTCCCCTCACCTGATGATGAAGTGCGACCCATAATAATGCCAATTGAGAAGACTCTTCCCACTTGATCTGGCCGCCACTGAATGGCTCCATGAATGGAAAAAAATCAGTCTGCACTGATGCCCACCTTTTATAAATATTGTACCAACAACGTTAGCACATGCATCCTAACATTTAATCTTTATAGAACAGTCAGTTCCGCTATCACGCGACATAGGCATGCTTACAAATCACTGTGCCATGAAAAATCACACAAGAAAAACCACAGGGCTCAAGGGAAAATTGGCACTGGGAGGACAAAACTCACAAACTTTTATTAGTAACATAGAAGAACCTAGTAAAAACAGTAGCACAGTTTTATACATATTAAATGATTAAGAAATACAAAAATACTACAAGTATGTATGGAACTTTACCTTGAAGAGTTTGATCGTGGAAGTGAGCATCAGATGGGCTGCAGCTTGTGAGTTGTTATAAAGTGGTGGCAGGAGGGTCATCTGAGATCAGAGGGACAGTTGCACCAGATGTGTGCATGTGGCTCACAGCCCATGCCGAGAACTGAGGCAGCTGGCAGATTTCTGGGCTGTGGGTCTGAGTTACCTGTATTCCTATGCAGTTCGGTTCAGCTGGGTGCAGTTTCCTACATTCACCTAATGTTTCTCGCAGAGAAAAATGTCATAAAAGCAAATACAAAATCCACGTTGTGATCAAATTGTCCCCTGATGTATTGACCATATTAGAACAAATTAATGGTTTCCAAATAATTATAGCAGAACAGATTATATTCTGTAGGCCAAAGAGTATTAACTCCAATTTTGCAGATGAGGAAACGGATTCAGAAACATGAAACATCTTGCTCAAACTTCTCTAAAAGCAAAAGGCACGCTACCTTTCTTGGGCCAGCACTGTATTTTCTCATCTAAGGTACATCACTTGACAGTAAAAGGTCAAGGCAGAACCTGAGGGCCACTATCAGCACAGTTTTGCCAGTGACCTTTCCCAGGTGGGTGTAAGTGCCCCGGGACGGAATGGCTGGTGATCTCAATCTTCTTTAGGTCAAAGTTTAAAGCAGAGCTGCTGAAAAAAGGAATTCATGTCTCTCCCACACTTTCTCATAAATGCACTTCTAGACCAGTGCCACAGCCATCCTCAAAAGATGTTTGATAATAGTCGAAACCCATGGAAATAAACGTCCCAACCTCCAAGGTCTAGAAATAAAGCATAAGACAAACGTCTAAGTTGTCCTTCATACTCTGCCACAGTGATCTATAAAATGCAGAGGTCAATAATGTCACTCCCAAGCTTACTACTCTTCGATGGTTCCCCGCCACCAAAAGGTCCAAACTCCTTAGCATGGAGGATGGGGTCCTCCTAGATATGGTACCTGCCTACATATCGAGTTTCATCGCCAGCTAAGTCCTCACCCAAAGCCCCTGTTCCAGTCAGCTAAACGATCTGCTTTTCTACATGCTCTAGGTCATTTCAGAGCTACATAAATTTCCCCATACTAATCCCAAAGCTCAATGCCTGTGTTTTCTATGCCTGAATTGTGAACACCAAGCTGTGGTTGCTCCCAGGCTCCTCTCCCAGGAGCCCCTCCCCTGTATCTTTAGGCAGAATGAACCACTCCTTTTGTTGGGCCCCCACTGGGCCCTATGATAACTTCTATCAGAGCTCTTTGCTACACATATTTGTTCGAAGTTCAACTTTTTTTTTTTTTAAAGATTTTATTTTTTTCCTTTTTCTCCCAAAGCCCCCCGGTACACAGTTGTGTATTTTTAGTTGTGGGTCCTTCTAGTTGTGGCATGTGGGATGCCGCCTCAGCATGCCTGATGAGCGGTACCATGTCCGCACCCAGGATTCGAACTGGCGAAACCCTGGACCACCACAGCAGAGCATGCAAACTTAACCACTCGGCCACGGGGCTGGCCCCCGACTCTTTTTTCTTAACCACAAGTTTTCTGAGATTATTGGCCATGTCTAAAGAGTCTCTGTATCCCCAGAACCTAACTCACCGCCTGGTAACTGAATGTGTCATAAACACGTAAGGATGGAATGAATAAAAGGCTATAATGTTATCACTACACGAAAAGAGTGCAGGAAAGGAAATCAACCTGTACTTTTTCTTTCCTCTATCTCAAAATCTCAAAAAAGACTCTCAGCTCCACTAATAAATTTCTGTGTGAGTAAAACCTCCTGAATTGATAAAGGCAGGTGTCATGGGCTGAATGTTTCTGTGTCCTGAAAAGTTGTATGGTGGGGCCTTTGGGAGGTGACTAGGTTTAGATGAGGTCATGAGGGTGGAGCCCCCATAATGGGATCCCTGTCCTTATAAGAGGAAGACAAAGAGAAGTCTCTTTCTCTATGCGCATGCACCAAGGCAAGGCCCTGTGAGCTCCTACTGAGAAAGGTGGCTGTCTGTAAGCAGGAAGTGGGTCCTCACCAGGAACCCAAGCTGCTGGCACCTTCATCTTGGAACTTTTGGCCTCTCGAATTGTGAGAAATTTCTGTTGTTTAAGCCACTCAGTCTGTGATACTTTGTTATAGCAGTCCAAGCAAACTAAGATAACGGCTGGTTACTACATGTATCAGATGATTTTGCCAAGATGAAGATGGCCTAGGTACACCATCTTACATAAAAGCGTAAGACTCTAGAGGGCAGGAAACTCACAGATGCTTCAAATGAAAGGCATATTGAATTAAACATAGACAGTACCCAAAAAGCAAAAATTAGACCAAAGGAAATGATTTCCCTAGTTGAACTATTAAGTGAGGTATCTGCATAAGAAGCTATTAAGGAAGAAAATAATTTTGACTGCTGTGGGTAATCAATACTTACTTATTCATTTATTTATTTATTTATTTTGGTGAGGAAGATTGGCCCTGAACTAACACACGTTGCCAAGCTTCCTCTTTTTGCTTGAGGAAGATTGTCCTTGAGCTAACATCTGTACCAATCTTCCTCTATTTTGTACGTGGGATGCTGCCACAGCATGGCTTGATGAGCAGTGTGTAGGTCTACACCTGGGATCTGAACCCATGAACCCTGGGCAGCTGAAGTGGAGCATGCAAACTTAACCACTACGCCACAAGGCCAGGCCCCTACACGCCCATATAGAATCTGAGGATTCTAAGAAAACGCCTCCTCTGTAATGCGCGGTTGACAAACTATCTGGTTAAGTAAAAGCAGCCAGGCACCCAGTTCCACATTGAGGCCAACTTAAACCAAAATACCATATAGAGTTTGCAGACACCAGATCTATGATGTTATAACTAATATGGATTGCTCAATGGCTTGCCTGGAGTTTTTCTGGATCCGCATTCTTCATGAGATCTCCTGTATGCAATGATCGCTCACTCTCCCTGGGCAACAGTGGGACAAATCATAAATCATGTGATGGTATATCCAGTCCCCACATGTACCATGCATGACCTTGAAAATGCATATTTAAAAAGAGAGATTTTTAAAAAGCCTAGTTTTTTTCCTCCATTTGGCTTGGGCATTTCTTACCATGAAGAAAAGGTAAATGCTGAGCTTCATTTTCTAATAGCTTAATATCGAAGATGGATATAGGCACATTTAAAAGCAGAAAACATCTGTCCTCATTTAGGAAAGGCGGCCACACTGAAGCTCTAGGTCTATTTTTCCAAGTGTCTAAGGAAGATTTTCATAGTATATCTCATAATTCCCTCAAACTCTTTATGCCCCAAACACCCTTCATTGGTCTTTTTCCCACAAATGTCCTGACCTGCTCAAAAGCCCTACTTCCTACAATGGTATGACCATCAGCCTAGTTAGCTTCACTAGTCCAAGTCCTCAAATCCTTCTCTCCGCCTATTTATCTCCTCTGTCACCAAAATCCCATTACTTCTTCCTTTAAAAGATTAGGGGCACACAAAAACATCAAAACCTTCTCTTGATGATGCTTTAGAACCAAAGCATACATGACACAGCTGGCTGGCTCTTCTCTCAAATTCTTGCTCTCTCCCCGTGGTGTTGAGTGTTGCTGGGAAGTGGCTGCCCAGCCAGAGGTTATATTTCTCAGCCCCACACCTGCAGTAAGGTGTGACCATGTGAATTCATTCCAGACCTGGAATGTGAGCAGAGTGATATGCACCACTTCCAGGCCAGGCCCAGGGAAAACTCCTGCAAAATGCTCCTTTATACTTCTTCCTTCTCTATTTCAACTTCTCCTTTATACTTCTCCCTTCTATGTATAGTATAATTATAATTATACTATATATCATATTAAAAATAGCCACCATTTACTGACCTCTTTCTTTAAGTTAGGCAGGGATCATACTGCATGTTATATGTATTTTAATCTTACAAATAGCCAACAAGGTAGATATTGCTACTCCGCCTCATTTTATAAATGAGAAAGCCTAGGCCCAGGGAAGGTAACAGGTGCTAGCCTAGGTCACACAGCTAGAAAGCGGAACAGCCAGAACTCAAGCCCAGGGCTCTCTTTCTCCAAAGCTCATGTCTTACTGTTAGCTACCCTGCCTTCTTTAAGAAAAAAAAACAGAAGCAAGTTAAGAATGCTGTGTAATGGCTCTTGCTCTAGTTACCATGTGAGCCTGCATTTTACAATGTGAATGTAAATGTATTTTCTGCCATCTAGAATAAGCAGCCTGGTATTTTATTTATTAGCACCACTGCAGCGTTGTTTAAGTCTAGCTTCAGGGTTCCCAGCCCAATCTCAGCAGCTGTATAATGGAAGGATGTTTTCCTGCCGCTCATCTCTACTGTGCTCCACCCTTCACCCCATGAGGACCTCACTCACTGCACGTGGATGCCTCCGAAGGTACACTTGTACCATTTCTGACCATCTTTTTTGGTTTGTTTTTTTAAAGATTGGCACCTGAGCTAACATCTGTTGCCAATCTTCTTCTTTTTTCTTCTTCTCCGCAAAGCCCCCCAGTACATAGTTGTATATTCTAGTTGTAGGTCCCTCTGGTTGTGTTCTGTGGGGTGCTGCCTCAGCATGGCTTGATGAGCGGTGCCATGTCCATGCCCAGGATCCAAACCAGCGGAACCCCAGGCTGCCGAAACGGAGCACATGAACTTAACTACTTGACCACAGGGCCGGCCCCCCGATCATCTTTTAATTCAACCACCAGTTTGAGAATCCAGATTTCACACTCAGTTTCCAAAACAGTAGACCCTCCCTAGAATGTGGGCTAAAGGGGGAAAGCGCTGAATTAATCATTCCAGCACATCTTAATTTTCGCCAAGAAAATCCGGATGACAAGTAGCCTGCATCATGCCTTCGAACGCTCTTGAGAAATGAGTCAAATCCCCAAGTCAATCTACCATAATGAGTTGGGTTTTTTTAAATTAATGATCTTTACATAAACTGCCTTGTTGATGACCAACTGCTTTCCAAATTACAAGCTGATGAGACACTGCTCAATCATTGAGTCTCCCTTGACAGAGCAACTTCATGACCAACTGTGACTGACAGAGCCTTTCCCAGCAGACAACAGGGCAGCCAACTTGTTAAATAGGATAACCAGGGATGGCTGAGGTCACCTCTCTGAGGGCGCTGACCTCCCAACCCACGAGCGATTCCGGACAGGTATTTTACTTGCCAACCTTGGCACAAACTGTAACGTTCTTAGTTAAAATGAAGACAAAAGACAAATTAGGCACTTCTACGAGAGTAGGGATTTGTTTTTTTGCTATTGCTGTGGTAACACTACTCCATTTTAGGAGAGGGAAAAGGAAGAGTGGGCCTTAAAAACTAAGCTATAAAATTTGTCAATGATGTATAAAAAGGACATTAGAAAGATATTCCTTTTAATTCATTGCTAGGAATTTACCCAAGAGAAATAGTCTAAGAAATGTGCAAATATGTACGTATGAGACTTTATTTAAGTAGTACTTTATTAAACAGTGAAATTGGAAAAATCTAAATGTCCAACAAATAAATTATGGTGTATTCATACAAGGAACGCTGAAGAGCCATTATGAGTTAGGATGGAGATGTGTATTTACTGACATGGGTGCAGGGTCCTTGTGCACCTTCACGTCAGTACCTAAGTGACACGACAGCATATATCATGTGACTCCATTATAAAAATTTCCCAGAGAAATATATCCGAAGACATTTACATCAAAATACTAACAGCAGCAGTTATTTCTAGTCTGAGAAATTTGGAGTGGTCAGGAAGGCTTGCATTGTGTTTTTCAGTATTTTCTATGATGATTCCTCATTATATGTGTAATTAAAAATAGAGGAAAATGTCACCATGGCTGATTGTATTATTTATTCAAAAATATTGGCTGCTTCTTCCTAGGGGCCCTTTCCTGGTGTCTCTTCTTGTGAGAGGAATATGATTCTTGTCCCCATAGACATCAGGCTTAAACCTAAATGATCTGCTTTGGCTAATAAAATAAAGATAAAATAAAGCATGGAAGGGACCTGTGTGATCACAAGGAGAAACTTTGAGAGCTACCACGAGCCTCCATCAGTTTTTGTTTTCTCTCCACCCTGTGGCAGGAATGTTCTAGATCCAGGCTGCTTCTGCCTGGATCACAAAATGGAGAAGATGTGAAGCAGATCTGAGCTGACTTGTGACAGTCATAATATGAGTGAGAAATAAATCTTGGGTTGTCATAAGGGACTGAGATTTTTAGAGCTGTTTGTTACACAGCATAATTAATTCTAAGCTGACTGATACATGAACTTCCACTACCACCATCAACAAGACCAAACTAAGTATAAACATAAGCTTCTCATTAACAGTATTTTTAAACTATTATTTGGGGCTGAGTTTATTGCACCCAGCCTTTCCTTTTTCCTTCCTGCCTCTCCATGGTGCCTCTGAATCACAGTGACTACTCCTCTGCCTTTCATGACTCTTTCTTTTAGGCCCCACTGTTCTCCCTGTAGTCCAGGTCTTGCTCATCTTACACCTATAAATGGTGGCCATGGTCAGGGACACAATCCTTCAACCCTGTTTATACAGTTGTGAGATTCATCTTCCTTGAATACTGCCCTGCAATTTACTGCCACGAGTTCAAGGCTCCCTGACCCTTTAGCCCAGAATTCAGGCCACTGCTTAATTATTTAAACTCACCCTCCTCCTAACATGAACCCTCAGCATCAGCCAAACTAGCTCATTCATTATTTCCTGTGCACACCTTACATATTCCCAGCATCAGGGCCTACCTGCTCAAGGTTACAGTGATGACGTCAGTAGCCTGAACCCTCTCGAGAAAGGGTTATAATGGCAGTGGAATGAAGTAATAATTTCACGGGTCACTCTGATATACTAAAATACAGGGAGCATGGCCTTGAGAGTACAGGTGACAAGGTGGACAGACTGACAAGACATGATGATAATCTCCAAATATGACCACCAACAATTCCTCCCATCCCTGAATACACAAGACCTATTTCCTTTCTGTTAGAATCCGGGCTGGCTCTGTGACTTGCTTGACCAAGAGACTTTTAAGACCGTAAGAGACCTGGCAGCTTCCACCTTTTCAGAGCCCAGCTGCTAAAGCTGTAAGGAAGCCCAGGAGAGACTACTGAAGGGAGAGAGCCATGTAGACAGGGTCCTGGGGGATGGCTTGGACTTACCAGTTTCGGCTGACTTCCCAGCTGAATGCAGCCACGTGGCCAGCCCCAGCCAACAGCATGTGGAGCAGAATAACTGCACAGTTTAGCCCAATCAACCCAAAGACTTGTGAAAAAAATAATTTGTAGTTTTATGGAGTAGTTTGTTTCACAGCAAAAGACAACCAAGAAAATAGGTATTCTCCTTACTTCTGCCCTGAATACAACACTACTCCAGCCTCTTAGGGGGATGGTCATCTATGGAGTCTGACAGTGTTCTTGGCACAGTAGTAGCAATAGGGTGCCCTCAGGTGACTGACAGACAGTGAATTTAAATAGTGGGATAAAGGGTGGGCAGGTATACATGAAGTGGGAGAGGAAAAAGAAGGCAGATAGCAAGTGATAAGTATTGCTAATAGACCAACCTATAAGATATACCCAGATGAAAACCTAGAGGCAGTGGAAGATGGCTGCTGAAGCTGTAGGCAAGAGCCAGTACAATCTGAGTTACTATTTCTATTGCTCTATCTGTTCCCACAAGCTAGAAAAGACTTGAGTCAGGTGGCATCAATAACGTCTAAATCTATTCCTGCCCCTCATATCTCCCATGCTCCAGTTATCAGAAAAGAGCATAAATCCACCATGGGAAGAAGCACACACCTACCAATGTCAGAGCCTCTAAGCCCCAGGTGGCAGAAACTGCCAGCTGATCACCAAACTCGTTTCTTCATGTTCTGGGGCACACAGTCAGACCACATTCCCCAGCCTCCCTTGCAGTTAGGTGTGGCCATGTGACAGTTCCAGCCAACAGAATGGGGGTGGAATAATGAACACCACTTCCCAGCCTGCCCATTAGGAACCTCCATGCTCTCCCCTACATAAGGCAACCTTGGAAGCCACATGTTGACGAAGGTCGAGCCTCAAGAAGGCAGACCCTGAATCTCTGATGTACTGCTCAGAGGACAACCACATCCACACCACTACCTTGATTTTGTAACTGAAAAAGTGATGCACTACTAAGATTTGGGCATTATATTTTATACCCTGCTAATACATCCTAGTCGTTGCCAGGCAGCGCTCAGCAACTGCATCTGGAAATGTCCTTCAGCACAAAGATATCCAAAGCGAGGGGTCTCCAGACACTTTGGAAAACAGTAAAATAGTAATGAGTGTCCTTGGCTATTTCCAATAGTGAAACTGCTTCATGGAAATTCTACAGTTAGGTTTGCAAGCTAATTAAAACATCAAAGGCCTCTGCTTTCACCTGGGACACGTCACCTCAGTGCAGCAGTACTGGCAACTTCACGACAATCATATACACACAGTTGGTTCCCTGGTTTTTTTCCTTCACAAAATGGGCATCTCAACAGTGCACTACAAAAGCAGATTCAAAGATTGCTAAGCTATCCATGATTATTCTTTTTTGTTTAGTTTGGCACCTGAGCTAACAACTGTTGCCAATCTTTTTTTTTTTCTGCTTTATTTTCTCCCCAAATTCCCCCCAGTACATAGTTGTATATTTTAATTGTGGGTCCTTCTAGTTGTGGCATGCGGGACGCCGCCTCAGCATGGCCTGATGAGCAGTGCCATGTCTGTGCCCAGGATCCGAACCGGCGAAACCCTGGGCCACTGAAGCGGAGCGCACGAAGTTAACCAGTCGGCTACACGGCCGGCCCCCATGATTATTCTTTTATCCTTTTGAAAGCATCAAGAATAAATCTCAGCTACACCACGACTGGATGGCTTTGGGCACATTACTTAACCTTCCTGAACTTTAATTTTTTCAACTGCAAAAGAAGGCTTCTTCCATTTACCTGCAATGGCTCCCAAGCTTGGGGGTCATCAGCATCAGCTGGGCGGCCTGTTAAGGCAGACTGCTGAGTCCCACTCTATTGGTTCTAATTCAGAAGGTTTGGGTGGGACCTGAGAATCTGCATTTCTAACAAGCACCCAGCTGTATTAGGGTTCTCCGGAGAAAGAGAATCAATAGGTGTGTGTGTGTGTACGTGTACATACATACACCACACAGATTTATTCTAAGGAACTGGCTCATGTGATTGTGGGCCCACCAAGCCTAAAGTCTGCAAGGTAGGCCAGCAGGCTGGAAATTCCAGGGGGAGTCAATGTTGCAGTCTTGAATCTGAAGGCAGTCTGAAATAGAACCCCTCCCTCTTCTGAGGACCTCAATCTTTCCTCTTAAGGTCTTCAACTGATTAGATGAGTCCTACCCAGGTTATGGAGGGTCATCTACTTTACTCAAAGTCTGTTGACTAAACGTTAATCACATCTAAAAAATACCTCCACGGCAACATCTAGACTGGTGTTTGACCAAACAACTGGGCACATTGGCCTAGCCAAGTTGACACTAACATTAACCATCACACCAGGTGATGCTGAAGTCCTGGTGTTTCTCTGGAGCCACTGCCCTGTGGGAAAGTGTTAAAGATAAGTGAGAAGTAGTACTATCATCTGGTTGCAAAAGGTTGTCAATTACAATTACCTCTTCTCTTCCTCTTTAAAGGCCTTTGTATTTTCAATCAACCAGAGAAATCAGGTCTTGACTCCCCAAATATTCTAGTGTGTTTGGGTAAAGAGAATGGGTGTAAAAAATGTACATCTGTAGCTGCTTCCTTAATTCAAATAAGCAATTTCTGGATTAGCCACTTGTTTATGCTACGGAAGCCCTTCCTCGACCTCATATGTATAAAACTCAAGTTTAATTACGGTCCTGAGATCACCATTCCTATCTGACAGGCACAGACACTAAAACAAAGTGTGATTTTCCCATCTACCCCTAAGATTTCTCAAGCCATCACAGGTCTCAATTCAGAAACCTGAATCTCAAAATTAATGCTGGTATTCTGACCAGACACTTAATAATTACATGTTGCATAAACACAATGAATAATTTTGTATGTTGAAAAGTTGTAAAATGATGATATAAATGAAATGCTAATTATTCTCTTTTAAGAGAGTTGTTTCCTACAAGGATTAAATTCTTGCTTTTTTGACACATCTTAAAAATCTGCACTTCGCAGCAGTTAGGAAATAGCAGAATTTGGTTCTGATTTAATCAGATGAGAACTAATTCAGCTTCAGGCCAAAATGACACTTGGTGGAAGAGGTTGGGAAGCTTTCACACTAAATTTTTTTAAAACATAGAAATTTCTTTTACTCTTCCCTTGAACTTTCACTCTGCCTATACGATTCCTGGGTTTTAATTCCTAATTCCCCAAAGGGTAGAAAAAAGCTATCTAATGTATTATAATGTAAGAAATCTTTAATTAAAAAAGGTTTTTATAATACTATAATCAAATGAGCCACTTTTTCAAAACTCTGATTTTGGCAAGGATGACAGTAACATTTATAGGTAGATACAGATACACACACACACAGATATCTATACACACACATATATTTTTTGACCAAAGTCCTATCATATCAACATTTGGATATCCAACAACTAAATTCATTGTTACATATTATGTTTCACAAATTATGCTCCACATAGTTCTCTGTAAGAGGCATTAGAAAAAAAAAATCAATCAGCTGGGGAGAAACTCCAGGTTACAAAGTCTCCTTTATTCTAGAAAGTCTCCGTTGTTTATTATATTCTTACCATGCATTTTGTTAAAATGCACGCGTGCGCATACAAAGTATTTGCTGTTTCCCAAACTTACTTGTTTGTGAACAACTTTTGCTCCCTGCTCAGAGCATCTCTCAGGACTGGGGTTGTCCTAAAACACGCTAGAAAATGGCTTAGAGATGGATTCAGGAAGGACTTGCACTAACAATTCATGGGCTTGCATTTGAGGAAATGCTTGCAAATATTAGGCTCTCTCTGCACCTGAATCAAAGCCGGTGTTGGTAAGGCCAACCCTTCAAGTGCAGGGAGGAAGGAGTCCGGCCTGAACAACAGCTCTGCTGCTTCGCTTTTCCAGCATTCCAGGAAACCTGTTTCCCCATAATCACAAGGATGGCGTTTCAAACGAGTGTAGGCAAATGGAATAGCAACTGCTCAACACTCTGGGGAGAGAACCAATGTAAGATGATAAAAGAAACGAAAATATCAACAGTCGTCATGTCTAGGTTGTTAAGTTACAGTTTTTTTCCTCTTCATGCTGTTCTGGGTCTTATAAATTTCCTAAAATAAGCTATACTTTTCTAATCAGAAAATAAATGTAAATATCATTTTAAAAGGTACTCCAGTGTACTGGCTTCTTGGGGGACCTTTTAACAACAGAAATATTTAAAATGTCATTTTCATCTTCAGAACCAATAGAATACAGAAAACCTAGAACAGAAATCAAAACTAAAACATGAAAAATGACCAAAAAGTGCTAAACGTGCCTTTGTTTTCTCTATCAAGGTATACCAACCGCCCTTCAGCAGTAAAGGAAAACCTTTACTTTCACAAGACACATGCAGCATATACACCAGAAAGCTCTGTTTCTGCCCGACTAGAACTCAGATTCAAAAGAAAAATTCAGCATTATAGCCGGCAAATCACTTCCAGGACAGTTACTTCCGGAATGGTTTATCCGCCTGCGGCAGACTGAAGGATGCACTCTCCTCTCCACAAAAGACACCCACATCCTAATCTCTGGAGCCTGTGAGCGGTACCTTAGGTGGTAAAAAAGGATTTTTAAGATGTGAATAATTTAAGGATCATGAGATGGGGAGATACCTGGGTAGGCCCTAAATGCAATCTCGCATCCTCCTAAGAGGGAGACGCAACACAGACAGAAGAGGAGAAGGCCTGTGGCCACAGAGACAGAAGGTAGGATGATGTGGCCACAAGCCAAGGAATGCTGGGTGCCACTAGAAGCTGGAAGAGACAAGGAAAGGATTCTCCCTTCAAGCTTCCAGGGAGGAGTAAGGTTCTGCCAATGCCTTGATTTTTGGCTCAGAGGAACTGATTTCAGACTTCTGGCGTCCAAAACTGTGAGAGAATAAACTGCAGTTGTTTCAAGCTGTCCAGTTTGTGGTCATGTGTTACAGGAGCCCTTGGACATCAACGCACTGCTCTAGTCTAAAGCAGGCAAGTGGTCTCAACTTACAGCAGGTTGCAGGAGATTCTCGCTCTGGCTGACCGGTTGCTGAAGGCAATCCCCTGCTTGGGTGACAGACCCTTGGCCTGATGTAAGGATGACTGGGACACGGGCTTGCAAGCTCTGGACACAGCACCTTTGAGTTGCACTCTGTTAAAGTGAGTTAACTCTGGGAGACATGAACGCAGCCATGAGAAAACTACCTAGGGCAATGTGCATTTATGATGAAACACGCTATTTCCTGAGATTTTTAGCGTATGTTTGAAATCATCTGCCTGGCCAGGAAATTATGGAAACATGCACCTGACACAATTATATACATATCTATAATCCCAATGTCAAACAAAAAGCCCCACAAATCTAGAAACCAGCAAATGTTTTAAATAGGAAGCAGGTGAGAAGGAGGCATTTCACTTACCTTAGCTATTGATTAAACTTTGAAAGAATAAAACATATACTGTGGAAAATATCAGCAATTGGAGAAAGAATTGCTGTACTTGTAAATCAGATTCATTCCACTTAAGAGTCCCATTACCTCCTAGTAGAACCAAAATTGAAAAGAGGTTATTGCTTTCAAAGGTTTAATTTAAATTTAGGCCCTTCAACAGCAAGTTCAATGATTTATCACACTGATTGAATTCTAATTCTCCTACTATGTTGAACTCTGGAAAGCCATTTCCATCAAACATTAGTACCACTGAGACACACACCACACTCATAGGAACTCCTTAATCATCCAAAAAATAATGTAATTTATATAACGTTTACTTGAACGAGACAGTGTTACTGTCACATCATGATGACAGTAGTGGCACTGTGTACAAGCAGTACGAAGAGGCATGGTACACTTTTTTTCACGTGGCCTTCTAGAAAATCTGGCTTTGTAAAACAATAAAATATTGATGGCATAATGTATTCTAAACATGAAAGAATGATATGTAACTATAGAACACAAAGATAATAATCTAAACAACTCAGTTTTCTTTTTTTTTTTTTGAGGAAGATGAGCCCTGAGCTAACATCTGCGGCCAATCCTCCTCTTTTTGCTGAGGAAGGAGGGCCCTGAGCTAAGATCCGTGCCCATCTTCCTCTACTTTATATGTGGGACGCCTACCAGAGCATGGCTTGCCAAGAGGTGCCATGTCCACGCCTGGGATCCGAACCGGCAAACCCCGGGCCGCCAAAGTGGAATGTGTACACTTAACCACTGCAGCACCAGGCCAGTCCCCTTAATTCCCCTTCCTACTAACCACTCCATGCCACACTACATAAAAGTGGTTATCTCAATGGAAAGTAATGGGAATTCAGATCTGAATGTAGATTAACTCTCAATAAATGTTATGGCAGAGTCTTGCTAGCTGTTCACAAACCATTACCATCTTCCTCATGGAAGTCTAGCTAGACTAGATTTCCCAGCCTCCTGGCCAGTTCAGGTTGAACATAACCAGACTGAGATCTGGCCAATCAAACGCAGGTACAGTGACGCGCATCACTTTCAGGCCTGGCCCATACACCCCCGAGGAGGTGACCCTCCACATTTCAGATCCTTCTGCTCCAGCCTTGGGAGCCATGGGTTAAAGAAGGCTGGCAGAACCATAAAATGGAAGGCATTTGGAGGAATAAACTACTGGCACTCATTTCTTGAAGTAGGTAGCATCAGCTTAACTAATGCAATGGTTTTGATTGATTTGTTAACTTATAAACTGATTCAAATAAAAAAAAATACATTAGCTACTTCACACATGCCAGAAAATAAGGCAAAAAATGACTCAACCTAGAAAACTCAGTGATCAAGGAAACAACACGAGATCCAAAGACACACGGTCCTAAGGCCTATGACTGAAATATGTGCAGAGGTCAGGAATGTTTTCTGGAAATTGAAGAGTGGTGCTAGGGGAACATGAGACGTGATATCCAAGTTGATGCTTAAAGCAGAGGTTGGCAGGAGCTTTTCCAATCAAGGAAAAACCATGTGTGAAAGCCATAAGATGCCAGAGATGGTGGGTCCTGTGGAGAAAGGAATGGAAGCAAGTAGTAAAAGATGAGGCTACACATACAGACAGGGGAGTAATAACCACCAGCTCGGTACTCTCTGCTATACCCTTAAACATCAGTACCACTGACTAATAATGCTAATACCTTTGCTAAGCGGGCTGGACTGTATGCTCAAGGCAATGGAAAGTCACTGAAGGTTTTTATGGCAGGCGCAGACTTAAAACTGTGATTTGGGGAAAAAACACTCACATCTTAAGTAGAGAGAGTTTTTTCCATTTGGAGATGGGTCGTTAAAGAAGGAAAGGAACCAGCAAGAGGGAGATTAAGTTTACAAGCTACTGGAAAGCTACTGAAATTCTTACATCACCAATCAGAGCTTCTACATGTAAGACTTTTAATCTACTTTCTAAAACTTATGCAGGGTCATTGTTTCAAAAACTTTAGTTAGGCAAGTCACTCCCTTATCAATGTAAAAGTTTTATCACTTTTTACATGCTCCTATTATACACTTAACACAGTTTCCACCAGAAGAGGCAATAGATACAAAGTAACATCCCATCTACCCAGAACTCAGCTGTCAAGCAACCACAGCCATGAGAATCGTCCAAAAAGTGACAAGGTCTCTGAGAGGTAGAGCGAGCCATCACACTGGTGACTGGCTATGGACATGGCACTTTTTCCCACAGGAAAGTCCCTTAGAACCTGATTTTGATAGTTAAAATTGTATAGAAATAATATTGTGTGGAAAAGGGAACCACGTAATTTTTTTTAATTAATAGGTTATTTTTTAAAGCAGTTTTAGGCTTACAGAAAAATTATGCACAAAGTGCAGAGTCCCCGCCTCGCACATAGTTTCCCCTATTGCTATATCTTGCATTAATGTGGTACATTTGTTAACATTGATGGACCATATGGAGACATTATTATTAACTAAGGTCCATAGTTTTCACTAGGGTTCACTCTTTGTGTTGTACAGTTGTATGGGTTTTGACAAACACATGGTATCATGAACCCACCAAGACAGAACCATACAGAACAATTTCTCCGCCCTAAAAATCCTCTGTGCTCTATCAATTCACCCCTTCTTTCCTCTCTCCCCCTGAACCCCTGGCAACCACTGATCTTTTTACTGTCTCCATAGTTTTGCCATTTCCAGAACATCACATGGTTGGAACCACACAGCATGCAGCCTTTTCAGATTGGCTTCTTTCACTTAGCAATATGCATTTAAGGTTCTACCACCTTTTCGTGTATCCATAGCTCATTTCTTATCGCTGAATAATTTTCTATTGTATGGACGTACCAGAGTTTGTTTATCCATTCACATATAAAAGGACATTTTGGTTGCTTCCAAGTTTTGGCAATTATGAATAAAGCTGCTATAAACATTCATGTGTAGGTTTTTGTGTGAACATAAGTTTTCAACTCATTTGAGTAAATAACTAGGAGCATGACTGATGGATTGTACGGTATGACCATGTTTAACTCTGTAAGAAACTGCCAAACTGTCTTCCAACATGGCTGCACAACTTTGCATTCCCAACAGCAGTGAATGAGTTTCCATTGCTCCATATTCTCGCATTTGGTGTTCTCAGTGTTTTACTTTTTTTTTTAAGCGAATTTTACATGTGATTTTTTTTTTTTTTTGAGGAAGATTAGCCCTGAGCTAATATCTGCCACCAATCCTCCTCTTTTTGCTGAGGAAGACTGGCCCTGAGCTAACATCCATGCCCATCTTCCTCTACTTTCTACGTGGGATGCCTACCACAGCTTGGCTTGCCAAGCGGTGCCATGTCCGCATCCGGGATCCGAACCTGCAAACCCCAGGCCACCAAAGTGGAACGTACACACTAAACCACTGAGCCATCGGGCCAGACCCTTCTCAGTGTTTTAGAATTTTAGCCATTCTAATAGGTGTATAGTGGTGTATCTCATTGTTGTTTTAATTTGTAATTCCCTGGTGACATATGATGCTAAACATCTTTTCATAAGCTTATTTTCCACCTCTCTATCTTCTTTGCTGAAGTGTCTGTTCAGATCTTTTACCCACTTAATTGGGATGTTTCCTTATTGTTGAGTTTTAAGTTTTTTGTACATTTTGGATACAATTCCTGTGTCAGATATGTGGTTTTGCAAAGACTTTTTCTCCCAGTCTTTGGCTTGTCTTTTCACTCTCTAACAATGTCTTGTGCAGAGCAAAAGTTTCAATTTTAATGGAGTCCAACTTATCAATTTTTCTTTCATGGCTCATGCTTTTGGTGTTGTATCACCAAACCCAGTCGCTTGGATTTTCTCCAAGGTTATCTTCTAGGGTTTTTACCGTTTACATTTAGGTCTATAATCCATTTTGAGTTAATTTTTGTGAAAGGTGCATGATCTGTGGAAAAGACTATCCTTTCTCCATTGCATTGTCCTTGTTCCTAGAGTCAAAGATCCACTGACTGCATTTGTATGGATCGACTTCTAGGCTCTCTGTTCTGTCCCACTGATCTATTGGACTATTCTTTCACCAGTACCACATGTCTTGATTACTGTAGCTTTACATAAGTCTTGAATTCAGGCAGCAATTTTTTAACTTAACTAAATAGGAGAAAACAAGACTTGCCATTGGAAGGTTCAGGGGTAACTCATCACATATATCCAACTTAGAGAGAACAGAGCACCTAGGAGAAGCTCAGACTGTTCCGTCAGCCTGGATCCCAGAGTGAGGACAATGCTGGGCAGAGCCCTCAGCTGACCCGTGATGAGTCTGATGCATGAGTAGGGAAAAGAACTTTAGCCATTATAAGCCCATGAAGTTCAGGTTTTGCGGTTTCTTTTTCAGATTTTATTTTCCCTTCTCCCCAAAACGCCCCAGTACATAGTTGTATATCTTACTTGTGGGTCCTTCTAGTTGCGCTACGTGGGATGCTGCCTCAGCGTGGCTTGATGAGTGATGCCATGTCCACGCCCATGATCAGAACCAGCAAAACCCTGGGCCGCTGAAGCAGAGCGCACGAACTTAACCACTCGGCCATGGGGCTGGCCCCCAGGTTTTTGTTTTTCTAAATGCCATGTAACCTAGCCTATCCCAGGCACAGAACTCTGGACTGGGAACCCCTTCCACAACTTTAATGAAGAAAACTACTTTTGATCTCTGAATCCTTCATCAAGAACAGAACAAATCAGCACCAAAAATTGTCCTGTGAGTGTAGTCACACAACATTAGACATAGGCCTTTGAAGAAGTAGTAAAATCCTCAGCTTCGGCAGATAAAGATAGGGCTTTTATTTGGTAAAAACTCAGAAGTTTCAGGGTATCTGTGCCAAATAAAGAAAGAGGTTTGAGTTTAACCTCAATCAGGCAGGGACTCTTCCTGCGCAACAGGGTGGCGTATGCCTCCGCCCCGCCTTGCAGGGAGGCTGAGAGCACGGCAGGAAATCAGAGCAAAACAGGCGGAGCCACCACAGCACAGCACAGCACACAGACACAGTTCCTTGACAACCAGCGATTCGTTGTGTGTATTCCGTGGAGGAAACCGGACTCAAACCACTGGTAAGCACCTGAAGAGACTCCGCACCTGAAGGAAGTTGTGGTCCGATTTCATTACAAGAGATTGAGAAACCCATGCAATGAAGGCAAGTGATTCCAGAACAGACTTGCGGGGAGGAACAAGAACAGGGCAGGACAATCAGCAGAACACAAAATGAGTAATCAGCCCGGCTCAAGGAGAGACTATCTTAGCCATGGGACACCTGTCCCCACCAGATCCTTTGTGAGCAAGAGCTAAAAGTTTGTATCACCTCCCATCCTCTGTGCTGTATAATTATTGCGCATATTCACATTTTAATACATACAATATGTTTTAATAAATAATAGAGCAGGCGCTGGCAAACTAGGGCGTGTAGTGTAATCCAGCTATTATTATAAATAAAGTTTTATTGGAACACCCCAAGCCCCTTTGTTTATGTACAGCCGTGGCTGTTTTAGCAACAACACAGCTAAGCAGCTGTAACAGAGACCATATGGCTTGTAAAGTCTAGAGTATTTACTATCTGGCCCTTTACAAAGGAAAAGTTTGCCGGCCCCTGCTCTAGAGTATAGATTTAGTCATCCATCAAGTCCTTCGGTTGTCTTCAGGAAATTTCAAGTTTTAAAGAACACTTCCACTATCTTTCTTTTAAAGGCCTATCTGACCACTAACGTCAGTATTCTCAAACTCCGAGAAACTGATAAGGTCACCTGCTTTGAGGAGAGGACTGCAGGGTTGGGGAGACCAACAGCTACTCCTCACCATATTCTTTCTGTTCGTTTTGACTATTTTATCAAAAGCACCCATTAAACTCAATTTCTATGTACATACATATGCATGCACACATTTTTAATTAGTTAATTAAAAATGGTTCCAGTAACTAGATTTATGCAGATTAGAGGTTTTCTTAGGGTTCACTTTATTTACTTCTGCATTTACAACAGTAAAGAAATCATCTTAAGAAAAAAATTTACTGAGTGTTGGAAGAGTGTTTATAAGAGTGAAAATGGGAACCATCTAAATATTCAACTTTCTAAGAGATGACCAAGAAAAAGGGATGGGTTAAGTAAATTGTGGTATATCCATTCAACGGAATTCCCCATCACCATTACAACAATGGATTAGATGTGCATTTATTCACAGGGAGATACGTTCACAATGTGGTATGAAGTGAGAAAAGCTAGACAGTATAATATGAATCTGATTCATATTATAGAGTAGAATCTGATTCTACTGACCCCATTTTAGTTCAAGCAACACATTTATGTGCACATATAGGCACTGAAAACACTGAAAGGATGCACAAAATGTTAAAATTTATGCACTCAAAGAGAGTATGATGTTTTTCTCCTTTTGCTTCTCTGTACTTTTAAAATTTTCAAGAGCGAACAAGGATTCCTTTTCATTATTAAAAAGGAAGAAATTTTTAAAAGATTAGAGTAGAAGGGAGCATAAGGAGATGCTTCTGGGATGCTGAGCACGTTCTGTTGCTGATCTGGGGGCCTATAACACACGAGTGTTCAATGTGTGAAAATTCATCAAGCTGTATACTTATGTGTACTTTTTAGGGTAGATATACTTCAATAAAATATTTCTGAAAAAGATCATAGAGCTCAAAAGGAAAGGAAAAAGCATGTATACACCATCCCTTATAGAATTTCATTCATTCAGTTGGCATTTATCCACTACCTCCCACAGATTGGACCCCAGGCTAAGTATTAAAATAAACATACATGGCATGTACACTTACAGAGCTTGGTGGAGTACACAGGCAATATATGTAAAACCACATACATAACTACATACTTACATGTATGTAAATTGTCAGATTTAATTAAAAGTTCATAAATATTTAACTAAACTAGCTTAAGCAAAAGGGAAATTCATTGGCTCAGAGAATCCAAAGAATCATTGAAAAACAAACTAAGGGCAGAGAAGCATCTAGGCCAGTGGTTCTCAATTGGAGATGATTTTGCCCCACACCCCCATTCCCTGGATATCTGCAATGGCTGAAGACATTTCTGGTTCTTTCACACCTGGAGGAGCACTGCTGGCACCAGGTGAGTAGAGGCCAGGAATGGTACTAGGCATCTTACAACACACTTGACAGCCCCCACAACAAAGAATAATGTGACCCAAAGTGTCAACAGTGCCAAGGCTGAGAAACCCTGACCCGGGCCTTTGTTACTGTGAGTGGTGTGCTGAGCAGAAGCTCTCAGCAGCACCTAAAAGCAGGTCAGAAATTCAGAATCTTGGTCCCAGCCCAGATTATTTAAATCAGAACCTGCCCAAGACCCCAGGTGTCTCTTAAGCACAGCAAGGTTGAGAAGCACTACCCTGAGCTCCTGCAACACCTGGAGTCAGGTAATGACTGCAGGCCAGTGTCTCCCTGCGGAGGAGACCCTACCTCACAGAGGGATCCTGGCCACTGGTGGTTCCTGAGAGTCACACCTCATACCTCCTTCCACAGGCGAGGCGCTGACTCTCTTCCTCAGGTGCTGGGCTTTCCAAATAATAGGTGGCTCTTCTAGCTACAAAGGAAAATAACAGGGTATCATAAGAGACCCACCTGGGTGAGGCGGAATCAGGAAAGCCCACACTGAAAATTTAAGCTGATTTCTGAAACATAAGGACAGTTAGTGAGACAAATTAAGACATCTGTCAAATATTTACCAAGCACCTAGAATGTTCCAGACACTATTCTGGCCCTGGGAAGGCATCAATGAAAAGGAAGAAGTCCTGACCCTGCCCTTGAGGAAGAGCTTCCATTCTACTGGGCAGAAGCAGACAAACATGGAAACAGACAACACGATACAATTACAGAATGTGAGGGATGCTAAGAAGGGGAGGGAAGGAAGGAAGGAATCTGAAAAGGAAAGAATGATGTGATAGAATGCCTACAGCACCAGGACAAGGATTTTAACAAGGCTTCTCCAAATGAGGTAACAACTGAACTGAGACCTGAAGGAAAGGAGTCAGCCAGCACGCAGGGCAGGGCATTCTATGAAGAGGCAGCCATGAAAAGGCCCTGAGGAGGAAGAGAGCTTGGTGGGTCAAGGATGAGGGCAGGGCTGGGGGAGCAAGGTGGGCAGAGAGAAGGACTGGGGATCAGGGGGAGGAAGGGAGTGAGGTGGAAGAGAAAGACACAAAGCTGAGGGTGCAGAACGAGGTAAATGTGGTCCCAGGGATTACATTCATTACAATGACCAACCTTCAGGTAGAAGAGGGGATGTGCACACTGAGGTGGGCTCTGGGCTCCACCATTTATCAGAAGTGTGCTACCTGGGCAGGGTCATGACGATTGCAAGTAATATGAGAAGACATTTTTTAGCAGGCCCACTGCTGGTTTTCGTATGACCCACGACCTAAGAATATCTTTTTACATTTTTAAATGGGTACATTTTTAAATGGTTATATAAGTACCCGCATTATATGCTTGATTCTGCCCTCGGTCCACAAAGCCTAAAATATTTATTAGGTGGCCCTTTACAGCAAAAGTTGGCCAGAGAACTAGCTCTGCGGGCGGCGGGCGCTCAGAAGGGGAGAGCTATCGCTGCCTGTGCTATCACAGTGGTCTAGGTGGACCCCTAGCTCCTGAGGCTCCTCACGGAACACCTCCCAAAATAACCACTTGCCTAACTGACAGTTAAAAGGCAGGCAAGTAACTTTCCAAGAACATACAACTTAACTTAATTCTTGAATTGAACTCCAGACCTCTGTGTTCCCCAAACCCCTGGCCTTTCCGTCTATCATGCAAACTCCACATGATTACCCTTCTATTAATCTTCCTCCAAGCCAGATATTTTGTTCCCTCTCTCTCTGACACAAGACAGTTAAGATGGAACTGAATGAATTCGTATCATGTTGCTCATTGTATGACCAAAAAAGGGGGAGTGAGAAGAGACGGCTGTTTTTGAGGGCAATTTATTGTCCCTCTTTTTTCTTTTATCCCCTTTTCCTATTTTCTACAATAAATGTTACTTTTGTAATAAGGAAAAAAATAGTTATTTTTTTTATAAAGAAAGAAAGCAGAAATAATCAGCCTTACCCAGGGTGTCTACATTGTACTTTTTAAAGACAGCACTATTTTGACAACCAAAAAAGACACTTATGAATACAGCATTACAAATTCAAGATCATGTCTATGAACTTGGCTTGAAAAAAAAAACTCCGCAAAAATACAACCTACCATCTGCACAATGTATTCAAAAATGATTAGCATAGTATGAAAAATAATGCTGGAACAGCAGAATTATTTTTCTTTTTTAAAGAATGCTTCCTGTTCAGTCTTCTTGTCAGACCTCTCCATGAGGTATGAGCGAAGGAGAAACAGAACTCAGGTCAAGAAGATGGCAACAGGACATAAACAAAGATGAGAAAGAAGCATGAAATACCCCTTACTGAAGACGAGGCACTGCTTTAGAAAGCTCACGGAGCCCAAGAGAGGACCTCCATCTGCGTGCACCAACGCTGACAGCGCCCGGGGAAGCCTCCCACCTCTGGTTTCCAGTGTGGAGCCTGAGTCCTACTCACTCTACGTCAGCCATCAAAGCTATCCTGCCATTTCTTTGACAGAAGGACTCTCTCTCTCATGTCACTAAAAGTCAATCAGCAGAGCCTGCAGACACGGAGCCCAGAACGGTGCCTCTCCGATGGCTGGGCAGAGCAGGCTGAAGGCTCAGAGCGCAGCCTTGTGGACATGGGCTCGGCTCCTGCACTAATCAAGGCACAGCCTTGCACAGCTCCCTCCACCTCCCTCAGCCTGAGTAAAAACAGGACTCACAGAGACCTCCTCCACCGCAACACAAGGTCATTCTATGCTTTGGTGATCTTAAATCTGAGGTGGCATTCACATTTATGTAAATATACTCTCTTGTAAACTGAATTTCAAACAATTTCAGTTTTAGGAAATTGTGTCCCAACCATAAATGCCAGGATATTTTTCCCCCAATGAAAAAATCTTAAATGTTTCAAACGTATACCTATTAGAGGATATTTAACACACAGGCGGTGTGCCCCAAAAGCACTCAGGGACACTGCCATCGGCATCCACAAAGCAGCAGGCTGGGTGGGTTTGCTGCTAGCTTGTCAGTGGGCACCAGAGGACGTCTGTCGATGAGTTTCTGTTTGTAGAAAAACTCAGCCACACCAAGAGATGATCAAGAGAACGACCCCCAGCAATGGATGGAGGCAGGTGCTCCAGGACTAACACAGAACTTCACCTCCCAGGGGCCAGCAGACAATCCCTGGAGAAATCAAACGTAAAGAAGAAAACAGGTCTGAGCTACTGTCAGCACACCTCCCCTCCCTCACCTCCCACAGTTTGTCCTCTACCCTCAGGGCAGCCAACGCCCCCATCTGTGTTCCCTGCAACACTGCTCAGCTGGTCCCTTCCAGCACAGAGGAGACACGTCAAGGCCAAGCACAGCAGGAGGCTGTGCTCCTGATCCTCGCTGCTCATCATCTCTACCATGGCTCCAGCTTCAGAAGCTGCCTTAACTGGCTGTTGGAATAGGTCAAGGCCCTAACGCTGGAGAACAAAATGCCTCTTTAACTCTGGCTTTCTTCAGTCTACAGACAGCAAAGACAGAAAACTTCACACCCCTGACAATGGCCCTGCCAAGAGGTGCCTGAGAGTTAGATGAGATGGACAGATGAACCCCAACAAGGTTTTTCAGAGACTATGGAATAAATTAGCATAGGGGTGGCACATCTTTTCTGTAAAAGGCCAGATAATAAATAGTTTAGGTTTAGCAGGCCACACAGTCTCTGTTGCGACTACTTAACTCTGTCATTCTAGGACAAAAACATCTATAGACACCATACAAACAAGTGAGTGTGGCTGTATTCCCATAAAACCATGGGCACCAAAATGTGAATTTCATACAATTTTCACAGGTCACAAAATAGTCTTCTTTTAATTTTTTTCAACCACATAAAAACCATTCCTAACCTGTAGGTCCGACAAAAACAGGTGGGCTGTAGTTTGCCAACTCCCAGATGAGAGAATGAGACAATCGTCACATTCAGCATCCTACTAAGCAGAACGCAAAGCACAGAACCTTGCTTCATAGGCTTGGTCATACTTGATTTATCCCTTTCCCACCCCAAACTCAATCCTTCAAAATACTCCCCCAGTGGGGCCACTCGTCTCCACCTTCCTCGTCTCTGCTCCCACCACCTGATTCCACCTTATCTCGCACAACTCTCACACCTTCAGGTAGCCTCCACACAGCACCAAGAGTGCTGGGCTTTGAAAGGAAGCGGAGTGGAGTCACTGCTTGTTTAAGCTCCTTCAATAGCCCCCACTGCAATCAGAATAGGCTCCAAACTCCTCACCAGGACCCGCAAAGGCTCTGCCTTTCTCCCCAACCTCATCTGTGCTCCTCTCCTTGTCTTTGACCCTGTGTGATGGTTAACTGTATGTGTCAACCTGACTGGGCCACGGGGTACCCAGACACTTGACCAAACATTATTCTGGGTGTGTCTGTGAGGGTGCTTTGGCAGAAGATCAACATTTGAATCAGTAGACTGAGTAAGGCCAATTGCCCTCTGTATTAGTCAGGGTTCTCCAGAGAAACAGAAAAAATAGGAGATATATGGGAGACCGGGGCGGGGCAGTGAAAAGAGATTTTCACATATTGAGGTATATGGGGTAACTATTCCAGTTCAAAATTGATTCTGCTTGAACTAGAAAGCCTGACTTATACCCTATCAAACACACATTGTACATCTGCTTATCCATTAAAGTAAGGAATCTCGGGCCGGCCCCGTGGCCAAGTGGTTAAGTTCAGGCACTCCACTTTGGCGGCCCAGGGTTTCGCTGGTTCGGATCCTCGGTGAGGACATGGCACTGCTCATCAGGCCACGTTGAGGCGGCGTTCCACATGCCACAACTAGAAGGACCCACAACTAAAATACACAACTATGTACTGGGGGGATTCGGGGAGAAAAAGCAGAAAAAAAGAAAAGATTGGCAACAGTTGTTAGCTCAGGTGCCAATCTTTAAAAAAAAAAAAAAGTAAGAAATCTCTCTTGAGATAAAGGATGCAGACTTCCCCTCCAATGCCCTATTGGTAACAACACCATATTGGTAACAACACCATATTGGTAATGCCTGGATTAGTCCCTTTCCTGGCATCATGGTCCCGTTGACCTGCTAATTTGCAACTGAATAACTCTTTGAAAATGTATCCTGGCTGTGTTTAATGTATCTTCTTTGTTCTAAAAAGATATAAGACTGTACTGAAACTCATGCTTCTCTGGAACGCCTTCTAAGGCCTTCCTGGGTTATAATCCTCACTTTGGCTCATAATAAACTCACTCCAATTTTGATTTATAGGTTGGTTATGGATTATTTGCGTCGACAGCAGGGGGAGAGAGAGAGAGAGAGAGAGGGAAAGGGAGAGCGAGAGAGAGCGAGAGAGCAAGAGAGCATGAGATTTATTATAAGGAATTGCCCAGCAGGAATAAGGGCTGGGGAATCCCAAGATCTAAGTCCCAGTCAAGGGCAGAAGACCAATGTCTCAGCTCAGCAGTCAGGCAGAGAAAGAGCAGGAATTAAACATCTATCTATCTTTTTGCTCTATTTGGGCCCTCGGCAGTTAAATAATGCTCACCCACTCACCCACCTTGGTGAGAATGTGATCTTCTTAGTCCACCAATTCAAATGCTAATTTCTTCTGGAAGCACCCTCGAAGACACACTTAGAAATAATGTATAGTCAGCTATCTGGGCATCCCATGGCTCAGACAAGTCGACACATAAAATTAACCGTCACACCCTCCCTAATGCGGGTAGGCCTCATCCAATCAGTTGATTTTACTGACCCCCCCCCCCCCCACCGTGAGTAGGAGGGACCACCTGCTGCCTGACTTTGAACTGAGACACCAAGTTCTTCCTGCCTTCAGACCTGCTCTCCTGGGTGTGAGTCGGCTAGCCTGCACACCGGAACTACACCATCAGCTCTCCTGGGTCTCCAGAATGCTGACTCATCCTGCAGATCTGGGGACCTGCCCACCTCCATAACTGCATGAGCCAACTCCTTATGAGAAATAAACAAGTATCCCCCCACACACACACCCTATTGGTTCTGCTTCTCTGGAGAACCCAGACGAACACAGCCATGAACTGTCACACTTTTTCTCTCTCACTCAAACATAGAATGCTCTTTCCATATTTGGGCCTTTGCATGTTTCTTTTCTCTGGAATGTTCTTCACACTCTTTTTACGACTATTTTCTTAGTCAAGTCTCAGCTTAAATGTCTCCTTTTCCTCTAATATTCTTTGAAAAATAGCTTCCTCTCACCCTCTGCCAATGATTTTCTCAGTCTGTTTTTGTTCCCTTCAAAACATTTATCACCATTGATAAATCAATGATCGCTTTGATTATTTACTTATTCATATTTTTTTACTTATTCACATTATTTTATTTACTTATTCACATTATTCATTTTTATTATTTACTTATTCATTAGGGCAGGCACCACGTCTGTGCCTTTCACTGTATCCTCGGGCCCCAGAGCAGAGCCTGGCATAGCATCTACCTGTTTTTTTTTTTTTTTTTGAGGAAGATTAGCCCTGAGCTAACTGCTGCCAATCCTCCTCTTTTTGCTGAGGAAGACTAGCCCTGAGCTAACATCCGTGCCCATCTTCCTCTACTTTATATGAGGGACGCCTACCACAGTATGGCTTGCCAAGCGGTGCCATGTCCGCACCCGGGATCTGAACCGGCGAACCCTGGGACGTGCGCACTTAACCACTGCGCCACCGGGCTGGTCCCTACCATTTTTTTTTTTTAAACATTGGCACCTGAGCTAACATCTGTTGCCAATCTTCTTTTTTTTTTTTCCTTTCTTCTTCTCCCCCAAAGTCTCCCAGTATACAGTTGTATATTCTAGCTGTAGGTCCTTCTAGTTGTGCTATGTGGGACACTGCCTCAGCATGGCCTGGTGAGCGGTGCCACGCCCTTGCCCAGGATCCAAACCAGCAAAACCCTGGGCTGCCGAAGTGGAGTGGCACAAACTTAATCGGCCATGGGGCCAGCCCCCACAGCAAATACTTTTAATCAATACTGTCAAATAAATGAATAGCCTGGAGTATACATCCTCTTGCCCTCATCCTTGGGTCTTCTATCTGCTTTATTAGGAAATGATCCTTGTATGAACAAAAAGGATCTTGGTGATGATAAAGGTCCCCCTGATAAACTGATGCTCGTTCCTCTGTACCACTGTGAAGTCCTCTGCCATCTTTACGTTGTTCCTGCTCTCTGGACCCATCACTGAAATGGGACCTGCTCTTCCAAGGGGCTATGTCTTAGTAGTTAACGGGGTATTCACATTGGTGATGCAGGTTAACAATGAAGTCACCAACTCACGTAATTCACAGTAGGGACTCTCTCCCCCACTGCCAGGCTATATGCAGCTCAAGATTCTGGTACCTCCAGTTCCCAGCACCTAGTAGGGTCCTAAAGGTTTAAGCTGAATGAATCAACTTATCTATTCGATTTCCTCATTCACTCAGCAGCTTCTCTGGAATCAGCAAGCAAGGGTAGATCAACGGCGGGGGAGAAAATTAATGGGTACAAGCTTTAACAAGAGGAGTCTTTGCTTAGAAAAGTAGGATTTCAGAGCTCATCGGCTTACTGTCACCTTTTGCTCATAAAAATTGTCTCTGCTCTATGATCTATGGCTAGCTTTGGCAGCTTCCACCCAGTCAGTGCTTGCTTTCCATTCTACCCACTGGCCCATGAGATCTCATACCTCCACACAGCACAGAATGCAGAGTGAAAGCAGGATGGGTGTTCACTGGTTTGTTTGTGGTTGGTTAGCAGTGAAGGCCACGAGCTTCTAACTGTTGTGGTCCGACATCCTCTGAGCCTCTCTCTTGCTTCACAAACTGCAACGGAAAGAACATCTTTAATTTAGGTAGAACAATCTGATCTCAGGGCACGCTACATCTTAATTGAAGATAAAATAACCTGTCAGTACTAGTTAGGTGAGTGTGTCTCTATATACGTGAAAGTCCCCAGCGAGGCCAAGCACAGTTATCCGAAAGCTGCCGGCAAGTGCGGGAACTGGGCCCTGGGAAATCTTCCTTTGCTAGAACTCCTCTGTCACAGGGGAAACCAGAGACCCTCAAAGATCCTGGGTCCAGTATGCACCTGGGATAGTATTCTGCTCACCTAGTCCTCGAATGCAGAACAGGTGATTGGTGTGTGAAATGTGCTCATTTCCTGCACACCGATTTTCTTCCCAAGTAAGAAGACCCCTTGGCCCTGCTCCACTGAGAGAGACTTAATTCCTTCACTTTTGCAGTGTGAATGTCATGCTGCAAAGGGATAAGCTTTGGAAAACCAAAGCACTTATTTTTATACCTGCCTAACTTTCTGGTCACACAGGCCAATGGGACTATCAGTAGCAATGCCTCCCCAAGATCTCTTGACAAAGATCCTTGATTTCACAGTGACTTACATCCGGGCACTTCCTCTCTGAGTTTAATTCTCCTCAAAAAGCAGCATCTTGAGGAGCAAACTTCAAAATAGCAACCAGAGGGAAGCAGGCATTCTTCTCTTCCAGCTCCAGAAATCACTAAGCAGGCTGTTCACTTTCCAACTCTCTGATATAACGTTGGGGTGATATGTCTATCACATGACAGTAAGAACACCAATTATGTGGGTCACACTCTAAGGTGATTAAGTGCTGGCCAGCAAAGCCAGATCTGCCTTTGAGTCAACTAGAAATACATTTTCCAGCCTTGCATTTTTACAAGGCAACGCAGTTCAGTTTGTATTCAGTTCTTTTTATACAATACTTCTTTATTTGACTCAAGGTATGCATTTGTAAGATATTGCTAAAAACCACAAAGGGAAGGAGGGCAATAATCGATCCTGCAACTCCTAAAGCTTTATTTCCACAATACACGGTAAGTGCTGGAAATGAAGGAATGTCTCAATTTGCCCGAAAACCTCCAACATGGCTTTCTAATAGGCAAGACTGCAGTGTAAAAGCATTCCTCAGCATTTGACTAGCGAAGACTCCCACAGCTGCTAAGATTAGGTTTCTAGCAGGACTTGCCCCTCTCTCTGCCGCATGAGTGAGAAACACAATGGTCTCAGCTTGACTCCAACTATACTTTATTCCCTGAACTTACATTTGGTTTTCTTTAGGATAGAGCTGATTAAAGTCTATACAACAGTAAAAAATAATGACGATGGCATGAATATTCTTTCTGAGAAACTGCTGCACCTGAGTAGACCACTGGTACCAAGTGGGATACCAAGAACGCAGGGCCACAAAAGCTGAGGAACGTAACAAGAAATGTCCATCCTAACAATCAGGAGAGGGCGGCATTTCTGAAGGTGAAATTCATTAAGTGGGGGACGAAAAGTTCTCTCTGAGCAAATAAGTACAGAGTTAAATAAAAGTTAGATGGAATGCTTTTCTGCAGAATTTCTGAGCCTTTAATATTCCGATATGTATTCTGAATCTTCTTAAATTTTTTACCACTGAATTATTTTTCATAAAGTGCAACGTTCTGTAGGGCTAGTGTTCCATGAAATAAACTTTTGGAGTCTCTGGAATAGGCCACTTAAAAGTGTCAGAAATATTTTACTATCTTCCCTATAACACATACATTCTTCACTCTTTCCTATACCTTTACGATCGTGAGGAAAATTCACACAGTGCGATGTAAAATACAGTATTACATTATAAAATAGATAAAGGACAACGAATATGCTTCAAAATGCTCATTGGCATTATGCCTTGTATTTCCTACTTGGCTGATATTGCGGACAATTCTGGTATGAGCCTTTTCTCCAAAGCACACGGCAATTTGAAGAAAGCATGAATGAACAGAACGAGGGGCTGCGCAGACGTGTGACTGCCACATCTGTTAGCAGTGCACTGGGTGGACCTTCTCCTGTCACTAGATAGACTCAGAAACAATGACAAAGAATGCAGTTCCTCCAGGCAAATGAGATGGAGGTGCAAATTAGAATCACACCTCCAGTCTCATTTTGGTATCACTTCTTCTGGATAAACAACACTCACTCTCACTCTCCTCCTCATGGCAAGTAGCCACCGTTAATGCTTGCATTAGGGATCAGTCAGAACAAATTACAGTTGAGCCTCACATGGCGCTGCAGGAGGCCGTGCGGGCCCCAGCGGAGCACCGACTTAAGCTGGGCCCATTACCAATTTTGAGATAACTAGCATTGGGGCTGAAAGGGCCCCTGTGCCTCAGCCACATGAAGTGGTTAAAATTCTAATAGCCTAAGTCGTATCTCAGTATTTCTGTGTATGGTAGTTTATTACTCTCTGTGGAGAGCAGCAGTGGGTAGTGGCTTGCAGAATGGGCAATTTTAATCACCAATCATTTTCAAGAACACAAGAGATCAGTAGCACTCAAGCGTGAAAGGTTCCATATAAGGGGAAACTGCCTAGGTGGATTAAAAGCACAAATAGATTTCACGTCCAGATGATTGTGTTAGATGCTAAACTTTCAGGATGTGGAGAATATCTACAGACCATGAGCCACCCAAAAAAAACCACGGCGAAGATGAGGGAAATACAGACTCTGGACTCACTCCATCCATGAATTTGCCCCATCTAATGGGAGGACAGAAGAAAAGCGAGTTCCGTAACCTGGATCGTACAATGGCTGGTTTACTAGTTACTCAAGTGGGGCAAAGAGCACCTTTTCTAGTGAAACACATAGGTGGACTTGAAAAAAAGTCTACAGAATCCATGCAATCAATCTCTTCTAAAGAAAAATCAAGTAAAATAAATTCTTAAGAAACTTCTAAGAATCAGCATAGCTAGGTATAAATATGAGAAACAAGTACTATTAAACATTCTTTAAATGAAACAAATTCAGATGAACTCATTCATCATCAGCTTTGCTACATTTCAGGCATATTACTTACCTAGGACACCTCTAAGAAGTTTCCAGAGTGATCCTGACATTCCAGGATGGGAGGGAGGAATTAAGATGCTTTGATATATGGAATCAGATGATTGTCCCAGATCTGGGAACAGGATTCATTATATAATTTAGATTAACACGAGGGGATTTCTGTTTTTTAAAGCTTCAGTGCATAATTGTGTATGCTAGTTGCTAGTTTATTTCTCCATGTGCGCTGCTGCCACAGTACAACAACTGACAGACAGGTGGTGTGGTTCCATGACCAGGCAACAAACCTGGTGAGAGCCCCAATTAACCACTAGACCAGTAGGGCTAGCTCAGAGCGGGACTTTTGACATGGCTTTAATCCCAAGTAAAACATGGATGGGTTTGGGATGGTTGTAGAACTCTGCTTCATAAGGCTCCTGTTGCTAAGTTTCAGGTATCTGCCAGCTCTTTGGGAAGTACAGGACAATAATTAGAATCCATCATTTGGATGTCCCGTCATTCATACACCTTGGGGAACCTATTAGTATAGGTGTCCTCTCTTATTACAAGAAATTATTACCGGAAGAGCTCCTCATAATCCAATATTCACACTGCTTTAGTAGTAGCACTCAAAAATGGCAGCTGTCATGCACCAACTGCCACACTGAGAACTGGATATGCATGATCTACCTTACCCCTCAAATCTGTAAGGTAGGTTTCAACATGCTTATTTTACAAATGAGGAAGCTGAGGCTCAAAAGGTGAAATAAACTGCTCCGGGTAACAGAACCAATAATTACACGCTACAGATTCAATCCCAGGCTGTTTGACTCCAATAAGCATGTGCAGATCTTTATGGAAAAACTACTAGGTACAGCGGGGGAAAAACAGATGAGTAAATCAAGACATACGCTGTCAGTGAGGTTAAAACCTAGTGGAGCCACGTGTGAGAACCAATAACCATGATACACTGCAACAGACCTCAGGCTGAGGGGGGAGAATGCAGAAAGCGGCTTTTGAATTGAAGCGTGAGAAGGGGAAAAAGTTCCCTTTTCTTAATGAAATCCTATTCCTCCTTCCAGGCTCATCCGAGTTTGATAAGTGAGACAAGGGCATTAAAATGCAGGAAAAAATGTAAGGGGAAAACACAAAAAATGAAGCACACACATTAGCAAAATTGCAAACTATCCAGGTTGGCTAAGATATAAGTCCAAGATAGGAAGTATAAGGTAAGACTAGAAAGCAAAGATTGGGCCAGTTGTTCAGAGAGATGCTTTGGAATTTGATTTAACTCTTCCACATCACTGCCAAATTCCATCAACATCTACCTTTGTGCTTTCCTGCAAGCCTCCTCCTTCCACTCCCACAGGCATCTTCCCTTCCTCTCACTCGGCCTAATGCAAAGACAGCTTAGGCTCCTAGTCCTCTTCCCTCTGTCCTGATTATTCAAATATAGCTCAGATTACCCTACCATTCCTCACCTGCAAACCTGGCCTCATACAGAGCATTTACGCAATTGCCTAACTTGGTCCCAAGCTTGTCTCTTGCTCCATCTCTCTACATCCTTTACACCTGTTAAGCTTAATTTAGGCCTCTTCCCAAATAGCTATAATGGCTTTGATAATATACAATTAACTCATCTCCTCCCCAACCCTGTTTCTCCCCCACTGCTCCCCATCTTAAAAAATAAGCAACTGAATGGATGGCAAAACCAAGTTAAAAATCTCATCATCCAAAACTACCTTTCCTTTGCTCTATTCTGAATATAATTTCTTTTTTTTTTTAAACATTGGCACCTGAGCTAACAACTTGCCATTCTCTTTTTTTTTCTTTTTTCTCCCTAAATCCCCCCCCCCCCCCAGTAGATAGTTGTATACTTCTAGTTGTGGGTTCTTCTAGTTGTGGCATGTGGGACGCCGCCTCAACATGGCCTGATGAGTGGTGCCATGACTGCGCCCAGGATCCGAACCAGCGAAACCCTGGGCCACGGAAGCAGAGCACGCGAACTTAACCACTTGGCCATGGGGCCAGCCCCTGAATATAATTTCTTAAAAGGTTCTATAACCACTAATTCCTAATTGGACATATTTTAGGACTGGATACCATCCTCTCTCATTTTCCTTATAGCAATGGTCTAACTGATCCTGCTTCCAATCTTACCCTACTCCTAATCCATCATCCGTATTTTTTTCCAAAATTACCACATTTGATCACATCGCTCCCCTGCTTAAAACTCTTCAAGGGATCCCACTAGCCCTTGAAAAAAAAGCCTAATCCTTCTAACAGGGTGTATAAAGTTTATCAAGATCTGGCCTCTGTCCATATCTGTAAGCCTCACCTCCCACTCTTCTGCCCTTGTCCCCCTGCTCGAGTTAAAATGAACTACTGGCAAGTTCTTAGACTCATATACACTCTTTCTCACCTCTGGATGAGCACACAGCTTCACACGGCATGCCTCTTCTCCGCTGCTGGCCGCTGCACCCAGCTAACTCCCACTCATCTTTTAGAGCCTCAGCTTCTCTCCTACTTCGGCCTGGAAGACAGATCTGTCTCTTCATGTCTCAGTGAGGCGCTCCTCCTTCGTCCCTCGCCATTCTGCACTGCAATCGCCTTTCTGTCTTTCTCACTCATTATCTTGAGCAGCAGAGGATCTCATCATTAAATCCCCGCAATCTCACGCATGAAAAAATAAACTATTTTCCATAATAAGCCAATACTACTGTAGTTACTCATGTCGGTATATTATTTACTCATTTGCCACAACTCTCTAATTCTGAAGAAAATACTAAAGAAAAAACTACATATGCACATCATTTTCCCCATTCTCCTCCTTTTTACTTCCTCTCTTCTTAGATAACAACATTAGCTACTGGTCCCTTTGAGGACTTCACAAACATCTATCAGTACAATTATACAATAAGCGAGTTAACACACAAATCAGAGTATAACAAGCAACAAGTCCAGGTACCAGTTTTCATGAGACTACTACATAAACTCTATTAATATCAACTAATGATGCCTAGAAGCTTACAGTTCACTAGACCAGGAATAAGACGAGAGAACATAAGCCGGTATTCACCCCTCCATCTCGCTTCAGTGCCTTATTTTCTTCATTTCTCACTCATTCTTCTCTGCTGTCTGAAAGTGAATTCTCCTAGTGAAAACAAGCTCTCAAGTGCCTAAGGCACTGTGGGTAGGAGAGGATCCCAAGTATCTCCAACACTGAGATGTTTAAGGGGAACACAAGTAGTTGCCCAACTGTTTGACTCATCCAGTCAAAAGAAATTAAGTCTTAAAACCCATGCATAAATACTGCCTTTCAATCACCTAGCAAAGAAGTTAGTACCTCTCCCTACCATATATTCCTGAGCACAAATGAAAAAGCAAATCCTGCACATGTCTAATGAGGCATTGTCTCTTTAAATTGGGTAGTGAAAGCAGAACTTTCAGATGGGCACAATTACAACCCCACCCCACGGAGAATGAAGAGAGAGGAAATGATGCAAAATAATGCAGAACTATTTGACTGGTATTCACATTCTAGCTTGTAAACAATTTCTAATTCACTTGCCTAGACAGTTAGCCATCAGTCTGGATGTAAAGAATTGAAACACAACCAAGAAACAGGAAGCATCAGTTCTGTGACAAGAGTGTTTATTTTGGTGGAGCACATCTGCAGCTTTTTCCCCCTCAATGTATCCTTTCAGAGCCAAAATGGGGAAGGAAACAAAGTTACCAGGTCTAAATCCATCACTGTGATTGTGATAAGCTGAACCACCCACAGCATCTTTAGAAGGACGTTATCAGTCTCATGATGAAGAACTCCAACCATATGGGGGCCAAGACGAGAAGTAAAGGAACAGTCTATTCAACATGATTGACTTTATTCCGTATACCCAACCATGTCCAGGACTGAGCTAGTCACACTCAGTTTAGAAGCAGCCTATCTAAGGGGATGTGTTCAGACTGATGTTCAAAGGCATCTGGTGTTCTTCTGGGAGTACAACATCAGCATAGGATCTTCTTGGTGTCATCTTGTGTTGATGATGAAATGACTTCCAAATAACCTGAACTGTAAATAAACAGTGAACACTGTGGAGGCGGAAGGCAAAACTACCTTAAAAACCTACAAATCCAAGGGTATAGACTTCACAAAAACAGCCTTCACTACACTCCATGAATCCAAATCCATTGATGGAAAAATCTCCCATGTATATTTAACTCTTGTGGTCTAGAATGGGGTCAACAAACTACGACCTGAGGGCCAAATCTTGCTGGCCACCTCTTTTTGTATATAAAGCTTTACTGGGACACAACCATAATCACTCCTTCATGTTATTATATATGGCTGTTTTTGTGATACAACACATGAGTTGAATAGTTGTGACAGAGATCATATGGCCTGCAAAGCCATGTTACCTGGCTCTTTACAGAAAAAGTTTGCTGATCCCTGGTCTAGAATAACGGATCATTCACCAATCCCTGCTCTACAAAACCAGGTTCTGGATCAAAATTATTTAATCTTGATTCTATAATTCCTTACTTAAGACCCCAGTCTGAAGGCTTGAGTTGGCCCAAAGACAGCCCAACCCTCCACTTGGAAACACTCTAGGAACGGGTCCAGGTGGCAACCCTGCAGATCTGAACAGATGCCTATTCTTCTTCTGCCCATGAGACAGATGGTCCTCAGAGAGGAGAGAAGAATTAGTCCATGAGAGAGAATTCTCTGTGCAGCACTAATTTTGGAAATGCATCCCTGATCCATCTGGCCAGAAAGGATTCCTTAGGAGTACCTTCGCCATTTGAATTTGCTTAACATTCAGGAGGGGAATCCTAGATAATGAAGGCTAGAACTTCAGGTATTTGCTCTCTGTCAAAATGTCGGTAAAGCATTCCAACTCTGCCCTTGAGACAAAAATCTCAAACAATTCTAAGGACAGAAGATGACTATAAAGATAAAGACAAGAATAGCTAACCACTCATTTAGAGACTCCATTTCAAAGAATTTGTTGACTCCTGACAGTAAATAATCCCTCGGGTGAGGAAAATAATACCCAGATATTTGTGCCACGTTCAGAAAGCAGGAGGAGTAATGTTTACTTTCTGACCTGTCAACAGTAGCTCTCCACCGATACAGCAACGTTTCTCCTTCTCATTAACCACTCTAACTCATCTTTGATATTCCGACCTTGTCGTTCTAGAGTTTTTCTCACTGAGTAACAAACCACATATTTGCAGTTAATTAACTCAGATCTGATGTTTCTCCCCATTTCATCCCAAACAGCGTGCAGCAGACATTCGGTCTGTTCCGTCCATAAGTAAGGAGGAGACAAAATTAAGAAATGACAAAGAAGAAACGTTAGGCATTAAGAAACAGGGGTTGGGGGCTGGCCCACGGCACAGTGGTTCGCATGCTCCCCTTCAGCAGCCTGGGGTTCACCAGTTCGGAACCTGGGCACAGACCTAGCACTGCTCAGCAGGCCATGCTGGGGCAACGTCCCATATAGAAGAACAAGAAGGATGTACAACCATATATTCAACTATGTACTGCGGCTTCAGGGAGAAAAAAGAAGAGAGAGGACGATGGGCAACAGGTGTTAGCTTAGGGCCAAACTTCCTCGCCAAAAAAAAGAAACAGGTGTTAGAAATAGGAGCATTAAGGAACGCAATGGCAGACGGATTCTTTGCCTTCAGTCTCAGTCAACAGGTTTTCAAGTCTGACAGACTCAGGTTTAAGTCCCAGCTCTACCACTTACTCTCTGGGTAATCTCAGGAGTCCTCATTTATAAAACGAAAGAACCGAGTGACCTGGGGAGTGATCATAAGGATTGAATGAAAATGCATATAAGTCATTTACTAGTGCCTGGTCATAGTTTAAGTCCTCAATATGTCCTTAACATCCAGGACTGAGCAAGGTTCCTAAGAGCATAGTGCTGTTAGAAACAGAAACAAAGGTGGACAAAAGAAGAGGTCACGGGGAAAGATAGCCTTCCTGACTTTCGTCTAAGTCACATACTTGGAGACAAAGGAAAAGGCTTAGTAGAAAAGATGTTTTCAGGTTCTACACCCACTATTCCTATCGTTAGGAATACTAAAACAACTCCCACCTTTGAAGTGTGTTTAGTCCCAAACCCTCTGTGGGGTTACCTGAAAGCCTGACACAGCCACCCAACACTGCCTCACTCAGGTGCAACAGCAAGGGAAAGAAGCCGCCGCCCCAAAGCACTGGAGGCCTCTACAGATGATGCCGCGCCACATAAATTAATCAAGGGATAATGACATGCCCAGTCTTATGTAGGCACTGAATGGGCTGTGAAAGAAAGGGCTCCTTCTACAAAGAAAGTATAAGTAGCTGTAACGTTAACGAAAATATTATCACTGACCCTGAGGTGGTGAAGCGCTTAGCTTCAACTTAGTCTTAACAAGATTTTCTTAAGAACATTAGTTATTTGTTTACAACGCCTAACTCAGTATTTTTCTAAAATTGTTAACACTTTCTACATGAGATCCCAAAACACAGGTACAAAACATAGGAACAGAGACAACGAACAAATAACAAACCAAGGAGCAAGAGTTGATTTTAAAGCAAACCAGGCTGGGGACAAAAATGACAAAGGGCTTTATAAATGAAAATCAATACCTGAATTGTATCCGGAAGCAAAAGGGTGGCCAGGACAGACTGTAGAACACAGCTGCAAAGACATCCAGCCGTTGTGAACCCCAGAGCTCACCTCTGGGGAAACCCTGGAAGCAGTGAGATTATTCCACTCCTCTCACCAGATGCTTCTCTTCTGCCAAGCTCCACGGGTTTAGGTTACGTCTGAGCTCACTTTCACCCATGGTACGAGCTAATTACAAAGAATCCAGAAATGTGGAATGAACTGGGAATACTGTAGGCTGCTTTAACAAACCTTAGCACCATCTGCTGAAACATTAAGATGCTTATTTAAAAAGTTGGCTGCCAGAGAAGGAGGTCACAGCCCTGACAGTGGGGAAGTTCTCTTTAATAATTACTTCTTACTTCTCTTTCTTGTACACAAGCGGTAGGGCACTGATCCAAGGGAATGGTCCACAGATAAAACACCATCTCTGCTTACCTTTTTCTCCTGGTCCAGGCACCAGCAGGAGAAAACCTGGAGAGCATTGGTCATCAAAGGAAAACGATATGGTCAAAAAGACTGTGGCATGTTTGTGTATTTCAGCAAACAAGTTATTTGGGAAAATATACAGGAATGGCGTTAAAATCCCTTTCTTTTTTATAACTTGTTGATAGAGAGACAAAGTGCACATGTACTTAAGGAGACATCATATAAATATGATTTTATCCTGATACAATCATCCCTCAGTAATCTGAGACTCAGGGGTTGGGGGCTCCCTTTGTACGCTGTATTCCTCTCTCGAACAGGAGCAGATGAAAACAGGCTCAGGTTTGTGGACAAAGATCAAGCCAACAGTCCAAGTTCCAGTGGCTTAGGGAAAGGAAAGGAAAGCCAAGCCTTGTGTGATTTAATGTCACCGTTATAGCAGAACTGGACAAGAACTGGACAATGATAGCCCTGGGACTTCATACTCTCCCAGCAAAGGGAAGTATATTTATCAGTCTCTGAGTGATAATAATGCCAACAACAATGATAATAGTAACAATAACAACTAACATCTTCAGAGCACATAACATGTACTGGGCACTATGCTAAGGGCTTCATCTTTTAGATATTAATTCTTCCAACACTCTAGGGCAGGTACTTTTATCTCATTTTATAGCGGAAGAAAACTGATACTTACAGAGGCTAAGGACCTTACCCAAGGACTCATCAGCTAGCACTGAGCAGAGCTGGCATGGAAGCCATGCTGTCTGTGTGCACTCGTAACCACTGTTACCGGGCCCGTGGACAGGGCCTCCAGTAGGCCAGCTTAAAGAAGGGCACATCCTCATGAGGATGTGAGTGGTGATGGGGAAGATGAGGATCTTACAAGAGTCCAACAACGTGCTTCACGGGGACATAAGTGGAGCCAAAGTAACTAGAGGGACTTCAGGCAGCACCAGTTCAAGAATCTTCACTCTTGTCTGCAACAATTACTGGGACTCTGCTATCCTGCCCATCTGTTTCTCTGCCCTCTACCAACTCACTCCCACTCTAACTGGCCCAAGTCACTCACTGGCCAGACTACAAAGTGGCTCTTCTTGCGTCAGATACCAATAGGCCAATTAGTGGCAGCAGGGACAAAGGCCTGGGCTGCAAGGGCAGCTGAGGCCACGACTTCAGCACGAGGTACAGGAGCGGCAGACAGCTGTGGCCGGGCTGTGAGCACGGCAGGCTCCACGCTGCTCATGTCGTACCGAAAGCAACCTGCAACCTTCCTTGGAAACTCCTCACGTTTTGGCATTTACAGAGATTATTTATACCCAAAAGGGCACATAGGATTATTTCACACTCTCAGCAATCTATTGACTATACAGATGAAAACGACGTTCACGAAGAGTTTTCCTACTAATAAGTGCAAAAAGGACCAACAAAGACACACTGGTAACTTGAGAAGGGCTTTCCTCCCTCTTCTTCACTTTGTGTTGTTTCAATGCCCTGTTTATCAGAATTAAAAGGTGCATGGGTTCTGATTTCCACTTACCAGCAGGCTGGTCATTTCTCATCATTACGTAGAGGGGTGGCTCCAAGCTTAGCTCAACCATCTGTCGTCCCTCACAAGCCTGAGGGATTCACAGCAGGACCAGGAGAGTCTGCCAACCTCTCAAGCAGGCTCTCAGGGCAGGGTCAACAGTCACTTCCCAAGCCTGGGTTGATGAGACAGGAAGCATAGACCCGCACACATGACTACATAGAGCCAGACATGCAGATCTGATCGGTCATAACAAAAGCAAAGTAATCCCACAGGAAGGGAAAACCCTCCCCACAACGTTCACCATCAAAGTCACAGGTGTTCACACTGGACACCACCTTCAAACTCCAAACGCTTCTCGAGCAAGGAGGTTAAAGAGGCTCTTTTGGTAAATAAAACCTCCTTTTTATGCAAACAAAAATTAATGAAGTAAACATTATAAGCTGCAACGTAAGTTGAAATATCAACAAACTTTTATAGCGAGCATGATCAATCCACCGGAAAGAATACTTAACTTTAAAAAGGGCAGGGCATTTAAAAACTTCTTCCTAAAACAAATAAAGCTCTGAAGACACAGGTATTGAAGATGATTAGATCAGATCCCAGCTATTAACACACTGCATCCCGGTGGCCCTCTGCAGCAGACAGCTTCCTGTCAGTTTGTAAAGGAGCAGGGGGGTGGAGGGGCGCGGACGTAAAGGTGTATTTTACAAGCCTTTTATGAAATGTTACAATCCTGAGATATTCTGCTTAACAACCGCTTCAGCCTCTTTTAAATACACGTTTAACAAACGGGTAGAACTGGCACGAGAAAGCCTATCAGGTTTGGAGTCAACGTTAAGCGTCTGATCAGAGGCTCTGCCATTTGCGAGCCTTGTGAAATTCAGGAAGTCCTTCGACCTCGCTGAGTTTCAGATTCTTCCCTATCTACCTCAATCCCACTTGTAATGGGCACATTAGCCCCTGCTCTATCTATGTCACAAGATTATGAGGATCAAATTAAAAAATATATTTAAAACTTTAAAACTCTGAGGTAGGCATCAAGCATTTTCATTTTTAACGGCCTCATGGACTCAAATGTATTTTAGCCAGCTTTCAAGAAAATAAGGCACAGTTGAGAGTGTGTTTCAGAGTCCAAGTTCAAATCCAAATTTAAATCTCAGCTCTGCAAATAAATCTTGGGGATTTACTTAAACCCCTGTTTCCTCAGCTGTAAGAGAGGAAGAGACAACTCATTTTATAGAATTGTGCAGTGCCTCGTACAGTGCTGGCTGGCACTGGATACTCAATGAAACACTGGTTTTCTTCTTCTAATCCCATGGTCCTTTCCAACTAAAGCTTCTGAAATTATTTGATGGCTTTGGGATATCATAATTTCTTATAATATAGTAAGTACATATACATGCCATGCCCAAAATGAACACAACTTTTTCCTAGGACACGTTTGCCAGAAAATATTCTTCCAACTTTTTCAACCTTTAAATTGTTCCAAAAGCACAAAATGCTGAAACAAAAAATATTTACAGACAGTACAGATTTTAAACTTCTGATACCTGTGATAAAGAAACTTTCCCTCTTAGCAATTACTTTATGTACCTATAAATGAATTACTTTTCATTATTAAAGGAGGGTGTTGAAAATTAAAGGCAAATGAGCAAAAACCCCACATACCCAAGCTTCACCTATAAACTTAAAAAAGCACAGCCTGAGGCCTGCCTGGTGGCACAGTGATTAAGTTTGGATATTCCGTTTTGGTGGCCCAGAGTTCGCTGGTTCAGATCCTGGGTGCAGACCTATGTACCTTTTGTCAAGCCATGCTGTGGCAGGCGTCCCACATATAAAGTAGAGGAAGATGGGTACGGATGTCAGCTCAGGGCCAGTCTTCCTCAGCACAAAAGAGGAGGATTGGCAGCAGATGTTAGCTCAGGGCTAATCTTCCTCAAAAAAAAAAAAAAAATATATATATATATATTTTTTAAAAAGCAAAGTTTGCTGGGTATCACACCTACCACAAGTAGCAAAGGCACTTTTTCTTCTTTGATTAAGACATATCAAATACTTAATTCCAACCACAGAAGATAAACATTGTTTAGCTTAAACATTGCAGGAAAAAAATCCTCTAGAAAAATTTACTTTTGGGGCGTGTGATTTTTTTCCAGTGCCACTGCTGTTTTAAAGTTTCTTGATACAAACACGAATACACTTCAGTTCCAAGAGCTTTCATTTTGACACAAACATACCTATCAAAACCCATCCAACATCTACCTCCCTGCAGATTTATTAGTCTTATAAGGGTGGGCTTCACAACTTCCTGACCAAGCTGATCAAAAGAACTGTTCATAAGCCTCAAAGCACCTATACTCTCAAGGGATAAACACATAAAGAAGCCTTGAGGCAAAGTAGTAGGCAGCCAACCCTCAGCTGCACAAGAACTGCCCTAAATCAATTTGAAAAGGAAAGACTAGATGGCCATGTCAGCTGCTAAGTTCTGGTCTGTGTTGCTGTACTTGGCAAGAGGAGCGAGGAGAAGTTATCAGGGCTCTTAGAAGGAAGCGGAATCTTAGAAAAGCTGAGATGTGCAATTTTTCCTTTTTGATGGATAAAGAGAGCAATGCTCCTGGCCAACCCATTAAATGGTTTACTGGAAATTGTTCGAACATTGTTCCCCTGTTCTATTCATCTTTATATAGATAGATAGAGCTTCCCTTCTCCTGGTGACCACAGAACAGTTTTCCATCAACCTCAGTCCTTTGCAGGGTAACTGTTCAATAAATAAACATGGAATTGTTATGGACTCCACCTTCAGCCCTTGGTAAAAGTAACCGGGGAACTGGTTGCCCAGGATCTTAACCTCATTGAGTTCAAGCATCCAAATGATACTAGGAATATCCCATCACCAGGAGCCATCTTTCCAATGCTGCAAGGTGTCCAGAGACAGGACAAGTCCCAGTGCATGCATCCCAGATCTACCACATCAATCTCCAGGCCCAGGAATCTGTGTTTTAACAAGCTCTCCAGGTCAATCTTAAGCATGTTCAAGTTTGAGAAACACTGCCTTACAGCACTTCTTCTCACACTTTAATGTGCCTATGGATCAACCTGGGGATTCTGCTCAAATGCAGATTATGGCTCAGTAGCTTGGAAGGCCGAGACACAGTGATTCTGCATTTCTAACAAGTTTCCAGGCCATGTCAGCGCGGCTGAACCACGGATCATACTTAGAACAGAAGGACCTTAGAAAACAGAGTCCAACACTTTTATTCTGTGCACTATCATAATTTATTAGCAATCTAATTTGGAAACCAAAATTATGTACTGTTGAAGGGGAAGAGGTCGTTATGATGGTAATTGGACCACTGCCTGCAATAGTGTGTATTTTATTTTAGAAAAGCCCATACCTTCCATTTTTATGCCCTTCAGTTTAGACAGTGAGCGCTATTGCCAGTGTATTTCCAGGTATTATTTCACACGATACTGCTCAGTTTCTAAATTATAGCCTGGTACGTGGAGGTCTGCAGTTCTAATCACACAGCGAGTGCTCAACATTAATCAAGTCAATCGTCTCTCTTTTACCCAACTCCCTCATCGGCCAAATGAAGGCATTTATATCAACTAATCCACAGGCTTGGATACTCCTTACAGGTACAGTAACAAGCATGACCAACAGGAAACAGAAATAACCACAACTGCTACTAAGAATTTTCTATACACAGAAAGCAGTAAAATAACTGTGTATCCACTGAAAGAACAAACCCCCTCTTGTCTCTGAAGGCAGAAAAATAAAGATTTTAATCTGAACTAGGTTCCATTAAAGCTTTCGTTTTCTGATTTCTTAGAAGTGCATGTACCACAAGACACAAAGGGAATAATCTGAGTTCCAGTCCCAAAATTTATTCCCCAATCATATTGTTAGTAAATACATCATTTATCATTTACCTGCCTGGAAGTGGTGACCTTTCCTTTCCATTTTATTTAGCAAAGATGAAAGAAGCTAAAGCATTTTCATTCCATCAGGGGTTACTTTGTCTCCCCCAGGCTTGGTTTTCCTATCTGTACAATGGGGATAATATTATGTACTTTTCTGAATTATCACGAAAATTAGAAATAACCCATGTAAAATGCCCAGCCTTATGACTTGGGCATGGTTGACATTCAACAGAAGCAAGTTGTTATCATGAGACAGTTGTAGACGATGAGAGTCTAGACATATCTGCCCAAATACACCCTTGAACTCCACACTGTATGTTATGGACTGAATATTTGTATGCCCCCTCCCCCTCAAATCCACATGCTGAAATCTAATCCCCAATGTGATGGCATTTGGAGGTGCAGCCTTTGGGAGGTAATTAAGTCATGAGGATAGATTCTCATGAATGGTACCAGTGTCCTTACATGAAGAGGCCAAAGAGCTGGCTGGCTCTCTTTTCACTACGTGAGGTCACAACGAGAAGCTGGCAGTCTGCAATCTGGAGGAAGGCCCTCACTGGGAGCTGACTATGCTGGTACCCTGATCTCAGACTCTCAGCCTCCACTACCATGAGAAATAAATTTCTGCTGTTTATAAGCCACTCAGTCTATGGTATTCTTTATAGCAGCCTGAACTAAGACACTCTACTTAACACCCTGATAGCCTTCCATGACTCTCTCAGGATTTGGATTTGGCCAAGAAATGACATTAGTAAAGCTATAAACTCTAAGCAGGGGATATTCTATTACTCAGAGTAAATTCAAAGAGACCAGGTTACTTTGTAGGTTATCGTCACCATAATATTTCCATAAAAAAGGGAAGAGCTGTGAAATCTTGTATTTGTAAATGTACACCAAATATCGGGTCACCCGGGACCTTGGAGAAGTAGTATCAAAGACATTTCAACTGCTCTTTACATTTCTGTCTCATTCTTCCTGATACACACATTATTCAGACACAGGGCCAGCTTATATGCTGACCAGAAAAAAGACATCAGCAGGTCACATCCCTAACATTCACACTTAGAAGACCTTCTTATCTGAGGAGAACAGAGCAGAAGGTGTAGCAAAAGTCCCTTGCTGTATAGACTCGCATTTCTCCTGGAGCACAGTAATTTCTTTTCCATACTTTTCCTGGAGTCATCATTTTACAATTTAGGTATTATTTTCAACCCTGACTCACCTTCAACCCAAGCAAGCAAACCCGAAATGTCTAGATATTGAGTAACTTCCTGATAGAGAAAATAAATTTAAGAATAAACTAGGTCTCACCAACCCTATTTTTGAGGAGGTAGTAGCTCCTCCAACTTCATTCTTCCCTTTTACCTGTTCTACAACTATTCTAGGTACTCACCATGAACAAGGCACCATGGTGGACACAGAGAGAAAGACACATCAAGCTAAGTCACAGAAAGATCCTACTCTAAGGAATTTCCAGGTCTAGAAAGTGAGCTAAAACAGAGACAAACATATCTCAAAACAAAACAAAACAAAAAAACCCAGCTGGACTCTTTTCAAAGAGGAGTTGTATTTGTAGCAGTAAAACCATACTACCTGATTTTAGGGTGAAACCCAGTATTTCCAACATGGCCGGCCCCCATTCACCACGACAGTAGACTGTGTCATCAGAACGCGGCTCTGAAGTCAGACAGCGAGCTGCAGCCTTGGCTCAATAATTTCCTAGCTGTAGTCCTTGGACAAGTTTCTTAACCTCCTTAAGTCTCATTCTGTTCCTCTGTAAAATAGGGATTAGTAGAGTACCTCTATTGTTAAGATTGAGATATTGCATATGAAGTGTTTAGCATGTTGCTTGACCCAAAATACAGAGTCAAATGTAAGTTTTCTAAGTAAAAACTGAGGTAGGAACAGACAGCCACAGGCTCCTCGGAACGTGAAGACAATACAATAGAAATGGAAGAGGACACAGGCCGAGTAGGAACACTTCGCATTCCTGTACCCTCTACAGCTGATTCCAACCACCAGACCAGTATGTCTCCACCTTGGCAGAAAAGTCTCCTTCTACCGTGAAGCCTGTCTCAGACTTGCCCTAGAGCCAATGAACCAGAATCTACGGGTGTGCCTCAAGCATCTCTATTAGTAAGCTTCAAAAGTGAGTATCATGCATACCTAAGTTTGAGAACCACTGCAGAAGACAAAATATTTTAGAAGTGTTGCCATATTTGTTTCAGACATGATTCAGCTAAGATCTGACGCCTTATAGCTGCCTAGTCTTCAAAGTTGTCTCAAGATCACTGACAAAAACTGCATCCAGTAGTCTTCCTAATGGGGTTCTCACTGATTCATCAGCACCCCTCACCCCCAGGCTTCCATTCAATGTGAAGGAAAGGAGAGAACCACAGAGAGATGCCCTCACTCCTCCATTCAGATATTCTGGCCAACCCATCTATCCATGTTTCCACATCCATCTCATCTCACTGATCTGCACCTCTGTTGAGTCCTTAACTAAGTTATCTAAGATGATGCTGCCACATAGCTTTCAAATGTATTTATAATCGAGTCTGAGTATTTAAAAAAAACTTTGTCTAATAGACATACGTCAATTCTCATGTCTGTGCTGCCCTACTATATATTGGCTGGGTTTCCAAAATGTTCAGAAACATAAGAAATTGCCTCAAAGAGTTTGAAGAAACAAGAAAGCCACCAACAATCTGTTTTACTACAATTATTTAATCTTCAGAAGGGAAGAGGAAACAAAGTCTTGCATTTTGCTGAGATTTTTGTGTATTCAATTCTAATCATGCTAGTTTAGGAAACTATAGTATCATCTAAAAATAGTCATCCAAAGAGAGAGAAAATATTTACAGAAAAAATTCATTAAAATTACTAGATTAATTTTTAATTCACCAGTGTTCATACCCATCCAATTACATGAAAATTTTTATTGGAGGGGGTGTGATTAAAGAAGAACTACCCTCCTTGACTTAGCAATAGATCCAAGCTGGCTGATCAAACAGATTACCATCTGGTCAATCAACTGCCATTTGAAAGGTTGCTCTAAAAATATCTTCATATAAGTGTCTAAATCTCATCAAAATGTAATGACTTCTAATTAATTGATGCTGGCTAACAGGAAACAAACTTTCACTGTATATTTTAGATTTCCACTTATAATACAATTACCAAAACCCTCCAATATTCCCAAATTATTTCCCCAAATAAAGATGAGGTAACACATCCTGGTGCCACTCTATCTTACTGAGAAGCCACTATAAATTAGTCTCTGTGCATTAAAGCAATCTCTAGCAGCCTTTAAAATAAAGCTGAGTCCATCAACCTGCTCCCGTCAGTATGCTAGCGGTAAAATACACAAAATATGCTATTTTCTTATTTGCACAAAGTAAATGGCTGCAGTACAGAAAAGTAAGGTGGCTGGCTACTTACCTACTCTGAGACTGTCTACTCTTCCGTAAAATGGGGACAATGCAGAACTCCCTGCCTCACACGTTATTGTGAGAGTCAAATGAGAAAAACCTTGTGAAAGCATATTGTGAATCCTAAAGCAGTATGGCCATTAAATCGGTACACACATATACAGTCTTCTATCCAAACTAGATTCAAAAGCAAAAGCGCAGACACTATAAAAATAGTGAAACAATCCCTTCATTTGAGCTGCTGTGTCTGAAGTGTCAGGCATTAAACTGGAGCCAAGATTCTTTAAGAAGCCACTCTTTCCTGAAGATATAAAACAGGCACCAGATTGCATCTGAGAATCTCCTTCTCACACTTGCACATGCAGATTATCCTACAAAAGACCCAACAAGTCAAGAGCAACAAACAAGGAGCAAACACAAAGGACGAAGTCCTGAGAAAACAGCACAGTGTTTTGGGATGAGCCGTATCCAGGTTTGCGTGGCGAGGATCAGAGAGAAAGGAGTGGTGGCAGTTTCTTTCTGCACACAGCAGCCACAGCCATCCGGGCTTCCACAAAGCAAGGTGTTAAGTGACTCTGATCAACATGGCACGCTGAGGATCTCATCATACATTCGATCTGGCTCATGATCACCCAATCGAACCTGCTACCCCAGTAGAATCCAGAAGAACCACCCATTAAACACAATCCAAACACAAATTCTAAACGTGCATAAGGCCTTGTGATCTCCTCTGGAGCTTACAGTATCTAACAGCTGCACGGTGACTGTTCTAGCTAATTGCTCTCAGCAACAAAAATAAACAATCGCTCCAGGAAAAAGACTGTACTCACCAAATATTAATGAATTTTTTTAACAGTCAAAAATCTCAAATCTTGGTTTAAAAGCCCTGCTACTGGTAAAAAAGTCTCAAAGAACAAACACAGGTTTGAAGAGGCCCAGAGAGAAAGTCCTTATTTCGTATTTAATCCTCCCCCGCCTCCCCCATCCCCGAAAAAAGGAAAAACGAAAGTGCCTTGTGTCTGGAAGAATTTAAGCAATCTGAGATATTTTAACTCATGTATAACTTTTTAACATATGGGGGAAAAGAGTCGCACTGATTGGAGCTATTTTTAAAGTGCAGCTCTACCGTAAAAATAGACATTTACTCATAAGGATGCTTGAATAGAGAACAAGCCCAATCTACGTCTCATTGTTAAGAAAGGGGTGAAAAAAGGCTGCCGTGCTTTCTGGAGAGCCGTTTATGGTCTGCCTGTGATGTCACGGCAAGAGCCAGGTGCACTCTAACGAGTGTCTTTCAGCCTCCTTAATCGTCTTCAAAGTGCTCGTCGACCATCAGCTACTTCTCTGAGCACATGCGATAAGGAGCCCGCATAGTATTTACCCAGACCCTTGCAAGAGAGATCAGTGCAATCAGAGACCCAAGGCCAGAGGAGGAAAAATCACTCACCTGCAATTGGGTTCTTCGTCGTCCTCTCCTCCTCATCCCTATTCGGGAAGGGAGTGTTTCCTTTGGCTAAGGAAAGAAAGGACAGAAGTAGTTGACTTATCGGCACTCCAGGACATCTACGTGTCTTCTGTCCATAAGGAGATAAAGTAGCTTGATCCTTCTCCTCTCCCATGCAGGCCTCGGATGCCTAGCTGAAGCTTGCAACCTAACCACCTGCCTTAGACAGAGGCAAGGAGGCATTTAGGCCTCTCCCCAAACTGGGGTTTGGAGACATCACCCCAGTTTCCGGACTTTAATTTGTCTTCAGTCTATATCACAGCCTGGAGGAATGGAGTTGTAATGGGAAACCATGTGGAACTCCTGAATTTTATACTTCCCTGACAAAATGTCAGCAGCAAGCAATACAATAAAAACCCGACAACACTTTCAGGTGCCATGTCTTGCACCAAAAGCAGAAAAGCACTATTTTCTGTCTGTTAGAAAACATTCCCCACACATTCATGGAACAAAATCAAAGGAAGGGAAAACATCCTTGACAAGAAAAAAGAACAAATTTGAATGTTTAAAATGTTTATGAAAGAGGTTAGATATACAATCATGACTTAGTGTCCGAAAAAAGGTACTCAGATGTCTTTTTCAGGGGAAGGCCTGAGTAAATTGTGATTGTACTTTTTGTAATTCATAAATTTTCTACAGTGATTATATTAGTATTATTGATTGAAATTATCCACAGGATGTAAATTATATTGTGTGCATCATAATAAGATACTACCTGTATTTATCTATATTCGACTTCTAGATGCCATATATATCTTGCAGATTCAAGCAATCTGATCCCACAAAAGGACACAGTTGGTGAAAGTTAGCTCAGCATGTGTTCTGGTCCTTCAGTGACAGTGAAGGGCAGAGCTCCAAGAGGCAGGAGAGCTGAGCTCAGGTGCCAGGTCTCATGTTAGCAAAAGAACCTCGGAGAAACCTTAACTTCTCCAGGACTGACTTACACACCTGCAAAATGAAGAGCTGAGCGAGACCCCTGAAGTGTCCTCCAGCTCAAAACTAGAGCAAAAATAGACATAAATTAAATGTTCAGCCCAGAAACACTGGTAGAGAGCAGGTGCTTGATGTACATTTAATGAAAGAATTACTGGAGGGGAGTTTTACAAAATAAAATATTTAAAACAGAGCGTCCCAACCTGTGTGCCACAGTGTGCTGCCACATCATAACGTGGTCGCAGGTGTGTTGAGGTGCTCATCTCCTCAGGACTGTAGCCTGCGACGTGAAACAGTTTGTGAAGCACAACTTTTAAAGCATATTACCATTACACTGAAAAATAATTCATCTTTATTGGGATAAGTTTCAGATAAACTTATAGAAAGTTCTCCCCACCCTTCATTTAGGAAAGACAGAATGTTCGCCTTTGTCATCTGATTCTCAGGCCATTTAATCTGAAGACAGAAAACAGGAGCAGCAATTTACTTGAAGAAGCCAAGAGGCTTTCTGTATGCGATGGATGGGTGTAAGACAGGTACTTCTCTAAGAGTTACTTCTGAAAACCAGAATACTTTCAACATGTACTTGAGTACAGATGGAGAACACACAGCAGCAAGCATTCTCAAGAGATGAAATTCTGCTAAAGAATATTTAAGTAATACAGTAATGCAATTCCTGGTCCGACACTGATAGCAATAGCTACTCATCCTTTTTGATAGTAACTGGGGGACTTGGTGTGAAAATCTGTATTATTTCTTGTAATTATTACTACCTGCAACTTCACAAAACCTACTTTTTGAGGAGGGGAAAAAATGATCTATAAAGTGCCTGTAAACATAGGGGGTTCATTTCAACATGGCGCTCAACGGTACTTCCCCATCAGCTGCTTTCCTTCAGGGTCCAAGAAATCAAGGCTCTGCATTTTCTGGATGCCTGACCACCTGTATTTATGGGTCATAACTTCCCTCCGCCATACTCACCACAGCTGCTGTACCTTTGTCACAACCACAGTGCAATGCAGAGAACAAAGCTACCTTGCCAACTGTCGTTCATTCCAAAGGCTGGGTCACCCTGAGGGTGGCTGCTGGTTTTTTCACATCTGCGAGGGGGTCCACAGCAAGGCTGTGTCTTCTGAAACCACACAGGAAGGATTCTCGGAAGGAGCGCACAGCAAAAATCAGAGTTAGAGAGAGCATAACAATCTGTAGGCCTAAGGGCCCTTCAGAATAAACAAATAAACCAAATAAACAAACCCAGCTTCCCCTGAAGTGCTATTTAAATGGGCTGCCTTTCCTTCCTGGGGTTCTTCATTGCAAGGGAAGGTGTGGCTACTAACTAAACTTCCAAAACAACAACAAAAAAGTAAAAAGCTGTCACACTAAAACCTCCTCTTCGAAATATCTGAGAAACATTTGGATTTCACAATTTCCTCTGGCCTTCTATGAAGGTGACACTTCAGTGAGAGGAGTAAGAAAAACATAAAATACATATCCAATATAAAAGTGAACCATGTACTATGGCACTTGAAAGAGTATAAACACTAAAGGCTCATTTTATCATCTTACACTTTTGAGTCTGAAAGGTAGACACTCTGAGAAATAGATTGGTCCAGGTTCCTATTACTGGGAAGATTTTGTTTGGTTTGGTCTTTGTGCATACACTGAACAACATGCTCCAAATACACGCCTCTTAAAAGAAGGCAACGTCCTTACTAGCAAGTTCTAGGCAACTCTTCAATTACATAAAACCTCACATATAATCTATCATAGCAAATATTTTTAGTATTACAGTAGAAATGGGCAAGGGAACAAGAATAAAGTGTCAGTGTTTGGGTACTTTGTGTTTCATTATGAACTCGAATTTCTGACTTACCTGAGATTTAACTAGTCATGGACACAAAACTGTTTAAGGAACTCACAGGTCTATATTGAATATGACTTAAGTGCCCAGAAAATATTACAAGTTGACAGAAGCTTACCTTCATGTCTTCGACCAGTGTTCTCTTGTCGAATTCCCTCCCTCAAGCCCTTTTAAGTCCCACCTACTCTTATTGACCCAGCTTAACTGCTACCACTTGTGTGTGGCTTCCCATTCTCACTTCACCATCTACCCTCCCTCCAACACACACACACGCATACACACACACACGCGCACACCCCACTCCCTTCTTCCTTTTCTTTGGAATGTACTTTGTGCACAGCACTCTTGACTTTCTTCGTCCTGTATAGTTACTTGTGGATGTGGACAAATCTTCCGGAGCACAAGTCAGGCTGCACGAGAACGCAGACGCATATGTTTTCCAAACACTTATGTCTGCCCTTTGAGATACTGTACACAGCAGGGGTTCACGCTTGGTTGCTATAAGGTATTGAAAACACAACATCCATGAGTATTTCTAGGGGTTACCATCAACTAGTACTAGTTAGTTCCAACTACTACATCTTTAGTTACGTAAATTAAAAGTAATGTTAATATTGTGTTTGAGACCCTAAGATTGTGACATGTCTTAATTCAAAATAAAGCCTGTCAGCATACTTTCAATATTAAGTATTTTACCATATTAGTGCTTTGCAAATTGTCACTCCATATACTATATGTTTAGTGAGAGCAAGAACATCCAGCCAAATTCCTCCATCAATCTAACTATTCAGATAGTGTCTTATTGTATATAATTTTTGTTTTGCTTCATAAAGGATATGGACAACTTAATGAATATGAAAGCATCTTAAGATTCACTAAATGTTGGAAGATTTACAAATTTACAGTTTGAAAATTACACAAATGAGCTACTAATCCAAGAAAGGAAAAGCAGAATCTGTAAAGAGGGCCAAGCAGTTTCACTCCTGCAAGCTGTAACTGGGTTGATAAAAATGACACCAAGGTAGCTTGACACCTGCTTCTGGGCTCTCAGCACTTATGATGCTGTGGTCATGGCCCGGTGGCTTCTCTGTCCTCCCTTCTAGGTGACAGCTTCCAAAAGGTAAGAGCCACATCTTGCTCATTTTTATAGACCTGGGGCACAGCACAGGACATGGATAACCAAGAAACCCGTGTTGAACAACCAAAAAATACTTTGGTCTATTTCTATGAACCAGAATCCTAGAAAGGTTAATTTCAGTAACCCTATAACAACAGGCTGCACGTATTAATGGTGTAGGCGTTTCAATCATTCCAACTTAAAGGGAACTGAGCCCACTTTTGCAAATTTTCAGAGAAAGAGTAAAAAGAATAGTAGAGAAAAACGAACCACTCACTGCAATAATTGAGGCTATAAAAGCCCTTCAAACAAAAATAAATTGTTATGATTCTAGCAATATTTCTGTTTTCTTCCACTGTTCGAGGTTCCAATATGGTAAGAGAGGCATAAAGGATCAAAACCACTGCCTCTTTTTTTCCTATCTTCTACCCAATAAAAGGTATGTGTGTACTGTTCAGGAAGTCCATTAAAATTTTAACACTTATTGTTAAAATATACCCATTTTCTTATATCTAGGTAACCCTTTTAGCAGGAAGTTAAAGTTTCCATTATAGTCCTGATCCTCTTATAAAGTTGGAACTCTTGTAATCTGTTTATTTTTTAAAAAAAACCAGGAAGGTTAGTTAAATTGCTAACACTTTTCCACAAGTTAGATTAAAAGAATGCAAAATGAAGTTAAGATTAAAAATTTATGTAGGCTACTCCAACACCGAATCGTGGTACCCTAGATAATTTGCAAGCATAAGGTGAGAGGGATGCTAAGGAAAAAATCGTTTCTCCTCAAGTACACTAGGAGTTTCACAAACCTCCTCTTCCGAGAATTTTTCCACTATCTGCTTAAATATAAAAGAACTGCTAACATGCAAACCAGTCAAAATACTGATAAGCATGCAAGAGGAGAGAGGTGAGGGGAGGATGTTGCAACATCACAAAATTAGAGTATTAAATTCATATAATAAAAAAGGGAGGACGGAGATTTGAAATTAATTGCATGTTGGAAGAAAAGGAATCGTCTTGTCACTCAGCTATGCTCTCGACTACTAAGTTGTGAATTCAGGACAATTACTTTTAGTATGGCTTTGTACCCAAAAAGCTGACAGATACAATCAAATTAAAAGAAGCCATTCAGTTTATGTTGTAAAAAGAAAAGAAAAATGTCCTTATTGATATTATTATATCAAATTTTCTTAAGTTCTATAGAAGTAGAATCTTTTTGGGGTTGGGGGGTGAGGAAGACTGGCTCTGAGCTAACATCTGTTGCCAATCTTCCTCTTTTTGCTTGAAGAAGATTGTTGCTGAGCTAACATCTGCAGCAATCTTCCTCTATTTTGTATGTGGGATGCCACCGCAGCATGGCGGGATGAGCAGCACGTGGGTCCACGCCCAGGATCTGAAGGTGCAAACCCCAGGTTGCCGAAGTAGAGTGTGTGAACTTAACCACTAGGCCACCAGGCCGGCCCCTAGAAGTAGAATCTCTGTATAAAAGATCAGCAAGAAATATTTTTATTTCTTCACAGATCTGTTAAGGATGTGTTATAAGAATTGAACACGTACGTGAAACACGGGGCTGGCACAGCTGACGATCTGCACACCTGTGCTAACGTGTCAATCCTGACAAAGAAAACTGAGTTTCTGATTTTAGAGAAGGGTCTCTTGACAATCTGGTATTTGGGCAATAAAAATAAATTTCACACACCAACACTTAATCCTGTGGGTGAAGTGAATCTTGCCAGTGGAAGCAGAAGTTAACTTCCTTCTATTTGGTTTTTCTTTAGCTCAAGTAAACATGTGAGGACAATTCCCATTTGTCAAAAAAGGTTGATGGTTATTAAATTAGAGCTATAGAGTGATGTCAGCATCCAATCACCCAAACTTTACAACTAGCAGATAAAGACATGTATTCCCATAAAAATTATTCGTCATATTTGAAAGCTAACTAATCAGAAGGTGTCACTCAAAAAAATTTTTGTACATTCTCCTTCAATTAACACGCCTTTTGGAATTCTTTCTTTAGATAACATTGCTTTCAACTAAGGCTCTGAGGGAAGCTTTCTAACTCAAGAGAGCAAGTTCATTAGACTGAGCACAGGAGCCCCCAGAACGTGTACAAAGACCTACTCACCACACTGTTCTTTCCCTTCAACTTTGTTTATTGATGTACTGAACATGGAAAAGTACAAAGAATCCAAACACAAAAGAAAACATGTACAGCCTCTTAAATACTCAACAGAATATATTTTCTATTCCAACAGATGTGAATTAAGTCATACTGTACAACTTCAAATAAATACCAGCCTTACATTTTATTAAGTGCTCTGATAAACACTGTAAAGTGAAGCACAATTTGCATGCCCTCTCATCAATGCCTTGGTTTGCTACAGTAGTATAGGAAAGAAGCATGTAGCCGCTGTTTTCCCCTGAGGGAAACCTTATTTTATTTTTTTTTTAAGTATATACACGTATTTTGTTTTTTTAGTTTTTTTTTTAAACGCAGAAGGTTAACTCTGACAATCTAAATGCACCTAAGGATATGAGAAAGTGCTAAGCCAATTGATTTCTGAATAGCATTGAGTGGGTCAGCATGAAAACTCGCTTATTCACTTTAGCACGCGCCTCACAGTATATGTACTGTACTATACTGAAAAATTTTATAACTACAATTTTAAATGATAAAAAATAAAACTCAACGCAACCGCAAAGATAATGTACAACTACGTTATGCATAGCACATTGCCTGTTCTAAGGGGAAGCATGTGAGCATCTCAGTTTATACAAAAAGCAGGACGTAACTATATAGTTCTCAGTGCATCCTGATGAAGGCATTTTTGCCTTCAGCTTTTTTGAAAATTTATTATAAGCTAGATGCTAATCAGAAAATATTTTGTATTTTTTAAAATTTCTTTCATACATGGTAAAGACTTATTTTATTATTTCCCCAAATAGTGGTTTAAGCATCATACAAAGTTAAATTTCAATAGCATACAGATATTTATGATTTTTGTATGAAAAATGTAAGGAAATTTGTTCAAAACCTATGGTTATACTCATTTTTTTTTTTACCACAAACATATTTATAAACGAAAATGTAGCATCACCATAAACAGCTGAAGCTAGACTATCTACAGACAAAATTAGCAACAAATCTGATGCACTGTAAATTCAAGTCCTCAGGACAACAAAAGTGATTAAGCAAGACCTCAAGTAACAATGTTAATGCCATTTACAAAGGAAAAAACTGATACAAAAACATTCAAAACCTGAACATCACTTGGCATGTAAGGGAAAAAAAATCAAATTAGCTGAAAGGTTCATAAACACAAGGTCTTATTTACATTACACAAAGCTCAGGTGTTAGCCTTGAACGTAACTTTCAAAATACCTTCAAATATATCCAACTCAGATCACTTTTGCCGATTTGCTGCAGTACAAATCCTGTGCAACATCTTTTTTCCTTAAGACAAAACAATTCTTCAAACAATACTGCAAGTACATCACTAAACACCATGAGCTCTATCTGAAGGGATTTCTTTAGGAAGAACAGATTTTTTTTCCCCCATCTCTTGGTAATTTAAATTTCTTGCCTGCTCTTATATATTCTTTTGTAAATTTTTTTTTATTTGTTTCAAAATCACAAATCAATGTGAGCCACCTATCACATAATAACCAGGATGATCAGACGCTCCACTGGTGATTACAAAAACGAAACCAGCAGTGTTTCCCCCATGGATTCTACTCCTTTCATACAAAGATCTCAAAAGTATTTTCTACATCATAAATCTTTCTAAATTTTCCAACCGCTGCAAATTTCCTGGTAAATTTTAAAAGCTCACTAGGTGTCATATGAAGAGATTTCTCAAAGTATTCAAGTCAAAATATTTGTTCCAGGACCAGTAAAAAGTTTCTCCAAATTTTCTTTTTTATAAAAATAGATGCTTTTTTTAAACCCACATCAAAGAGGCTCTTATCTCTTTGGCAAGGTACTGCTTTACGAAAAGTTCTCCGCTATTCTTACAATAAGCGTTTATAATGTAGCCCCCCCTTCCCCAACCCAAATCATAATTACAAAATAAATACTGTTTTTAACTTCATAAATAAAAATGTAAACTTCAAAATACTTTTCTTAGACATAACAGCAACGCTTTAAATGTAAACCAAACACAAAGCTAATCAGAAAAAGAAAAAAAAGGGGGAAAAAAAAAGACACAACCAACTGAAGAATTACAACACAAAGCCTCAAGATTTACTCACAGGTTCAAGGCAGTTATGTAAAAAGAAAAGAAATGTCTTCCCTTAGCTGAAACACTTTAAAAGGTCCACCTTCTTCAAAGAAGGCAATAGAATGCAATGTGACAGGTAAAAACCCTGTACCTCTTGTCCATATTCAAACATAAAAGATATTTAAGAAGTTTTAATTCAAATACTAGCAATAAAAAATCTCACATATTTCTTAGGATGCTAAGTAGTCGTTTTATCCCCATCTCAACACTGACTTACAAAGACATTTACTAATGTATAAAGTTTCTCTTAACTTGCCTTTGTTGTATAGTTTTCATATATAAATGGACTGAGGACAAGAGCTCATTAGGCTTTGTGCGTTTTGTTTGTCTTAAAGGAGACCTGCAGTACTCTGTCTCCCAGACGGTATCCATTGAGGCTAGCTATCGCCATGGCGGCCTCATCATAGTTTGTCATAGTCACAAATCCAAAACCTTTGCATTTATTGGTGTTAAAGTCACGGATGACCTTCACGTTGGTGACAGCTCCAAAAGGCCCAAACATTTGCCACAGGATACTCTCATCTGCGTCAGGAGCCAGGTTGTACACAAAAATACACCACCCTGTTCCTGGGTGCCCAGGGATATTAATTCCAGCCAAACTGGTCATTCCATCAATGGTCATTGGAGAAAACCTACTAAACAAAATAGGAAACACACACACACACACACATACACACACACAACAGAAACAGAGGTTGGTTACAGCAATGGACTTTTTTCTTTTCCCTTTCCCATCCCAAGAGTTTCAGTAACTCCCCTCCCCCAACAGATACATACAACGATTTGATGTTTCAACCAAAGTCTGTGTGTCTTGCAGTGACATGCTATACTGTCAAGGTATTAACAAGTTATGAAATGGCCATTATATGCTAGATTGAATAATATTATCCAGAATAGCAAAGAAATATATTGGGAACTGGCTTCATGAATTAAGCAGAATTGGGGTCCGGGGGAAACCAACACATACATAAACATGCTATAACGTCGCAATGCAATATAAAACAAACGATGGATTTTTTTAAAGACCAGGTGGCATCCAGTGGTATAAAAATATTCCTTGAGTCAACCGTGCTTCACAAAGCAGCTTTTCATTAGGTTGTACATGCAAAAGAAAACCCAACACAAATTTATGAAGGGTATCACTCCCCAAATCAAAGAAACGAGTCAAAATTATGGGAGGGATTATGAGTATCATGAACCTCTATCATTACCTCTTTACTCCATAAGCCATATTGAGCAGATTGTCCAACCTGCAAAACACACATTTAGCAAACTTCAGTTTTAATTTTTCCCCTTGATGTTCATGAAAGATGGGTTTGTTACTGCCATCTTCCAAGGGGATATCTGTGTATTTATTAATTGTAGGTGAAGTCTCAAAACATTGGGTCTTTTCACTTTCTGGAGAGAACGGGTACCCACTGCCATAACACTAGCTCATTTGATGTATACAGTTTATCTCTACAAGGGTCGGTGCCATGAGGGGAAACGCTGGTGGCCATCCAAGGAAACCATCCAGAGAGGAAACATGGAGGCTCTGGAATTGTTAATGTTTGGGTTCTCACCTTTTGCCAGGCAAGTTCTGCATGCTCCACGGGCACCCACGTGGATTTATGCTAGTTTTAATTGTCCTAACTCTACTGGTTCCTGAGTACACGAAAGGCACACAGATTAAGTGACTTGCCCAAGACCACACAGGGCTAATAAACAGTGGCATCAATATTCAAACTCTGCAGGTGACAGAATGCCATGAATTTCTCTTCAACCTCCCATCTTCGAAGGACTTTGATTTCTTAGAACGAAAGTGATGTTATCACAGGTAGAAAGACCTTTACAGACCATCTAGGCTAAACCTCCCACTCCTCAACGTGCTCAGCTAATCTCCTGAGAAAGAAAGACGAAGACTCGCTGCTCCAGCGAGCAACAAGCGAGCTGTTCTGCCCAAACCTGATGCTTATTGTGACTATGCTACCAGAAGCGCAGCCTCACTCAAGGGCTAGGAAGCCAGGGAGAGACCAACCAATCAACCAACTTGAGCTGCTCTTAAAATTTTTACAAGAAAGCAGTTGGGGGGTGGGGGGTGGGTACACTTTCAAACTCTCCACCCTTTTCCTATTTCAAAAGTTAAACTGACTTTATAGTACTTGATGCTTCTTGCTTTATCAGTATCAAAGAGACCATTCTGATGTTCCAAATGTCCACGATGTGTACCAATTAATCACACGCATTTAGAGGAGGTAGGCATAACTTCATACATTGCCTCTTTAACCATCCTCAACTGCCACCATGTTCTACACTCTCCAAATAAGACCCTGGATCAGGGGAACAATTTTTTTCCTTTTTTTAAAAACCTGTGAAAGGTAAGTTCTAAAAATGTTTCCATCTTATTGTCTAACCTATGGCCTCAAGTGAGGCTCGAGCACACAAGAGAAAGCAACTCCTTCTAGTTTTATAACAGCCAAAAAACCTCTCTCTCTGGTCTTTCAGAATTGGAAAAAGAATCTTCACCCATTCCTGTTCCTAATCACCCCTGGGCATTTTGTGTGTTTCGTAAAAACGGAAAGAAAGAACTGAGCTGATGTAACGTAAAGCGTAAGGAAATGGAACAAATCACAATGACAAAGGATCCTCATCTGTGTGTGTCTTGTGCCACCACCCTCTTGGGAGCAGAGACATGTTCACTCCTCACTGTATCACTAAGCGTGGAGCGCGGGCCTGGATCACTGCAGGTTTGCAGAAAGTACGCTGACCGCACAAAATCAATGGGGTTACCGACATTATCCTCAACTACTTCATCCTGAATGAAGACTATCAGGAGGGCTGGTGGGGGAGCCTGTCTGCACACGCACAGGAGAAATCACATGTGTGGAAAACATACACAGGTGGGAGGGCTTTGTTTTCTGCAGAGATGATGAGTATCGTCAGAGACACCATGTCTTTATACTCCAAAATAAAGGTCACAAATACCAGAAATAAAGATGCATACTAATTACTATCACTAACCATAAAATAACCCGACACGGATAATTTCCTAACATTGCTGGAATGGTCAAATACAGCATGCATGAGGCATACCACTCCTGGAGAACAGAACAGCATATTGAGGTCTCCTTCCACAGTGCTGAAAGCCCAGAGGCGGAGGACCTCACTGATTCACTCAAAAGAGTTACATCATCTCTGCCCATTAATCGGGCCCAGGTAGTGACTGTCACACTCTGCCACCACCAGCTCAGGACACCAATCAAAAGTCCAGAGAGAGAATCTCCTAAGCAAGTTTTCAGTATTTTCAAGAGAGGGTGGAAACCAAAACTGCCCTCGAGTGAATCCCCTGCATTAAGGAAGAGACATCTCATTCCCCACTCTCCATCCCAGGAACTCCAGGCAGGGGTCTAGGATGTTTATACGAGGATCTCTGAGATCCCTCTCAATGGGTCTCTCATTTGCCCTACCTATGAAATCCTGCATCATACTGTGATCCTGACCACTGATTTCTTCACTCAACACCCACTTCAGGAAAAATTCAGTCCTTAGGAATTTAAGCCAAGTTATCTGGCTCTTATCTCAACCTTCCCCGCTCCCTCTTCTTCCTCTCCCCACTTCCCCACCAATGAGGAGTGCAGGAAGAACACGGGACCTAAGAAACAGGACCTAAGCAATGCTGAAAACCAGTGGCTACACGCAGCTGGCCAGCAGCTTTCCCCACTCTCTCAGCACCACATCCCCACGTTTCTCATGGGAGGTGACAGAAGGCAGCGAGCGCTCCACGTAGGCACCACGGACCCCAAGCCTGTAGCAGTCGGAAAACTGTAAACCAGGCATTTACGAAAGAAAATGCTGCAGCGTGCACTGTCTAGTTTATACTTAGCTCAGACACAAGGCCCACTATTACTCTCCAGAACTATACATCTTTGCTGGGTCTGTCCAGGGCTCAAGGACAGCCACCTTTTATATGTGGCCATTTAAAAAGGGAAGCCAATTTTTAATGGGGACCAAGTTAGTAGCCTCCAGAACGATCCAGGGGGTGTGCATGATGGTGCACTGCAGGGTGGCAAGCAAATATTCAAGTATCTATTAAACACATATTTTTAAACTTTAAAAATACAGTAAGTACTCTTTACTCATATTTCATCAGTGCACTGCACCCAGTACGCCCACTCAGCCCTCACGGGTCACATCCTTTCCTGAGGGGAGACTGAGTGGTCCCCAAAGGGAGAGGGAGAATCTCACCTGTTCTTTAGCTTGGACATAATCCACTTCACAAACAACACGTTATGTGGATTTGGAGGATTAGATGGGGAAACCTAGCTTTAATTAAAATACTCCTCAAAGAAGAGGCAGCTTCAAAAAAGACTACTGCAATAATAATAATAATAAGCAGCAGCAGACTGAGGATGACACAGTAAGGGAAGCCCAACTAAATACGGGAGAGCTGATTATTTCTCCTACTCCCAGTACAAGCTACATTACCAGGTTAGACACAAGACAATCCAACACGTCTCACATGAAGTCAGATAAATTCCAAATTATCAAGATCATGATTTTATGAATCTTGCTTTAAGGGTCTATTATTTACTAAGATATTAGGTAAATAAAATATGAAGCCAGTCAGCATGATAACTAGCAAGACATCTGATGCATTGTTTACTTCATCTTTATCCTATCTTTATTTTCTAAGTTTGATTAGGGTTTATGAGTGAAAGAATGTAACAGCACAAGCCCATGTGCATATAATCTATGCAAATATATCTACTGGGGATGTGCATACAGTTTTCTATCAATAGAAACACAACTCAGACTATAACTAGGCAATATTTTGAACAGAACCATATATGAGGTAGAGTATTCCCATTTCAAAGCTAGATATTTCCAAGCAGAGAATAAAAAGAAAAGTACCTGCCTAGTTTCCAAGAAATTTAGCTGACAGACTATGGGAGGGCCCACATGCAAGTAAAAGGGGAAATGTAAAGTCAATTAAAGTCAGAAATAAAAATATAAAGACAGATTAGTAATGAGTAAGACAAAAACAAAACCCTGAACTCTACAAATAATGGTTCTCAAAGACTCTCCAAAGAATCTCCAAGTTCTGCTTTGAAGTTAAACCACATGAAGATCATCAAGTTACCCCCTTATCCAACTAGATGGTATCGTCTGTCTTCTAAGAGAGGGAAAAAAACTATTCAGGAAGATTGATACCAATTTCTCCCAAAAGGAAAGTGGAATACTGCAACCAGCACACGCCTTCAACGCAACTCAAGTGCTGATTTAAAAAGTTCCTTTAAAAATGCATAAAGGCTTAGAGAAGCAGGCACACAGGCCATTAGACTACATCACATTCAATAAAATTAAAGCTGCTCCAAAAGAAGAGAGATGAAAAAATTTGGTTGAAAATTTAATTCAGATCCCATGTCCCAAGAATATACTTAAGGGGCTTGAATTACACTATCCATCCAAATAAATAAGGCTGGTCTTATTTTGAAAACCATAGTCAATTAAATAAGCATATTAGATCAGCAGTGCTCACGTTAAAAGAATTCTCTTTCTAATTTTTCCTATGGCTTGACAGTCATAAACCTCACAACCCCACTTTTAAACTTAACCCTTATTACATAGATTTTAATTTTTTGAACCTTAAGCGATATGATGCACTTGTCGAATGTTACAAGTATCCTTGACTATTATTATAATACTTATAACTTGTATTCTCCAGTCTCTCTCAACTCCCAAGGTACTATGACAATATAAAAACACACAGTGAGAAATTTTCTAAGTGTCTGCTGGAAGGTGACAAACTCAAAGCTCAGAGCATCAGGACACAGATACTAGGGACAAAAATACGTGTGTGATGATCTAGACCTGAACTAGAGAGGAGCAAAATACCAACGAAATAAGCAAGTCCTCAATTCAAGAGTCTTTATGAGGTGAGAGAAGAAGATTCAACCTTAATTCTACAGGAGGGGTAAAAAAAAAAAAAAAGAAAGTAATGACAGCCAAGTTTTTATAGATATTACAGAAAAGCCACCAAATATACAACAGGTTAAACCTGAACTCTAGGAATAAGGCTCTCAATTTCTTCTAAAACTCACTCTAGACCAAACACGTTCACCAAGCTCAAAGACTAGTTCACAATTTATTATCTGGACAGAGATTATAGAAGAAATGAGAAGTGAGGTGATAGAGATAAGAATTACGCATCTGAAAAAATAACAAAAATCTTCCCTATTTTCTGAAACCAAGTTTCCCTGAAAACAGACAACTCTCATTCCCTTTTTCTAAAATTTCTTTTTATAGGAGTCAAAAAAGGAAGAATTTCCAAGGTAATAAGATAGGAAACTAAAAGATAAAAACAAAGAATGGGCAGAAGATATTTAAAAAGATACTGAATTTGATCATCTGAACATCCTGTAAAGCTTTATCAAACTCCAAGTAAAAAGCACAGGGCATGTAGGGAGGGGGCTCGGTGGGGCTGAGAAGAGAGACAGCAGTTTTCAACAGCCTAGTATCTGAGTCACCGACAGGACCTGCCATCTCAACAATCAGGCCTTCTCCTGAATATCCTGTCATTTCAGTCCTCTCGCCCAATCTTCCTCAGAATGCAATCTTGATTCTAAGAACACAGTTTTAGTTAATAACTACCATAAAACAAAACCCAGAGTTTAAATTGGAAAAAACCAAAAATAACTAACAATTTAAACAAATACAGCTGTCTACTAACATCAAACATTTTATACTTTCACAGTGTTCAAATCAACTAGTAAGTTTCAAAGAAGAATTTTCCTCCAGCTAAGCTCAAAATTCTTTTTGAGGCCCTAGAAAACTCTGAAGTTAACTGAAGGGGCTGCCCAGGAAACACCTCTGAAATTCCTTCAAGATTGTCTGTGCTAAATTTGCAAAACAAATATTATCCACTTAAGATGCCACAGAGAGAACCTATGTGCAAAGCTAAGAAATGGCTTTGTGAGATTTCTTTCTCCATCAAGCAGCCCCACACAACTCTCCTTCCAGCCCAATTGCCACTACCATCCACCAGAGTCAAAGGTGGTAGTGTTTGCTTTTTTTCCCTTGAAAAGTAAAGCAGAAAGTGAAGTGAACACAAGGCTCAACCAACTGGGTACCCAGTCATCCAGTGGCAAATGGAGCCTTCTGACAGTACCCACCTTCTCCCAGGGCAAAAGCCACACTAAGAAGGAACTGAACATGCGTTTACAGCAAATGTTTTTCTCATACCTCAGGTGACATAATTATTTTAAAAGGAGCTATTTCACCAATTTTATCCCCCTCTTTTCAGCACTCTAAATACCCCAATGAAAAAATGCACATGATTTAAGCTCGAAACATTTAACGCCTTATTAAGCTACGTTTATAATTATATTTTTGGGAATTAACTATTCTGCCCCAGTAAGGAAAGAAAGAAAATTGATATGAATTCGTGATTAAAAAAAAAATTTGCATGGGGGTTACATGGTATTATGGCTACAGTATACCATATGGTCAAAAAGGATATTAAAAAATGTTCTCGAAAATAAAAACTGAGTGACTCTGCTTATGAAACCAGAAGTTCTCTGTTTAACTTAAGTCATCATTCTTCTCACATGGAGATAAGGGATGTTTTCTAAATGATTCTTGTTTTGGTTGTTGTTACCCCGGGATGAGAATAAAATTTAAAAAATTGGAGTATTTATATGTGTCTAGGAGACAGAACATCGTCTTTGGGCTAAAGATGCATGGTCATTCTATGGACTACACAGGGGTCTGAAAACTACCACCCACAGGCCAAATCCAGGCTGCCATCTGTTTCTGTACAGCACAGGAGCTAAGAATGGTTTTTACATTTTTAAGGAGTTATTTAAAAAAAAAAAAGACATACATGCAGCAGAGACTGTGACCCACAAAGCCTAAAACACTTACTATCTGGCCCATTACAGAGAAGGTTTGCCAACCCCTGACTACAAGAAATGAAGGTTTTAAAAGGGGAGAGGGACCCATTTGTAGAAACAACGTATTCACATAGGTTTTAAATCCTTAGTGGTGCACGTATCCTAAAACAAAGTAACTGAAAGAGCTTGACCTAAAAACCGAAATGGGAGAATCAAATCTTATCAAGATAAAAACTAAAAAGAAAGGAATTGGAAGCACTAGAAATAGAGAAGAACCCAGCAATCGGCAGGGTGGGGTTTCTCAGCCTCGGCACTGCTGACGTTTGGGGCTGGCTGATCTGCTCTTGTGGGGGCTACAGTGTACACTGTAGGATGTTTAGCAGCATCCCTGGCCTCCATCCTGCCAGTAGCAGCCCCCACCCAAGTTATGCCAACATAAATGTCTCCAGACACTGCCAAATGTCCCAATGGGCAAAATCATCCCCAACTGAGAATCACTGCTGTAGGTTACTGTCCTTTTGTACTCATCTTCAATACTAGCAAATGACACTACTCTCCAATAGGTTTTCTTTGTGCTCATAAGAAGGAAAAACAACAACAATGACAATAATAATAGCAAACCAGAGATCCTGTCAATAAAAGTACTAGACAGTGAACCTGAGAGTTCTGAGTTTAGCAGCTGGGCAGAAGCCCCCAGTCAGACTTACCTAAAACGCTGTGCCTGCTGAGCTAGTGGTCCTGGATACCTTCTGTTTGGAGACTGGTACAGCTGGGAGAGGATGGCCTGATTGGTTTTTTGGCTTGGATTATTAGCAAACTTTACAGTGATTGGCTCTGTGGCACCAGGAGGTTTCTGGCCATTTAGGCCTTTGATAGCTTCTTCTGCCTCAATCCGCTTGTCAAATCGAATAAACCCTACACCCCTTGATATGCCTATGGTAGATTTGGGTAAGGATTTGGGAAAGAGGGAGTGGAAGGAGAGAGGAGGGAGAGAAGAAAGGATAAATTAATTTTTCCTTCTCAAGAACATGCTTTCCCCACATATAACATCTGCCACAAAATCACACGAGGAAAGTTTGACCTCAGTAATTTGGTGTAGACTCACCATTTTACATACATTTTTTCAATGCATGAAGTCACCTATACAATTTGAATACCCACTATCGCAGGCCTACCAGTAAGCCAAGATGAAGAGAAAGCACACAAGCATGCCCGTGTTTCCTCTCCCCCGCTTCTTCTCTCCCTCCCAGACACTCACTCTCCTTAATGATGCCAACGGCATGCCTGAGTTCTAGTTTTCACATCAGGCTACTGGACAAACAGCTCAGAAACGAAAGGCACAGTCTCTCCCTTTCTTGTAATAAGGAGAAGAGAACCAGGCATTTGCTAAAAATGCATGCACAGTGGCAGAAAGATATATTTCAGCCAAATTTTTAGATAATAAAATTCTACTTAATAATATTATACAGGATACCGGTCCTCTAAGGAAAATTTCTGAAGAGGCTTTTCTGGTTCCCTGAAACTCCTCTACTGCTGTTAACTGGCTATACTTTATTAGAGAAATAACATTACATGAGAAAAAGAGGTAAAAGAAGACCTAGGTTTTAAATAAATAAAATGAAGTCTCCAAGCTTGCTGGCTTTAGCAGCATGACTCCCGAGGATGAACGCCATTCCCCGTCTCATGCTCTCCCTGCTTTAAAGCAGAGGAATGGCCAGACACCTGCCCCGCTTTTGAGCAATGGCAGAGGGAAACCCAACTCCTTCCAGTGAACTAGCTTAAGCAGGCTAGTGGGGGTGGCCAGCGCCGGCCATCAGGAGATAAAGCAGTTGCAGGGAAACACGTTCTTGGCAAGCAAACTGGTACTAGCAGTACCAGCGTGGGACTAGTAGCTAGAAAAGTCTAGATGACTCAGAGTATGTCATTGAAGAAAACAATGAGAGGTTATTGAGAAAGATAGGCTGAGAAAACGCACCAGACCATCACGATTTATAGGAACTTTGAAAAGGAATGGAGGTCCACTTGCTTTACAGTTAATATTGTGTAAGTTCAATGGTTCAGAATTTTATTCTAAGGTAGACAAGGCATTTTTCCCACATACGCTTATCTCATTTTACCTTTGCTACTGCAGCCATATCCGTTGCATGTTATTATCACCTAATGGCTGAATAACAAAACTGTAGCATTTTTCAGTTCAAGTAAAGTGAATAATTTCACCTTAAAAGCCATATGTATAAAGATGAAATGGTGAAATGGCAGCAAATACATCCTTTCAGTTACCTATTCTCCTCTTAAGAATTAATAATCCCTAGGACTTAACTGTTCCATGAGGAAAGCATTAGCTTAGCAATGAAATGGCCTTTGCACAGGCTGAGTCACCTAAACCCGTGGTCCTCAAAGTTGAGCATGCATCAGAATAACCTGAAGGGCTTGGTAAAATGCCCACCCTCAGAGTTTAATTCATTAGGTTCTGGGTGGGACCCAAGAATTTGCGTTTCTAACAAGGTTCCAGGAGGATGCTGATGCTGCAGATGCAGGACCATACTTGAGAACCCCTGACTAAACCAGGAGATGGCAAGGTACATCCACCTGTGAGCCTGTGTACTCAGGATGGACGTGCAGTTCTGATACGGGTTTTCTGTATCACAGGGGAAATCTATTCTCAATCACCAAGTCCTCATTAAGAATGAATGAATTAAAAAGCATGAATGGCATGAACAAAATAAAAGGGGTTTTTTTTTTTGGTTTAAACAAATTTATCTCAATTGCTACGCCTGGATTTCTATTTAACCCCATTAGCAGTATGTAGGAGACAACATATTGTGATAGAATGCATAAGGATTATGAAATACAGCTAACAAGCAAAGACTATATTCTTATATAGCCTCACTTGACTAAATTTTCTCCAAACAGCAAAACCCATAGGCCATTCACCTAAGCAGGTATGGGTCGTAGGTCTCTCTCTACCCAGAACTCTAAGGATGGTGATTCCTATGAAGCCAATTAACAGCACAGAGGGGCATAACATGGGCTGCTTCTGATGAAATTCAGAGCAGTGAAATTGATCTTACTTGAAGAATTAAAAACTTGGCCTGATTTTATTGTGGTTAACCCACTGCTTAAAAGAAAAAAAAAAAATCAGACATTGTAACACCAGCTACAACACCACTGTATCTCCAGTGATATTACCATTATTAGAAAGAGAAAGAGAAACAGAGAGTAAAAGAGAGAAAGAAAGAAACACCAAGAAAGAAGATAAGAAAATCTATTTTTTCCCCAAACCCACAAAATCTTAATGTGACTGCTTGAGTATATGACACTACAGATGATTTTTCTTCCTCCTCCTTACCATGTCTACTTTCACTGTTTTAAAACAAATAAGAATTGCTATTATAATAGAAAAGCATACCTAGACTTTATTTTAAAAATCCATAATCAAATCTATCTTGCTAGATTTCTTTAACTAAAAGTTTTGGCAGAGCTCCCTCACATACAAAAGTTTTAATAAACATATTAGTCTTCTTGTTTCAGGTTGGTTAAAAGTTATATTAGGCTATAATAAAATTTTAACATTCAAAATTCCAAACTCTTACACATGCCTGTACAACACAGTAAGGACCGGGAAATCCTCCTGAATAATCACTAGTGTAGACATAGCGTAACCCCCCCCTTGGAGAACTAGCTGCATATGGCTGTGTTAAACTATGATTTTTACAAAAATAAGATTTTTTATCAGCACTTTATAAGAAGGACGGGGGCTTCTGTCACACAGCAGCTTGGAAACGAAGATTATAGCATCTGTAAATTCATTACAAGCCATAAAAACAGGCTTCGAACCTGCACCTTCAGGGTGGAGATGACTCAGGCCCACTCACTCCACTCCACAGTCTACTTTTATCCATGCATATTTATGAACAATTCCAGCAGAAAATTGCATTTTCTGGCCCACATATACCTTTGATGTGTTCTAGAGGCAAGACTGCTGCATGGGAAGGGAGAAAACTCCACAATCTGCTGGTCAGAATGTGTAAAAGATTGTCCAGAGCAGCTGGCTACTTACCAGTGACCTGGTCAACAAGAATACGAGAAGTAATAATGCGTCCATATTGTGAAAAAAGCTGTTCCAACTCCTTCTGGGTCATTGTTTTCGGAAGTCCGCTGACGTACAAATTTGCATCTCTGATAGAAGCTGAACTTGGGCGAGCATAGGAAACCTGGAAAAGGGAAATAAAATTAAGTGTATACGCCCACTCAGTTACCTCCCTTCAGAAACTCAAAGACTGCCTAAAGTTAGTTGGCAGCTTTTCCATAAGGAGCATACAACAAACACTGAAGTTAAAGCAATTCTGGCATTAACTGTTTTAGTCATTTCTGGAGAAATTCTCAACAAATGAGAAATGCCATTCCTCTGGGTGGAAAGAAGAGAGTATTTACCCTAGGTTTATAAGTCTTCAAAACAGACCAGTAGGACACATGGTCCAAGACGATTCACAGTAGTAAGTTGTCCTCAATGGGGCCAACCTCCCAAAGGAGGGATTCAGGCTCAATCAAATGATTAAGCTTAAGGACTCAACTCAGCCAACACATCTTTGCAACCTGTTTTCAAGCCTCTCCCATCTCTGGGTGTGCCACATTTCTAAAAGATTTATCCTATCATCAGTAAGTGTGCCCTTTTGACTTAATTCAAAATAGCTTTCCATTACCCCTAAATTCTCAGAAATTTAAATATGTAAAGGAGCTATATCCCCTGTTATCTTCTATTGTTTTCTTGTCCACAAGTCTTTTTAACCTTGATTTTCAAAAGTTCTTAAGCCTCTTTACTGACCTTACCTGCCATTTTATGCATCCTTTCATAAAGCTTCCTATCTTTGACATATAGTATCTAAACTTCTTCAAGGATGGCAGACAAATAAGTCCATGTGTATTTGTTTATAACCAACCTTTATGTAAGCTCTGTGAGGTGAGGAGGCAACCACAGCTGTCTCTCATCACCGTATGCTCCTCCATATCCTGGCATGTCATAGATGCCAGAATATTTGCTGAGTAAAGCCAATCTAATACCCCATTGATCCTGTGTGTCCACAACAGCTTACCGGACCAATGCACTCAAGGGACAGTTCATCAAGTCACCTACATCTTGCCAAGATTGTAATCGATGGCTCTTTGCCTAAAACCTCTCTCTGCCAATTTTTAGATACCTCTGAGTCTCACTTGCTATTCCTGACTGCAGCCCCTTTAGTTGAACTGTAAGCTCTCTGGACTAACAAACTGTAAGGACAGATATACCCCCAATCACAACATACTCCCCACCCCATCTTTCAGATCATTCATAGAAACAGCCAATCAGTCTAGCTCTGGGATTGATTTGCTGGAGTACCAGGATATGATAACTTCTCCCTGTTCATGTCATCCAGTAGCATCCACCTTTAATCTAATTCAATGCTTATCACAAAAACAAAACAACAAAAACACCTTTTCAATTTAAATAGCTTTTGGTATTTGGTATGAAACACCAAATATTTTCTCCATGGTTTAAATTATGCTCACAGCTCTCTGTGTTATCACTTTTTTTTTTTCTTGCTCTCCAGAAAAAAAAAAGCCAGTTTTTATACTACTTTATAAAGGTCTTGCTATCTTTCACCCCTGCCAACAGTGTTAACATTTAATACTCTCATCCTTTATCCAATAAGTTTGCTCATTAACAACTGAAAATACACCTGTTGTTCCAAAGGCTATATTTTAAAGTCACATTAGCACTGTCCTATCCCAGAGACACAAGGAATTCGGAACAGTGGTGGAGAGAAGATAGACAACTATTCACATATTCTTTTTTCTTAATGCCTAAATACTTAAGAACCATGAATATTGGGGAACTGAAATGTAAGTGAAAAATAAAAAATGAAGGATAATTCCAAAAGAATTCAAATGGAGTCTAGTCTTGGGACTACTATGAACTGACAAAAACATAAAGCAAATGCAAATGAATCACATATGCATTCAGTGATGCGAATACACGAATACCCAATTTCTTAAGTACAATTCTCAACTGTCTGGGTAAGCTAGAAATCACACCACTTGGACTCCCTTCGAGTCTAGGGCTCCAGGGCTTTATATTTCAGTGGCAGGGAGCTCTCAGCAAGCCAGCTGTTAGTCTGCTCCAATCACGCACAGGATGGAAGAGCCCCTATGTGGGGAGCCGCTTCCCAGGGGCAACAAAGCATCTCTACATTCTGCAAGGTGGGAGGCTAACTCGAAAGGACTGAGGTACAGGCAGGACAGGCAGGCAGCCTCCCTGTGAGCTCCAGCAGGGCAGGAGGCTGTGTGACAGCGTTAACAGTGACATCTCTCTAACCAGTGTGCCTGGACTCAAAACCAGGTTGAATCCATTAAGGGCTCTGTGAACTTGGACAAGTTCTTTAAGTCTATTACCACATAACTGTATTTTCTTGGAATAGTTATTAGGAATAATTAATAATGGCTAATCCACATAAAATGCTTAGCACAGAGCCTAAAAGCCTAGGTGACAACATCATAAGTACTATTTACCTTGAAATGCATCTGAGAATGTAAAGATCCAGACCATTAAAGTTGAGAGTAACCTGAGTCTCTTACTGTGTTCCAGAATAATTTACGCATGCAGTGACATTCACTGCTTTGTACATTTCAGAGGAGTGTGGGTGGAGTGTTTTAAAAGTAATCCTAAAATATATTTAGGAAAACGGGCCTATATTTAATGCTTATATAAAAGCTCTGAAAACATACTTGGGTCAGTTATGTTATCTGCTTTTTTTTCCCTTCAGTGTCTGGTCTCCAGTTCACGTTGCATCATTAATTCCCAGCCTGCATGGACTCTCTTTTCTTATTTTCTGTATTCTTGATGCTCTGGCATTTAGGGCCTTGAGCCTGGAGAGACTGCCCCTCCTCGGGATAGCTCATTTCTAGAGATAGTAAATGACTCCCCTGTGAGCATGTCCTTAATATACAAACCAACCAATCCAGAGCCCACATCTCTATCTCCTTCATCCAACTCACACACTAAGCCAATATTCCCCCTGCCCTAAATCACTCCAGGCCCAGGTAGCAGACAACCAGGGACCACCCCTATAGCCAAGAGCTCTCCAAAATTATTCAAACTATGCAATGCCAAACTCACCCAGTATATCTACCCTGCCTCACCCTTCCCTTCCCACTACAACCCAAAGAAAGGCTCTGCTGCGGACCACACTCTGCTCTCCCTGCTGCCCCCTGACCATCTCTGGTGCTTCCCCATGTGGCCCTGCATGGCATGTTGTGCTTCCTGTTACTATAGATCTGTAAGTATAAACTTCTTCCTTTGTAACAATCATTTCCATGTCTGCACATCTTACCATATCTGATTAAAACAACTCTCAGGTACATTTGTAGAACACAGCCACAGTAAAAGGGCTCCAAGAACCAATAACAAAGCTTCTGAGAACAGTATATTTCAGTAACTTTGTCAAATAACTGGTTCCCATCACCACAGGCAGGATAGAGGGGACTAAACTGTGTATCAACTCATGGTGGTAACAAATAATATTTCTATTTAATTTATACTTAGGGTCTTATGGGACTTCACCATTTGCAAGGCATTTTCAAATATAATCATTTTGTTTGTGCCTCACAACAACCTATGTATAAAATACATTAGTATTTTATGGCCAGGAAAATAGGTAGAGACAAGGTAAATAGTATGCCTACAGTTATATACAACAAGTGTTGAATTCTGGATCCAAATTCTGATCTTCTGGCCCCACATTCTTGTCTCCTTGTCCAGTTTTCTTGCCATAATACCACACTACAGCCTATCAGTGCACTTGTTCTGAGAGTTTGGAAAAACGAAATGAATCTTGGTCATTTCTTACACACACACACACACACACACAGCGAAATTGAGCAGAGAGAGCAGAAAACAGGACGGCATGAGAAATTATCGTTAAAAGTTATTTTATTTTCCATCAGTAATTTTTAAAAAGTAACTTTTCCCAAGGAAGGACGAATGGCCACTAATTGCTATTAACTGGAGAAACTGCACATCATAATTAGGATTTTGAAATTCATTTCATTACTTTCTAATTCTTGGAATGCAATTAAATGAGAAATGTACCACCACCACCCCCACACCCGCCCACTTCCAGGAAATAAAGGGGCGAGCCCCCACCCTCCTCCCAGACCAACTGCCATGTCTCCCTCCTAAATCTTTATTGTTTCTTGGGATTAAAGCAGCCTCTTTCCCATGCTCTATCAAGGATTTCATTGTCAGCAACATCCTCCCTCCTTTCCAGGAAAAGGAAAACATTTCTTCTTTTTCTTCCACCTCAAAGGACTATAAGCAGAAAATGTACTCAGACCAAAGTAGCAAGAAGACTTGCAGTGGGATACGGACCTGTACTCTGGAGATTCAAATCAGTTTCCAGACCAAATTTTGAATCTGGCAAATATCAGCAATTCTCCCTTCTGATGTTTTGGTGGATTTGGAGCTCATACTGGTGCCTCGCTCTAAAATTCACCTAGAGAATCATTCTTGGGCTATCTGAAACCTCAAAGTGTTAAGTCTATCTTTATGGTTCCTTCAAGACTAAAATCCCTTGGAGAAGACCCAAGAGATGGTTTTGTTCAATGGCAAATTCTCTATTAGAAATAATTCAATACAATGAACCTCCGGCATGTGTCCCAGTGGGGTAAAACAGCTACTTCTTTCACCAAGTGCAAGCTGCTCTCCAATCTACACTCGGTGGATTAATAGATGGGTTTAGATTTTAAATTTTCACTGCCATTTAAACAGGTGAATATTTAATGCCTGAGGAGCAAGGTTATGAAATGTCAAAACTACTAAGTGAAGGATCTAATTTAAGAGGCAGCCAGAAAGTCTGCAATTTAAATATTTAAAGACGATACAGGAAGTACAACACTGAACACCAATCTACTCCAAAGATAGCAATTTAAAACTCAGGTTATTCTGGAATTTCTCACAACCCTACGAGTGATATAATAAACAAAGACAAGGAATAGTAAGATTCCTTGAGAGAAGAGGAAGGGAGGCAGTCAGAAGTACCAGGCAAATACATGCTCCACCCAAAGGCTTCTCAAACTGTTCTTCACAAATGAGATCAGACTGGACAAAACAGAGATAAAAACAGACTTAGCAAAGTAATTAGGTCTCAAAAACGGAATGGTTTGAGACACAGCATATTCTTTGTAATTAAAAACTCATTTCTTCATCAGCAATTAAAACTAATTATACATTAAACATTCAAGGACAAGTAACACATAAACTACGAATGGACTATCATCAAAATATACAAATTAAAAGCAACAAAAAATATCTCATGGATAAGAATTGGTACTTTATTACAAGTACATAGTAAGGTTTAAAATCCCAGTACATCACTTTCAATAAAAGTCCAAATGCTTTTGTCCAAAAACTCAACCGTTCTCAATTCTGATTAATCAACGGAAAGATCAGTGACAGTGGACATTAATACCAACAGATTAAAGTGATAAGGTCTATAAACGAACAAAGCACTTCCTTCTCTATTAAACTAAGGACATCTGAAAAATCTCCCACTGGCAAGATCACCAGTGAACAACTTCTATCACTTGTCAATTACTGACCCAGGACTACAAACACTAAACCTGAAAATGAGATACATGCCACTTCAGACTTTTGAAAAGCTCCATTCGATCTCTTCAGCTGAAAGGAGAAGAGCTCATAGTTATGCCTATTTAAACAGTGTTAATTGCCGTTCATATCAAAAAATGGAGTCGTGATGGCACTCTCTGAAAAATGACACTATCACTAAACAAAAATTAGTTCTGGGTCTGGTAGGCAGGAGCAAAGGTTTTGTGACATTATCAAGGCTTTGTAGACAGGTAGCTATCCTGCACCCTCCAAAAGAGCTCAGAAGTAAAGTAGACAAAGATGTGATTTCTAACCACAGTTCAGGCCACACGCCTCAAAATTCACCTAAAAGGAAACAGTGTACTTTGATCTACTTCTAAATGCAAAACCCTACCAGGAAGAGGTCTCAGACACACATCAAGGCATATACACATCACAGCCCAAGATGAGGTTTTGCATAAGGACGGACATGTATCATGAAGGGTTGCAAATGAGTAAACCTGAGAGAACAAAGCACCTGGAAATAAGTCCGTGAGAAATTAAAGATTAGCTGTAGCAAAGGTGTTAGAGCCGAAACGATAATCACGCCTAACAGGAAGGCTTAGAAAAGGTATTATAGATTAGAGCAGTTACCTTTAAGAGGGAGTTCAAGACACAGAATTTAGAAAACTACATCAGTGGAAAATACATATGGAATCTCAAATTGTATTGATACTGGATTTGTTGAATGTTTCAAGTCTATATAAAAATTGTTTTAATTTAAATGAGAAGTTCAGAGATACCAGGGGATACATTTGATCGTTTTATTCTCTGCTTAAAATCCCTCAAGGACTCCCTAATGCTTTAAGATTCATTTCAAATTTCTTAGCCCTTTATGCTCAGGACGCTGACTACCTTCTCTATACAAACACACACAACCCACAATAGTTTCCCAAAGCTTCCCACTCTCTCACTTCCCTGTGTTAGCATAGGCTGCTCTTTCCACTCATCCAAATTTTGGTCATTTCAGACTCTGCATGGGCATCACCCAGTTCCTAAAGTCACCTCTCATCCAACCTCTCCACTCTAGTCTGGGTTAGTACTTCCTACCTGTCCCCACACTGCATTCTATGCCTTGTTCTCTTAGATACTAAACAAACCAAGACGTACTCATCTGCTACCCTGTCTTGTGACTGGCTTAACTCCTTGAAATAAGAAACCTTACCTCTATCCCACTTTGTACTCCCTAGTACCTACCATACATTTTTTGTAATAAGATGATTTATAATCACACACTAATTGGAAAGACGAACTTTGAAATCTTGTAAAGCTGAGGGGCCATAATCCACTTTGTAATATACCAAAAATCCTATGTGACAGTCCTTTGTGTACAGACTAGACTGTAGATTCCATTAAACGTTTAAAAAATAAAGCTTCCTTTAGCAAATTGGGGATTCAAATCCCTAGAGGCCATAAAATCTCTGACAGAATAATATGTCGCTGGGGGGAAGGGGTCTTAATTCTGGAGCAGAAAGAGAATATAAAAATCATTTAGTCCAATCTCTTTATATTTAGAAAAGAGGGAGACCGAGGCACACTAAGGCGAAGTGAATTGCCCAAAGCCACAGAGCTGGGTGTAAGATTCAGAGGTCCTGACTCTTCGTCAAGGGGTTTTCCATTATACCATTGGCTGCACTGCACAGTCTGAAATCATGCAAGTTTCTAGTGAAACGATGGTTATCGAGAGGGTGACCAGACATCTACAAGGAGGCACCCAAAGAGATACACAAGAAGGTAAGAACTTTAGGCTTTGCTAGATTTTTTCTTATATACACATAAGGAAACATGAAATACATCAAAATAAGTCATCCCCTTAGGACAGTTACTGTATCTCTTCTACTACTAATGCTTGAGAATTATTTAGGAGATGTTTGAGAAAAATCTATCATTGGGGTGGGTGGAGAGGAGGGGAGTTGAAGGGAGAAAAACCAAACTAAGAATCCTGAGACTCATGCTTTGCACCAATTAAATTAAAATGAACCTACAATAGTCAGAATCTTTTAGGTATTAAACATGCCTGCTTTTTGTGGTTTAATTACAGACCATTTAACAGAAAGGGAAAATAGCAACTGGTTTTTTTTACACTAGAGAGACTTCCCAGCTTCACATCACGTTCAAGTTTTAGTGCAACTTCATTAAATAAAATTCCAGGCAGTTGATTCTCAACCAAACTAAAGATGAAGCGAAGAAGAAGTAATGTCATAAGAATAAGTGATCATATAAGGCATTGTTAAAAATAATACTGAAACTACTGAATAGCCACATAAAAAGAAAAATATGCTGGTTGTAAGGTTTGTACAACTAATTATACACTGGGGACAACCAATTAGATTTCCTTTTTCAGGGCCAGCCCTGTGGCCTAGTGGTTAAGTTCGGCATGCTCCGCATTGGTGGCCTAGGTTCAGATCCTGGGTGTGGACCTACGCATCACTCATCAAGCCATGCTGTGGCAGCAACCCGCATACAAAACAGAGGAAGACTGGCACAGATATTAGCTCAAGGCAAATCCTCCTCAGCAAAAAAAAAAAAATTTCCTTTTTCACATGTCTTAAACTCAGCCTCTGAAAAACTACACTGAGCAGAGTTTATTAAATGCGACCCAAAACAGTCTCATCCATGTGTATCAATTAAATGAGAGTCCACAGAGGCTGTCCTGACACACATCTTTATTTCTGATTCCAGTATCACAGTGGGCAGATCCTCTCCGCCCTTTTATCGTTGCTTCTGCTTGGCTGTAGCACACAGTTGGTTCAACCAGGTCTCTTGTGCTGGTGAAGGCAAACAGGGAGTCCACGGTAAAGATATTCTTGAAATGCAACTTTGAAAGCCCACAAAAGCTTTCAAAATTCCCCAAGATCTCTGCATGCAAAGAATTTAACAAAAAATAAAACAGAAGGTATGTGAAGCAGCAGGGTGGGTGGCTGAATCAAGTCCACTACTGCAGTGGTGGATCCGTCATCCCAGGGTCTGAGCAGCAATCTGTCAATCAAAAGGTTCCCAACTCCATTTCCAACCCAGCACCTTCACCTGGCACATTAAAATTTTAGAAAGGGATTACACTAAAGAGGCATTAAAATAAAGAAAAAAACGATGGGAGTTTCAGCTGTAACGAAGAGTCCATTGCTATCCTCTCTGCATTAGGAATTTTACAGTCGTGGTTAAGAAAACTGACTACCTTACTTTTAACATTAAAAATGAGAAATGAGCCTGTATCTACTTGGCCATATAATCTTCGGAAACGTTAAGTGAACATGAATTGGCTGGAATTGAAGCAAACATGAGTCAGTTTATTACTAGGTCAAAAACCTTATAAAAGGCAGAAGAGAATGCATTATTTCTGGTGAAGTTCTGGCCACAACAGAGCATACTGCAAACTAGTGGCACAAAATTAATGCTTGTAGTAGAGCCCTCCAAAGTTAAGGAGTGAATACATAGGGCACGGAGTCCCACAGAGGAAGTCTTGGCTCTGTCACTTACCAGTTATATAATTCAGAAATAATTTCCTTAGGTCCCTGGAAGCCTCTATTTCTTCTTCTGTAATCTGATGTTAATGATAGTCCTTACTCATAGAGAACTTACAAGGATTAAATGGAATAATAAAACTATTAGCACAGAGCTGGAGAACCATAATTTAATGGTTTCATTATACAACATGTATATCATTTCATATATATAAAATCCTAACAATACACATAATGATAGCCCTCAACACTTACTAAGTGCTTACAATGTGCCAGGCACTGTTCTGGGTATGTTACATAAAGTAACTCAATTGATCTTTACATGAGTGTATGAATTGGGTATTATCAGCATTCTCAATTTATGGAAGAAAAAACTCAAATATTACTATTATCTCTGAGATTTCATAAATAGACACAGAGTGGACTTTGCACAAGGAAGATGTATGCACTTTAACAGAAAAACAGTCCCAAGATTAAACAAATAAGGCTTCTTCCAAATCCATGGCAGTTATTATAGATATTCTTATATTAATTATTACAATAGTACAGTACAATTTGTAATTACATACTCGTAATTACACTATTACAAGTATTCTGTGAGACAACAGCAGATAAGCGTGTCAGAAAGCCTAAGGCTGCTGAAGGCAGGAGGAAAAGGCTTTCTTACTGTCACACAGAGGGCCAACACCCAGCATCTTATGGGCTGACAGAAAAGGCCAACTTCATTTTATTTCTTCAATCAAACTACCACACTTTAAATCCTCCCATTTCCTCAGTCTCTCTCATAGGAATCTCTTACAGCCTGAAGTGAGATGCAAAATGAGGAACAGAGGATACTTTTTTGGGAGATGGTGGCAGAAATAATAAATAGACTCCAATGGAACAGCGCCTAACTTCAGATTAGGGTTTACATGTATGTTTCTGAATGTCGGATGGTCTACAAGTCACCATGCAACCGGCACCTGATGACTCAATGTGACTTCACAGCATAAAAAAACACTAAGGAGGCTACACTAGCAGGTAGTACTGTAAATTTTTCATTTTAGACACTTTCACTAAATATAGTATGAGAGCGTTAGAGAGACTTACAGAAAAAGGGAAATCTCAGTACTTAGTGCCCAATACTCAGGTATGTTCAACCCTGCCAGAGCCTCAAACCCTCCTAACCAGGGTAACAGTACTGCAATGCACTTACATAGCTTTTATATTATCAGACTTTAAGCTCCTAGAGGGTTGAAACTAATTCTTGTATGTATGCCTATTTTATAGCCTCAGCCACCAAGCCGACACTCCGGAATCTGCTGAGTGAATCTATTCCATGGCCTCCTGCAGGGGCTATTTCTGAAGCACCTCTCAGGCAAGATGATTAGAAGGTGTGATGCTTGTCCAAACAATCTGGCTTTTTATGCTTCGCTGGAAACTACACAAGTTAAATTGTCTTATAGAAAAACAGATGTACTCATCCAATTCTTAGAAAGTCATTCTCCAGTAATGGCTTCTTAAGTGTTCTTTCAAGGTTCTGAAACTTGATCAGATGCAATCTCCAACAAGAGCCAGACTCTCAAGATACCTGTCACAACTTTACCTTCAAAAATAAACTTAAAACATAATTTATGTAGCATCTAAGCATCTAGTATATCTAAGGCACTGTAGAGAGATTAAAATTCTGAGTTAGAAAGTCAAACCTAAAGAAGGACCATACACTACCCAGTATAAGTAAACTGGAGCTGTTTAAGATTAAAAGCCAACTAGTACTGGTTTGTAACGTGTGGAAAAAGCACAGGATTCTCAACAAGCCAATTTCGGTAGATGACATGTCTGAGGGCTTTCACACAGTCCTGCATCTACGGAGACAGATGAGAGACAAGACACAGGCTGATGGATATTTTGTGGAAAATCTCACATAAAGGGATAACAATAGTTAAATCTTCACTTATTGTAGAAAAGAAAAAGCAGGTGGCAGTTTTATACATCCTTCATCTGACCGCATCTTCAATGAACAGTAATGCCTGCCAAGAGGTGACAGAGTTTCACTTTTAATTTCACCTAAATTGTGAATTTTCCCATCTTTGAGCACACAGAGCAGGTCTATTTCCTGTAAGCAATATACAGAAACTTCCTCACTCAGAAATTATAAACAAAAGCATAATGGGGCCAGCCTGGTGGCACAGTGGTTAAGTTCGCGTACTCCACTTTGGCGGCCTGGGGTTTGCAGGTTCAGATCCTGAGCGTGGACCCACACACCACTCATCAAGCCATGCTGTGGCGGTATCCCACATACAAAGTAGAGGAAGGACTGGCACAGATGTTAGCTTAAGGACAATGTTCTTCAAGCAAAAAAAAAGAGGAAAATGGGTATAGATGTTAGCTCCGGGACAGTCTTCCTCATCAAAAAAAAAAAAAAAAAAAAGCATAAGTATTCTGTGAGGTGCTCTGAAGACAAAGATGCCTGCTGTCAGAGAGTAGACCACCAAATAGGAGAGAAAGGTAATGTGCAGTACAAAAGAAAGGCTTTTAGGGACAAATAAAATTTCATAAATAATGAGAGTGGTGTACAGGAGTATAGGCACAGAGTGACCCAAAGCACGAGATGACAGTTAGACTTGCATACTTAAGGAGGAAGAGCCCAGCTGAGCCAGGAGACAAATTTCTGTAGGACAATGACAACACTAAAGCTGGGACAGATTCTAGAGCTCTTAAATGTCAAGGTGAAACTTTTATGACCAGGGGAGTGACAGAGTACAGAAATGCATATGTGCATGTCACATATATATACAATATAGAGAGAGTTTTCTAATCATAACCTAGGTGAGGAGAATAGTCAAAATCAAAATCTTCACTAAAAAAGGATAAATGTAAACTATGGAGCTAGGCTTAATCAAATCTTCCTACCAACCATTTCTGTAGAAGGTTATTATTTGATAGAATAAGTACACTTTATAGTTTTCAGATGTTAAATTTCTTCCAAAAAGTACACGTCACATAAAGGCCCCTGTGTCTTTGAATGAGACATTCCTTCACAGAACACCTTTCTTCTTTCTCTGCCTGATAAACTCTACTTTGTAAAACCCGATGGCCTCTGAAACCCCTGCAGAGGCCTCTCAACAGCCAGTGACATATCCATTTCCACTGCACTCTGCATTCACTCATCACACATCCAAATAATGGGCACAGAAGGTAAGTGCTGTCTCCCGGACTACATGATGACTTCAAGGACCAGACAACATCTTGTCATATTTTGGCACTGCTCCAACTTTTAGCAAAGCTGACCGGTACATACCAGATACTCAAACTGCTTACAGAATTAGTACTTATTTAATTACTCACAGATGGTGGCTAGCCAAGATTGTATACCCATTATTGCATAGTCTTAAAAATCAATTGGCAATTAAATGTTTTTTAATATTACATTTGATCTCCTCGCCCTTTCTGAGGAGGGTAAGGAGAGAGGGAAAAAAGCATACGTATGAACATTAATAAGTGTTAAAGTACATGACCTTCACTACAAACTTGGAGGCTGACTGTTGGTCTTGTTATAGTTCCATATTATGTAATAAGGCCCTAATGGGATGGACTCTTGAAGATGAAATAATCATTCTGACTAAAGCTTCAATAGACTTTAAACAATTATTCCTCAAACTTCCAAGGGAAAATTTCTAACAATCTTTCTCTTTAAACAAAGGATATTTTATTTCAACAATCCCCCTTCGAACACCTGTTGTAAATGTAAAACAGTCTGCAACCCAAACCTATATTACAATAAGCCACAACAGTCTGTTGTTTTGGGGCCTAATTTGGCCCAATTGTCAGGGATCTAGTACGTGTGTACGTGTATGTGTGTATACACATACACGCGAACAAAGTTAGGAAATCAACTCTTTCAAGGGTAGCCTGGTTTTAAATTCTCGCTTGGCACGGACTATACACTGCTAAAAAGGGGGTGGAGGGCACAGTAACAAGAAACATTTCGGATTGTCTATGATATTTCTTATCTCTCAAATAGGTCTAGTTGGAAATTTGCGTGTGAGACACACAGCTAATATGATAAAGGGAAAGAAGGATAATAGAAATATTATTATAAGCCCTCCCCAGAGCCAAAGAAAGTTTTACCTACATATATTTTGTGGACCTGACATAAGCTATACAATTATGAAAAATTTATTCAACAGATAATTTAAAAGGAATAACCCCTGAAATATTACCGAATGCTTTATAACTTCAAACTTACCAAGATATTTTTCTCTCAACATGATTAGACATTAGAGAATAATCACAGGGAAAGCTTTTATAAATGAACTGATTTACAGGACTAATAGTTTCATTCGAAGACAATCCTTCATTCTCCAAATATCTATTAGAAACCTGAGCTGTATATTCCCCCAAACAGCTTTAACGAAAAGTAATGACTGTGTTCCTAAAGCCTTCTATATGACAGTTGTGAAGATTTTACAAGAAAGAGGGTTTTAAAGGAAAACACGGACAACCTGAATGGTACACAATGAAGAGAGTGATCATTGCCACTCATAGAACCACTCTGGAAATTTAAAGAGGGGCAGTAAGGAGGGATAACCACCTTCACCTTTGTTGCAAGACAAAGTGTTCTGCTTCAGACGAGCAGAAGCACCTCGCTTTACCTTGAGAACGCAGTCCTGCGGTATTTAATTACACTGTCGAGAGCACAGAATGGTCTGGCACCGTGCCCTTTCCCCAGGTCTCGCTGATGGATAGCATCAATAACATTCACTGGCTGTAATTAAACCGCCAAATAGTATCCCCTTTGCCACTTGGTAGATCAATGTTCTTTAATACTCAAAGAACAAAGTACAAAGGTGAGAGGGGTGTTTTTAGCCCTCACCTTCACAGTTCATTTGACTTTGAGCACCAGAGGAGCTTGCAGACAATGCAAATTTCACAATTCCCCTAAGACACTGCTTAATGAAGAAGAACACTAAGGAAAATCCTGCAAGTTGGTGACAAGAACTTATTAACCCATTTTTACAAACCTGAGCAGAAGGCAATAGTATGCACTGCTTTCACGTAGCTCTGGGACAAAATTCGGTTTGTAGACCAAAAGGTTTATAAATTAAGGCACCATATAGCAAACGTCTTTTTTCTTTAAATATTTATAACATGCCATGTGGGGGAGTTCTTATGATAATAGAGCAAATGCCCATTTATTCCAACCCTGACTAGAAAGTTCAAATATCCAGATACCAGGGAGGGGTGTGGTTAGGAGCCTATAAATATGAGACAACTTTTTAATGCATTATAAAAGCAGCTTCCATAATCTAAGGACTCACAACCATCTTGAATCATATCGTTCAACTCCCAATCTCTATACTATGAAATACCCATTTCAAATGAATGGGCCCCAGAAGAACCGTACTGCAAATTCCCCACTTTCAGGATCAAATATTAAATGATGTTTACATACTTGTAATGCTAAAGTATTTAATAACATTCAAATGCTCAGAAAATGAGTAAAGTGTGTGTGTGTATGAGAGAGAGAAAATATGTATTATTTCTTAAGTAAGTCCAGCACTATATTCATTAAAAGCATATCTGTTAATCAAGGGCATTTCAGATAGTTTATGATAGAACCCATGAATTAAAATCTTATTTACATGTAGATTTGTTTTGAAACAAGTGCCACAGACGTATCCAAGTGCAAATCATTAAGGTCCACTAAATAACGGTTCTCAGGTCAAACCACCACTTGTTAAGAATCACCTGTAGTGGTTGTTAAAATACAATTTCTTTGGCCTCACTCTGCAGATAACCAGATTCAGCAAGTCTCGATTGGGGTCCAGGAATACTGCCCTTTATCAAGCCCTCCACTCCATGATTCTGATGAACACTGAAGTTTTGGCAGTCCCTTATGTAGGGGGATTTTAAATAGGTAATCCTCAAACTCTGGGGAGTATCTGGGTTTCTAGGAGAGCTCCTAAAAGTTAACAGAGGTCAAGTCCTTCTCCTGCCACCCACTAACGTTCTCCCAATGAGCAGGACAGATTCCCAGTAGCTTGAAATGAATATGTGTGACTCTAAATCACAAAATACAAAAACGTAAAATAAAACAAAGTCCATAAAAGCCATCCAAAGGTATTTCCAAGAATCAGACCGGCTGGATGTGGCTCAGCTGGATTAGGGAGCCCATCAGCCTGGCCAGTTTCTGCAAAAGGCTGCTGTGCTGGATTTTATGAGGTTGGCGGCACGCTCAATGACTCCAGAATCTCTCTAGGAATATGAACACGGTTGTTTGGGTAAAGCAAGCAGGAAAAGGTGTATTTCTAAACAGTCATTTAACAAAGTTTGTGGGAACTAAAGCTTTTTCTGAATTACCAGTCTCCAGGATCATGCAGAAGTTCTGCTTTTCCTTGCCCTTCTCGCTGCTCACCTGAGGGTCATTTCATGACTCATTAGCAACCCCAGAAACCTATGCAGGATTAAACTTCTCATCCCCCTGGAGGGAAGTAACCTTACACTAATGACCAAAAACAGAGCACAGCAGCATGGTTTATTGATTTTTTCCAAAATCCATGTCTCTGTAACACAAAGTAACTAAAGCAATTTTTTAAATATCCAACAAAATTAAACCAAAGAACTAAACATTGTGACTTACTTTCTTCATTGTAAAAGTAGCTTTTTAATTCCTCCCCAACTAGATTTCTAAAATACAACTTTAATATAAAAAAGGAAGATTGAAAAATATTGAATATTCTTGATCCTCTCTCTCTGAAAGTAACAGGCCAGCACGGTACTTTCTACCTCTAGATATCAAGCAAAACGTTTCACAAGAACTGTGTATCCTGGTACCATCTCCACCCTTTTACAAATAAGAAAACTAGACCAAGAGAGCAAGAGCTGAAAGCAAACCCAGGACCCCTGACTCTCGGTCCTGATGTGGCATCAAAGGAGTTCCTCACAGGGAGCAGCAGACAACTAGCAGATGTCCTGTACTGTCTTCAAACTAGAGCCCTCTCTCTTGCTTGGCCATAAACAGTACGTCAAGAAACTTCCCAAAGTAATTCTGATGTAGTATTTGTGGACAAGAACTGATGCTAAAGGCAACAACAGAAAATCTGGCAGAGGTGGGAGGAAAAGAAATGGACCACACAGGTTTTTCTAAAGAGTCCATACAAATTAAGGGAGACAAACGCACTTTTCTGTAAATTTTAAACTAGCATCTAAGACTCACAAGAACCTACCAGAAAAACATTCTTGAAGAATGGGCAGTCTCCTACAAAGCAGAGATTCAGAAGGTTACTATAACAATTCCTTTGCTGTCCAACGACCACTGAAATACTTAAATTGATGTTAACTCACCTATCTGCTAAATATGACCTCCAGATACCAGTTTTCTTCTCAAACTGGAGGTCTAGCTGTCTCAAGTGACCGTCTGAAAGACAGGAGAACTTTTTCTACCACTAGGCACGGCTCCACTCCCTTGCACCTAACAAAGATCTGATTCAGAACATCTCAAGGATGCTAAAAACCCTGAATTAAGGTCCCCAAGAGAATATTCAGTTTGTTTATAGTGGTACCTACAACCGGGTCCTAAGCAAAACACTTGAACATTGATAATGTGAGATGGAAAGGAAACAATAAACGCTACCAGCACCAGCCAACGTGACATCCATTTCTGGTCCCAGCAGTATTATCAGCTATATCATTTTCGAACAAGGCCCTTAACTTGAGCTGCATTTCATTGGTCAAAGGGAGCATTTGCCTGCAAGAGACTATTGTTGTTTTTGCATGAATCCAGAGGCTAAAAGTCCTATGAACATACTACAAAAAATAGATACAGCAAGGAATTAAGGGACCCTTCTTCAGAAGTCAGCACACCTATCTTTAACCTCTCAAGTAACTTGGCAGAATAGACCGAAGCCACCAAACTGAGCTAGTAGTTCTTCTCCCAAGGCATAAACGTAGGACAATGAGCCCTGCCCTGCCCTAAAGAGCAGGAGAGGGAAGCAGACAAGTGCTAAGGGTGCCCTGCAGAGACGCCTTTGCTGATGCACATTTATGCAACAGGCAGGACGTGGAGGCATGCTTGAGGAACACAGCAACCTAAAACTCTCTCCTAAGAAGGATGGATTCAGTCAACTGCTCAGACTCCACCACCACCACCACCACCCCACCCCGTGGCTCACAAGCAAGGATGGGCAGGAAGTGAGCCAGGACACTGCCACCAGGAGGCCCCCTCCTCACCCTTCCCTCTGTGCAGTCAGCCTCTGCTCCAATAATTGTGGAAAAGTATCTAGAGAAAAGCAGTTCAGAGAATGCCAAGTTATCACCCTCTGGGAGTTTTCAAAGGTCCAAAGCCCACTCTGGAGACAGCCTGGAAGAAGCAGGAGTAACACAACAGGCTTGAAGTCAGGACAACCAAGTTCTGGACCCTGCTCGGCCACCCACCCCTACTCTCTAGGCTGCCCTAGATAAGTAACAACCTCTGGGGCTTTTTGTGTTTAAAAAGAAAAGAAATCAAAGCTGACAATGGAGCATTCTACAAAACACAAGATGGGTATTATACAAATAACACATTACTCAAAAAAAACCCTGCTGGGGCTGGCCGCATGGCCTAGTGATTAAGTTCAGCATGTTCTGCTTCATTGGCCCAGGCTGGGATCCTGGGCACAGACCTACAACACTCATCGGCGGCCATGCTGTGGCAGTGACCCACATACAAAATAGAGGAAGCCTGGCACAGGTGTCAGCTAAGGGTTAATCTCCCTTAGCGTGGAAAAACAAAAAAAAAATCTGTTATTCCTTATTTCAAATAAGGACTGTGTACTGGACTCAATATAGATCCAGGAAATTTATTTAAATGCATTAAAGAGTTTCTGATAATCAGATATAGCAAAATACTGTCACAATGTGGCACACGGCTCCAGAAAGTTTCAGACCAGGAGTCAAAAATAAACTTAGAAAGACATGCACTTGGTCTATATTTTTAAAAACGCAAAGAAATCATTTACTCAAAGTTCCCATTTTTGCCTCCACTCCTGGGATGTATTTTCTCAACTTTTCTCTCCCTCCACAGACGTCTGACCAGCTAAATAATAATTTAAGCTAACACCTCAAAAGTTATTCATTAACTTGAAGCCTGTCCCACTTTTCCAAATTTGGTCAAGGTAAAAGGTATATGATGATCATTTCAACACATGTTGAAATGAGGGGTAATGTATAGGAGATGCTTTATAAATTTGTGAAGCCCACACTTCTACAAACATCTACATTTTGTACCTTCATGGAAAATAACATCAACTGCACAAGCAAAAGCAACACTAGGGTGGCCTGAGATGCTCAGAGAGATGCGGGGTTTAAATACAAAGCAGACCTTCTCCTAATAAATGCTCAAATCCAACCCACCACTGCTCTGCTCAAAACTCTTCGGTGGTTCTCCTTCAGAACTGTATAAAACCCACAACTCCCTGGCCTGGCACCCCGACCTTTTATGATCCCCAAATGCTCTCTGGCTCATGTCCACATTACTCCTCCATCCTGCTTTGTGCTCTAGCTAATTCTATCTGGTCCCCCTAACATCTGCTTTCAAACTTCCTTACAAAAGCATAAACTCTCCGGCCCAGCCCCATGGCCAAGTAGTTAAAGTTCTGCATGCTCCACATCAGTGGCCCGGGTCGCAGGTTCAGTTGCCAGGCGCAGACCAACTCCACTCACCAGCCACACTGGGGAGATGTCCCATACACGAAAAAATAGAGGAGGATTGGCAGAGGATGTTAGCTCAGGGCAAATCTTCCTTGGGGTGGGGGGGGCAAAAAAAAAGCATGAGCTCTCAGCATTACTGCTATTATAAAACCCACTTGTCTCAAACACCCCAGAACGCTGCTGCAGATATATTAACCAAGCACCCACCAGGTGGCAAGCTCTTAGTCTAGCTAGCATGGCTTTCATTCCAGCTTCCAGGCCCTTTCCTTCTCTACAGTGGGGAGTCGATTGATGCAGCATCTACAGAGTATTTCCTAACGGTCAGAAGTAAATTTTCTAAAATAACAACTTAGAATGATAAATTAAACCAACCCCATCCCCAGTAATCCTGTACCAAAAAGAAGGCTGAGTTAGAAAAGCGTTTCCCAGCACCAATTTTACTGTGGCTGCTAAACAGTGGTAAGGGGAAACCTCAGGACAGGGCGCCACATCTCATCACTAACTCAATCATTCTAAATGATAACCAAGTGTCCACTAAAAAATAGTTACACCTTTTCTTGATTCTGCAATTTGGCAGACCATGGAAAGTTTAAAAAAAAAAAAAAGAGAGGTGGGGGCTGGCCTGGTGGCGCAGTGGTTAAGTTCACATGTTCCGCTTCTCGGCGGCCCAGGGTTCGCCAGCTTGGATCCTGTGTGTGGACATGGCACTGCTTGGCAAAAGCCATGCTGTGGTAGGCGTCCCACATATAAAGTAGAGGAAGATGGGCATGGATGTTAGCTCAGAGACAGTGTTCCTCAGCAAAAAAGAGAAGGATTGGCAGTAGTTAGCTCTGGGCTAATCTTCCTCAAAAAAAAAAAAGTTAAAAAAAATAAAAGAGAGAGAGAGGCACTTAATAGGCACTCTCAGTCATGAATAATTCATTCATTTTACAGATATAAATGGAAACTTAAATGTTTACGAGACTTGTCCAAGATCACACAGCCAGCTAAGTCACTTCAGCCACGTCAGAGAGGGTAAGGTTTCAGAAACGTAGTTCTATATTCCTTCTCTATTAAGCGCATAGTTCATGCTAAACAGAAAAAAAAAGGTCTGCGAACATGACATTTACTAATTAAGAAAAGGATAGGCTAGTTAGGAAATGGTATAAATTTAACAAATAATTAAAAGCAATACAGTAGCTTAGAATAAAGGTTTATTAGCTTTATTTAATTGCTTTCTAACAAACTGAACACTTTAAGGGATATTACTATTTGTAATTAGTATTCCAATTTTTTAACAGTTTTTCCATATGTGCTTAAATGATAGTTTAATTATTTTAATATGAGAAATTTCACACTAATGTATATCAATTAATAATTTTTGAACAAAGGTGAACTTTAGCCTGATCTATGAATGATTAAGAAAAAATCTGTTTAATCAAAAGTAAATTTAGAGGGCCGGCCCAGTGGCACAGTGGTTAAGTTCACACCTTCCAATTCAGTGGCCCGGGGTTCGCCAGTTCAGATCCTGGGTGTGGACATGGCACTGCTGGGCAAGCCATACTGTGGCAGGCGTCCCACATATAAAGTAGAGGAAGATGGGCACGATGTTAGCTCAGGGCCAGTCTTCCTCAGCAAAAAGAGGAGGATGGGCAACAGATGTTACCTCAGGGCTAATCTTCCCCCCACCAAAAAAAAACAAATTTAGGCAGTTTTTCTATGCTGGTAGTATTTCCAGACATGGTTTTTCATTTTTGTGAGGTAGAGAAGACACGGATTTCTAGGGGTAGTACCGATCAATAATAATGGAAAGTTCTATTCCTTGAGATAACAGCTCCTACTTTCAGATAGAGCAAGCCCAATTTTGGGAATAATAAAATTTCCTAGGCCCATAGTAGAAGGGGGAGAAGCTGGCAGAGATGCTGGAAGACATCCATTTCACTGCGTATGTGATAATAATCTATTCATACCACTTGATGGGGGGAAAAGTCTTCAAGCATTTTCGGAAATGAATGATTTTACTCTGCTAATCATGAATTTAAGTCTGACACCATTAACCTAGGCAAAAATACATTTTCCCGTAGGAGGAGAAAAAAGGTATTGCCTTGAAGCCGTAAGTGTTTCATACACTGTTCAGATTTTATCAATACTTGAGACCCCCTAAAAACAAAATGAGGGAGTAAGAACATGAAGCCTGAACACAGTAATCACAACCACAAAATGACGGGTTCCCATGGGGACCAGAGGGCTCTTGATGAGAGCCCCTGGCATACAATTTTGACACTGCCATGAGAAGATTTTTTTCCACCTGGACACCTGAATTGGGCATATATACTACCTTTTCACTACTCTCTCTAATGTCAGAAGTTAAAAACATCTTGAAATGGTCACACGCTATTTACCATCTCAGTATCAGAGACAACATGGACAGGCTTTACCATCATATTGCCTCCAGCGCAGTTCAGGGAGGGTGTGACATCACCAGCAACGTAAGCTCCTGGGACATGAACCCAACCAGGGAAAAAAGTGATCCTTAGGAGAGAATAACTACTTTGCAACTTTAATCTATGAATGCTACTACTTAAAATAAATATCTTTCTAGCATAAGGTGAACATAATAAGTTGTTCTAATTCCTAAGCATGCTTTTAAGTAAAGACTGTATGAACTACTTTTTATTCTGAGTGCTAAACTATCACTCAGCATGCTCAAGAAAAATCATGGTTAATATTCCAGTTAAGAGAATTACCTACAAGAGGATTATCAACGTAAAAGCTGGTAACAAACTGAACTTCGCAGGCAAAAATACCAAATATTCAGCAAATCGGCCTATTCAAAAAAGGCACATTTTGGTAATTCCTAAGTGCTAGATCTTCGATTTGCTAACAAAAACTACCTGCATAAGCACATTAAAAAACAGATTTCTGCATCTCATCCCTGGACACTGATCTAGTAGGTCTGAAGCGGGTCCCCAAATCTGTATTTCTAACTCACTCTCCTTGTGGTTCTGACGCAACCAGGTTTGGGAATAACTGCCTTAGGATTTCGTACAGCCTGAGGGACTCTGCTTCACTCACTGCAGAAACACTGAATATTTGTCACTTATTCAACATACCATCCATCTATTGAACAAAACCCTACTGGGCTAATACTATTAGGAAGCCCCAGGAGAAACTGCTAAATAAACCACCTCTCACAGTACTTGATTCACTGTTTCAATATCCCAATAACTAGGAATTCTAACAAACATATAAACGCTAGGTGGATTAGAAGACGTAACAGAAACCTGAAGTCGAGGAGTACACAAACACTAGTATACTTATATATAATGCATATATTAATTAATCTACTGTACCTTTCTAAAGGAAAGCATGGTGTCATGGTAAGAGTTTTGGTGTTGGTATCAAAAGACAAGGAGTTGAGTCACAGCTCTGTCCTCAATTGCCCGATCTTAGTTAAACCATATGACCACAGAGGTCTCGATTCTTTTATTGGGGGCAGAGCATAGTGCTTAAGTCTAAATTATATACGAGGCCCTTCAATCCCCAAACTTCTGTGGTTCCTCATGGATAATAAGAACATATTTCAAAGAAGGGGGAACCCAGCTTGAGTTGGAACAGCCCAGCAAGGCAGCAGCTGAAGGAAGGACTTCGGATGGGCTCTAAAAGATGGGCCGGCCACCATTAAACTAAAATGAGGGGGAGCTACATGAGCATACGCACCGAGGCTGGGAAAACAATCAGCTTGCAAGTGAAGAGCCAGTCTGACTACCATGGAGAACAGTAATAACACTGGGTAATTCCAGAGTGAAGCCAAATTACATGGTAAAAACAGTAGGGAAATACAAGAGAATTGTGAGTGCAAAGTAACATGAGGAAGGTGGTGTTTTTGTAAGATTAGCCCGACACCAAGATGGACTGGAGGAAGGGAGAAAGAGACTAATTTATAGAATAGGGAATAGGAAAGCTTAAATGAAGCTTCCAAAAGGTACTTAAAGCAACGAACACTAGAAAAACCCAGCTCAAGATGCTGTATAAGAACACAAACATGTCTAACTGAAAATAAGAAGAAAAAAAACCAGACAAAAATGGTGCTATGTAGTTTTGGAAAATGGTTTGCTTTGCCTCAAAGAAATGTGGGCCAAGTTGAGGATACCAGCTGTTATCTGATATTTGTGCAGGAACCAAATGGGGGCGGGGAAAGAAGTAGCCGGCTGCTAACCCAGCACCCCCACCCCATTTCAGAAAATCAGAAGAGAAGTAGCAGATGTCACAGTGTAAAAGCCACAAGGCATCACTGTCCTTTCTTCCACGTATTCTGCCTGAGCAGCTGGGCCCTGAAGAGAAGGCTGGGTGATGGACAGTGAGGAAGCAGCTGTCACCAATGGTCTCAGTGCAGGCCACGGACATTTCCTCTGTGGTGACCTGTCACCTTTGCATTTCTACCTTCTTGCGGACCTTACTGCAAAATAACTGACTTTTAGCAAAAGAACTGACTCACTAGAATGAAATAAGGGTGGTTATTTCTGGAATTTGTGGAAAAAAGGGTGTGGCACGTCATGGAATGAGCCATCCCAACCATCTATTCCATTTTCTTCTTAACCACCACTTAGGACCTCAAAATTAAGACAAATTAGGAGCAATCCTCGAAATCAATTTAAGCTGGGGAGGCTCCCAAAAATCTGCATTAGGATAGAGTGCACACAAAACAATCTGAAGGTAACTGGATATTGGATGTTCTCTTTTTAAAAGCACTTGGTTATTACTTAATAGTGCTAGTAAAAGGTTAATCCCTGTGACACCATCAGAAAGTATGGACAATTAGAAAAAGCAATCCAGATTGAAAAACCAATGTCAAAACAAACTTAAGTCTCTGTGATCTTAAATGTATTAGAAATCTAATTTTTCCCCCTCAAATTTCGATAATATAATAACCAGTTCATCTTCTGACTGAAGGGTGAATCTTTTCATAGGACATTTTCTTGATCAATATACATGTAGAATTCCTGGACATCTTACACCCAAGTATGTTTGGGGATCAACCGCATACTGTTTCTCTTAAATGAGATAGAGATGGGAGGTCTTTGTCCTATGGGCCAATAAATATAAAGAATGAGATGTCAAAACTACCCAGGGCTAACAAATTACCTTAACTGACAATTCTGAGAGATGCAACTTTTAAGCACAAAGATGACAGTGCATTTCCAGATACCTGAAAAAATGAGCAGAAATCTTCTAGACAAGTCTCTAAGCAAGATGGATGCCACAGTCAGCCTTGACTAACTTCCCCTCACCACTTCAGGCTATAGTCTGAGATGACTTCTTAAATCAAGGGTGGAAAATAGGTTCCAACTTGAGTCAATTGATAGAAGTTGTCTGGAACACTATTTTGAAAAATATTTGGAAGCCACATCTAGGCTCAGTGAGAAAGATTGCCATGATTGATCGGCAATGTCTGCGCTGGGCAGGAGAGGGAAAATTGATGGCACGTTTACTAAGTTTGCCAGTGGCAACATCCCTTTTATTTTCTAAAGGAAAAGAAATCTATACCGCAAATTGGATTAACTTCTTCTCCAGAGAGAATCTACATCAGAATTGCAAAATTTCACAAAAGTGGAAAAACATCCACAAAATTATTTACCGTTTGTCTTGAGAAGGAAAACGTAACAGGAAAAATAACCTGCGTGGCATGTAAGCTCTTTTAGTCAGTCTCCTCAAAGCAAGCTGAATCTGTTAAGACACAGTCAAACCACAGCCCCAGCCCTTACAAATCCAGCTGCCACCTGTTTTTGTATGACCCCTGAGCTAAGAATGGTCTTCACATTTTCAAATGATTGGGAAAAAATTAAAAGACTACTTTGTAACACACAAAAATTCAAGTTTCAGTGTCCATAAATCAAGTTTTATACGCTCACAGCCCTATCTTTTAGTTCATGTAGTGGCTATGGCAGCTTCAAGCTACAACGGCACAGTTGAGAAGTTGGACACAGACTACGGCTCACAAAGCCGAACATATTTATCACCTGGCCCTTTCCAGAGCAAGTGTGCCAAGCTCTGTGCCAAAAGAAACGGTCTAAGGTTTCCTCAAATCATAAGGCAAGCAATTCTCTATAAAGGAAGAAGATTTAATTCAGTAGACTTTAAAAAGCACTTCTTTTCAAGAAAGTTGCCACTCTGTCCTTTGTTAATACACGAGTGATAACATATAGCACTCGTGAATCAGGTTTCCCCCAGAATGCAACAAACACAAAAAAATCCCACTGTGCCTCCCAGGAAAGCACCTATATGGGCACAAAATGAATAAAGGAAAGAACTATAACAGACCTTTATGTTTCTTAACCTGTGTTTTGCAAGTAAATATAAAAAAAAATTGTAAACATACTTTTATTGTTTTGGTTTGAAGTCTCAATCCATTCAGGGTGTTGATAGCCTTCTCTGCATCCTTGGGGTCGATGTAGTTCACAAAGCCATATCCCAAGCTCTGCCCTAAGGAAAGGGAAGGGGAAAAGGCAGACATTAGTTCTACACCACCGATGACAGAGATGCACTTTCATTCTGGCATATGGTCTTGTCATTAACACCAGCATATTTTCTCAATAGTAAAAAGAAGTCTACATTAATTCTTCTAGAAATATACACGTGGTCTTTTTTCCGTCTTCTGTCTACTACATTTGCAAGTTTAAACATCAGTTAGAACACAGCAAGCTGTGCCATTTAAAAACACACAAATTCCCAAAGTGTCCTCGCTGAGCCGGGCACCCAGCAGCAAGGCAACATGCAGCTTCAGAAACTGTGGGTGCAAGTCTGTGCCGAGCTGCTGAGGGGGCGTCACGGGCACAACTTTTTCAGCTTCAGTTTCCTGACCCATAAGACGGGAAGGTGGTAAGCATCAATCAAGAATCTGTCAGTGCCCCGTACACTGTACCCTGACAAATTTACAGCCTTTACCAAGTACAATTATCTCAGAGTTTAAAAGGTGAAGAATCGTGTGTGCATGCTCATATATGTATATGTACATTTACTTTACAGGAGGGTTTTTTCACACAAACTGAATCCAATTTTCTATAAGGAGTTGGATGACCTAGATAAGGAATATAGGGAAATATGAACAGAAAGATTTACAACGAGGACGTCCAAGCCAAGGAGAACATGTGGGAAAGGAAGAAAAGAGAGCACAAACAAAAATAACAAAACAGAAAATTTGGGGGAATAAGAGTTGCTTGAAAATAAGTCTTTTGTTGTTTTTCCCTGTCATCTGAGCCCTCTCACCCCTGACTCAATGATGTCCCAACTCTCAAAAGATGGGAGGTATCAAGGGGTTGGAATCAATAGAATGCACACATCAGGACAGTCATGAGACCCAAAACGACGTCTCAGTCAAGGAGGGACCACATGTACGAAGGTGGTCCCAGAAGAGCAGTACCATATAGCCAAGGTGTGTAGTAGGCTATCTACCATCTAGGTTTGTGTAAGCACACTCCATGATGTTCCCACCATGACAAAATTGCCTAACTATGCATTCCTCAGGACGCACCCCTGTTAAACGAAGCATGAGTGTAAAGCCAATCCTTAAGGTCTCAATTTTTCAACTAAGGGAAAGTTTCTCCATTTGAAAAGGGGAGAAACACTATAGAAAGGTGACAAAAATGGACATAAGAAAGGTTCAATCTACTAGAAGTCAAAGCAAACTAATTGAGGCCTTCCTGGACGATGCCCAGTACAGGTCTAAATGCTTTTTATTAAATACTGTTTCACATCAATTTCTTTTTCTTGATGGAACACCCTAGGTCCAAGTGGTTATGAATGCTGGCATTTAGAACAGACACTCTGACGTGGTTCCCTGTAACTATTAAAAAAAAAAAAAGATCATGCTAAATACAGTACCTAATAACCATGAAAACTTGCGATTGTATCTTGGGGACCACTATCAGAATTCGGGTGTTGTACACTTGAAACGACAATATGTCAACTACGCCTCAATTAAAAATAAAAGAATTTAGGATAATCATTGCTAACTTACGCCCTCTTATCAAATTGTATTTTTTCCTGTTTCAAAAAAGGGGGTGAGGGGAGGGCTCAAACTAATGCAGTACTTTATTTTTCTCACACTAATCAGAGATTTTGTTTTACTCAGAGTTCTGTTTTTAAAAAACCACACATGAAACCATGGCATTATAAGTAGTCGGCTTTTCACTACTTTGACAAACATTTATCATGAGTCTATTGCATGCATAGTGCCTCTTATGAAATGTGCTGCACTTCTGCTGTCACTGAGCAGGATGCAAATGGGTGGACACAACAAAATCTGCTCAGGGAAGTAGTTCATGACAGAAAGAATACAGGCTTTGGAGACAGCCTCACAGGAGCTCTAATTGTGGCTCAGTGCTTCACCAGCTGTGTGACTTCAAAGAAGCTACTTAACCTCTCTGACTCGCAACTTCCTCATTTCTAAAATGAGAATGATTTCTACCCTACAAAATTACAGAGGCAGTGATGAGATCTTTCACTACTGATGGAAGTAGATCATTCTAGTTAAAAGATAAAGTGAGGAAAAGTAACAAGATAACATATATCTACCATATGGAGTTTACGTGTATCCATTTAAAATTAAATCAGGAAGATGCTACAAATACAATGGGGAAAAGAAAGGCAAGCCGAACGTTGTGTAGTTTTGTCACATTGCTATTCTATAACAAAATAAGTCAAATTACCAATTGTACCAGCATTAGGAGTCCATTTCTCCCGTTGCCTGGCACTACCCTCACACCTGCATTTTAGCAGCTTCTAATCAAAGTGCTTTCTCAACCTTGCTTGCACACTGGAATCATCTACAAAGCTTAAAAAAAAGATGCCTGAGCCCCCCTCCCAAAGACTTTCATTTTGTGGTCTATTACAAAGCACTGGTAGTGGGTGATTAAAACCCTCGCGACTCTAACATGCAGCCAAGGTTGAGACTCACAGTTTTAATGGTGAGAGAGAAGCCGGGGCTACAAATCAGGCTTCTGGGAGCCCTGAGAACAGGGCCAAGTGCTGACGGTCCAGGCATGTGAAGACACACTGCAGGGAGGACTGCCTTTTTACAGATGCATTTTTAAGATATAAGTGGATATTTCTTCTAAAATTTTCATGTTATCCATCACTTCAGAGAAACAGTTTATTGGCCTGTTGAGGGTGCTCTTGGGCACAGCAAAGCCCACTGGAGTTGGGTCACTGAGGGAAGTGAAAAGTCTGTGTCTGCTGAGCTGTCTCCTGCTCTGGCCTCTGAACTCTTACTCCTAGCACACTGTAAGCACTCAAAAGCTTGCTAAATGACTGAATGAGAAGCATAGCAGTGTTATATATTTAACCAAAAATCTTATCTTCAACATCCCCATCAGACGGCCCATCCATTGAATGGGTCCTTGACCTGAACCCCTCAAGGAATCATGGCTAGCTAAAATAATGAGTCAGCCAAATTTCTACTACCTGTAAGTTGAGTACACTCAGCCAATATTTATCCCCAAATGACCTCTCCTCCACGAACAAAGTCTCTCATTTGCTTAGTCACATTATTAGAAGAGCACAACCCATCAATTAGAATGTGTTTGATGTAAACAAAATTTTACTAGTATCCTAAGCAAAATAATATGAAAGAAGATATTTGCTGCGAAACGGCTGTATCCCCAAATCCACTGTAGTAGACGCATTAACATGCTGGCACTGGAACCACAGGCAAGTTGGGAACTTCACAGATTTTCATTTTAAAGTGAGTTAGTCAAGTCAGCAAACATTTACTGGATGCTTATATATAAAGGCATCACAGATGACACCACGACAGGCAAGTCTCTCCCCGTTCTCACCTTTCAGCTGTGTGGTGTTTTACTGTTTAAATTTAGCCTCACATTTAGCATGTGACATACTCATATTCTTCTCCTGGAAGAAAGAAATGCTATCTGAAGCTGGACAAGGTCAATTGGCTTCCTCAAATAAAAAAAAAAAACAGGTAGGAAGCAGTGGTCAGGACTTGAGTCCAGGACTGTCAAACGCTAAGCTCTTGTCCACTCCAGCACAGCTAGTTTATATCTGAACTCAGACCATCTTCAATATACCTGAAGTATAATATAACCAGGCACTTTCTAACAGGGTTCTACCAAAAAAAAATTGTTTTGAGACATCTGTCCACTGTCTCAAATTCCTGTACTTCTTGTGCAAATATCAGTTTCACTATATATAAATTTCTATGTTGTTATTCAGTCCTATGACAATGTAAATTTCATCTTATTTATATAGTGCCTATTTCAAGTTAATACAAGCAAGTGCAGATTTTTTAAAAAAATAAAAGTAGTAGCAAGTCAAACATGAAGAAAAAATACTTAGCCTGGATTCAGTTTTTCCCACTTTTGTATTCATCAGCCAGTAACAGTCATAAAGCACGAGGGAAGGCTTGGAAACCAAGCATCATTTATCCATATCTTCCAAGTCTATGTGTCAAATCATTCTGAATTGTACATACTGACAATCCCAAAACCAAGAATCACGTCTTTAAAAAGTTTATCAACTTCTACATTTACATTCCAAGTATAACCATTACAGAAACCAACATGATTAAAAGAAAATTCTAAACAAAATGACATAGCAAAGGCTTTTCCAAAAAAAGCCATCAAGACAAATAAACCCTGTCTTTAGAAGCCAAAATATTCCTCTGGTAACTGAATAAGGTTATCAAGAATAAGGTCAACATCACTTGTTCCCAGCTCTCCTAACAAGCTACCCATGGTCTCATGCTCTTAGGGACTTTAGAACCATTCATCTAAGCCTTGGTCCTAACAGCCATGGCAGCGAGTCTAGAACTTCCTATGGAGGAAGCTATCTGAACAGTTACACAGCCTAAGACCTTCATGCAGGTACTGAAAACTCCAGGTCAATACCGCATGTCAGCACAGGTACTCTGCAGACCATGTATCTGAATGCCTTTTGTTTTCATCTTCCTTTTTAATCTAATATATATGCTACAGAAAGGGACCCCTTCTTCACAAGAGATAGAAAAATCACTTGGAAACTGCTCCTGGCATAAGGAGAAAGTTATAAACAAGCTGCTCAGAACCAAGGTCAAGCCATGGACAGCACTGAGCTGAAACACTCCACAGGCCTCTGAATGGGACCAAGGCCCACTGACAGCTGGATGGGGTCAGAGCAGGAAGAGAATCCGTTTGGAGACCAACTGCTGGTGGGAAACACAGTAAACTCCAATTCATCCCAAACTGTGCGTAATTCAAAGCAGCGGCCATTCCCTTGCCACCTACACTGCTTTTAACAGCACACTTTAATTAAAAATTTAATTGCATATTTTAATTAAAAATACACAATCTTCTGGACCCATTTAATTCAAAGGTCACTTTATTTAGTCTTTTCCTTTTCAAATTACTACCAATGTTCAGGATATCAAATTACCCCCTCAAGTTTAAAGGTAAAGGCAACAGACTGCCATAATTCTTGATTATAAACCTGGTACATTAATTTTATCCAACCCATATTAAGTGAGATCCCTCTCCACATGGAATTGTGGAAAATAAAATTCCAGGTTAAAAAAAAGTCATCCTACATAGTTCTCACCATATTTAGCATTCATTTGTTCAACAATGATAGACAGTCTACTTTTTGCTAGTCCTTGAGGATACAGCAAAGACACAAAAGGTTCCTCTTCATAAAATTTACATCCTGGTAAAAAGAGACAAAAAACCAAGTTTGACACTGTATTAGAATAAGGGCTAAGGAGACAAAAGTAGAGAGATGATAGCGGGGGGTGAGGGGTCGGAGTGGGCCTCATCCTGAACGTAACATCTGATCCAAGACTTGAAGGACGCAGCTCACAGTCTAGTAAAGCTTTGCAAGTGGCCTTATTTCAGGGTGCGTCCTACCACACGGATCACATGCTGCCAGTTCTACCAGCTAAATCTGCTCCTCGTCCCCACTCCCTCCGCATTAGCACTGGTCCTCCTATATTATTTAACTTGGATTACTCTACAATAATCCTAACCCATCACTCCTTGCCTAGACTTCTATTAACTCCAAAACCAGTCATCCTCCACCATACTGTTGTTGGGATAGTCTTCCTAAAAAGACAGATTTGATCATGCTCTGGTTTCCAAGGTCATCATCAGCTTCTTGCTTACTTCTGCTACTCCTACTCTTAGATCCTAAAATGCACATCGAGTTAAGTTCCATGTGCCTGGAATACATTCCCAACTGCCCAACTCCCATCCATATACCCTTTGGGACTCTCTCTGAGACCATTTCCTGGCAGAATTCGTCCCATGCCCAAAGCACGCTGTTCAGTGCTCCTCCCTAGTCTTTCCAGAGCCCTTACATTATATCCTTTTTAGTACATCTGGGTGTTGAGTCAATTTGGATGCTGTCCCCCCTCTTTAGACTATTGAGCAAGGGTAAGCTGAGCACAGTTCCTGAGACAGAAGACCCCAGCACAGATTATTAACATGCTCATTGAAAGGATGAATGAATGAACGAACAAGCTAATGAACAAACAACGAACGAAGAAACAGCCGTCTGCCTTCCAGGAGCCTTGGTTTAGGAGAGAGATGACCTTACAAACACGCTCTCCATGTCCCCTCACTGCACCAGATGGATTACAGAACAAAGACAAGATGCTCAAACGTCACAGTATTCTGTCTTTATAAGACAGTGATGTGAGATATATTTTTTTACACAGTTGGTGTAAAATTTTTCCTATGAAAATTTCCTATAAATACCATTTAAATGAAATCTCAATTTTAAAAAATAATGTCATCTAGAGTAATTTGATAGATTTACATAAATCTGTTTCACAAATCTGTAAGTATGAATTATGGGATGTCAGCATATAATTTTGTTGAAAGTGCTTTTTCACTAATATAATTAAGTCTGCCGAGACTATTCACGTACAAGTCAAATAAAATGCAGAGTGAATTCTGTAAAAACCTGGTAGTTGAATCAACAATAAAAGGTGACTCTGCTGATTGATGTGTATCTATTATTTCATTTAGAGCAGTAGTAATGTTTTACGAAATAAAAAAGGACAAAAGCAGCATGAAATCTTTCTTAAAATCCCTTAGTTAGCAGAAACAGGTCACTATGGCCCTCTCTGACAAGCAAGACTATTTTCAACCTGAGGTCTAATAACGTAACACTTGGGAGAAAAAAACAAATTGAAAAAATTCACTGTCTCCAAACACGGCCCCTATATAAAACTGTGTCCCTTAACAAAAGAGTAAAGAATCTGATTTAGGAAGACAAGTTTTCACACGAAAGGGGGAACAATTTTTGTTTTTACAGACAGATCCACCCCTTTGCCTCAATGTAGCAGCCTTCTTTCCTCCTTCCCCAAACACACAACAAAGTTGCAAACATGTTGTATTTCTTCAGATGGACTTTCTGTTCCTGGGCACTCGTTGTGTGTGTCTGTTCAGACAGGCTGTGCACTGCAACTCTGGCACCAAAACAACATGCACCAGACTTTACAAAGGAGCCTTCTTAATATCTCAGATCCCATATGTAACAAAACCATGTGGGCACCACACATAAGGGAAATGTTTGAGAGAATCTTACAAGGACAGAGGAATGCAATCTTCTCTAGTCACGTTTCTCGGCAAATTTTAATTCCTGATTTAGCCTGAGTCTCCTCAGATGCAGCATGCCATATGCAGTAGGTCCTTCCATTTAAACACTCAGCTAACTGAGGTCAAATTAAACAGGTCCTCCTCGCCGCCCTCTAATGAGTAATATCAAATTGTGAGCCAGAGGACTGGTGAGATCCTATTACTCCAGACCAAGCCAGCCTCCCTGAAAGCTGGGAGCATTTTTACCAGCTTCCCAAAGGACAGTACCAGGAATTATCACAAGGATGGAGAATTCAATCCAGACGCTCACATAATACAGAAAACAGATGGTTCACTCGAAGACTCATCTTCCACCCAAATGCTAATAAAGCTGGCCCAAGACTGAAATGCCCCAATATTTTTAAAGGGTTTGCAGGATTTCACAGATATATTGAGATAATATAGAAGAGTTTAAATCGTAACTTTTCTGCTGAAATCAAAGTTGTAAATAGTGATCATTTAGTAAATATTACCTAAGCAGCCTCATTCTAGAGGGAGCAGTTAATGTCCTCAGCACCAGGGTATTTTCCTCTCAAGTTAATTTTAATAGCCATTTCCGTCCTCTGATTATGCAACTGGCAAAGCTCTATTTTCCTATAGTTTCAGTCCCAGTAATTATGAATCTGCTGGCAATGCAGCACGACCTTGCTTAAGTTGGCGAAACTATGGGTTCTCAATACATCACAATTTCAGACATTAAGAACTCCCACACAAGTCAGTCCTAGGCTATGGAGTACAGCAACAGCATATTAAATCCTCTAAATTCTAGAGTACTGCATATGGGGACTAAGATGTCTTACATCCAAGACCAGCATGATTAGGAAAACGGACCTTTATCTAAAGCGGGAAAACAAACCAATTCCTCTAGTAAACACATCTTACGATAAGACTTTAACTTGGAGCAGATTCCCTAACTTGAGAGAAAGTGAGTGAGGCATTGGAGCATCACCACACCACAGTTAAAACAAACGCCAGTTCTCATCACTGATTGATTGAGGTAGTTGCTCTAAATGAAAAATCAGCAGTTCCACCTTCAAACACTGGAGCTGCCCCCGTGATAAGAGCAAAAGCCAAAAAACTGTCAGTTGGCCAGAAAGTCAGACCCTACAGCTCAAAGTGAGGACAGTAACATACTCTGAGCTATGGCAAAATGTACTTCCAGTGAAAGATCTGAGTTTGCTGCAATATTCTCATTTCTTTGTTAATTATAATTAACTTTATACAGATTTCCCCACAGACACACACACATAAACACACACAAAGGGGCTTGCCTTATCTGCTTTACCTTGTGCTCACTTAAAAGGCAACAAAGTTGTTCAAGTAAATAGCAAGTGAGATGAAGGCAAAGGAACTGTATTCCTCAAAATTTTATTGTGGTAAAGAGAGAAACCAGATGACAACCACCACAGTAAAAAGGGCATCTGCTGTTGCTTGCAATACCAGCTGGTGTCAATCTACACACACACGCTCACTCACATGGGCGTGCAAATCAGTAAGCAGTCCATCGAAGAGCAGGGCAGCTTCTTAATGTGTTTCTCTCTTTGTAAAGGATCATTTTTTATTCAGAGATTGCAAGAAAAAAATTTAAAGGCCCTAAGAACTATAATTAGTTGAGTGCCCTTTCTGGAACTGTGTCAAAGAGTCTTGCAAACCACTATGGAGAGCTGTCTGTTTTGTCCAGAAGAACGGGAAACATTCGTGAGACTATACAAACCCCACGAGGTCCACGTGGTAAAAAATTCTTGTTAGAGACGATAAACTTCCTTCTTGAACACATAATGGTTTTTAAAAAAAGATCTCTCCCTCACCCAAAAGTTAAAGGTTCACCAGCCAAAACCTTCCAATGTGAAAAGCTCGGAAAGTGTGTGGGAAAAGTGTGTTCCCACTGCCCCCAAATTGCTTCTATCTAGCCTTCTGGAAGCAAATAGCACCACTGCCTAATTATAAACTGCTATCAAGCAAGTGATGAGCCTTACATTCCACATATTCATATTTAATTCTCACAACAAAGCTCTGTGTAGATACATCTGTACCCATTTTACAGATATAAATTTGAAGGTCCAGAGATGCTAATCAACTCTCTCAAAGGCACACAGCTAGCTGGTAAATGGCAGGTAGGTTTCAAAGCCAGGAGTGACCTCTCCAAACCTGGTCTTTCCGGCATACACTTCATTGCTTTTGGCCATGTTTGGGAATTATTTTGAGGCAGGGTCCCGTGCACGCAAAGTTCACAACTTTTCAACCAGAATACTCAATCTCCAAATACATCTGCTTTTTTTTCTTCTTGTTCTTTTCATGTCATCGATTGACTGGAACTTCACAATCCTTTCTTAATCCATCAAGACACTACGTATAAAGGAAAAAAAAACCCAAAAGAAAAGGAACACATCCTGCAGGTACACAAACCACTTAAGCCCTCAAAACAAATCCATCATTACAAAACAGATAGAGATATCCACATTATAAAAACATTCATTTAAAACAGGACTTGATTTGCATACTCCTTTTCCAGAGACTCAGAAAGCAATTCTTATGGCTAAAGCCAAACATGTCTGCTACTGCCAAAATCGTCTCCCACACAAGACACTTCTCTCGTCAGCAGATTGCATTCAAATGCTTTTGCACACGTAGTGTGGTTTCCTCGCTGAAGAAAAGCAGGGGGGATCAATCCCACATGGTCTCTGCCCTCTGAGATCTTAGCTCAGAAATGCAAAGCGTGGCAGTGAAGAGGGCAGATGCAGATGCCTAACGAGCATGAACAGCCACCATTAGTCACTGGGGGTTCAGGCTTTATCAGGACGAACTCGACAAAAGAGAAGTATTTAGTTGGTTGAAACACAGGAGATGAAATTTAAGAGTTTGACAGAGAAATGAAGGAACCAGGCACATGGAGAAGAGCTCATCTATCAAGCGGAGGAAAGGAGATGGTCAGACCAAAGCACGCTGAACAACAGAGGTGTGTGTAGGAAAGGAAGAGACCCTGAGAACAGGGGCGCCCCCGTGAAGGTCAGGATGCACCAAGAGGGAGGGACAATGACAACAGACACGAGAGAAACCTAGGGAGGTCACCTCTGGGAGACTTGAACAATCACTGAGGGATGCAGATCTAGGATCAAGGAGTCCACTGAGGAAGAAGTCGTGACAGCCCAGAAAGGGGACCTGAGCCAAATACCTTTCAAGCAAGTCCCCAGGATCTCTAACAGATGAAAATTAGAGGATAAAAATCTCTTTCACAAGTCCCTACAAACTGCCCCAGTCCTAAATGGGTAAGCTCTCATCTGGACAAACCCCAGCCCAAATCTTCTATCCTTATTCTCCTATTCCGCAAAACCTCCTGCTCATGCTACCGTCCTCTAAGCCTCTGCCAAATGCACCCTTAGCTTAGAATGAGCACGATTAATGTTGGGGCCCAGGGCAGCCCACCCCAAAATATCCCACAATGGCATACTGACTATTTTGAATTAAAGTTACATTGGAAGCAAAAAGGGCATTCTGACCCTCCTATCTCCATTCCCCCGAAAGCAGGAAATCCATCTCCCATGAGAAAGGGGCTCTCCCTGCATCCTCAGCCCCAGGGCTGGGGGATTTGGGCTGAGAAGACTGCAGAAATGAACCTTGCTAATTTACTATCTAAAATCTAAACTCTGCTTAAATTCCTAATACATACCTCAAATGTAAGTTCTTTGTCCTGTCAATTCTTCACAAATTTATTGTTCCTTTGTGTAAAAGATATACATACTGTCTGCTTTGGTCACTGTCTGAGCATCATTCCTTTATGATCTCCAGTACGTACATACTGAATTGGATTTTTCTCCTGTTAATCTGGTCTTGTGTCTGTTTTCTTATTAGTCCAGCCATAGGAACACAAGAAGGGAAGAAAGGGGATTTTATCTGCCCCAACATTAACTCAATCCAAGTCCCTTTTCCCCAGAATTGAACTTTCAGACCAAGTACTCCATTCCTTGAGTGGGCCTTCCAGAATAAGGGCCAGGATTAGAGTCAAGGCAATCCCTCATGCCCCAGGAAAATCCGAACTTCCACGGCATGCTAACTTCCCACCTTCATAGGAGTACCGAGACAAGGAACGTCTTGAACCTAAAGTTAACACTCAGAGATTAATACAGAGCACCAACCCAAGAGCCTCTTAAATATTCATCACTAGGTATCTAACTAGTATGGATAGCCCCAGCCACCAAAAAGCAAAACCCAAGATGATGCCCCAGGGAAGGCTATAATTTTGAGACTTCTTTCAACATCATCAGAAAAAAAGTTTCAAATAAAGTAAAAACACATATCATTTCACCTTCTTATCTGTATCACTGATAAAACATCCTCCATATACATAAGAAAGCTTCCACCTGGGGACAACTCTCCACTTTAGTTCATTTTATTTCAAAAAGACCGACCATAATTAAATTAGTGATATTTTTAGCAAACACAAAGGAAGTAAAATTCCAAAGGACATCCATTGTCCCCAGTTGACACAAAGATTTAGGTATAAATAACATGTGATTTTCCTTCTCTTTGTACAGGACATTTTGTTTAGTTTATATTTAATAAATAAAAGTAGTTACATTTTCCAGAGGATATATGAGGAACATGTTTTTTTTCCTCCCCAATTTAAAATAGTCACACAAAGGCAGTGATTTTTATACTCAGGAGAGATCCCCAAACAGACCAATTGTGTTTCGGCACTTTACGGTATAAATGCTGACTGTGAAGGAAACGTATTGAAATACTGCAGACACAGCCTCACGGGCCTCAAGAAAGCACTCTCTGAAGCAGGAACGGGAAAGAATCCAATGGAACACAATCTACAGAAGAAGGCGAGCAGTACATGGTCATGGTTTAAAGGCGGCAGGTTGGATGGGAACCATGGCCACAAATTAAGTCAAAAAGGTATCCTGACAGCAATTAATATCCATTTTGTTTTTGCTAAGGGACAGCTATGTTACAGCAAACCACTCTCAGGCCACAGGGTATTGTGCCCACCAATTTACAGATGGCTTCTAAAGAGAAATACACAATGGTCGACCTCCTGTGATTGCCACATTCGTATCACACATAAGCATTTCTTACAAAATGACCTGGTTTAAAAGTTGAATAGATTAGCTATCGTAATCCTTCAAATTTAAAATTCACATAAACAGTCTGATTAAGAAACAAATGCTTAAAAGATTTTGCCTAGACAATGACTTCTTAGCACACAAAAGTGACATGGCCCTGTCCACATCAGCATCACAGCCAATGCACCATCACATTCAGGCTTAGCTTTTACCACTGACTAAAGTATATTAAAAATGAAATATTCAAATCATAGATTCCACAACTCAGTACATCTAATCATTACTGCTAACCCTAGATACATTTTTCCCATGAAACAGCAAAAACCTAAACACGAAGACAATCCTTTTATCTTATTACTATTTCTTGTCTCACGTACTCGTGAATCTATAGCAGGGTGGAGGTAAAAAGAATTTTATTCAAGAAGAGCACCTCAACTTTAACTCATCTCAGGAAGTTTTAAAATGATTCTTTCTTTCACCTGCTATTACCGAACTTAGTGGATTACTTGCTTATTGGCGTATCTGGGGCTCACTCCTGGGGAAGATGCTGTTTTTGTGGCAGCAAATTAAATAATATTAAGGACTGTCTGATGTGGGAAGTAACTTCTATAGACAGAGCTTCCAGGCTATTGGGCCACATTACATGGCAAACTCATTACTCATTACTCTGCAAACTCATTTCAAGATTAGAGCAAAGTCAGGTGACGAAAGCTATCTCATTCAGAAGAATCCATCTTTTTGCCACAGTGTCCCCAAAAGAAAAGGGGCTAAGAGTTTAGGCTTCCTGCTAACTAGCCTTATTGACCCTGAGACCTAGATCTGATAAATTATCCCTCATCTGGGAAAAAAGCCGGACTAAAGACACCCTCTAATGCTCGCCCCTGTAATTCCACCATCTACCTTGCCCTTGCTGGGAAAGCTTCACAAATAAATTCAGACCTGTGCATTACAATCAAGCATGTTAAAGAGCTTCCTACGCTGTAGAATGCTATACAAAACGCTGGGTATTCAATTACAAAGACACCACTCAAATGAAGATTTCACTAAACACTAGTCTTTCAGCTCATTCCAATCTTCAACAGCCTTTAGTGTCAAGGAGTTTTCCTATTTTGTCGCTGACAATTTCTTTCTTGCTATTTTTACAAAGGAACAGGGGACTAAATAGTTATACAATACAATGTAATCTCCTTTATTTTGGGAGAAACTTGAAAAATCTTACTCATGCTGCCAGATCACTTACTAGTCAAGCTCTACTCCCAGATACAATACAACCTATGAAGTCAGCGCTCATTCTAGTCCTCCTAGTAAACACCAACACTACTAAGGTATTCCATTTATACCTAGATTACCAGTCCTATTTTCCTCAAGCAAGAATTCTTCCTAGCAAGAAAACACATATATACACTGAAACGCATTCTCCTTAATTCAAAAGCCTTCTATGCTGTATTTGGGTTCTTAATCCTCCGCTCCTCCCTAAAAAAATTACATCTAAAACTAAAGGAAGTAGAACTCGTACTGTGTTTAAGAAGCTTTATCTTCTATTTACAGTTGTGACTTGCTTATGTATAAAAACATCAGATACTCTGAGATTTGGTAAGATTCAGATAAAGACTGACTGGCACTAAATGGCACTGTTTTGAATAAAGGGAGAGGAGTAAATTATTTTTCTTAAGCATCCAGAATACGAAAGATTATGTTAAACATATAATTTAAAAATTCAATTAACTATTCCATGCCACTTGGCCATCTTAATTTTAGTGCTTCCACTCTTAAAACATGGAAATTAACCTAGAATTTCTTCTTTCCTAACAATTCTTGAGACTTCTGATTGACTATCCAGAAACAAAAAAGTAACGGTTAATCGCACTGATAACTAAATTAGTCATCAAATTTTATCAAATGATTATCTCTAGTCAAAGTTTAAATAATCTTACTATAAGACATAATTCCCTCCCAATGTCGATTGCTGCCCCAAGACCCTTGATTCCATTATTCTTTACAAAGCTAACTTGTTCCTTCATTTTTATTCCGTCATTTTCATCCAAGATAAAAAAAAGCGAAGCAAAATTTCTAAGCAAACTGAAATCAAGTGACCAGGAGCGACGTTAGATGATTAATTCTCCCTCTAATTTTGTTTCTGAATGCAGAATCTACAGCCTAATTAAAGCGTTATTCAAAGATTTTCTGTATCACTTCCTAAAACCTGATAATCTCCTGGCCAGGCCATCCTCCCCCCAAGCCCCACATCATGTTTTTACTTAAAGCTACCTGAACAGATATCCTTTAAGCTTACATAAATATCTTAATAGGTCGCAAGGTAAGAACATAAAATTGACTGGATATTTTTTCAAACAATTAACAGCTATGATTCTGCATCAGTAACTAGTTAGAAATAAAAATACTGTAAATAAAGATAAAACTAGAATTTGATTTTTTCAAACAAAACTGAAGATTGTCCAAAAAAAATTGATTGTTGACGATATATACCACTGACTCCATGAGACACAGAAATTTAATGCCTTTAAGCATATCTGTGTCCCCACATGGCTGGACACCAAAGGGTTTTAATTAAACGGTGACTAAGTAGGAAGAGGGAATGAACGAAGGTGATTCACAGGCAAGCCTGTTTTTCTACAAGGTTTATGGCTCTCATCAGCTGCTGTACGCAACAGGAGTCACGAATATTACTGAGCTCTGAAGACTCAAAGGCAGCGATGAAACGCCCAGAAAGACCTGATGAGTGATGACCAAGAATGTCAACACTGCTGGTCATCTGAGCTATTCTTCAGGGTGTTCTTGGTCACACGCGATCATGAGACATAATGAAATGGGGGAGAAGTCACAAGATGGTTCTTGGGAGGGAGTATCAACATCTTCATTGCTTCTACTATTTTTGCATAATTCTATCAGAACTTTGGTCTTCCCTAACACTGACAATGGGAGTCAAACATGAGTCAGCTATTTGAAAGAGACAAGTGACTTTATTTATAAAATACACACACATACAACACACCTCAGAAAACAGAGACTGTGGGGACCTGGAAATGGCCACCCCAAGATAGGTCTCTTTGGCATCAGGATTATTTGAGGCTGATTGCTTTTGATAAACTGGGACAGGGAAGGAGGAATGGAACTTGCCCTTCATTAGGACACATTTACATTTGTAAGGCAAATCTCTATCTGTAAAAGGTGCCTCCCTCTCTGTACCAGGAAGAAGAAAGGCGATGACCTTCTCTCTAAAAACTCTTAATCAATACCAAAGGCAAGGACTTAAAATCTGCATTTTATTGTGCTAGTCTGGTAACCTCCTGTAACTGACTTCCCTCCCCCTCCCAATGTTGGCATTCCTTAAGGATTAAGCATCTTTCCTTAGGCTAGGAACTGATTGCTGCTGCGCTCACCTGTGACCGCCCAGCTCCAGACATAGACTTGCCTCCTGCTACGCCCACCGAGATAGCAGACCATTACCTGCTGTGTCCATCAAGCACTGTGCCGACAGGGCAATCTTGTGACTATTGTGGGAGGGACATTTCAATCACGTGAAACACCCTGTTTGGGGGTATATAACCACTATGTGCACCCCACTTCTTCGGTGCCCTTTCTTCCTTCGGGAAGAAAGGCCCCGGGCCATGGTTCCTCATAAAGCTTTGTTTAATTTTCTCTTGCTATTCTGTCTCATGTGAATTTAATTCATTCTCCAGCCAGACGAACCCCCATTTGGGGAGAGGAAATGTCCTCCTCCCCTACAAGACAAACTCCTTTACCAACAGCTTTTGTTTTCCTCAAAATTAAATGTCTCGGGGCAAGTAAGCAGTCTGCTTGGGCAATTCATCCATTACAGCCATGACAAATATAACTAGGTTGAGGGAAGAGAAATTGTGACCCTAGAGACAATGGAGAAATAGTCAGGATGCCAAGCGTGGAGGGCGACTGGCATTGAAGAGTACTCTACAAAAGGGGTAACCGTTTTGTCAGAAGTAGAAGATACGCCTTAAACAAACAACAGCCCTCAGACTGCATCAGGAGAGGTAAAAGCTGTTCCAAACAAACAAATAAAAATCACAACACCTTTTGTCCCTATTAAGCAGTAACAGAGCTGAGTAACTGATGACTCTGGATTACAGCATCCTAGATGCTTTAGAGACTCTAGCTGAGCACACAAGATTCTTCAAAGGACTAAAAGTTCAGGTTAGAATGATCTAGGTGTGAAAGGTATCCAACTAACTGAAAATACCTACATCCTGAACCAGAAAAGGGCTCAATCTCCCATTTTGATTCAAAATAACATCCTACTGGAAAAACTCTGTTCTAAGCAAGATGTTGGTGACGCCAGTGTCAATTTCCAAAGGTATCCAGAAGATGATGCCTGGAACCTGAACCTTCTGTGACAGCCCTGTATGGAAAGATGGCAAGTCCAAAACAGAGACTTCTGAACAATTACAAAAGTTACTCTCTTATGGGTTAAAGTAATATCAGCAACTATGTTGAAAAGAAAACTCTGAGATAAAGAGATAGAAATGTGAATTACACAAAAATTCTTTCAATGGAGTTCTACACTGTAAGTATCACAAACTGACTCTAGCTAACTAGCAGAAGGGAATGTATTGGAAGAGACACAAAAGGTTTTCAGAATCAACAGGGGCTGGGAACCAGGCTCCAATGGGCCAAGAAACAGGAAGAACCACCACCATCTCAGAGCCAGAGCAGACAAGGTCTGATGAGATATACGTCAGCATCCCCATCTCATCCTTCATCACTTCCTTAAGCGTCTGGGTCCTGGGAGAAAATGTGTAATTGACTTTACTTGGGTCCCATCTTGGCCCTTGCCTATACTAAGGCAGGAACAGAGAGCACCTGCCCCACTGGCTTCTGGAATTTCTCTCCTACTAGCTATACACCAGGAAAGAAAATTCCCTAATTTGGAACGGTCTTAACAAAATGAAAGGGTGAGAATTTTCTCTTGGATCCATGAAGGGCCTTACAAATCTCCAAACTGAAAAGAAATACCACTCCTATTTTGTTCAAATAAAAGACTGCATCAAAGATTAACCATCAAATGAATTAACCAACAAATCGTTAGTGGGCCAGACCATCCTTGCATATATCAAGCACTGCTTCTAAATCCTAGCTCAAAAACAAAACAAAGTCACCAGTTTAGGACATTCTGCATCCTCCCTCCAAAGTATGACCAGTTCCCTCCACATCTATGTCACCTTAACAATAAGGAGTCACCATTCTTAATGTAAGAAGTTACATTATCAGTATCTCATGACTCAGGATCTCTTCAACAGATAGTCATCATTCTGAAAACAAGCACCCAATACTGGCTGACGTTCTCCAGCATGCCCAGGATTCTTGGACAAAGGCTGCCAAACAAGTGGTTAAGCTTGAGTCACCTTTACCACTGCTACCAGACAAGACCTTACAGCTCCAGAGGGAGATCTTCCTTATCCCAATAAGGGGCCTTCGGAAGCTCCCCATAAAGACAGGTGCAAAGTCAGCAGTGAGGAGAAGAAAACACCTTATGGAGCATGAATTAAGACCTTAACCCATAAGAAGTATTATCTTTTTCATTATTTTAAACTCACTTGACCTGGGGGAGGCTTTCTGCTAAGTCCCAGCTCATGGAATCGCTCTTCAGTTGTCAATAGTCAACATTTGAAAATAAATGCAGTCACTAAGTGTGGAATGATGTTCCTACAGCCAGCAGGCATTTGGCTGATGCCAACAGAGAAGGCAGGAGGCCAAGATATGAGACCTAAAATTTAAAAGGAAGATTGCTCCACTCAGTAACACAGAATCCGAAGTAACGCAAAGGCAGAAAGAGGCCACAGTCCACCTGCCTCAAGTTCAACCTGTACCAGCATCTGTCTCCCAAGTTGCTTCCAGGAGATGCTTAAGTCTTCCTTTACTACAAAAACTGATCCTGTGGTCTAAAAAAGGAATGGATCTGTCCTGCAGGGTTTTTGTTCGTTTGGGTGGTTAGTTAATTGCTCTTTTGGTGGGTTTTTTTTTGGGGGGGGGGCGGGGTGGAAGAGTATTCGGGAAGCGGGTAAAATGGAAGGAAAAGCTAAAACTATTGAAGAGAATTTCTACTTTTCCCTCTTTGGCTAATCCTATTGAGGAATGGCTTTCTGCCAAGATTTCCATCAGGTTCTCAGTGGAAGAGAAGATGAAGCGAGGTGAAGAGAAAGATGTCTGGGGATATTGCTCAGGACCCCACAAGGACATCCTTCCCTGGATGCTGTGACTCTCTGAGAAAAGAGAAAGTAGAAAAGTGTGAAGGCAGAGAAGACTGCTGGGGGGCAAAATGGCTTGGGTTGTCCTTTCAAACTCCATCTGCACGCTACTGCCTTGTCCTCCAGGTGGCCTGCCATCATGCTGAGTGATGGAGATTGGCAGTAACTTGCAAAAGAATAAAACAAGCCTGAACCAGGCAGAAAGAACTGTAATGGGGCAAGATGGAGTCCCTGCAAGTAGTCAGCGATCTCATGAAATGCTGCACTAATTCACTATTTTAATTGGATTTTCCCTTTATGGGGAAAATGGCAAGAACTAAGTTTAAAGGGGAGGGGTTGATTCCTAAAGCCATGTTGAAATGAAGGGAAATAAAATACACAGAAGAGTCTACAGTCCAAGAAAGAAACCCAGTATCTCCTGAACAATTGCCATAATTTACTTTTAAAATACTTTGGTATGACCAATATTGTATGATTTCACTTTTTACTTATAGGAGGTACCTAAAATAGGCAAATTCACAGAGACAGAAAGTAGAATGGTGGTCACCAGGAGCTGGGGAAGATGGGGTGGGGAGTTTCTGTTTAATGGGTAGAGAGTTTCTGTCTGGGATAATGAGACGATTCTAGAAATGGATAGTGGTGATAGTTGCACAACAGTATAAATGTAGCTAATGCCACTGAGCTGTACACTTAAAATGGTTAAAACACTAAATTTTACGTTATGTATATTTTACCACAATAAAATTTTTTTTTTTTTTTGGTATGAATCAGTGTGATGTTCTGTGTGCACCAGCAGTTTAAGCTTTAATTCCCGGTGTGGTCATCTAACACACCATCATGAGTGCGCAGTCCAGGAATAGTTAACTAGTATAATACAAGTAAGAGCCAAACTCTAAAACGGACTAGTACAAGCCTACCTACTATCTACAACTAAATCAACCACCAATTCTCTGATAATCAGCATAGTGAATGTCAAAATGGGGTTTTGCTCCTTAAGCTAGTCATTTGTTAATTAGTATAATGAGTATTAGAAATGGAGTCTCATTGGTAAAATTAAAGGTATTCAAGACATGTAGATGAGCTAAATTAGTTTAGAGATACCACCCACCCTTGTATAAACAGGACACAAGACTCCAAGGTGACTTATAATCTGTACCCTTATGGAGAGAAACTCTAAATACGAAATGGCCCTGGGTCCAGTCTTTGTTTGGAAGGATTTCTTTTTGCAGGATGCAGAGGGCACAGGTCCCCACCTCTGAAATGCTGTCAGCCTCAAGTGAACATTTCATATAAGGTGTGTTCAAAGCACCTAAAAAAGAACAGAGAACTGGGACTTCATCAAGCTCACAGAGCAGTTGTATCAACCACTTTGGCTGTGCTTGCTAACCATCTGTGCAGGTGGCAGGATTTGGTCTCGAGAAGCAGCTAAGCCTCACTCCTCCCTCTTTGGAGCCTGCTTCCACCTATCCAAAACTACCTAAGAACTGTATGCACTAAACTAACGTAAGTCCATTTGCAAATCTTCCCCTTAGAAAAAAGTGGTGGGACACTTACAAAGTCCATTGGCCAGCTCTAGAAGCCAGGAAAGAATATTAGATGCCCTCCTTACACTGATGGCTATATCCACATATGTTGTTTTCTATAAACACTCAGAGAACTAATATCTTAAATAAGAGCAAGAAAGCTAAGCCCAGAAGATTCCACATTCTGCTTTTAAATAGCACATTAGGTCCTGTTTTTAATGTTCCAGAATATGGAAATGGGGGGTATAAGACATCAAATGTTATCATGCCGTTTTGCAAAGGCTTCTGGTTTCCAGCACTTACAAAAAGAAATGTATTGATATAACTCAGTAACAAATCAGTATTGCCAATTCTGCATTTTATTCCTATTACAGTCATGCGTCACATAATGCCGTTTTGGTCAACAACAGACCACATATACAACGGTGATCCCATAAGATTAGTACCATATAGCTTAGGTGTGTAGCAGGCTATACCATCTAGGTTTGTGTAAGTGCACTCTACGATGTTCACACAATGACAAAATCGCCCAAGGACGCATTTCTCAGAAGGTATCCCCATCGTTAAGTGATGCATGACTGTATAACATGAATGAAGAGATTCACCCCTGAAATAAGGGCCCCAAAAGACTAAGAATATAAAGATCTAAAAACAAACGCCGTTTAGTATTTTGAGGTCAAAATATTAAGTCCCAAATCACTCTGCTTGAGAAGGCACCATGCTCTCTGCAGCATACATGGCAGAATCCCTTGGCCCTATGTTTAAGAAGATCCAACTTAAGAGAAAAGTCACAGAATGTTAGAGCACGATAAGACTTCAGAAATCATTTAGGAGAGATCCTTTATCTTATACGAGGAGAGATGTCAATTGATTTGACACACCATAACCAGCCTATTTAGATACATTTGAAAATGGACTAAGAGAAAACGATAATTCATTTTAGCGGTATGAAAAAAGCTCTCAGAGACCAGCAAGGATCCGAGTCAGGAAAGAGGATTCAGAAGGCAGTTCCTTGAAGGCCACACTCTGTTAATGACCCAGTGACTCCTTTAGACTAGATTTAAAGCATCAAAATGTGAGGAAATAAAATTGTTCCTTCAGGCTCCAGTGACCTCGAATACAAGGAAATTATCCTGGTTTAACTGTTTACGCGGCTACGCCTCCTTTAAATCTTACTTTAGAAGGAGAATCTGACTTTCTCAGGATAAAGCCCAAGGTCAAAAAACAAGTTGTGAAGAGTCAAGGGCACCATCACTTCTACTCTACAAGGTAATAAGGAAGAAGATCTATCACCTCAAATGCAAAAATGCAAATTTTAGTTGAGCTGGAGGGGTGGGTCTGGCGGTGGATTCCAGGACTTGTGAGGCATATACGCTCCCCCTTCAAAATCAAAGCATTATGTACAAAACAGAGTTCCAACCAAAAGTACAATGATGAGAAAAGAACTCATTAAGAGCTAAAAATAAACTCTAATTCACAATATGCATAAGGATTTAACAAAAAAAGGAAAACAAGATGTAAAATTGCATCTGCTAAGTTAACCATGCCCTCACGGAATCGCCACCCCCCTTACACAAACTGAAACTGAAATCTGTAAAGTCTGTGATGACTGAATAAAGCAATGCTTTAAATGTTTGCAATGAATATTTCAACAGAAAGAAAACAAAGGGATAGCAACTTTTTCCTAAATCCTCTGATGTGCTAACACTACAGGAATACTGGGCTTCTGAATATTCAAACACACAGATCTCTATTTCTCTACTTGAAAATCTTATTTTATGAAATCAGAATTTTTAGTAATGGTATTTACAATTTATATTAAAGGGGTATTAATCTTAAAGAAGAAGATGTCAATGAAAGTGAAAACAAGCTTCAGTTTCTATCTAACCAATACATCACGGCTCAATTTAACAACTTGCTGACCTTCCAGGCCAATAACAGTCCACTGGGAAAGCTTGGATGAGGAGACCTTCATATTTTAAGTCAAGCTAATTCATTCCGAATAACACTCACACAATACCACAAAGAGCAATAACTCCACACTCCAGTAGTCTAGTTCATAGAGGTTGGTGTAATATCATTAATCATCTTTTGGGGTTCCCAAGTCCTGCCTTGTACATTTCCTCTTCCTGCTTTGTCCCATCCCTAAAAAATCAATTATGTTGATCAAATCACCTAAAAAAAGCAAAGGATAGAAAATCAGCTTCACGTTCTTCCTATATCATGAGAAACTATAAGAATTCTAAGACAACCATTTGGAGATTTTTTTCAAGAATCAGCTTACCCAAGAAAGTAAGTCTGCAACCTTCATGTAACTGAATGAGTATTAAGTGGTAGGAAGGGGACAGGAAGGAGAGAGTACCCTGCATGCTAGGCACTTGAAAGAAGAAACTGAACTTAAAGAATCAGCCTGTGTAAGGTTACAACACAAGTAAGTGGCTAGGTTGGGATGCGAACTCCAGTGTAACATGTTCTTTCTAGGCAAAAACCTCTAAAACTAATACTCATTAGGATCATCTCCCTAGCAGGGGAGCAGAAGGTAGCTAGAGTTTTGTTTCAATGTGAATCCCAAGAAGTTGATTCCAAGCTACGCAAATAACATCCCTAGTGTACACAAGGGTTGGGAAATCCTATTACCACTGCATTCAATTCCTTTCACATGGAAACATGTATGAGATCACTTATAAACACAGTTTAAATCCTGCCATCTTGCATTTTTTTCCTTGAAGGAGGCAGACAGACTGAGAATCTTTGTTCCAATTTAGAACCATGTAGAATGATCATCTCTCAATTAGCTAAAGATGATGTGTGATGTCAGAGATTACTGAGCAGTTAGATCCCAAAAGACAGTTTTGACTGAGGATCTGTTTCTTTGCAGTACTTCAAAGAGCTGCCAAAGCTGCTTTACAGAATAAAGCCCCTCAGAAAAAATATCTGATGACAGATATCATCACCAATAAAAGGGACATCCAATGGTGTCATAATATTGACACTTTAAAACTTTAACAAGCAAAACCAAATACGTTAAAGAGTAAAACATGCTAAAATGAGCCACTGCAAAGGCCTGACAAAGTAAAATGCCAGAAAATATTTTTTAAAGTTGACCTTTTTAGTTGGAAAGGCACGCTCTCTGGGTTTCCACAGCTCTCAGAATCCAGGAGCAGCAGACTTCACGGAAAGTCAATTAGCTCAGAACAAGCCCCAAAGAAGCTGACGAGTTCTGGAGCACAGCTTTAGCTTCAATGATCAACTACTCTGTCAGGAAATGTTTGAAAGGAAATGTTCCAACAGGTACAAAATAAAAATGCTTTGCTCTATTCAGAATTTAGACAGAAAGTTAAAAAAAAAAAAAAAAAACAAAGGCTGGTGCTAAGGTAATACATAAGGTAATAGAATGAAAACCGTCAGAAGAGAAACAGGTTAATTTTGCATAACACCATGAAATTGGGAGTGGGGGAGGTAAGTCAATTTCATATGTGAGGAGCAACAGGATTTTAACATCTTACAGATTACTAAAAGAAGTAATCTTGTATCAATTTAATTGCTCCTCATCTTCTCCCATTTAGTTCACTATCTATTCAATCTACATTTTTCCAATTATTACTAAGACAGCCACTAAACAATAAATTGAAAATGACTTCTTTTGTTTTTTTTAAAGATTGACACCTGAGCTAACAACTGTTGCCAATCTTTTTTTTCCTCTGCTTCTTCTCCCCAAATCCCCCCAGTACACAGTTGTATATTTTAGTCGTGGGTCCTTCTAGTTGTGGCATGTGGGACGCCGCCTCAATGTGGCCTGACGAGTGGTGCCATGTTCGCGCCCAGGATCCAAACCAGCAAAACCCTGGGCCACCGAAGCAGAGCACACAAACTTAACCACTCAGCCACACAGCCAGCCCCATGGTTTCTATTCTATACCACCAATCTCCTGATGCAAAAGTACACAAAAACTAGAAATAAATAGTGTGAAACAGTCAAAAAGTCTGGAATAGCAAATAATAGCACCCAAGCCCTCATAACCTGCCAAATTATAATCGGGGTAAATCCTTATGGGAGAGCTTCAACTGTATTTTATTTTCTATGAATTTGAACACATTAACGAAGTTTGTGTTTTATACCAAACTAATAAGGAATAAAGTCAAAGCTGTTAAATACTGTCCCTAATCTACCGGCAAGACAATATGGTCATTCTAGAAGCCCCAGTGACAACAGGGCCAAGAAAGCACAGAATGCAAACTTCTAAACCTCATAGACCCAACAGGTTCAATCTCATTTTCCCAGTAAACGTTCTTAAAAAGCAGTTGGAAAACTGTGTAACCAGCTCTTACGAGTTGCAATACTTTTCTTCATTTTCTTCTAATGGAATAAAATACAAAGTAATACATGGGCCAGCCCAGTGGCAAAGTGGTTAAGTTCACGCGCTCTGCTTCACCAGCCCAAGGTTTGCAGGTTCAGATGCCAGGCACAGACCTACACTCTGCTCATCAAGCCATGCAGAGGTGGCAACTCACATACAAAATAGAGGAAGACTGCCACAGATGTTAGTCCAGGGCCAATCTTCCACAGCAAAAAAATTAAAAATAAAAAATAAAGTAATACAAATATCAACATCAAGAAATCAGAGAAACAAAAATCCAGATGATTAACAAATTAATCAGGAATGCCTGTTTCATACTTTTCTATATCCTCATAATACATGTTTTTTCTTCCCAAGAACTAGCAATTTAAGGTTTCATTACCATAGGATATCCAAAGAAGAAACTGTTTCGTTTAATTTATTTCATGGTGAAGGGGTCCAGAATATGCCATTCCAAATATGCCACTTTGGCTTCAGGAATATTTTGAGCTGAAGGTAATTAAGAATCAACACATGCAGGAAGAGTTCTCTGCCCTCCCCTTTTCTACCTAAAAGCAAGTCATACATTTCCCTTGTGAAGGTGACCCCCTTTCCTGTATCAGGAAGAAGAGAGCAAATCCTCCCCACCACTGTTGATGGAGAGCTGGCTAGCACAAGATGAGTCTGTGTAAACGAGCCTTGCTAAAATAGCTCTTATCTTCCATGAGTTTCCCCCATATATTTCCTGGTCACTTTCCATGTTTTATAGTCTCTTGGAACTCAAACCCCCTTTCTTTTGTTAAAATGGTATATAAGCCCCCAAAGGTAATGACTTCGAGTTTCACTTCTTTCCTGTGAACTCAAGTGCACGTCAAATATTAATAAAAATTGTGTGCCTCTTCTCCTGTTAATCTCTTTTTCCCTCAGTTTTACTGAGATATAACTGACATACAATATCGTATACTCTGTCTTTTGTTAGGTTCAGTGACTAAGGATCTGCAAATTAAACTAAGAGGGCAGAGGAAAAGTTTTTTCTCCCTAACAATGGTAAATAACTATATTTGAGTTCTTAAATTTTATAATTTTCTGATTTCATCATCCTGAAATCCTTTGTCTAAATTAATCAGCACTGACACTGTGAAAATTGTTCTATTAACACACCCAAGTTCAAGGTTTGAGGGGAAAACATGAACCTAGAAAAATAAACTTTAAAGTTTTCCCCCGAAACTTTTTTAAAAGCTTCTATAGTAATACCATCAAATGTTTGAAATGACTCATTAGCCATGACCTTTGGAAAAGACAAAAGTACAATGGAAAAATAATTAGGTTTACAAATATATTGATAAATACATGCAAATAAAGTTTCTTCAGTACCACCAACAAATGAAGTTCATTTCATTTTATACTAATTTCATTTTATATAAATTTAGCCACTAAAATCTAAAGATAGCCATACTCAAATGCATTATATTCCACAGTTAATACAGTAGGGACCACCAAAGCATTTATTCTGTGCAGCCAAGTTATCTTGTTTCTTGAAGATCTGGGCGCACATCCAGCCCTTCTGCCCAATTTCTAATTAAACAGCACCCAGAGTCTGCAAAGCCATTACCACCCAATCAGTCTGCTCTTTTCAATCACTTGTCTGCAAGAATCAGAATTTTTGATCTCTTGATACTATGGACACCTAAGAGCTGACCTTAAAACTGTAACTGACACACACAACCACCTTTTTTTTCTTGAGGAAGATTAGCCCTGAGCTAACAGCTGCCACCAAACCTCCTCTTTTTGCTGAGCAAGACTGGGCCTGAGCTCACATCCGTGCCCATCTTCCTCTACTTTATCTGTGGGAGACCTGCCACAGCATGGCTTGATAAGCAGTGCGTAGGTCTGCACCCGGTATCCGAACCAGCAAACCCTGGGCCACTGAAGCGGAACATGCGAACTTAACCGCTGTGCCACCAGGTCAACCCCACAACCACCTTTTTAAAATTAGTGTTCATCAAAATAGCCTCTTGCTCACTGTGACTGACTGACTGACGGCATAACAGTAAATAAATGCTATTAAATTTGAAGGCATACATTAGACTAATAAAACACCACTCATCTGTTTCAATCCTGAGAGCTAAGATTGTATTTGTTTTCAAAAAGAGGCGAGGATGCCTCTAATGCCATTAAATGAAGTTTGAAAATCACATTATTCTGATAAACCAGGATCAAAACCAACTTTAAAGTTCTCGGGAAGCAACAGAGACTTAACTTAAACCTAGCTAACTCTCATATAAAAAATGATTTTACTGCACAGGTCCTAAGGAAAAAAAAAAGAGGTCTGTGTACCATCCAAGACACTGCCTGTTCACAGGTATTCAACATCAGCAAGGTCCCTCCTCCAGCCCCCTGTAGTTTGTATGTGTGTGTTTGTTTTGGTCTCTGTTTCTCCGTTTTGCCCGAAAGCTTCTAGTTGGCAGCTGATGGGGTCAGCATAGGACCCACCTCAAACAGTTCCCAGATTAAAAAGACATCACATCAAGACAAAAAGAGAACCACTCATTACCTGAGGTCTTCAACTAACTCTAATTCTCTCAATCCTGGAGTTTCAAAAACTAGTTACACACTTACACACACACACACTCTTTTAGGGAGAGATTCAGTAAAGACGAAGCCCAGTGACTTTTAAACTCCACATCTCTCGTCCAGAACCCGAGGAATTAACCCATCAGGGACCAATGCTGGGGAGGAAGCAGCACCTGAAACAGTTTGCCACAAAATTAGGCACTGCCGTTATAACGCCTCTCCCACCCATCTCCAGCCAGAATTCAGGTTAACCTGGAAATCTCTGGTTCTATCTCCCTGCAAAATGTTCAGGAAAAGAAGTGGATAACTCCCAGGTAACTGGAACATTCTAGGCCCTACCTATGGAGATTCTGATTCAGTAAGTCTGGGCAGGGCCCAGGAACCTGCATTTCTGGCAGTCAACTCAAGTGATCTCAATTCAAAAACTCTACTGACTATACTTCAAAAGACTGATTCCCAAAACTGCTTGCTTGCCCAGCAAAATCTCCTGGGAAGCTTTCCGACAACAGATTCCAAAAGCCCCCAGAATCTGTAATTTTAAAACTCCCTCAGGTGAAGACATACAGCTAGAGTTAGGAATCACTGGGCTAGAATATCTGAATTCACAGTCACAGATTATAAAGTTTCTAGAGAAGCATGGATGTTCTCATTCATGTCATGTATCCCTCAGTCCTTGACTCTCAAAGTCTCCCATTCTCCTTCTGAAGAAGACACACTCACCAGAAGATGCCCCTCAGTGATCCTAAACAAGTTACATGTCTCACTATAAATTCATCAGTTGGTCCTGTGCTTAATTTTAAAGAGTTCTGGCCTCTAACAAGAGCAAGGAGGAAACGTTCCAGGAAAGAATTAGAAAACCACAATTCCGTTCACCGCTCTACCACTTAACAGCCATGTGGGCCTTCAACTAGTCATTTCAACAAACCTGGGCTCTCATCACCTGTTAAGTGAAGGAGTTGGCTAAGGTCACCTCAAGGGCTTTTCTGAGTCTAACGCTCTATTATTCATTCCTTGCATCATAAAATCCATTCCACTCCTCTAGAATGCAGCATCAGCAGGTGTCAAGGACTCTGAAGTGCATTTAACAACTCAAAGGGATGGACCGACATCAGCTAGGCTGTACAAGCAGCAGTAACTTCTCATGATGAATGCCTATAGATAGGACACAGGATGAAGCATAAAGCTGGGCATGAGCCCAAAGAGAGCGCCTAAAAAACAACATAAAAAATAGAATTTAGGCTAGGGAGAAGATTATTGTATTTGCTACTGAAGATGTTTCTTAATGTATCTTCTAACCTTCATTCTATCAAAAAGGTGACATTAATTTGCTAACACCAACACAATCTAAAAATCATACACTCTCTTTTAGGACTTAGGAAAGAGGTGCACACTTTCCTCACCGGATATTTCTGTAGCTGAAATACAGTTTCCTAATTCAGCATTATTTAAGTAAGGAAAGATTTAAGAAAAGCAAAAAGGAGGGATTTAAATTTTCTTCCCAAAGAGTGACCCCAGAGTTTTCTTACAACCCAGACAATTAATGCTCACCTTCTACAAAATTAGAATACAAAGAGCTGGCCCAATAGCTCCCCAGAAAGTAGGATAAGTTGGATAATCAGAGAGGGACCAAGGAAATCTGACTTGACCCTAAAAATGGGCACTGATAAGCTGTATAAGCTGGCTAATGCTACTCACTCACAGGGCAGGGCCCAAATCTTCACAAATTCTTTCAAAACCTTTCTAGACCCATGTTAATAGTAGCTTCTTAGGAAGATATGCCCACATTGCAAAGTGCAACCATTCAAAACCCAGTTTTAGAAATCTACCATTTACTAGACTATTTTGTGCAATATAAATATTTCCTAAGAAATTCAGAATAAAAAAACAAATCTAAGGTAATTTATGCTCGATGTTAAATGAGTCAGACCCTTCTAAGGGTTGAACTCTTAGAAAAACACTTTTAACCCATACTGAGAATAAGATGTCGGTGGGTCACATCAAAGCAGGGTTACTAGAAGAAGAGGTCCTTTGTATTCAGATGTACCTGTCCGACTTTTTATAGTTTGTTATCATGGATCTTCATTTTATGAAACATGCTCATATTTTTTTGACATGAACAGGTTATGGGAGAGTTTTCAGATTGTCTGGTAACCAGCTAACAAATGACTTCAAAGTCTTCTGTAGCAAGCTACTCAGTGGAAATCTAGTGTCAGGGACATATCCCCCAAAATGAGTTCTGTGGTCAAACAAGGCCAGGGAACTCTAAGTCAAGCCGGTTTCTCTACTGCAGGATTTTCACAGCTTTCAATATGCTGATGATCTGCAGTGTGGATCTTAGGAAACTGCAGCATTTCTCACACTTGTCTGTCAATGGGACACTTATATTGAGGAATATTTGTGACTATATCTCATGGAATGAAGTTTAGAAAACATCTTTCAATCCTCACGCCCACTGTGGATTTTCTTGGGTGCTCCACTTCCTTACCAGAGGTTTTAAACAGAAATTTTACCACGGTGGAGAACTCCGTTAGCCCCCTCTCACTGCAAAACCAATGGAGGGGCGGCAGGAGGGAGGGGGCTGAAAGAAACAGACCACAAACATTCATGCAGTTTGCCAGTGTCTCACCATGTATTTCAGATTACTCATGCACTGTGGGTCTATTTCCACTGTCCACCACACTACAGCTGGGGAGGCAAAGGGTGTGAAGATACAGAACTCAAACTTACCCTACTGCACCACCTAACAGCTCTAGTAAAATGTTCACAAGAGAGTAAGATAATTCAAGACTGACCATAAATGAGAGATGAAAATCTGAGATGTTTCCTGTGGAAAATGCCTGATACAAAGGCTGTATGATTTATTTAATGTTTTCATCTACTCCCAGTATCCTACAAAAAATGTGAGTGTAAATACGCCTTCTTCAAGCATTTTTTTTTTTTAACGGTAGGGACAGCTACTAAGCAATCAAACCAGAAATCACATCAGCTATGTCACAGCCTGCATACCATTATCAGTCATTTATGCCAAAGAGGTTGCAGAATTCACATAGAAAGGATAGAGTTTTGCTAAAAAAATAAAGTTCAGTATCAGGACACATATAACAAAAGCCTTTTGTTCTCTACCTGTTCCAACTGTTTAAAAACTGTTTCTTTATAAATTTCGTGTATGCTGCTCACATTGATTTTGGAGAAATCTCATCCATTTGGTTATCAGTACTCATAAACAAAAGACAACTCTCCCGGATGATATCATGGTCAACATCTAAGTAACATTAGTAGTTATGATACAGTTATTCAGTATGGATTGATGACAACCAGGTTTTACTTAGTTTTTACTTGGTTTCAATGAGTACGTTTTCTCTGTGAACCTCAATCTGTAGCTCAAGAAAACGTGACTGTGAGGCCAGGCCCAGGCACGCACGGCAAGAACTCACTCACTCATCCTGGAGGGAGCAAGGCCTGCTGGCTTGATACAAGAAGAGCTAACGGTACCATCTCAGAAAAAGTCAAAACGACCCCAAAAATCACCTAGTGTGACCCTGCCTCTGTCCTCTACTTCGCTTTACCCAAAGGAAACCTGAAGCCAAGAGCCGACTTGTCCAAGGTCATATGACTAAGTAAAGTTCAGACTCCTGGTCCAACTCGTCACACTGCCGAATACACAATACCTAGCAATACCTAACAGAATACCTAGATGTACAAACTGTATCTTTTACTCATTTCAAGTAGTTTTATATTTTTGGTTATAAGCCATGTAAAAGCAATTTGATATACACAATCACTCACATTTAACAATAACATGAAAATGCTAAGGAGTCTGTCTACACTTAACTCCATACACTTTCAGTGTCTGAAAACAATGCCTGCAGGGAGCACTAACCCTTCTATGACAAGAACATGCTCCTTAATTAAGTTTTGGCTTATTCTAAAAATTAGGTCAAATCTTACAAAATACTAAGGAGATTTTCCACTACCTAATATTCAAAATGTACCATCATTAAAGGCCTAATTACCCATCCCTTTCATTCTTATCTTTATAAGAGGAGCACTCATACACCACTTTTTCCTCTCCTTGACAGGGAACAGAACATAAGATCTCGCTACACTCAAACTCTATCAGCGCAAATATTTACACACTGACAACATGAATATTACCATTTACTCTGTCATATACATTACAAGCAGAAGGCCCATACAGACTTCAGGGAAAGGACATTTAAGATGTCTTTTTCCTCTCCCAAACACAATATTCTCCTTACATCTCATTGCTGAAATGCTAAATCATGTAAGCTCAGAGAACCAAAAACTAAAGGTTAACATGACACTTGCTGCCAAGACACACGTACACTTCTAAAACATTTTTCAAAGACATTATTGTACATTCTGAGTATACAAAAGTCTAGTTATAATATATACTGCCAATAAAAATATTTTATGCATTAAAAGGGAAATAAAACTCTTAAAACTAAGTTTCATACTGCTGATGCAGTGTAACAGAATACCTAGATGTACAAACTGCAGCAATGAATGGTTTACAAGTAGTAAACTTATTATTTTCTCACAATCCTTTAAATGTGAGTAACCTACATAAAACTGCATACCTGTTATTTTGTCTCTTACAAGCTTACAGGACTCTATCTCACCGATGCTCCCAAAAAGACTCTTGAGCTCCTCCTGTGTCATGTTCTGAGGAAGGTAGTTGACTATTAAGTTGGTCTTGCTGTCCTCTGTGTTCCCAGAGTCAACTGGTGACGAGCAGTTATTGTTGATGGTGGTTGGACCATTGGCCGTGTTATTGCAAGTTGGTCCATTAGACAGTTGTGTTTCCATGGCAGCAATTACCTGCTGAAAACAGAGAAAATAAGAAATGTCAGAATTCATATTGCACAAACTATGTGAGATGCCATCCAAGAATTTAAACACTTGTCACTAAACACAAGTCGTTCTGTTGAAATTACAACAAAGCTCCAACAAAAAGTGCAACACCTACGCTAATTTTTACAGCATATTAAGCTATTCAATTTAAGAACACAATTATACTTTCACATACATAGTCCATACATGCACATAAGCACAATTTAAATCTTAAACATTCTCTAGAACCGCATTCTGGGTCTATTCACATACCCTTACTCACCTGCAGTGTCCACTGACTTGAGGAAATTTAGTACCAAAGGGCACAGAATTGAACCCTGACTAAAAATCATACAAGAAAATAAAAGTGATTAACATGCTACCAAAAACAAACCAAAAAATGGTCTACCTCACTTTGAAGAGATTTTCAGTTAGCCTAAGAGTTTCAATATTCTAAAACTGACAGACATCCATTAACTTAAAATCAAGGAGCAAGAGTACTTTAAAAAAAAATATAAATTTGTCAACATGTACTGTTTTGGTTACATATGGAAAATGTTTTTGATTAACAATATCTTATACCTCTAATGTTGGTAAGAAATAAGAATCGTATCAGCTGTTATGTCTTAGGGCATGAAAAGAATTTATAGGATAACTTGGGAAAGAAGCTACACGTACACTTAGTGTACACCTTGTAGAATCTAAAAGTCATTCTTGTCAACCTTGGCAACTAAAGATCACCAACAAGGCAACTGTCTACAGCATCAAAATAAAATCCCCAAATAATTCAATATGATATTTTGCTTTGACTCTGACTTTAAAGGAAAAAACAAAACCCTATCCAATCCACCAAAACAACAACATAAATATATCAACTTCTGCAAACAGACCAGCCCAAGAAATTTTGATTTGAGCATATGAGCCTGTTGAAAATGCCAGTAAGTAAGGAACCTACACACTTCAAATACAGGATAAACAGCAGTCAGGGAAAATGGCCTCAAACTGTTCAGGGTACTCTAAAAATCACTTATTAAGCAAATTTGGATCTGGTGTCCTAAAAAATCAATCCTATGCCCTTTGAGCAAAAGAGTCACAAATCACAACCCCAAATTTTCTAAAATCATCATCCAACAAAAATCTACTTTGGACAGCCAAGACTGGGGGGAAAGCATCACTGAAAGGATTATCCATATTTATCCAATACATCTCTCATCTCCACAAAGAACTCCTTCTCAAACTGATAATTCTAAAGTGATGGGACGTTAGTTTCAGGGAAGTTTTAATATATAAGGCAAAGAATTTGAGGCAAAACAAAAAAAGCAAAGTAGAGGGAAAGAGCGTTACAAGAAAGGAGAAAAAAGAATCTTTTAAAAAGCATATTGCCTAAGAAAAATACAAGGGCCCAACAGTGGCTATGCCTATAGGAAGAACTCTCTACTGCCAAGAGATGTTTATAAAGAAGGCAGCACAGGACAGACTGAGACTGGTCAGAGTGGACAGAATCCGTGCCATCATGATAAACAATAGAAGACACAATCCAGGCTATCCATGAATATCAAACAACCGAGAACCCCTCCATGACTTCACCTCCTTTTCAAAGAAACACGTATTTATTCTACAAGCTGCAAACTCTCTCTCTCCAGTAAGTTTTCTCAGGGAATACTTAAAGGAGTAAAGGAAAATAAAGAAATCTTTGGAAATCTGTATGAAAAATATCTGAAACAACTCAAAATATGTACTTTATTATAATTAACAAATTTATCTGAAACTGAAAAAGGAGGTTTCAGATTACCTAATAAAGCATAACTGTTTCGGTTTGTAGAGTATTAGCTGTGGGTCACTTCTCGCAGCAAAAACTTGAGGGATTAACCTTTGCCCAGAAGTTATGAAAACAACGAGTTGCAAGATGAAAGTGGCCAAAACCAATTAAAACAAATTGCTATTCATAAGTCAGGATATATTTAGAAACTATATAAGCGCCCCAAATATGAGATTCGGACTAAAGCTCATTGGGATAGCATTTGAAATATAAAGTGTTCATTGACTGAAATTAGCAGGATTTAGCAAGGACAACAAACACTCCTCACTTAATTGCACATTTATTTCCATGTTCAGGTGGCAAGAATGAGCTCCTAAGCCAACATTCAAGTGAACAGCTGCAGTAGGCTGTGTGCGCTGAAAATTACAGCATCTCTCAGCTATAGGACCATCTGCTCAGAATAAAATGATACTAATGTGCTATATTTTACAAATAATGCATATTCCATTGATAGGCTCAACACAACTGTTCACAGAATGCAAACTCTTTCAACAGTTACTGGGCAAATAATTTTCAGCCAGATTTACAGTTTCAACAATGTTTTTTTTTGAGCATCAGGAATTGTAAATAACTTCAAAATTTAGTAACCAAAAAAATACATAGTAAACAGAATTTAAAGAATTACGGTAACTTAGTATTCAGACCATACCAAAACTTTTTTTTTTTTTAAAAAAAAAGCTTGTCACTCTTTTGAGTCTGCACTAAATCCTAATTTCGATTATAAAAAGTTACATACAAAAGCATGGTTCTGATGCTACATATACCACTATGGATAAAATTGCAATGTGCTTTAAGTCCTAATGATGGCCATACCGCAATAGGTTAAATGTAATAATTAGAATGCCAAATGAAAAGTTCAAGTGTTTGGTATGGCCTCAGCACTCCTGCAACATGCTAAAAAAGGTAGCCTACAGAATTTAAGAAAATTCCCACAGACCCCGGTCCAAGGCTCTGCTGCCCACGAACCACTTCTAAGCAGAGAAGCCACATCACACAGTCTGACTGCCATGTTAGTTTGGAGTTGCCGTCTGCAATATGGACACAAAAAGTACCGTATGTTAGATGAGCAAGATAATGCAACAAATCAGTTTGTACAAAATTTACAGTGTTTGTATTGATATTCCCAGCACGTCCATGCAGTGTGGCTTAATTGAATTTGAGGCAATTCCAATCTAATCTTTCCAAATTCACTTTAACATGTCGTTTTCTTGCACAAATTAAGCATTTTTAATTAAGAGCCTGATTTTAAAACAGTATTAACTAGTTACCTTGGCATCTATCCTAAAGAACTAACCTTACACATCTCAAAAATTTTTAAAAATAATAATAAAATGAAGCAAAACACTGCATGCTGTCCTGTCTCTTAAGGATGTGGGAGAAGGGAGGAAAAGTGAATGAAATTTTGTAGTGAGGAAAGGCAGCCATGCAATTCATAAGTGAATGCTTTGCATAAAAGCACTCGTTTCCCAAAATATCAGAAGGGCATTAAGAGAAGCTATATTTGCCCACACTGTTATATTATACTATAAATGATCCTTAATCCTGGGACTTAAAATTAAAAGCGAGTCGAAACCCCGTGAGGTTATTCTGCCACTATAGTTAAACCGCTCTCTAACAGTTTCACTGAGAATTGTTCACGTATACTAAGAGGCAGTAAACCAGCATCTTTCAATTGAAATAATTGGACCAATAAATAGGATTGTTTGGAGTAATGCTTGTATAGGATGTCAGCTTTGTCCCTGAACGAAATCAAGTGAACATTTTTTAATATGTAAATTGTAAACCCAGCACGATTTGAAATTAGTGCTGCTATGAGGCCTCCAATATAGTTAATGGGCCATTTTCCACTTACACAACTTGCCCGAATACTAAACAGAGCCACCGACATTGGCACAAAAGCCAAAGTTTACATTTTAGCCACACATGCAGATGCTTTAAATGGTCAACATAATATTCAGAAAAACTCAGTCTCTGACAATAAACAATGAGCAACAAAGGAGGGCAGAAAACACCTTTTACTTGAGGATTTACAATTAGAAAAATTTCAACCTTAGAGTTAAACCTGGCTGTGATTTGACGCAAGCGACCACATTAATAACCTGTAACAACGGATTCCATTTTCTGACATCTACCGAAAGGGTTTAACATACTCTTTACAGGATGCCATGAAAATGTTTTACTCTTCTTCCTTTCTCCCACTGTTGCCAAAGAACGCAGTCTGATTCTATATTATTAAAAAAAAAAAAAAAAAACCCACTATAGTTGAACTCAACCTGTGAAAAAACAAAGTGCTTTTATACCCATGAAATATTTTGCCAAGAACCTAACTGTGGTTAGACTACATGGGTAGAAGAGGAGGACCACACCCAACAGGTTAACCCAAGCTTAAATTTACATCCCGAATGTCCTCAGGAGTTAGTCTTTAAACATTCTTCACTACATAAAACCACAGAGTCAACCGTAATGGCCTCAGTCCTTTCTATTCCACAGAAGGCGCACACTAATGAGCCAATCTATTAACAGCCCTCTTTCTGAAAGCCCCAGGGACGGGGACAATCACTTCACTGCACCAACTAGCTAGGAAGGCTGTGTATGGAAAATGATTCTATTGTACTTTTACATTTCAAGCACCCCAGACAGTTCCTCTGCTTGAGGCAGACACATACCTTTATGGGAAGTTATAAATAAGTTGCTCACATGGCCCTCAACCTTTATGCTGGCCAACAATTCAGTTACTAAAAATGTAAAGCTACTTCCCCTTCACTTAAGGACGGGCGATTCTGCTCTACTCAATCTACCACAGACAAGCGGGCTGTGCACTATTTATAGATTCTACTGGCTCTGAAACTCTTTGGAAGAGAAAAAAGGCCATATTCCAGCAACACAGAACCATTAATTTTAAGGCTTAAAAAAATAATGTTTGAATATATGTTCATGTCTTAATTTAGATGTCAGTTGTGCCAATTGAGACTGCTTTTTCTCCTGTTATTCTCCATGTAATAATTTATGAAAAGGCACTTGAGCATAGATCAATCTAGAATATTCTAAACTTTCCCAGGGCTCCAAGAGCTAATGATGAGGTGTTAGTTTGGTAAGAGCGTGATTTTACTGGGAGGAGGGGGAGTGGCCTCTGTTTTCACACTCACACAATTTACTTTTAAAAATCCGTAAAAACTTTTTAAATTGATTTTTTTCCCTTTTTATTTAAATGGCCCTCTATGTACTTAAATTTCTAAAGTTTCTTACAACAGTGGATTTTTAGGAAACCAATGCTGCTGCTGGATTTCTCATATCTGGGACCACGGTTTTCTGGTCATAAGAAAGAAAAGGAAAAGTCCTTATTTTCCAAGCTTTGTAATAAAAAATTCTGAAAACCACAGTTATCAGCTTCTTTCCTGCAGACAGCCACCTAACAAGGCAGACTGCTAATGAAAAACATCCTAAATATATCCTGAGAATTCTCATTAAGTACAACGTCTGCAAGGGAAAAAAAGGTGTCCAAGACCTAGAACCCACCTGATTTGGGGACCAGACCCCTGCAGGTTAAAATCATAGCAGGAGTACCGAAAGGGTCACTGCACCTCCCCTGACAAGGCCTGCCCCTCTGCATGGGCCGCTCCATTGCTATGGTTACCAGCCTGATCTGGACCCTCATCTCTCTTCTGGACCACTGAATAAGAGCATCCCAAAAGGTCCCTCATCATCCTAATCCACACTAACCCCAGACAGATATTCCTAAACCCTCAACAGATAGCTCCCTGCTGCCTATCAAATTAAGTAGGAACTACTCAGTATGAACAGTATAAACAGCTGAGACCCTCTCTAACTACTTTTCCCAGCCCGTTTATTCAAGCACCTAAAAGTCTGAACCACTCTTTGTGCCTCAAACATTCATAGTACATGCAAAGCTGTATGTCCCCTGACTTTGCTCAGGCAGTTCCACCTGCCTGGAAGGGCCTGAGCCATACCCACCCTATATCCATTTCCAGGGTTTGTACAGACTAAGCATTCAAAAACATATGTACGGACAAGAATAGTTCCTTTAAAAGAATTGGAGCATGAAAGGGCGATCACCTCCCTAAATGCATGCAAACTTACCAGCTTGTTTTTCTATCCCACCTCAAGTATTTCAAAGCAGAGATAATTACGAAAGCATTATTTTCAATTTTTGGCACACTCCATCAGCCACCCTCACCCACTGAAATCCATATTTTTGTTAAACGGCGTAACAAAGCAAACTATCTTGAGTGATCACTTGTGTATTTTTATTCCAAGAGCCTATCACACCAACTTGCCAACTACAAAAAAGCTGGAAGCCAAGACAAATCCAAAAACATGGTACATGTGGTAGCTCCAAGTCTCTGGCCAGCAGGGTTACTGAGATGTAGCATCTGGAACCTGGGTCTAACTTGAGGAAAATGGCAGAGGCAGAGGTATATGTGAAAAAACTAAGCAGATTTTAACAAAAAGATGTTTAAAAATCCGTAATAATTAAGTTACAGATCTCCAACAGTTTTAATTTGATACAGACTAAAAAGTTTAAGCAAATATAAAAGGTAACATCTCTAAAAGGAATCATGGCTATAGTGAAGGACAACCATCTCTCTCACACTCAAAGGGCCCAGCTTGGACAGTGACCTTAGTCTGGACACTTATTTGCAGCCAGAGGGTTCTCAATACCTAGAGTAGCACAGAACCAGCATAGCGCAGTCTTTCCTTTGACCACATCAAACCTCTCTAAAGGCCAAGTTACAAGATAAACAGAAGCCACTTGTCTCTAAACTTTAAGATCAGAACCTAGCAAAATAAAGACAGAAACCTTGGTCAAGAAGCATCTTGCTTTGGGGAACTCAAAGCAGGGAGCTAAAGCACTGCAATAATAAGTGAAGTGAGTAATGAGAACTTAGATACATACGAGAACTGGGTAAGCAACTGATGGGGTCACCTATCCAGAAGACGCCATTCCTACAGAATACTGTTTTATCTTTACCACTAAAATGGGATTTAAGGACACATTTCAGCTTTACTGAATTAAGCAACAGAAGAGTCAATCAAGCACTAAAATCATGAGGCTGACGTGTCAGCTACAAGAATGAGCCATTTGTTTGTTTTCTTTAAACCTCTTCACTTTGCTTTGTGGTTCCTAAAATAATAAAGCTTTGTGGCTTTAAACTTCATGGGGCTTCCTCCATCCTAGAATCCTGGCAACTCCCCACCGAACCCCCACACCATTTTAGCTGCCTCACCAGCTCTATGGATGCCTCCGCCTTGTGAAGCTCAGATTTTTGGCTTTGGGGCTAACAAGGGTCCAAGAGCTGCCAAAGACAATGCACCGAACAGCTGCAGAAGTCACAGGGAGAATGTTCTTTGGCAGTGAACACTAACATCTCTCTGTCTCTTGGCCCTTGACGGCTCCTACAGACCAACTACGGACTCTTTCCAACGCCAGTCTTTCTGACGTTTTGTAGTTCTAGAGCTGGCAGGATTAAAAACTTCGAGGTTAGAGAGTAAAGCTAATGAATTTAGGGGTCCCAAGTCCTTCCCTTCATTCTAGGTCCATTTTCAGGCATCCAGGCTGGGCAACAGGAAAGTAAAGATATGCTCAGAAAGATTTGCTTAAGCTTCACACACTGTTCATTCATCCATTCACTCAACAAACATTTGTACATAACTCCCAAGAGCTAAGGACCATCCTGGGTACTTGAGATACAGCAATGAAGAAGTACCCTGGAGTGTATATTTACAATGGGAGGTGTGTGCAGCAGACCAATAACGAACATATGTAAGAAAACAGGATATTAGCTAGAAGGAAGTGTGCTTTGGAATAAAAGAAAATGCAGAGTAAGGGGGACTGAGTAAGGGGATTGAGAATGTGGAGATGGGGGAGGGGTAGTTTGCAGGATTAAGCAGGAGGCCTCAGTGAGAAGGTGAGCTTTGAGCTAAAGTTTGAAGGAGTTGCAAGCTAGCCACTATGGTAGATAGAGTAATGGTCCACCTTAGATGTTCACATCCTAACCCCTGAAATCTGTGAATATGGTATGCTGCATAATGCAAAAACTTGGACATAAATTGAGCCATTTTACAATAGAGTCAGAGCAGCCATTCCAGACGAACTATCTTGTTCGTCTTGTTCCTTGAATCTGGAAATGGGACAACCTTTGGACTGGGCCAAAACAGCAACTGTTTTATAAGCAATTGTTTGAGAAGTCAGACATCCTGATCACAAGACTGATGATTGTGGACTTTCTGAAGATAGAATCAATAACCAATCATGGACAGCCAAGAGTAGCTCAGCTTGTCAGTACTGATGAGCTCTTCTTAAAAACATCTTACCTCATCTTCCCCCTTCTCCCCATAAAAACCCTGAACCCCTCCTGTAATCAGGACACTATTTGGGTTTCTTCCTGAATCTGTCTCCCCAAATTCCAATTCTGTGCTCCCAAATAAACACTCTGCCTCTTGAACTGGTTTCTGATTTTTATAGGCTGACAATGACAAAAGGGATTTAAATTGCAGATGGAATTAAGGTTGCTAATCAGATGACCTTGAGATAGGGAGATTATCCTGGATTATCGAGGTAGGCCCAATGTAAACAGAAGAGTCCTTACACAGTCATGCATCCATTAAAGATGAAGGTATGTTCTGAGAAATGCACCATTAGGCAATTTCATTGTTGTGCAAACATCGTAGAGTATATTTACACAAACCTGGATGGTATAGCCTACTATACACCTACACTATCTAGTACTAATCTTATGGGACCACTGTCATTTTTGCAGTCCATCGTTGACCTTTCCAACATCGCAGCATCATAATGCGGTGCATGACTGTAACCTAAAAGAAGCATCTACAAAACAGAGAAGAGGATGTCAGAAATTGATTCGTAACCTAGGAGAGCTTCTTTAAAGCTGTCAGGATTGAAAATAAGAAAATATCTCAAAGTTCCCCCCAAAGGTTTAAGGCAAAGTAGATGAAGGTAATGAGCACAAGTTACATTTTGTGAAATGGAAGTAAACTTTAAAATCTATATTCTTCCACAGGGCCATTTATATACCTCCACAGTAGTGAAGGTTAACTTAGGAGTTAACCCAATCTTGGTTACAGGCTGGAATACACTACTTTCTAGTGATGAATCATTCCAACCTCATTCTTTCATTCCATCCTCAGTGGGCCTAATTAATTTCCATGCCATTATTTGGCTATAGAACCTAAAAAGGGATATGAGTATAATAAGAATAAAATCAACTACTCCCACAGTTTTGTAGCAGAGTTCTTGTTTGGTATAGGCAGATAAACTTGAATTGCTGAATTAAGACAGTTAACATAGTAATCAACACAGAAATTGGATTATCTTCACATTATTCTACAAAAGTCACAGCTAAGGGGAACCCCCTCAGGGTAGTAAAAAATTGTGAAAGGCTGATTGGAAATCCTTAAATTAATCCCTGTAGTTGAGGATTTTCATTAGGTAGGTTAAAACATAGCTCCTCTGCAGAATATAGACACTAAAATACTGTCATATTCAAGCTCCAAAACAGAAAGTATGCCTAGTCTTAAAGGGAATAAAATATAAGACAAGGAAGGCTTACAGTCACAAATACCGTTTTTAACTCACGAAGGCTACAAAGGGCCACAATACTCCATCTGGCCCCTAAGGTTAACATTTCCCCTTCACTGTCATTTAGCAAGACTTACAGATAGAAAACCAAAAACCATCGAGTTTAACCCCAAGTAGTTGTATACCAAAACAAAGGTATCCAAAATGTCAACAAAACAGGGTATATTTTCTTAATAATGTTGGGAGGCTACAAACATTTCAGGTAAACTTCAGAGAAACTGAAAATAAAGAGAGGCTACCCTCGACATATAAAATCCTGTAACACATTAATGCATTGTGGAGAGCAGAATAGGCTCTCCCCACCATCCACTGTGCAAGTATAAACCTTGATCAATACAGACGGCTAGCTCCCTTCCTCTCTGAAAAGGGGATCATCTCACTGGTATTCACCTATGAAATGTCTTTTTCTTTTCAGCTGATGTTTAAAGTCCTGCCGTTCCCAAGAGATACATACTTTTGATTTAGAAATATGACTATGAATTATTTAGTACGGAAAGTTGGAGCATCTTAAAAAACAAGATTCACACAAAGAAAGATACTTTATTTCCTTTGGCCCACCTCTTATCCTTCCTCCCAAAAAGCCTTCTTTAAAAGCTACATCCTAGCTACAAAAAAAAAACTAGGTCCATCTGTGACTTCTGATGTAATTAAGCTCCTGGTTATTCACTAAATTTCAAGAGGGGAGGGGGGGCAAGAAGCGGCATTCAATTAAAGTGTTATTTCTACTCCTAGTGATTCCAATTGGGGGTGGGGGCCTGAGTGGAGGATCACAAGGAAATTTCTGGTTAATCTGCTGCCTAAGAATGTGTATAAGAGTTAATACTTTGAAAAACACACACACGCACAAAGTAAGTTAATGCTATACGCTACGGAGCAAGTAAGGCCTTTCTTAGCTTCAGACTTTGTATGTAGCAGGCACATACACCCAATCCCAGATCTCAGATAACCTAACAGGGAAGGGAGTCAAGGTGCTTAGGTGCCCTGTCAATGACTGTCACTTCAACGTTCATCAGGCTTCTCACTGTGCAAGTTACCTTAATATCACTAAAGTAAAGTGCATTTTAAATAAATGCTTAAGGACCTCTCAAAATACACTGGGGCAAGTGCCCCCCACTGTATAAATGAACATTGAAGCAGGTGTGTGAGCATCTATATGCATATAGAACCTACTTATGTATGTCATACATATTTCCAAGAGCTGATGAGAAGCAGTATCAATCTCCCAGAAGTTGACGTGGAGAAAGGGGGAGCATATGAAATCACAGACAACATTTTAACATAGGAAAATTTTTCTTAAGACTCAAAGCACAAAAGTGTCTAGCCTTTGAATTATTTCCACTCTGATAAGAGGGAGAGGTGATCAAGGGGTCTGTTTTCTTTAAAAGCTTCAATTATATACATATAATTTAGTCAGATAATATGTCAAAGCACTTTACAAATTCTGCAGTGCTAAGTGAATATCAGGGGCTATTATCATTATTGTTGGACAAAGGAAGATGCTTCTTTTAAAACGTTCATAGAGAATGTGCTTATCTGTCGCTTAGGTTAAGGCTTAGTCTTTTTTTTTTTTAATTTAAATATGTCTAAGTGGGCAACAAGGGTGCAGACTTGTGTTGAGAGCTTCTTAATATAAAAAGGGAACACTGTGGACAGGAAGTACAGCACCCAGACTTTGCTCCATCATGACTGTCAACTCCTGTGCAGGGCCTCTGAGGCAGATGCTATGTTAAACTACATTTAGCACACAGTCACAAATGGTGACTAAGGAGGATAAGAATTTTTACTTGAAATGCTGCAATTTTTAACCCCAGACCTCTAGACTATATTTAAATATATACAGGGCTAACAGCCTAAGTGTTTCACATCAGAATTACAGTCTTGTCTATTTTAATTTACCTTACTTTAAAAAGTGTACACACACACACATGAGTACACATGCCTTCCATCCTCCCCAACTTGGTCTTCCCATCCTCAGCCTCCAGGAATTTTAATATTTAAGATTAGAAATTGCTATCTCACTGTTCCTTTTGCTGAGAACTCCAAGGATGATACAAGCATCTTCTACCTATATTCAGATCTATTATTTACAGGACAGGGAGAAGGGGAGTGCAGAGTCGCATCCATGATTGTCCTCTAGAGTCTAGACTGATAATGTGTATAATGAGATGTATCACATGGTGTCACAGTTTCTACAATTCACAGATCATGGAAATGACCCATACACATCCATCCACAACTGTACAGTCTCCTGCCATCTTTCTCCTATTATGATTTTTAAAATGACCTGAATTTAAACATTCTTTTTTGAAGCCTGCACTAACTTCGGTTTTAAGAACCCATTTAATTATAAGAAAATAAAAATAAATAAGGCATCCTCCTGAACTCTCCACAGGATTTGGATATCTTTTGCTACGGGAAAGAGGTTCAGATTATCTGACTGCCTTCTGTAGTAGATTTAATGAAACCCACTACTAAAAGAGGGCAGGGGAAAGTTGGGAAGAAAAAGAAAGCAGCATTTATTGATTTCTTATTCCAGGCAAGGCCTCAAGCTAGGTATTTTACAAACAAAATCCCACTTAATCCTTTTGTGCACTATGAGCTATACACATTATCTTCAGTTTACAAATGAGGATTTCAAAGCTTCATGAATCCATAAAGCTACTATTTAGTAGAGAAACTGGGATTTGAAGCCAGTGCTAAGACTCCACGTAAAGCCTCCTAACTGATGTCTCTGCTTCTAGGCTCACCCCTTCTCCATCCCATCCTCCATCCCACAGCTACAGTGATCTACCTAAAACAGTCAGTATCCCACGACCGTTTCTCTCTAAGACCTTCAGTGCCTCCACACTGCCCACAAAGCAGCAACTCCACTCCGCAGTGAGGCATCCAACTTGACCTGGTTCCCACCTCCTCTCCACGGATGCCCACCACTCCACACTGCACACGAGGCTCTAACCAATGCCCCATGGGTCCCCCCACGCCCAGGCTGCTTCCCACTGTTACTCATGCTCTTTTCTCCGCCTGCCAACAGCCTCACTACCTTTCTTCTTCTGGTAATGAAAACATCCTCAGCACTTGAAAAGAAGGCACAACGCCTCCAGGAAGCCTTCTGTGAACTGCTGAGCTGGGCCAGATACTCCTCCTCTGTGCTCCTGTCTGCCCATGCACTCACCTTTGTCTCCTCAGCAATGACCACGCACAGAGATCCATAAAGAGAAAGAGCATCGATGCCGTGAAGTGCAATTCAAGGTGGCGAGCAAATAAAATTCTCACTTATTTACGGGATTTTTCATGTGGTTTCACACTCCCCGCCAAGCAGGAAACTTGCCAGTGCAACTACATTTACCTGGAGGAGCCAGTCAAAGACACCTCAGGTTGTTAATAAAGGGAAAGGCAGACATAGTAGGCTGCCATGCCCCTCACTAACACACCCACACACCCCTTTCCAGATACACTTACTAATTCTTATATTATAGGCTCAAGCTTCAAGTCGAATCAGCTTTTTTTCTAATCCCTAGCTACAAGCCTTTGGAGGGAGAGACGGAAGGGGCCTATTGTCATTACATCACAGTTGAAAATAAGCAAACCTCACCACCTATGTGAAAAACCAAGAGCACACCAGAAGTTCACTCCCTCTCTCTTGCAGCCCGGCCAAAGTCTCACAAAGCTGCCGTACAGAAGAAACAGCCAGGGCCAGAAAAGCAACATCCCTGATTCACTGGGTGGGACCGGCACACCGTGCCAGACTCTAGGAAAACAAGGATGCCCCAAACATACTCAAATTCCACCTCTCATGGAGCTTCTGAAGAACCACACCTGCACCCAGAGAAATCAAGGCTTCCAAGGCAGTCTTTAAGAACCCACAGCCAGGAATAAGAATCTCTCTGGACGACCTCGGCTAAATATTGTGCTTCTAAGAAAAAGATAAAAGGGCAAAGGCATTGCTGCTATGGCAACTACCACCTCTAACTTAAACATCTGAGCTTGGACACATATTTCAGCAGAAATGAAGCATTTTGCTTCCCAACGTTTAAAATGCCAGAGAACGATAGGAGACCGTGCAGAGCTTTCACATTTAAACATTAAACTGGATGTCTGCCTCATTATGAAAATTTGAAATTACCAAGAAGCACAAGCTAAAGTTTCTCTGATTTAGGACTGCTAAGTGTTTCTTGGTACCCATTTCCTGCCATACATTTATCCCACATAAAGAGCAAGTTTCTTTAAAAGAACTCTCTCAGTATAGCAGATTTAATACGTAAATTGCTTGGCAGTAAATACACAGTATTTTATTGCTGACAAGACTTTCAGAAAGTAGGTACTATGGAACGGGCAATATGCTAGTCTAGAGCAGTTATGACAGCAATCTCTTTCAGATCAGCCTAAAAGGAAAGAAATTTTTACCATCATCTACTACTTTAATCTCAGGTGGATTTGGAAAAAAAGGATCCTCAAGCCATTCTTGAGGCTATGGCCCCAAACCCAAATTTTTCACTCTTTTTCTGTAAAGAGAGCAGAAATCTACACAAGTGCACTCTTTCTTAGACTTCAGAGTTCCTTGACTTGATTTTGATTGCCGCTCTCTGGCTGAGAATCCTCACTGTAAGGGGAGTGGAATTGTTTAGAAACGTGATTTTCCTATACCCTCAGCCCCACCCAAGCAGGCTTGTTAAAGCCACTCTGTGTCAGGCTAACAGCCAAGATTCACAGCAAGATCCAAGGACTGCAGGCCTTGGAACGGAGTTAACGAGTCAGGACACTATTTTTCATTCTCCATCTCGAGAAGAACAAGAACAGGGGAAGGGAAGCATCGAGGTAGAAGCAGGAGTAGTAAATTAAGACTGGAGAAAACTTCCACTGCATTGTAACACTCATTAGAGCGAATTTCACTGACATCAGATCAAGAAAGAACAATTATGCATCACTGGCCAAGACACAGCGGTATTTCTCCAAAGTAACTTCTTGTTCTAACTGAAAATGACCTATATCTTGACTTGCTAAAACTAAAGACAGTTGGCCTCCTATATTAAGAACTGACCAAAATGCAAACAAATGAATCCTCTTATTTATCTGTCAAGGTTGGCTACACATTAACTAACACCTACTACTCAACATGGCCAACAAAAACAACAACAGCTGGGTGTCCACTTTCGACATTCTTCATGGTATAAACTTGATCATACACCCAATGGCATGGTGAACAAGGCTCAAGAGTGGCTCTAACTAGCAAGAAGAAAAGTTGGGGAGAGAGGGAGCCACAGAGCATAAGGAGGGAAAAAGTCAAAAGTCTTGCTAATTAAAGTATTATGCATTCAAATAAATAGCAGGATCCAATAGCCACAGTAGTAAAACCAAAAATAAAATTAAAAGACATCAATGGACCCTGCTTCGTCTACTAAATCAAAAAGAGGTTACAGATCATATCTGAAAAAAGGACTAAGGAAAGGGGCCCAAAAAAGAGTCATCAGTAACCACATATGATCATGCACAAGCCTCTTGGAGGAAAGGCAACAGATAGGTGGAATCAAGCAGTAGGGCAATGAATGCTTCTCAAGATCTCCAGGCCAGAGTCCCAAATGGAAGCCAGCGGGTTGATTAACTCTGCAAACATGTTATTTGGTCCATCCAATGTCTTTTTTTTAATCAGTAGTGTTCAACATTTAGAACTTTATCCATTTGGCAATTTCACATTTAAAAATAAAAAAATTCTTCACATAAAAATTTTTCACATAAAAAAATTCTGCCTTCTATCTGAAAAAAAAAAGACTGGCAAGAGAGGCCACATTTCCGCAGAGCTATTAGCCAGCAGGCTATCCTTTAAATGGACCATGTTCTCCACAGTTCTCCCAATACCAGCTTTACTCCTTTGCCTAAATGTCCTGGTCCCTGCAAGAGTTGGGTCTCAAGTAAAACATCAGATTAAAAGTCAAACATGCTGAAGGATGCACAGCTTGCCATCATGGTGGCGGCGGTTCAGAGACCAGAGAATTGGTGTGTGGGTGGGGGACAGAAATGACAAGAATCCCTAGTACGAAATGCTTGAAACTTCCCTGTAGACACAGCACAGAGGTACAACTAACGATGGGCTGGAGAAGGGCTGAATTAATCGTACCTACTTTGACCCATCATATTCATCTAAACTCAGGATGTTTAATTTTTGACCTAATCATCTATGAATATTCCACTGAATAACCATAACAAAGAATGACGCACTCTAAAATGAGATCCATGTTGCATGTGATACTGTTCTGGATTGGGACTAGAAGGCCATCTCGTCCACAAAGAATTAAGTCCATCCTGTCCCTTCTGGAGGTTGAGGAGAAAGCCCTGACTGAAGACCGGCTGCTCCACCCACAGGGTGAAAGCTCCCATTGGGAGCTGGTTGATGGAACAAACACTAGAGGGTAGGCTGAATGCAGTCTCCCACGCCCCTCGAAGCCGCTATGTTGTTTTTACAGTGTTTAAAGCAAAAATCGCCCCTAGCTCTATTCGGCAATATTAGAACAATTACAATTTGGTTAAAATCCTGAGGTAATTAATTCACCATTCTTTCCAATTCTCTAGGAATAGAGAACTCTCCCAAAATAGAGGTCTGAACTAAGAGTAAGAGCCACCACCACCCAATACATAATAATAGAGTCCCAAGAATCTCCTGAACTGAGAAGTCTGTTAGCATTGAAAGTTTCAGTAACTCAGGCAGAGACTAGGAGAAAACTATACTTTTCACCTCTTCTTGTTAACTAAAAGCCACAGCTAAAAATAAAAAGCCAGAGGAACTGCGAAATTGAGGGTTTTATAGGGCACATTAAATTATTCTGTATCAACTGCAAATCTTTAAGGTCACCGGGTAGTACTTTGATGCAATTGATTTTTTTTCCAGAATCCATAGTAATTTTCCTTAAGAAAAAAAAAATCCTCATGAACTTCCAGTCCGATATCTATTATGAGGGAAGGAGGTATGGCTTCCTAAATGTATAAAACATACTACCCATTCTGCAAAACCTCAGAGGCAACCGACGTCAATTCTCTCTTCTTCCAGGGCTGTATTACAAAAGATGAACTGGGAACAGGTCAACATTTGGCATTAAATAGCAGTACATTATAATAATCAATTTATATTTATTTATAAAAATGACGTATTAGATTCCAAAGCAAAAGCATTCAAATAATAGAAACTTACTAAAAAGAATCTAAAATTCTCATATTTTATTTAAATAAAAACACTGGCAAGTATTTATGTTCTCACCTGACAGCTACTTGTTATTAACCCTTACCAAGTTTTTATAGGCTAATAAACTTTGAAAAATGGCTTTTCACATACTAAATACCTCTAACTGGACAAAAGTTTAAGTATCGAGTCCTTATGGGTCTTTACATAATCACTTCCTCGTGATATTTTTGGTCAATTTACTGTGACCTTATAAGAGTTCAACTCTAGGATACACGAATATCAGGTAACAGATCACCTCGTAGCTCACATCATTAATTTATGTAGGCCCACACTAAGATCATTAAGGGCCAAGGTCACAGAAATCAACACTGTGGATCAGTCTAAACTCAAATCAAAATTATCATGTGTAACACACAGCAGCTCCCAAGTATAGCTACTGTTTCCCATATCTAAAATACCAGAACAAAATGCATCTATTTGCATGAAAATGAAGGCTTCAGTTCATGTCTTCAGAGATGGCCAGGTATATCAAGGTCATGAAAAGAGAGATAAGGCTCACTGCTACGCAGCAGGCAGGAGAAATGTGGAATTTAAGCTTTCACATCAAGCAAAGTCGAGGCTGGGCATGACCTCAGGGGGCAAACATCTCGTTCCCGGGTCCTAGTCCAACAGACAACTGATGAGGGTATGGAAACAGAGGAGGCTAAAAGTAAAAGCCCATCTGAGGTTAAGAAGTTAGCTGCCAGTCCTAAGTGTATTACTTAGCAGTTTTGTGATCTCTGACAAATTTTTAACCTCAATAACTTCCCTCATCTAAAAAGCAGAGACTTTTCCCACTCTGCCTACCAAACAGGGCTTTTGTAAGGCATAAGTTAAATAGATAAAAGAATGGCTTACAAAAATTGTGAGATACTATACAAAGTATTGTTCTTAAGACACTAACCTTCTTGAAAACTGTTTTCTGCTCTCACGTTCTCCCTTCTAACAGCACATTTCTAATTCATGCTTAGGTCAAGCTGTCACAATGACTGTAACTTGGAAAATCCAAATTAACAAAGATACACACATATAGATCTGTTGCACAGAGACCAGGCTGCACCTTCTTCACTGACAAAAATAGGGCCATTTTCTACCTTAAGCTTATCTGCAAGCAGACCAAGAATTCCCGTATACTAAGTTCCAATTACCAAATATTTAAACCACTACTGCACAGAGAATAGACTATTTGAGTAAAGTTTGTTTAACCTAAAAATGTTTAAGCAGATACCGATTCAAAACACTTTCTTGCTAAATAGCTGATGGTGATGTTCAGATGGCAATTTAAGAACCATACACTATAGATATCCTGCAATAACTCATAGTTAAAATACATGCTGGGCACCTGCTCAGAGCCTAGCATAGTGCTTAACACAGGGTCTTAGCATGGTCAACAAATTGACGGTAATCTGTGATTAATATTAATTGCTCAGCATTCTTGAATACGTACAAGAGATTAGGCCATTTTAAAGCACTTGAACTACGAACTAAAATTAAGCCTGAAGATGATTAGTATGTACCATACCACACCAAGAAAACCAGTTTACACAGCCAAATACTTCCTGGTTTTGTCTGTGGATGAGGCAATCCTACCTGAATTTACTGATAAAGAAACCACTTACAAGCCTACCAAACAGACTTGCGCACAAGGGGAAAGCATAACTGAAGAAAGAAACCCCAGAGCACTGAAGGTGAAGGTGGCATTGGCGGAGCGGGGGGGAAGACTAAGAAGAAAAGCAAGAGGCCAAATTTCTTCAATAGTCTTGTATGTATCTTATCAGCCCTTTTCTTCCCTCCTAGCTTATCTCAGCTGTTCGATGGACTCTCATGCCCTCTCCCATTTGAGAGCGCAGCTGGGTTCCCAAATATCCCAAGACACTAACTAATACATATTTGGCTAGAGGGAGAGAGCCGATCGCATTTTCTATGCATTCAACAAACATACCTCAAAAGGCAGGAAATATCTGGAAATTTGTTCCAATACTTGTGAAAGGTAGCCAACGTCTACTCTCTGGAGGATGGAGTGGTACCACTCCCAGATGGTCCATGGGGCAGAATTATCCTTACCTCATCTGTTAACCTTTACTGCTCAAGTAAAAATAGCCAAAGTGAACATTAAAAATGCTCAAAATGCCAAGGATGGAAGACAGCAAGATTTCAGCTTACAATCCAGGAGCCACTTAAATGAAGTGACTACAAGCAAAACCAAAGAAGCTAAACTGAAGAAAACGTAACTTCAGACAGCATGACAAACCTGTACAATTCTGGATGACTACAAAGTGGCCATACACCAACCTGAAAACAAGGAGATTCATTACCAAATAAAAGGCATCAGGGATCCTCTGAGATGCAGCTTTTTGAACGAGGCTTAAGTCACAACGGAAAGGACATGGAAAAAATAGATGTGCCTCAAATATCAACACATTTGAAGGACAAAGACATTCACATTCATTCTAATATGCAAATCCTATAACATGCAGGGCACTGTGCTGGATACTCAAGATGACTCAGATAAGGAGTTCCCATTTAGTGTCTGGCAAAGAATGAACACATGCAGAACCACAACATAGGACACAATCTGGCAAGTGTGAGAAAGAGGGATTATATCTGGATGACAGAGAAAAAAAAGTCAGAGGTTCAGAGAATAGAGAAAGGGCATATGCACTAGGCTATTCACTGTCATACATTCAAATAGAGAACAAGCCACACATGGATTCAACCATTTAGTAACTGTCTACTGTGAGAGTCCACAAGACAGCGCTCAGAGAACTTCGTGGGAGGGACAGCTACAGTTTAAATCCATGCTAGGAAAAAAACCCAGAAATCCATAGGAATAAAATGGGGAGGGCAATCAGAAAAGGCCTCTATATGGAAGTGACATTTAAACTGAGACCTAAAGATAAGGAACACGTTTAGACATATGTAATACTTGGTCTTTGGAGGGAGGTGAGGGTGCCATGCAACATGCTAGGTGTGGGGAGGGAGGTGGTAAATAAGATACGACCCGTGCCCCAAGGAATCTCATCCTAGGGAAGCAATCACGTGCAGAATCAGGGAGCCCCAGCAAGCAGAATTTCACCATTATGGAACCATCAGAACCCAGAGATACCCTGAAACCCATCCAATTCAACCATTCTTGTTTTCAAATGAAGGCAATAAAGCCCAGAGACTGGCTCAGGTCACTGAACTAGGTACGGACAGAGGTGGAGCCCAAGCCTATTAACTCCCTTTACTCTGCACTGCCCATTAGCTTTTAAATCAGAAAATTCATTTGGAAAACAGAGCTCAGTAAACTAGTAACACAGAAGGAACACAATGTCTATACGAAAAGAGGAGACTCGAGTCTAAGTGCCAAACACCTCATGAGACGTTGTGGAATAATCTTCCCTGGTTCAGGAAAAAATGAAAAATGTAGTGAGTTTTTCGTAAAGTGAAATATACTCAATTTGTCTTCTGAAATTATGTGCACCCTACTTTTGGGTGTCTAAGCATGCAGGAAATGATGGTAATAAAAGAGATTCTGTCAGATTTTTTAAAATGCCTTTCCTTGGCATATTTTCCTTCACATATTTTCCAAATCTTGCATTATACTTTTTTAAGGATAGCGTGGAAACAAAAATAACAAGGAGGAAAATGCCCTTCAAATTGGAGCCGCTGTATCTCACCCATCACTGACTCATGTCTGGTTAACCCAAAACTCCCACTACAGGCACTAATCAGCTGTAACACAGAAACCTGGACCTATTCTGCCAATTTGTAGCTACTCAAGGTCCAGGTCAACCTGTAAACAAGTATTTCTAAAGTGTACGACCAGGTTCAGCCTGAGCAGAACAACAGGTTAAAGCTGGAGAGGGCACACAACGGGAAAATCGTTAATCAGTTTACAGAATTCTGCAGAGTTGGAGAGACACTGAGTCTGACTCAAAGAAGGCTTATTTCAACCTTTTCACTCAATTCATAGTCCCAAAGAAGAAATATTGAGCTAAGTAACAATTCCAGACCTTCGTGCCCGGAAGGTCACCAAATGAGGTCACCCTGAAGAGGAATTCTCCCCGCATGCTGACTGATCTACTGGAAGCACAGCCTGGCTGGTCTTCACTGATGCTACACTCTATTTTGGACACTGTCTCAAGCTAGCTGAACTTGAGAAATTTCTAAATCTTTCCAAGGACATCAGAAACATTTGAGTCTGTACCAGAGCATTTATCTCTGTTACTGAAGAAAAGTCACCTTCCAGAAGACCAGCAGTGACAGCCCACATCATATGCACCAATAAAAAAGTAACACAGAAAAGCAGTTTAACAACACAATTCTATTATAAACCAGGAAAGTCAAGGTGAACTTTAAGAAAATTAAAAGCCTGATATCTAATTTTATCAAAATGATGTAAGCAATAAAGATCTAATTTATTTTGAGACAAACTAGACAGCTCAGACTATTCCGGCAAGGAACTGAGATGGGTGCTTATTTCATACCGAGATTTATAAGACATGAATGATTTAGAAATATACATGGACCCTGAACTACTAAAATGATGACACTCGAAAGGTGATGACTGACATATCAGAAGAACAACAATGGGAGTTTTGAGGGAGAGAAAGAGTGTCTTTTACTCTCAAAAAAAAAAAAAAACACAGTTCAATAAAAACCCATCTTTTAAAAATAGAAAGAAAGACAGTTATCCTTTTCAACTGGTGTTGATCTGCCCTGTATCACTGGAGATAGAATATATCACTCAAAAAGTCACCCTGAAGCTATAAGCAGCTTGGGGCAAAAATTAAACTTCAGGTAAGGATAGGACTAGGAGCCTATTAAGACAAAAAAACTAAGACATAAATGTTCAAAAAGTGTATTAGCCGGGAACTTGCAGTGGATTCAGTAACAGTCTTTAGTGGTGAGAGAATGAAAAGAGAGCCTTTTAAAAATCTAAGCCACTGAAATTTTAAAATGACACCCACATGACCCAGTTTACTTTCCTAGTCAAAGAATTTTGATGCTATATACCTATTTTTCTTTGCAAGCTTTTCATGTCTAATATATTTTAAAAGGTAAAAGGCATGCTTTTACTTAAGCACACGATGGAATGAAACACCATTGAGGACCTTGGACCTGTAAACAAATTTTAACAGGAAAGACCGAATTCAAATACCAGGGAAAGGCAAGACATAAATGGCAAATGTGAGAAAGAATATGGGCATTTGGAAAAGGAAGACAATATTGTTGGTTGGGGTGAGAAAGAAAACAACTATTATTGGTTTAATTTAAGGAGTGCCAGGCAGTGCGTTAAACCCTCTTAAGGGGCACTATCCCCATGCAATCCTAACAACCTAAGGAAATGGGTCATTTTATCCCTATTTTTCAGATGAGGAAATGGGCTTAGAAAAGATTAATTTACCCAGAACTACAAATCTTGCAAATCCAGGTTTATCAGACTGTAAAGCACATGCTCTTTGCACCACATCAGTAAAGCAGTTAAAACAACCAATGCCTGGCTTCACCCCAGACCAATTAATAAGAATTTCTCCTAACGGCCCAGACACTGGGATTTTTAAAAGCACCCCATTTGATTCTAATGTGCAGCCAAGGTTGAGAGCCACTACAAAGACCTTCATAAAACAAGCGGAATATCAGCTGGATCCTGCAGAACAGTCAAGAGTCAAATAATCAGAGATGGTGGAAAGCATCCAGCTTTTACAGGGAAACAGGACCGTGAGCATCAGTGAAGTTTCAGAGGCAGCACAGCCAGAAAACAGCACGTGCAGGGGAAGTCTGACCAGAGCAGTGACGAAAAAGGCAGAGAAAGTCGACTGGAATCTTTTCGCTGAGAACACAAGGTACGGTCAGGGAATTTGTACTTTTAAGACTGTAGGTAAGAAATGGGCACAAAATGATTTTCATAACGAATGCAACAAAAGGGACATGAACTTTAGGAAGATAAGAAATAATGGGTGACTAATCTAAAGCCAATGGGCAGAGATATAAAATACACGAAGGGACAGAGAATGAGCAGGGCTTGCTGAGCAGTCCCATGTAGTATAATCGTTACAACCCTGGGCTCTGTGGAGACGCCTTCTCACATTCACCATTCTAACCTCAATTTCTCCATTTAGAAAATGGAGACAATAATCACATCTTGCTGGCTTATTGAAAGAAATGAGATAATCCAAATAAAAGAAACCAGATCCAGAGCTTCTGTATTCTAATAGAGTGCAGTATAAGAAAAAAGTATCCCCATTTTTCCCTTCTTACCATTACAGCTTTAGATGGCCTTGATAGTTTTAAAGACTCAGTAAATGTAGAAAAGAAGCTTGACCTGCCTATTCGGTTTTTATTTTCAATTACTCTCTACATCAGTCCAGACCAGTATCCAGAAGCTAGACGCAGCCATGAAAAAAAGGCAATTTTCCCTAAATGGTAAGGTGCAACATATCCCTCTACGTGCGAAAGTGTGTGTCATTTCACAAATGGTTGGTGAATTTATATACTAAGTGATACATTTAATTTATATATAAAATTATGTATTAAATGATACTCTGTATGTCCTCAACTGAATCTCGGAGCCAAATATTATTTAGGAAACAGTTAAATCTAGTCATAGGATTGGTTAAACTTTCAAGTATTAGTCAAAATGACCCACACAACTTAAAATCTGGCACCTCCCTCATGATAAAACCTTACTAGTCTGCAAGATTTCCTACTTAACTTTCATTTTCACATACCTTGTTTTTGTCTTAAAGACAATTTCCTACACACTTAGTAGGTAATCCTTTAGCTAAGTGATCTTTAAACCCCCCCTCTGAATGGTAAGAAACTGCTTGCTGAATAATTTGTTCCATTATACAAGCTATCATGTCCTGTCATTATGATTGACTATGGTATCTCTGCTTCTCCAAGAAAATAAACATTCTTTAAAGGGGCGGGGGGGGGGGGGTCACACGGAAAAAAAAAGTATAGTTGTAAAAAAGAGTTAACTTCTTATATCTTTCAAGCCGTTACTAAGTATAGCTTACAAATGAGGAAGATATTTGAAGCTGTATATAAAAGAGGCCCACGTTCTTTTAACCCTCTCTTGACTTAGAGGTGGGTGCTCAGAGGCAATGGGGAACTATGTTCCTAGAGTGAAAAATCACATTAATTTCTAATGCCTGAAACCAAAGTTTTCAAAGAGAAACAGCTATAATGCTTAGACAAACCATTAAGACAAACATAAAATGGCAGTTGCTGGTAAGAAGAAAAAAAGCCTTCCAGCAAATGAGAAATTTTCTCCTAAATCATTCTTTGGCTAAAGAACAGCTCTAAAAGAAGTGAAGGGTCCTACTGCTGTTCTCTTGTTTTGTACTGGAAACAAAATAGATGTAACAGTTATAATGAGATCAGAGAGGGAATCTTGAATTTGACAGTCTTTCGTGGTGAAAAGGTAAGGGAGCGAGGACACAAAAATAGACTGAAATGTGTACTTAGATGAAAGGACAGTGCATACTTTGGCCAAACCACTTGAATTCTCATTCTCAGAGACCCCCACACCCCCTTTCCCTTCTGTGCTAGTACAGGTAAAGCAAAAATACAGTTTTGGCTTTGGAATGGATTTTTTACTTAGGATTAATTACAGGCATATCGGCTGCCCTGGGAGTTCACTTTCAAACAAAATGAGGCCACGCTAAGAACCTGACTGAAGGAAATGGGATAATACCCATCTCAGGCGCCATCCCCCTCTCACAACCCCATCTGACAAACACGTATAAACCTCAGCCTAGAGAAAGCTAAAAATCTTTCTGCATCCCCCCAAGAGAAGAAAGTTAAAAGTTAAAGGTGTGCATCTCTGACAGTTACCCAGAAGAGGCAGGAAAGCAACAGTTAAGCCAGGTCGGGGCCAGTAACTATACACTGACTAGCTAATGTAACTAGGTGTCAGTCATTTACCCCAGAGCTTTGATTTCCTATTTCCTATAGGGTCCACTGCTAATTTTCTCTTTAAGTCTAAAAACCAGGGCCTTATTAAGAAGTTTGACTTACAGATGTATGCTCCGGGTAAGTACACACAGCAAAAGAAGGAAAAACACCAAATCTCACATCTCTTAGCGTTTCCAACACAAATATCACAGGTTCACAATGAACCCTTGACCTCTTGATGTTCTCCAAGTGAAGGGGGCACAGAGAGTCTCCCAGGTCTACAGACACTTCAGCAGACATTCAGGGAAAACACTGCCAAGGCCCTGCTGACACCTGTGGCAAAGCATCATGTCTTCTAAATATATGTTCTGTTGAAGTGGCTTTTACAGCATGAGCACAATGCCTTTAAAAGCAGTTGTAACAAGAGGTCAGACTATAAAATTGAAGAGAGGAGAGAAGAAATCAATTGTATATCAATTGTCAAAATCCAACTTTAAAAGGTAGAGCTTGTACAGGGGGAAAGGGGAAAAAAAAAATCTCCACATTGGAAATGCCTACTCCCTGCGGTGGGAGCCTTTGACCAGCTGTAAAGATCAGAAAGCGTTTCTCTTCTGCACTGAAAAACTGAAAACTATAGATCAGAAATGCAAGGAAAAGAGGGTAATTTCTCTTCATCCACAGAAGAATTAAATCCTTTAGCCCTGTTATTGGCCTGAATGTGTCTCCCAAAATTCCTATGTTGACATCCTAACTCCCAGTGTGAGTATGTGGAGACAGGGCCCTTAAAGAGGTAATCAAGGTTAATGAGGTCATAAGAGTGGGTTCCTGATCCAAGAAGACTGGTGCCCATATAAGAAGAGGAAGATTTATCAGGAGTGTTCACATACAGAGCAAACGCCATCTGAGGACACAGTGAGAAGCTACGCCATCTACAAGCTAGGAAGAGAAGCCTTATCAGAAACCAACCCTGCCAGCACTGTGATCTTGGACTTCCAGCTTCCAGGAACTGTGAGAAAAAATACTTCTTGAGTTTAAGCAACCCAGTCTGTGGGTTTCTGTTCTTTCTATAATGGCAGCCTGAGGAGACTGATACAACCCCCAAACCAGTTCTTTCTCTCAGTTATCTTTTTCTTCCTAATGCTGCCACCGAACCTTCAGGCTCCTGGGATCTGAATTTTGTGTATATATCCACTGAACCACACCTCCTTACTTCTGAATGCACAACTGTTAATTTTTCCTTCACTATCACCAACACCTACCCTTCCATCTTCCAACTCCCATGACACAGGACAAGCCTTTATCACCATGCACATTGCTTCCTGTCCCTCTCCCCGCCATCGCCTGCACTTCATTCCAATCTGGCTTGCTTCAACGTCCCAAAAACATCTTACTCCATCACCTGCTCAACACCATCAATTGCGTACACACAGATCTGCACTGAAGATCTTCCATTTTCTAACAACTTATCCACCCTAATGTTTTCTCCCAGCTTCTCATGCAAAAACTCTGCTCTAGGTCAAAATGATCCATAGCCATCCTGTGAATATCTCTTCTATTTTCCTATTTCCTTACTTTTATTCTCACTGTCGCAACAGCTTGGAATGCCCTCTCTGCTCTATTTCCTCTTTCTAAATGGTGGCTGGAAGAGAGAAGTTACTGAAGAACACTGTACGCTCACAGGGCTGTGGCAAAACCTTCCAGCCCAAAATGCCGCTCTGCCACACAATTTGTTTTATTCAAATAAGCTGTTTGCCCCACCAAGCCATCATGCCAAGTTCTTACACAAGATCTGATGGTATCATCTAGTAAGAGAGAAATAGGAAATAGAAAATCGCAAATTCCATAACATGTCCATACTGTTTCTGGTTTGAGAGAAGGAAAGAGAAAATCCGTGAGATTTCAACTGGCCCCTGAAAACAGGCACATGAAAACAGACTATGTGCTCTCCTTAAAGTCAATGATGTTTAACTGACACAACACAGAAAAATTTCAGCTCCATATAAATAGGAAATGGGGGAGAGTGTAGATAACTGAAATTCAGCAAGTTTTCAGAGCCTCACCCCCCACAAGTCTTACCATCCTAAGCATCACAGAAGGTCTAGACACACCATGAGGCACCAACAGACCTGATCTCTGAATTCAACCAGTTCTCCTCTCACACCCACGGTTTTACTTCCAAAGCCACCACCTATATCCCAGCAACAAAACTTCCGATTAATGGAATCTGTCAGCTTTTCCCAATTTGCAATGATCCCCTCCCCTATCCATCCTCCAAAGAACTTCAGGCACCTCATCAACCCTCTTTTTGTGAGGACACAACTGAGCTTCCTGACCTACACTAGATCCTAATTGATTTTCCTCATGTGGGTGACGAAAACAGTAATATATAAAGCTTTCCACAAACCGAATGCCTGGCTCTTAATCTTATATGCCCCCAAACAGCCTCTGGCCCTCTCGCTGGGCTTTCTGCCCCCATACTCTTGTAACTGCTATTTGCTCTACTTTCTCCCCTAGTTCCAATTCACACACATGCTCTTCACTATAAAAACTTTACTCACCTTCAAATCCCTCCTTCCCTTTAAAAACGTCCTCCAGGAGCTCTTTTCTGGCTACTTAGCATACACTATATCATGCAAACACTTAAGACCTCACCAATAATGACTGCACCTATATGTGGTAGTTTTTAGAGAGTCCTAACCAGCGTGGAGACTTCAGTTAGAAGAGCCTTAGCTCTACCGCTCCAACCCAAATCCAAGTGCCCTGGAGTCAGGAGCACCCAGATACTCGACCATCATGGATGAGCACACTAAGGGCACTCCAAATGCTTGAGGAGCTCATCTTTCCCACCCTAACTTAGGGGTGAAAGGTCAGAGAAAAGATACCAAGCAGATCGGGGCCCAGAATCAAAAGCAAGATGACAGTATAACATTCGGGGACTTCAGGGACTGTTTCACGTTTCTCATTTCCTGGAACAGCAAGTGCCCAAGAGGGCTGGGCCATCAGCTTCCCATCAAAAGCGGGAAAGAACCACCCACTTTCTAAGACAGATTGACTGTTAAACACATGTACAGCAGGCCTCTTGCCGGAGAAAAGGCAAGCTGTCCTGCCAGAGTTCTTAAAAGCTTCTGAGGACAACAATTTTTTCAAGAGATTAAAGATATATTCTAACCCATACAGGATAGATAGCCCCCTTTCTCAAATTTAAGGCTTAATAAAATACTTTTCAGTTTTAAAAATTCCTAGAATTTGAGTATTCCAAAATACCAACCCTTTCAGGATCAAATAATTACATTAGTCAAACCAGACTAATTATTAAAATTACACAACGCTTGTACAATCAATCCCCAGTGTTTAGGAAAATCATTTTAAAATTCATGCGGTTAAAATGCAACCTAATCTTTTCAGAGCCGGTACGCCAACCACCTGGCATTGTTCTCTAAAATCTAGGAACAATGCAGATAAATATGGCAAAGTAAGGATTAAGGCTTCCACCCTCTATGGTTAGGATAAGCAGAGAGCCAGGACCATATATGACAGGTTACATGTAGCTCCTAGAAAAATAAAATTTAACAAAAGCTAAAAAGTAACATTTCTCTTTAATCAAATTTTCCCCCTTATTTTGTCTTACACACACACACACACACACACACACACACACACAGAGAGAGAGAGAAAACAACGGTATACACACCCTACATATCAACAGTGATCAAAATAAGCTACAGAAGTAAAATAACATTATTGCTCTTCAGTCATTAAAGCACATTTCTAAGCAATATTTTCAAGGCCAACAACATTGAAAAACAAATTAAGCCCCTACCTTCATAGACCATGAGTATTAAGCTCATGATTAAATGGGTAATTTGTTTCTATTTTATATAAAGAGTCTCAAAAAGTCCAAGATCCTACCAGTGACTACTTCAGATACTGAGAAGACATAATTTTAAATACTGGACAATAATATGTCCGTAATCATCCATAGCATATAAAATGACCCCAAAGAGAACAGACTCTCATAAAACACAGAATATCTTACACAGCGAATAAATTTTAAATTGCCAGTATTAAGATGGAATTTAAAAATCTCAAGATTCCACATATTTTAGAAAGAACATTTCTTTGCTCATTATAAAGCTGACAGAAAAACAAGACATTTAATGGCAATGTGCTTCCTCCCCGAAAGCTGATTTATTTCTTCTAAGTGTTTCCAGGAAAGTATTTCCAAGAGCCAAGCAATAGATTTTAATACTGACTCCTCTTCACAACCTGCTCTGTGGCACCACCACCTCCTTACAGACTGGGAAAAATGCTTCCAAGACTTACTTGACCTCAATATTTTTTCCCACCAGGTTGCGAAGTACCATACAAAGGAAGTGTACTCATTTTGGTCTTTACATTTTCTACTGAGTCTTAAGAAACACAACGATGAAGAGTAGAACACTTCAGCAATCCAAGGAAGAATGATGAACTTTCTAGGTCCTCCTACAGAAGGAGGGCCTAATACAAAACGCTAGTGTTAGAAGGGTGATAAAAATGAAAGCACAGCTCTGCTTCAAGCCTTGGTCTCAGGCTTTCACTGGGTTATTAAGGTTCCAGTTATTTATGAATGTGGAAGCTTATTACATATAAAAGCTCTTAGTTCCAACAAGCTCTGGGTAACTTGCTATCTCGATTTTAAAAGCCTCTTCCTCACAATTACCATCCATTTGAAGAGTGATTTGACCCACAGTCTGTCCTTTGAGACATCACATAAAAAGACTCTCACCTACTCAAAAATCAATCTTTTCAATTAGATGAAAACTTAATGAAAGCTGAGATCATCTTGATGAAAGCAAAATACTGCCAAAAGGCAAAAACAGTTTCACACTCTAACGGTAAACCTACAAATTTGCCAGATATCATATCACTCATCATGCCACATATCATTCTGCTGTATAGTCATTAGGGTCCAAAGATCTGTGGCTGACCTCACCAGGGCAATGATTTTCTATAAGAAAGGTATTCAGGGGTTTACCATTCTTACAGGGAGCCTTGACACTATCGTTGTCAAATCTATGTACAGAATTGGCTCCCTGAACAAGAAGGTATTTAATCATCGTTCTATAATTAAGTCTCTTCAAAACAAAGAGTGATACTCAAATATTCGAAAGCTATTCTGAGAACAACTGCACTTGCCTCTGTCCCATGGTTGCCCTACTGATTGAATATCATGATCGTGGAATGCAATAGAGGGAATAAATTTAGGGTTTGCTTATCCACTCACTTTAACCCTGTTCTCTTTACGGCCAATCATAAGGATGCATTTGATAGACAGTAAACAACAAAGGATGAGGAATGGGATGGTGGAAAGCAAAGCTGGCTGATGTAGAGTCCAACCCACAAGCAGGACACAGTAGCCAATTTAGCCAAGTGGACGCAGGCTGAACTAACCCGACCTTTATGCTTCAACGTCCTGACTTGCGCAATGGTTACTATCTGCCCAGCTGAGTCCTGAGCTGCTAACAACAGGGTTTGAACAGTTTAAGATTTGAGACAAAAATCAACCCAAATGCAGAACGAATCCTACTTTTTCCATAAACCTGAAAGTGAACCTCCATCCTGTTAAAAAAAAACAAAAGCATTTTCCAAAAATGCAACCAACCAAAGCACTTCAAAAGAGAACTGTTTTCTAAAAATCATTACATTGAATCTTAAAACATAAGCAGCCTAAAGTAAATCTATGCTCCCTGAGTAAGCCCTTACTACATCGTAGGAGCAGTATAAATAGAAACACAAACTAAGTGAAGAAATATGACATGCAGATGCCTTACACAAGGTAAATGTCATGTAATACACACTAAAATGAGCCCTGAATGCTGGGCACTGGGAATTGAAAACAGAAAGTTAGGGTGCTGTGGGGGAGGAGGAGAAAATGAGACAACTAATAAAAGATAGGGGCTGAGAGGAGATGAAAAAGGATATCATGTGTAGGATTTAGGGTTGCTGTAATGAGATATGTGAATGAATAAAAAGTATGGGCTAAGAATTCAACGACCATGTTCAAGGGAAAAAATTACTTGGCTAGTTCATAAAGTGAACATTACACTTACGGAAGAATGGAGAACTCTGAATGCCTAAAAGTGCTTGAAATCTGTTCTGTAGGTTATAGGGAGCCACTGATGGTCTCAAGCAGGAGCGAGAGAGGCAGAGCTGTCCTTTATCTGTCTCTTACATATAAAGTACTAACTCAAAGGTGTCTAAACCCTATAAGGCTACTTTTATCCAAGAAGCTCATTCATGAAAATCAGTACTCCCATTGATGAACAATTTAGGGCTAATACCTGGGCACAAAGAATTCTATTATAGTTAAAATCACGCACTCTGGAGCCAGAACGCATGAGTTCTAATTCTAGCTCTGCATTTACTGTGTCTTTGGGCCAGTAACTTAAACCTCTGTGTGCTGCAGTTTCTTATCTGTAAAACGGGGGAAATTTTACTACCTACATCTCAGAGTTCTGAGAATTTGAGTGAAAGAATGCAGGTTACTTAGAACAGTGCCAGGCACAAAGAAAAAGTTTCCAAGTGATGCTAATCCAACTGCTTCAACTTCTGACAGCTGATCAGTGTTAGTGTAACATTTCATACAGAATGAAGGAATGTTGATTCAGGAGCCTTTGATGAGGTATACCTGCATGGAGAGGGAGAAGGCAGGCAGGCAGGAGTCCGATTTTTCTGTTCGTTTCTTCCTAAACAAGCTAAAAGCTATATACCTAGGTGAACACTTTTCTTTTTCAATATGTCTTGTCCATTTTTCCCCTCTCAATGGCTTAAAATGGTTCCCAGGCACACGTATGTAATTAAAACTCATCATCTTAAAAGACTGCTTTAGGAAACGCAGCAATCAAATCTGCTATCATCCTTTTTTATGGATAGATATAATTACAACCTAATAGGCATCATTTAATCAAGACTTAACAATTAGGTTCTTAAATCTAAAACTTGATCATTTTCTTCCTTGATAGGTGCACAAAATTTTCTCCCAGGTGGTGGCCACGTAAAGTGAAGGGCGGAAGAACTATTAAAACCCTTATCATAATGGCCTTCTAAAGTGCTAATTATTACCCAATTATGACAGACAATCTGAGAGGAGAGAGCCTAACAGAATCTCACAGCAGCTTTTTTTTTTTAATTTTTCACCTTCATCTCCAAACAACTGCCCACAAAAGCCCAAAATAGACGGTTGTATTTAACACTCACCTACTAATCTGAAACAAGAAAACGAGCCACCGGTAACAGCACCCAACTCTTCCCCTGGTTCTAACATCTGCAAATCAGATCTTTAAAGGAGAAAAGGAACCCCCATGCTTGTTTCTCATCCCATATTTTCGATCTAAGAAACCGACCCTGAGGAGTGACATGCTAAGACACTCAGGCCAAACCAGCACTAGAACCCAGGTCTCCTCCAGCACAAAACAAGATTCCCCACCCCACCAGCTGGCTGGGGAAAACTGAAATCATTTAGAGGACTTCCATTGTCAAGTCTGATCTCTGTCTCTCTCATATCTAATTACAATATCTATCCCCATTTCCAGCTAAATAAGATTAATTCTTAGTCACTGATGTTTAATAGTAACTCCTGCTACTCCCAGCAGCCAACACCCCAGTCTGAAAGGGATGCAGACCACTAATTAGTGCATCAGCTATTGAGAGCCTGTAATTGCCTAACCACACCCAAGTCCCTCCTGGCTAGACTAAGCTTCTTTACAGACCTAATACACAAAATAAGAGACACACAGTTGGGCAAGAAATCCATTAAGAATTAGAAAACCCTGAAAGGGCTCTATTTATCATTGAAAAGAGAAATCTAAGCTCTTTAGTTTTCCATTCTCTTTCCTCTCCCAAAACAGATGAGCAGGTCGCCTAGCAAATCTACCCAAGCCCTTGACTTTAAAAAACTTAGCTGTCCAAGGTTTCTGTGGTGCAGAGGACAGGTGGGATCTCTACGTGAAATTTGAAGGATTCTGAATACTGTAGAAACAAAGCCTTTAAAGTCAAATAATTTCTCCTAAAAAAATCTGATTGACATTAGTGAGTATCTTCAGTCTTCCGAAGAACTCCAACTCAGGAATGAGAAAGGAAAATGGCCACTGTTTTTGAGAGTTTTACTATAGCATCCCAATCAATCTTTCCTCATAGGTATCATCATTATCCCCATTTTGCAGGTCAGAAACTTTAAGCCTGGAGAGGCTGGGTGACTTGAATAAGGACCCTGAATTCTTCACCTCAAGTGTAACAATCAAGTTCTAAAACAGAAGAGTTTCTATTCCTCCCTCTTAGTTTATCCAGCATTGGCAGATGTGACCAGGCTTTCAGCTCACGCAGGGGCCTAAATGCGCCACTTCACAACCGAAATGGTGCAGCCAAAGAGTGGCCCTGCTAAACTGCCAGGACCAGTGGTGGCATGCTCAACGCCACAGGCAACCCTGCAAACTTTCAGCACACGTTCTCCCCCAGCTCCTTTTCCTCTCATCCAAGGATAACTTGACGTGGACTGCAGCCCCATTTGCTTTCTTAAAAAGCTAAAATGAAATTTTAAAAAGCCTTTCAAAGGACCTAAGTATCATCCCCATCTTTAAGGAGTACGAGAACAGAAAGCTACTCCAGACTACTTGGTTTCTGTGAGTGCAGAATCAGTACAGAATCCTTCTCAGCAAACGAACCTACAAAATTAGAAAAACTCGACCTATTTAAAATAAGCTAGAGCAAAAGTTTAAAACTAAATTTTAAATTTAGATGATGCAATGTTTGGAATTCATATTCAAATACTAATTTAGATCTATCTTCATTTGATATGAGTGCTCTCAAGGGCAATGAATATCCTTCTTAAATCTCCTCTGCCATTTGCCACAACATGGATGGACCTAGAGGATATTAGGCAAAGTGAAACAAGTCAGACAGAGAAATAAGAATACCGTATGATTTAACTTACATGTCGAATCTAAAAAACAAAACAAACAAAACAGATTCACAGATACACAGAACAAACTGGTGGCTACCAGAGGGGGTAGGGGGGATGGGTGAAATAGGCGAAAGGGATTAGGAGGTACAAATTTCTGCTCATAAAACAAGTCACGGGGATGTAATGTGCAATGTAGGGAATACAGTCAACAATATTGTAATAACTTTGTATGCTGTCAGATTGTGATGACCATTTCATAATATATAAAAATATCGAATCACCATGTTGTACACCTGAAACTAAAATAATATTGTACATCAATTATACTTCAATTTAAAAAAAATATCTCCTCGGAAGATCCCATATTCCTTTATTAACCTGCAGAAAAACTGGCATTAACATCCTCTTCCCGCTCTTTGGAAACAAGAGCACCTCGTTTGGGCTTTTCAGATCAAGAACACATTATATACCAATAAACCTTCCAGTTGGACCCAGTTTCCAGACTAAATATTGTGAGTTGTATAGCAACCCTTCCTCCTTTTTCTTTTCTTTTTTTTTTGTGAGGAAGATTTGCTCTGAGCTAACATCTGTTGCCAATCTTCCTCTTTTTATGCTTGAGGAAGATTAGCCCTCAGCTAACATCTGTGCCAATCTTTCTCTATTTTGAACTTGGGTCACCACCACAGGACAGCTGATGAGTGATATAGGTCTGCGCCTGGGATCCCAACCTGTGAACCACGGCCGCCAAAGGAGAGCACGTGCCGGACTTAACCACTACACCATGGGGATGGCCCCCTTCCTCCCATTTCTACTTTTCCTTCCAATTTGGAGCTGTATCAACACAGACACAGTTGCCCTCCAGACTTTCTCAAAAAAGCCCTTTCCCTTTAGACATACCCTTACCCAGAGACCCCTGAAGGTATGAAATATCACAGCCCAGAAGAAATACAAAACAGCACCACTGAAAATCATCTCAAATTTAATGTATATATTAAGCTGCCTGATATCTTTTAAACTAGGCAGAAATCTTCTCAGCTTGAAGATTTCATTTTTATCGCCACAAGGGATTTCCAAAATAAAAAAGTGATTAATGTTTCTTATCTTGAATTTTCTGTCTGAAAGGAAATAAAAGTTTTACGGTCATTCATTCAATAAATATTAAGCTCTGTATACAAGGAACTATCAGAATATAAAAGTGTCTCTTGGGCCTCAAGGACTTCAGAGTTCTCAGAGAAGTAAGTTTATTGCAACCTGAAATTCCAAAATACCAGTAATCCTCACCAACACCCACCAGAGGCATCTTAGCAAAGGGACTTTAGTTTTAAATAGAAATCAACCCTATTAAGAATGCTAGATGCCACTGCTGTGGATATATCTTGGTCAGGTCAGGGCATCCCAGGTCTCAATATGTGACAACAAAATGCTCAGGAATTTGTTATCCAAATTAAAATGCAGAAAATGTCTAAATGAGCAAATTTGAAACTTGAAGGAAACTAATTCTATCAAAATATTAAAGAAATGTGGAATCATATACAGAAAAATAAATGAGTACCCCCCTTACCACCACCAACCCCATTTAGCATTTTAAAGGGGGAAGGGACCACTGTGGCATTTCTCCCAACCTGGAAGGTACAAGTGGAGCTCTGCCTGACAATGGCGGGCGGTTAGAATGACATCTCACCTTCCTCCTTACCCACCTAATCCTGTGACTAATCAGCAGGGGGAATAAATGCAGTGGAAGGCTTAAAAAAAAAAAAAAAAAACTGCAGGTGTGTTCAACAGCTGACAAAAGAGGTTAAGATTCTATATACACCCACAGTACCATTTAGTCAATTTCTATTTAAGAAACAAACTAGGACAATGAAACCAATGAAGGAAAAAGAAAATGCTTAGGTGAACTACTCCAAGGTGCATTTTTCGCTCATTTTTAGCTCACTTTGGACCTTCCAAAGTGCTCCAAATGTGTGTACGCAGATGTGTGGGCATGTGTGTATTTATAGAAAGTACTGAGAGCACTATAAAAAAATATATGAATAAATCATAGAACGCTAGTGCTACAAGAGACTCCTGAGAGCTAGTCCACAGCCTCAATTTTTAGGTAAGGAAAGTAAGACCCAAGACTTGGACCAAAGTAAAACTTGGTAGTGACAGAATCTGGTGACAGCATTGAAGTCCTCCACAGCCAGCACAGTCTCACCTTCAATTATTCTAATTCCATGCATTTGTTCTTAAATTTACACTTCCCGGAGAGATGACTATCCACTCCTCCCTGTAATACAGATTCTAAATTTTCTTTTAAGGTTCAAATGAGCCCCGCTCTGTTTCTTCCAAGACACGATTCGTCCAACCTAGCAGGTCTCAAAGTGGGGTCTGGGAACCCCAGAGACCTTTTCATCGATCCAGGAGGTCAAAACAATATCTTTTTTCCTCTCATTCTCTCATAAATGCATAGTAGAGCTTTCCAAAGGTTCTGCGATGTGTGAAACCTGCTTCTGCATTCAGTCTGGTGCAATGAGAACAAGCTGACTTCTATTCAGCCAGATAGAAAAGAGATGAAAAAAATGAAACCGTGCCACTCATGACTATTTTTTGCGTTTTAGAAAAATGTGCATATCCTTCATTTTCTAAATGCTATTTTAGTTACTATGTTATGGGTTTTTTTAACTAAACAAGTATTTTTAAGCTTTTTCATCTTAATTTCCAACACAATAAACATTGGGAAACATAACTTAATAAACAAAAGGTCTCTGGAGTCTTCAACAACTTAAGTATATAAAGGGGTCCTAACACCAGAAAGTTTGAGAATCAGTGGTCTAACTCATTGCAACATGGGTTTTCTTAAATGGCGGATTTCTTTAACACATACGGATAAACCTTAGAACAAATTCCTACTGCTTTCCTTACCTTCAAAGACACGTTCCTCCAGCCCTGGGAGTGCGTAAACTACTTCTTATGCCCAGGAGTTATTTTAATCACTTTAACTTTGTTTGATATAGAATTTTTATAAAACCACAATAAGGGAACCATGACTCCAACTTTATATTCTGGTTCTCAGAAAAGACCTTCATAAAGCATCATTCGTGTTGCACACTTACTTTGGTTTAGAAAAGGCTTGGGAATCTTACGAGTCTCTCCTAGAAGGAGTACACAGGATGTCAAGTAGCTGTTTGCATTTGGCAGTTGCACTGCAGTCGGGCACCAAGTCCCGTCCCATTTTCCTCCTGAAGCCCTGCTCTTTCCTTCCCTGGGCTGCTTCTGCCCTATCAGCCTATGTCCTTTACTTCACCTTTCCTTTCACAAGCCATCCTACAAAACTGTCCCCAATCTGGCTTCTCTCAAGTTTCCTTTCTACTACTTCCATATCCAAAGGCTTTACCATACAGAAATGGAAAAGTTCCTTCCTGGGTTTCAAGACCCTCTAGAAACCTAACCATCCTCTAATATTCAAAACTGTTTACTCGATGTACTGAGTACATCGTGCTTAACTCTCCTCTTTTTCTCCTAGAAAAAAAGAGTCTCCCTCTACCTATACAGAAGCTCCCAAGAGTGCCACCACACAAGTACCTAGTTTCATGAACTTTTTCCCACTGGGCAGCAGCCCTCACCAGGCCCCTTCCCCCATAATCAACTCATGGCATTTCCTGCCTATGGGCTGTCAACCAGACTTAAACAATTGATTGAAGGACAGCATCCATATCCTACTGATTCTGAACTCCAAAGACAGGGCACAACGCTGAGCTCAACAGAGGCACTGAACACTAACAAACAGTTCAGATGTAGAGGATAGGGAAAATCTATTAAAACGCTCTCAAAAATATGAGGGATTATCTTTTGAAGTAATTAGTAATTACATGTTAACATTTTTCCAAATTAAAAAACATATATGTGATGCAAAAAGATCATAACTGCTGAACCTCATAAAATTAAAGACAGAAGTCTAATTCCTCCAACCCACGCCCCAGAGGTTAACAGTTTCATTAACAATTTTAACATTCAAAGAGAATATAAATGTGTACAAGCACAGGTGAGGAAAGCAAATACTTTAATGCACAGAGAGAGAGAGACTTTCTATAATGCTCTTTGTATCCTGCTTTTTACATTTAAATATCAGCACATCAAGAATTCTTTCTTTATAGATGACTACATAATAGAGATATGCCCAAATTAATTTAACCAATGTCCTGCTGATAAACATCCAAGGTTTCATTATTTCAAACAATGCTTGCAATAAATACCTTACACAAGAGGCAAAAATAAAAATTTAAAGATAGAAATTGCTGGTTCATAGTCTATTTGCATTTTTGATTATGCTAGTTGCTGCCAAAAAGCCCTCTAAAAACTTACCAATTTATAATCGCACCAAGGCATCGCCTGCATTTTAAAAAGTAAAACAGAAATAATGCAGCGGTGTACAGAACAGATGGGATTACGAGAAGAAAAGGCAAGTTAGGAACCAACCATGGGTCCAGAGGCACCAACCACCATCACCATTCATAAGAAATTAAGCAACACATCCTTAGCATCAGTTCTGCATGTAGAAAATGAGAGTGTTGGTCAACACCGTGGGTAAGGGCCCCTTCAGCTCTAATATTCTCTGATGTCCTCGAATTTGCTATTTATAAGAAATGCACATTAAATCTGAAGACAAAATACTTATTCTCTTGGGCTGCCCAGAAATAAACAAGCACTGGGAAAGTAAAACTGCTACAGTGGGAAGGCACGTGCTCTGATAAAACCCCAGCTAGGAATTTAAAATGGAAGTGAAATTGAGAACTGGAGGAAATGGCTACCTAAGAGGAAAAATAAAAAACTATTTCAAACATAACAAACAAACAAAAGGATTATTTTAATCATTTGGGGGTTTTCCTAGTTTAAGACAAGCTGCATCTCAGTAGAAGAAATACAGCTAAATGGCTATCACCAGCGAGGACCAGAGGACCAAGCACCCCGATGGCTACTAATTAATAAAAAGTCATAAACATCCCTTTCAAGTTTACCAATTGAAAGAGCGGATGTTAACAGGAGATATGATTTGCTAAGCTAAATAAAAGCCTTCATTAACAAGAAGTGACAAGATCACAACCCTGCTGCTGATAAACTGCCAACATACCCGAGGCCTTCAATGAAGGGCAGCCCATTTAACATATTGCAGCTTTAAAATGAGTTGCTTTAGAACAAACAGTTCTGTGTCACGGCAGGCCTACCACATACCAGATGGAGCTGCTGCTGCACCCCGGACTGTGTGCGTGTGTGTGCAGGGGCCAGGCGTGTACCACAGGAGTACAGCCCACTAACCCTTCTTAAGGTTAGCCTTCCGTGATCAGAGCATCCACCTCAGACCTCAACTTCTCTATCTGCTGCTAAAAAGACTCCGTGTTGAGCAGACAGCAGCCATTCTTCCCGACAGCCTAAGGAGGTTTCACACTGCTATTAAATGACTGGCCTGGCGGTCATCCCTGGAGCCTGCCTCCTTAATCCTGGCAAACACAGCCACTTCAGTCCAGTCCTGAAGCAGCGATTACTTCTTTAATATAGCAGGTTTGAAGCCGTCTAAAACAGCTCATAAATACATGGAAAAGGCATAGCCTCAGTCTAGTCAAAGTGGTTACATTACAGAAGCATCACACCAGATGAGATACATCTTCTTGCATGGTCCATGTAAATTGTTAAACTCACCACCAGAAGACTGCAAATAGATACAGAAAGGTCTTAATTATTCACAGGGATGGATGGAGAGAAACAGCACTGTTAATACAAAATCATCTTAAAACATTAAATTATCTACTATCGAGCACTTAATTACTATTGTATAGTAATAATTAATGTCTGTAAAAAACACCAAAATGCTAGGAAAGTACCTCAACATAATAAAGGTCATATATGACAAACTCACAGCCAACATCATACTTAATGGTGAAAAAGTGAAAGCCATCCCTCTGAGAACAGAAACAAGACAAGGGTGCCCACTCTCACCACTCCTATTCAACATAGTACTGGAGGTGTCAGCTGGAGCAATTAGGGAAGAAAAAGAAACAAAAGGAATCCAAATTGGAAAGGAAGAAGTGAAACTTTTGCTATGTGCAGATGACATGATTCTATACATAGAAAACCCTAAAGAATTCACCAGAAAACTATTAAAACTAACAACTACAGCAAAGTTTCAGGATACAAAATCAATTTAGAAAAATCAGTTGCATTCCTATACACTAACAATGAACTAGCAGAAAGATAAATCAAGAATACAATCCCATTTACAACTGCAACAAAAAGAACAAAATACCTAGGAATAAACTTAACCAAAGAGGTGAAAGACCTGTACACTGAAAACTATAAGACATTATTGAAAGAAACTGAAGATGACAAAGAAGTGTAAAGATATTCCATATTCATGGGTCAGAAGAATAAACATAGCTAAAATGTCCATATTACCCAAAGCAATCTACAGATACAATGCAATCCCAATCAGAATCCCAATGACATTCTTCACAGAAATAGAACAAAGAATCCAAAAATTTATATGGAACAGCAAAAGACCCCGAATAGCCAAAGCAATCCTGAGAAAAAAGAACAAAGCTGGAGGCATCACAATCTCCGGGTTCAAAACATACTACATCGCTATAGTAATCAAAAGAGCATGGTACTGACACAAAAACAGACAAACAGATCAATGGAACAGAACTGAAAGCCCAGAAATAAAACCACATATCTATGGACAGTTAATCTTTGACAAAGGAGCCAAGAACATACAATGGAGAAAGGAAAGTCTCTTCAATAAATGATGCTGGGAAAACTGGACAGCCGCAATGCAAAAGGAGGAAAGTAGATCATTATTTTGCACTGTACACAAAAATTAACTCAAAATGGATTAAAGATTTGAAAGTAAGACCTGCAACCATAAAACTCCTAGAAGAAAATATAGGCAGTACACTCTTTGACATTAGTCTTAGCAACATCTTTTCAAATACCATGTCTACTCAGGCAAAGGAAACAAAAGAAAAAGTTAACAAATGGGACCACATCAGACCAAAAAGCTTCTGCAAAGCAAAGGAAACCAGGAACAAAATGGAAAGACAATCCACCAACTGGGAGAAAATATTTGCAAATCATTTATCAGACGAGGGGTTGATCTCCAAAACATATAATGAACTCATACAGCTCAACAAAAAAAAAACCCAATAAGGAAACGGCAGAGGATATGAACAGATATTTTTCCAAGGAAGATATACAGGTGGCCAACAGACACATGAAATGATGCTCAACATCACTAATTACTAGGGAAATTCAAATCAAAACTATGAGCTATCACTTTACGCTGGTAAGAATGGCTATAATTACCAAGACAAAAGACAACAAATGTTGGAAAGGATGTGGAGAAAAGGGAACGCTCATATACTGCTGGTAGGAATGCAAACTGGTGCAGCCACTGTGGAAAACAGTATGGACATTTCTCAAAAAATTAAAAATAGAAATAACATATGATCCAGCTATCCCACTACCAGGTATTTATCCAAACAGCTTGAAATCAGTGATCCAAAGAGATATATGCACCCCTACATTCAGTGCAGTATTACTCACAATAGCCAAAATGTGGAAGCAACCCAAATGTCCGTCTACAGATGAATAGATAAAGAAGATGTGGTATATATACACAATTGAATACTACTCAGCCATAAAAAAGACAAAATTGTCCCATTTGCAACAACATGGATGGACCCTGAGGGTATGATGTTAAGCTGAAATAAGCCAGACCGAGAAAGACAAATACTGCATGATTTTACTCATATGTGGAAGATAACTGATACATGGATAAAGAGAACAGATTAGCGGTTACCAGAGAGGAAAAGGGTAGTATGGTGAGCGAAAGGGCAAAGGGGCACATACGTAGGGTGATGGATAAGAATTAGACTACTAGGGGTGAGCACGCTGAAGTGTTATTCAGAAACTGATAAATAATAATGTAACCCGGAAATTATACAATGTTATAAACCATAATAATCCCAATAAAATTGCTGAAAAAAAATTTAAAAAAGAATATAACAATGAAAAAATCAAAATGCTCAGTTTAAACATTAAGAATTTTGATTAACTCCAATTGGTCAAATATGTATGTTACACATGGCAACTTCACAGAAACCAGAGTACCAAGGCTGAGCATACCACTTAAAAAAAAAAAGAAACACTTACTTTGCCATGTGTAATTTTATAATTTTTATCTTTATTTTAAAGAAATAGGACCTCAAGAAACAAGACAGGATCACTGACATCGAGGAGGTTCCAATGTAGTTGAAAATAACATTTAAGAAGTGTCCTAAAAATGCAAGCCAATTTAAAGAGTCATTAAGAAGAGACAAGACAATGGGAAGTTGTTATCCCAGCCACTTCCCTCCCCTCACCGACCCCTTAACTCTCATCCCTACTGTCCATGCGATGCCAGAAGTTAACATTAGAATTCTCGTCTCCTGAATTGAAACTTGTTTTACTTCTCTCCAAGTTCCCTCACTTAAGAGTGGAGATTATTGTGTATATTTTCAAAGGCTTCTTTCTACAACTAAAGAAAAAAAGGCTGAGATCCAAAAGCTGTGATGAAATTAGATCCAACTAGAAAAAATGCCATATCCATGTTAAACAATTCTAGATGATATAAACTAAAAGGGACTCAAAGTTTGATTACCTTCCAAAAAACCACATAATATTAAAAACAAGAGAAAACAACTGTTTTAGCCACTAGAGTCCACCTCTCTTTGGAAAGTGAGTTAAGAATATATTCTAGTAAGTGTAATAATCTAATAAGCAAGTAAGATATTATTTTAAAATACCATATCATAAATTCACTGTGCTGTTTAGTTCTGACAACCTGTGTGGATGAGGAAACGAGTCACATGGAGAATTCACTTCCTCTTCATTTTCTTTAACCTCGTTTCTTCCTCCTTGTCTTTGTCTAATTACTCTGAGCAATTTCCCAGATTTTACCAAACTCTTACAAACATACATAGCCCTTTAGGATTAAGGGACTGCCCAAAAGCCAGTCAGGTCACTTTAAGAAAAAGTATTTCTCAATAAACATCTACCAAGGTTTCTACAAAGAAAACTGCCTAAGCCTCTCCCATCCCAACAAATGTTTTAAAACCAATTCCAACTTAATATGGTACTTGTTTTTCATTTAAATTTAAACAAATACTGGGAGGAACACAGTATTGTGAAAAAATGGGGTGGGCTGCCAAGATCTGGCAGACAGCAGCTCTGTAAAAGGTTATTCATAAACTAACCAGATAATTCAACCAATCACAAACTACAATTTTGGGTAAGTTGGTAAAGTCTCTTAGCCAAGCAAAATGCTTAAGAGACAGTCCACTTTAGCGTTTACCACTTCAATCAATACACTGGAAAAGCGCTATCAAAAAAGAATACTGATAAATTATACTTCAAAACCAGACAGAGAGTGCACATTTTCAAACCCATAAGCGAAGAGAATAAAGAATGCAGACTGCAGATCTCGCTGCTGGACTTGGCATTCATTGTATAGTCTTAAGTGTGAAGGCTGCCTAATTATTGCTGTGCTTAAGAACATTTAGTGTTCTTAAGAGAACATAAAAATGTGTTTCTTAGCTGTTTAAAAAAAAAAAAAAGCCAGATCAGATCTACGGTGGTTACAAGCGAGGTGACAGGATCAGATCCAGGACTCAAAGCTCACCATGAATTTATCAGGAAGAAGAGAGTTCAACTTGAGGACCCCTTTCTAGTCCAATATTCTAATGCCCATAAAATTAAAAACTAAAAAGTTTGCCTCTGCGTAAGGTAGGGAGAGGGGAGATGGGAGGGAAGATAAAATTAACAAATGAAGTTCCTTAACCACCCACACTAATTTAGGAGCCCCAAAGACTCTTCCTCCACTGCACAAATCACATTTATAAAAAATAACTTCCAGAACTTTCACATGTGTCTCCTCCAAGAAACTCTAAGTTTCATGTTAGTAAGGACTGAATCACATTCACTACTGGATCTCAATATCTAAGACAGTGCACAACATATAGTATGAACACAAATATTTACTAAGTAAATGAACTTCTGCACAGAAAACCAAGAAATTTTCACATACATGCTAGAAAAATGTTTTTAAACTACTGCAGGGCAGAAAAGGTTGAGCAACAATACACAATAATAGCCAAGCAAAATACCATGAAGGTCAGCAGGCACAATACAATCCCCAAAATTTAAATCCTATGAAGGTGTAGGGCAGGGAAAAGTTTCAAGTTTTAAGGAAGCCACTAATAAAAATTTTAGATTTTGCCAAAAAGGTATAGTGAACACTTTCAAATATTCATGAGCTATTTCACAAACTGTCACTAAATTTGCTTCATTTCTTTAGACAAGAATATACAAGAATAAACATGGGGAATGGAGAAGAGAAAGAAATGCCAGCCATAATGAAAAATTCCTTACAGATAACGTTCCATAAAACTCCTCAGGGAAACTGTGAAATAAAATAGGACAGCCAGACTTCACAACAAATCCCTGGATCTCTTTATGTTTCTGAATCTTAGAGAACTAGGGAACTACAGAAACATTTTAATCAAAAATCTTTGGTAGTCTAGGCCAACTCAGAAAAAACAAAAAACAGAAATTAAAGAGAAGTGGTGCATATTAAAGCCAAAGTTTAGGATCGTGGTGTCCTGTAAAATGAAATGACGTAAAAAGCTATTCTGCTTTAATTCACAACCTATCCTAACTTCTGCTTGATCCTGTGATGTCCTAAACCATGGCCAAACAGTATGGAGCATCCTTGGCAGGATTCCACCCGACTGCTATGCTCTGCTCTCTGCTGTGTGCACAGCCTGTTGGACCAATTTTACAGCAGAGACACCTGCTTGAAATACGTAAAGACTATTTGATTTTATTTAGGTTTACACCAGCTTCACAGAGCACAAGGCTGACATTTATAGGCTTGAAGGAGTAAAATACACACAGGGATAAGAAACCAGAGGACTTGTTAACAAGCAACTACTTCAGCTTCTCAACTCCAACACATCATGGATTGAAAGATGCACCACTAACTACATAGCTATGAAGGAAATAAAAACTCACTACATTAAGTGGACACATTTATGAGATTCAAAAACAATGTAAAAATTGCACATCTAAGATTTGAGGAAATACAGCATTAATTAAAGCAATATTTTTGGCTAAAAATTCCCTGTAGTGATTAAAATTCTAATAAGATCACCTATCATTCATGGTTTACCTACAGACGCAAATAAAACTTACTCAATTGATAGTTCCAAAGACCCTATTATCTCACTTTTCCTCTATATTATTATCTCTATTCCAAACTCTGAATTCAAGTGAACGAAATATTTCCCGAATTTCTACTGCAAACAAGTAGCATACTAGATAAGAGAGAAAATAATAAGACAGATGTCCCCTTTCTAGGGAAGAACAAAAAGATTATCTTCAATCTGTATTCTTCCCCATCCACCCTCCAACCAATTTTTCTGACAGTTATGTTGGAGAAACAAGATGAATCAATAACAATCTTTACTGGGTGGATATCTTGTTGATTCAAGTTTGGACATCAGACATCCTATTAAATACCTGACCTGTGACTTTTTTCTCTCAGAACAAAAACAGTGGTGTTTCTAAAAGTCCACCAGATTGGGAACATATTAGTTTCAGAAACTTAACAAGTTTAAGGAATAGCCCTTACTGATTCTCTACTACAATGAGCTAGGGTTATCTGAATGTCACTTTCACCGGGAATAGAACATACAGTATTTTAATCTTTTTTCTTGATTTTAACAGTCTGAAGACAGTGTCTTCATTCCCTCTCTTATAGAAAATAACCTATCCATACTTCATATGGTTCCAAAAAGTAATCCTGTAAGTCCAGAGCGCCAGCTGGCATCAAGAAGACAGCAGCCTGTGATGCAATCCTTCAGGAAGTCACCTAGTCGCAGACCTAAAATAATGCAAGGTCAGAATCCTGGCCCTGGGGAAACAGGTGGTGGGCGTTCTTCTGGGAGTGCTATGGGGACCAGCATGAAGCTTTTAAGACAAAAACCTGTTACGACAGCCCCATCACTAAGGAGGCAAACAATAAGGTCTGGATATGAAACACATTCGCTGAGATGCCTCTTGGATCTGTCTCTCTAGCCTCAGCCACCTTAAACTACAACCAGAACTACCAGAGATAGAAAGAACATCACCCTGGAGTCCGGGGTCAATGGTACTAAACCAAGAACCACAGACCTAGGGTCTACTTCCCCACTCAGTAGGTTGAATTCTCGGGCAAACCACCTGACCTCTGAGCCTCATTTCCCTCATCTATAAAGTCATTATCCCAGGGAGCTGGGTTCCATTGACTTGTGTGGAGCACCACCTTCAATTACTGATTCCATCTGTTTTTCTGTCGAATAGTCAGGTCCCTCCGCAACTAAAAACAGGCAGCAAGGAGCTCCCAATCCATTGCCAACTTGACTGTCCACTACAAAATTTCTTTCTCTAACTGCATTCTTAAGAGGCAATAACTTAGTTGTACAAAAGGAAAAAAAAAAATGATCTCTTCACTTTTCTTGTCTAGATCACAAGCTATGTTGCTCACCATGAAATCAAACTTTGCCCCCTACTGTCCATACAATAATACTGATAAATTAGCCAAACTCTTTTAAAAGAAAGCCCAAGAAGCAAGAACACATATTATTCCCAAACAGCCAGTTCCAAATGAGGGAATGAGCCTCCCCAGCAAACCAAGGAGATGAAGCAGCATATAATCTGTTCAATCACCTTTCAGAAGTAAGGCGGGAAAAAGTGAAGTAAATACCATTAATGCAGGAAAGCAACAGGCAGAGCTGAGAACACCAAGAAGGGGCATGAGCAAGCTACATACAATCGGCAGCCTTGAGAACCCATGCTCCCAGCAGATACGGTCTCAGGCACGACGAAGACTCAAGAAGAAGGTGCAGACCAGTGCTCTTCAAAGCTCGCCAGCTCAGACCCCTTCCTTGCTTTCTGCTACTGGAACTATACTAAGATGGAAGCAGCCAAAGAAACATTACCATCTTCATGACTTTTTCCTAGGTGTTTTGAAAAATAAATGTTATGCCCAGAGGAGGCTGCTGGCATACCATGCTGGTGAGAGAATAAAACTCTGGGGGCAAGGCTCGGGCCTGTAGTTCACACACACGTGCCTGGGATCCGTTCTTCCTGGGACAAGAGCAGAATTCGGACAGTCACAGCGGCGCCTCTCCAGCCATAACTTAAAACACAGCAGCTTCTGCACGGCATAAATATTCTTTGCCTGTGATGGCTCCTGGCAAACCAGGAAACGGTTACTCATACTACAAAAGAGAACCCAAAGGAATAAAAATGACATGGGAGGGGACGAGGGGGAAACAAAAACTAGGCAAATAGACACAGAAAGCTGACCAAGAAAAGCCACACACTCCTGTCCCCAAAGCAATATCCACAACCTGCACGTACCCCTAATGCCAACACCACAGTCTCTTTTCTCAATTCTTCAAACACTACTAAACGGGCGGGGGCGCGCTTGTGACATCTTTTAAATTGTTATTTTCTGCCACATCTCCTTAAGCAGAAGCGCCAAGGAATATGAGGTCAAGGATGCTTTATAAATTTCTCTAAAGCTCTCAGTACGTTAGTACGTAGTATTAATGTGGGATGAAACAATAACCATTACACAACCTTCCTGGCTTCTGAGCTTAGTCCCAGTAGAAAAAAACTTGAAGACATTTCTTAAGATCCTTTAACAAAACTAAAAGGAAAAAATTTTACATGAATTTGGAAAAGGTCTAGACTCCAAGTTAACTACTAGCCCACATATACCAAAGCCTTTCTTATCACACAACAGAAGCTCCATGACAATGATTCGCTACCTTTGGGGAAATAAAACACGGTTCTGGGTTGTTTTGTTTTGTTTTGTTTTGTTTACCAATTCTCAATTCCCCACCCCCACCCAAAAACGAAGACACCTGCAAGTCCCTCCACCAGATGATCCCGGGCATATCAAAATAAGCAACATATTCATCTAAAAGAATATTAATCATCGAAGATGCATGATATGCGTGATATCAAGAGTTATTTTAAGTGCCTCTTAAAAGTAAGTTCAGAATATACCTACAATAATTTTTTTTTTGACATATACAGTCAATTCAAAATTAGTTTTTTAAATAAGCATACACTTTTACTCACACCCCAAACAAAAAAATGTGGCTGGGCTGGAGACTGTGCCAATTTTTAAAAGTACCAGCATTAAGCTCCTATTATTCCGAAGGGTTTTGCTAAGATGTTCAATACAGGGAAGATGTTCTAATTCCTCGTTATGACTGGCCTAGCTCAAGTGGCTGCCAGGAGAGCGGGGCTTTATAAGCATTGTTCCGTCCTCAGAAGCTACATTAATGCTGGGTTGATAAAACAGATCTTCCTATCTGTTGCCAGGCCGAACAAAAAGTTAACTAGAAATATAAGTGCTTGAAGTCACCAAAAGGAAGGCTCTACACTGACAGTTTCTACCTACTTGGCATTCATCTGTATTCATCTCACCAGACATTATTAACACACACCAAAGTTGCTCTCTGCTATTCAAATCGTGCTATTATGCTCAGGAGTAGATTAATAATATCCACCTTCCTTATTGTAAAATAAAATTACAGCATTGGTCCAAACATGACATGTGGAGCCTCTTTCTCCTTCTGCTGGCGCATCAGCTTGCTCTACTTCACATGTGGGAGAAACCTTTGCTGAAGCTGCCCTGCCATTTCTAGAAAGGGGGAGAAAAGGCTGAAGACTGACAAAAATAAGGGGGAAGAGGAGAGAGAAACAACACATATATAAACCTCACACCTGGTAACCTCTCATATCAGCTCTTTCTTACAGCGATCTGAGAGGAGAAAGCCTTTTCTAAGCAGACACCATCAGCAATGAGGTGAGCAGGTGGGCCACCGGCCTTTTTAAACAGCTCATAACATCCAACTAGTTTTCACAGCACCAAGCAACTTCTGCTGACCCCAAAGCATCTGAACAGATACAAGCAGGCAACAGGCAGGAAGAAATCCCTGTTCCCAAGGAGGGCAGGTCTAAAATCCCAGGGGGAGGGGGAAAAGGTAAGATACAGTGAGGGAAGCACATCTTGTAACACGAGGAGAAACTGTCTTGCAACCAGGGATTAAGGAAGGAGAGGTCCAAGACAAGACTTCTCCAACAGAAGTAAAGGAGACTACAAGATCCAAACTCATAAGGAGCCATCGAACATAATTCAAACTGTATCTGTAAACACAAAGAAAACCAAAAGAATATGAAGTCTTTAGAACTACTGCCTCTGCCTTTACATTTGAGTCAATTTTTTAATTCCCATGGCTTTAGGACTGCAGCTAGAGTCACCAACTTAAATACCCACGAAAACCAGGCAGTATCTTATTCTGAAGTCCAACAAACCATGCTCCATATAAAGGCTGCAGTTGACAAATAGGGGCTCAGCGTTGCTCCACCCCCTCAACTTCTCAAGAGACATGAAACACGGCTCTAGATCTTTACGTGATATTTCCCAACACCTAAATCAACAATTCACTATTTTGTTTTAATTACAGTTTAGGCCAAATAAAACAGCTACAGACCATACACAGCCCATGGGCCACCATATGGGACCGTGGCAGAAACGGGTCCTGTCGGTCCTTTGATGCCCGTTTCTCCCCTTCATCGTCTAACAGCAGCAACTCACTTGGTCGGAGAAGATACTCTTCACTGAGTAAAATGTAACAATATTCTTAACCATCAATGCAAAACTGCGAGCCAGATAAGAAAACAAAGGGACAAGGGACCCAGAAGTGGCAGGCTAGAAGTAGAACTAGCACAAGGCTCAGAAGCATAGACAGGAGACTAAAGGACTGAGGGCTGTCAGAAAGAGGAGAGAAAGGCTGTGCGTAGTTCAAGTTCCTTGCAGAGACAATGACAGGGAAGGGATGAAAGTCAAAAGCACTGATGATCTGGTATTTGGAAAAAGTCCATGAGTCATTCACAGCCAGAGGCCAGAAAGGACCCCAAGGGTTTAAACAAAATAAGCCAGCTGAACCACTAAGAAGCATGCAGGGGAGAGAAAATGATGTTCCGGAAATAGGCCTTACCTGGCAATAAGCTATAAAAACTTGCTCACTCTATAATAAACTTTGTTTATTTAAAACATTCTGGATAGCTGAGCAGTAAAGGTGGGTGATCCTCACGTCACCAGAGGTCCCTCCTGTAGAGAGGCAGCATCAGTGAGACGGAAAAATCTCACTTTTGAAAAGCAGTTCAGGGGAAACTCAAGATCAAGTACGATCAATTCCAGGAATATTTCCTCCTCCTTATCCAATTCACCGAATTTATTTTCAAATACACTGTGATTTATTTGCTTTGAGAAATACTTCTTGTACTTCTGATATACACAAATGACGCCTAAAGAATAAAAAAGTGTTAAACATTCTTTAAAAACTGAACAAGTGAGCAATTTCCAATAACTTACTTGACAGGGCATCCATCAGTGACTTTTCACTTGGGGTGGCGAGAGGGAATTGAAACAAGCAGGAAAAAAATGCATTTCTGTGTAAACTCCATTTTGTGATGTATAGGAATAGATCCTTCATAAGAGATTAAACAATTCAAATCAAGAAAATATAGACTGATTATTTTAATGTAAATGCTTAAATTTAAAAATTTGATTTCTCATTGAAAAAAGATGGAAAATTTAAATTAAGACATTTATATTCCTGGAATGTTAGCTGGCTAAATTCTCATAATTTCACATGTAATCTTTTAGCATTATTTATACTTTCAAGAAAAAATGAATTTTAAGCTTCCCTTCCAAATTCCATTATCATAGATATATTTGTATCTATTTCCATACTGAAACGTTCAAAGTCATAATTCTCCCAAAAACCTCCCTGCAGTCTGGGAATTTTCTCTTTCTCCATGGCAGAAATTTACATTACATGATGGTATGTTATAAAGAATCACTAAAAACATCGGTTCATAATAACACATCAAAGACCAAATAGATATAACTAATCTATGGGGACCACCTATTACCATCTTTCCAATTCAGTAAACACTGCCATTCCACTGCCAAAAACCTCATAATTCAATTTGCTCTTCTTTGCCCTGTCCTTGAGATGTGGAGGGTGAGGTCTTATACTCAAACAAAGGTTAAGAAACCAAGGACGTTGGTAATTGAGCCAAAGCCAGATGAGAGAAACGTCCGACTTCCAGCCTAGTATTTTCCACCTGGCTCTGCTACATTAAGAATTTGAACCAAGTGACAAAACCTACTGAGGCAAGACAACTCGGCAGCTAAACTGGCAGCACTGGGCTCACAAGAAGACCTTACATGTGTAATATTTGTTTGCAAAACCAGAATGGATTTTAAAACAAACCCTGAGGAGACAAGGATGCTTAGAGTCCACCTTGGGTGAAAGCTAAGAGCCCATACGGCTAAGACTACAGCTGATGAGAACTCCTCAGAGTGACCTCGCCCCACTCTCACAGGGGTAAGAAGACAACTCCAATTTTCAAAGATCTATTTCCCAAATAGAACCTCATTTTAACAGTCTTTACTCCAGAGGGAAAGACGGCAAAAATTGTATGGGAATTTCTGCGTATGGGCACTTCTCTAGAGAGAGAGGGCCCACAGCTTTCTCCAGATGCCTAAAGAGACTCAGAACTTCTCAATATTAACAAGAAATTTCAATTTTACAGTGACTCCATAATAAGGAAATACAGAAAAGCTAAGAATCCTAGGACAAGTGCCCTTATTCTCATAAGCAGATAAAAATCAGTCCAGAAAATGACTACTGAAGCTTGAAGTGCATTTGCCCACTGCTAACCAAAAGGAAAATGAAGTAAAATGAAAACCCACCCTGACAGAATACTTAATCTGTCCGATATTTACGAAAACAGGGATTTCTGTGATATTCCATCCATATGTCTTTAAAGTTGCTGAAACTGTCTCCTGTAATAAACAGCCCACAACAACAAAAATTCTACAGGAAAAGAAAAGCTAGTCATGTAGAATATAAATTTGCTTTTTATGGGACAGATTCCTTTTTTAATTCAAGGTAAAAAAGCGAATATGAATCTACAACTATGATATTAGATGCAGGAAAAATATACTGATACTTCAACCTGGGAGTTCAAAACTTATCTAAAGTAAACCCTTCAACATGTTTAAAAGAAAAAAAAAAACACTACCGTTTTACTACAACTGTCTCACAATAAATAAGTCTACTGAGAAAAACTGTCAAGATTTTTCAAATAAAGAATTTCTAAAAGTGGGAAAGGGGGTCTCGCCTGTCAAATCTATTCATTTTCAGTCAGAAACTGACAAAATGGAAATGAGTAATGCAGACGAGTACTAGGAAAGTGCAAGTTAAAAAAAGAAACAAACCAGAGTTACGTGTGATTAACACGGCAACCTCCGAATTAGTTTGGTTTTAATCCTACACCACCTATTCCTACGACCTCCTTCGTTACTTTACCTAATCCACTCCTTCCCAAAGCACCCATCCTTCTCTGCATGAAGATCTCTTACAAGCAAAACCCTTAACTGTCCTCACACACAACTATTCAGCAACATTCAAAAGGGAAGTAGGCAGTTAAGAGTATCAATGAAACGGATACATTAAAAGCCTAACCCATAGCTCAGAGAAACTAAATACTAACACCTTTACCGAAAACAGATTATTTTTATGTAGACTAATCCCTGGACACTTAGCATGGGTATTCAGGGGCAGGATGCCTCTGGGAAGGCACCTAGTACAGAGCTGCTCACAGAAGTCGCCTTTTGTTTTAGACAATGGAATACAAGGCTATAGATACAGAAAGTCATCTCCCCTTAAAAAAAAAAAATTCTCCCGTGATCTTACTAAAATTCAAGCTATGATATCCATCATGCACACTAAAAGCCTAACCTGTTCATTTCTCGTTAGGGAAAAAATTTCTAACTGCTCCACAAAACCTCTATAGGATTTTACTAGACTAATTTCTATTTTTAGTTCAGATTCCAAGTTACCAATCCTATTTAAACCACAAAAAAGTATCTTTCAATGTACAAAAGCCTTAAATTATTGCCTTCAGGCTTAAGTGCCTGTTTCTACTTAACAGATTTATATTACTTAAAATCAAGAAAAATCAACTAGCGTTACAAACCAACTACTATCTAGAATAAAATAAATAGATGATAAATGGGCTTCCCAAATTGGAAACATAGAAGACAATGGATTTGGCATTAAAGAACACAATATGTGGGTTCTGTGAGTAACCAGAACCAATGAAGACTTCCACATCTGTAATACGAAACTGAACAAAACCTATGAATATTCCATGCATCTAATATCCTTCATAGAGTTAATTCAAGAGTTGGGTGTGGCCACATCAGCACATACAGCCTTTGATTTCCAACAGTTCTATACTGTATTAGCATAGAGCAGTAACCCTGGCAGCTAAATATTAACAATCGAGAAAGCCTCTAACCCAATTAAACTACATAATCTGTGGGTCCCAGTGCAAAAATGAAAGTACGGGGTCCCCTTGTTCAAAATTTTTTAAGAATTTCAAAGGGGAGGGGTTATGACTGTACAGGTCACATGACCATAAAGTGGCTATGCCTCCAATCAAGTACCCATGCTTAAGAAAAAACTTAAATGTGGTAGCTTATTACGATTATTGGCCTGTCCTGCTGATTATCCACAGAATCAGGAAGAGCTGGGATGGACTGCTATGGGCAGGTTTTCCACAGGGTGGCACACCATCCAGGCCCACATCATCTCACCTATACCGCCCCCGCCAAGGCCATCCAAAAAATCATATGACCAGGCTAAATACTGCAGCTCTCTAGCCTCCCTTACCTCCAAATAAACACTACTGGTGACAAGGATGGCAGTCAGAATGTGATAATGTGGTAGATTTCATAGGATTTCAAATAAGAGGAAAAGAAGTGATCCCACCATGCAGGCCAAGCGACCAAAAGGCGAATGGTAAAGTCAGTCTTGATAAGATGCTATTTTGGAGTATCTAGTTCTCTGGGAAAAAGAACATGAAGCGTAATTTGCCGCTATGGTACTCTAGTGTCGCGTCATGCTAACACCTGAAAAGCATTACAGGCTTAAAAAAAATTTTTTTTCCCCAAAGAAAGACGAAAAGGTTGATCCCAGCTTAGAAGTCAGGGTATTCCAGATGGCTTTGTTGTGTCCTTAAAGAGAATTTGGGACTTGCTTCTAGAAGAGAAGAGAAAGAGAGGTTGGGGGGAAAAAAGCTGTATTTTTAAAAATTATAATCACGTTGACAAGAAAACCAACACAGAAAACTGGAATGGCTGAAAGTGATAGCGATTCAGCCAGGAACATCTGTCTGTGTACAAAGAACCACAAGGCTGGATTAAGGAACGGGGCCGTAGAAATGCCACTGAGAGCCCTGTTCTTCGCAACCCACTGGAAGCTGGCTCTTAAGTAAAAGCACCGAAACCCAGAGAAGGACCTTGTTTCTCTGGTGGAGAGGCATTAAGCAGAACAAACCAATCAAAAAATGAACTCCAACAACTAACACCTCCAGAGCCTAGAAAAGGAAAATAAGGTTCAGTAGTAAATAACAGATGGCCTGGCCAACTGACCATTTTGGGGTACCTGTTCTATTCTAGGAGCATATCCTAAAACTGAAATTCTCTTGAACCAAGGGGAAAGAGTGGGGCTCAAAACAGCTGACCTGACATGATTCCTAAAAGCCTACTCAGTGGAGGAAACACCTCAAGACAGGGGAAAAGTGGGGCTTTAAATGCCTAAGGCTCTGTCGTGGAAGGGGAAATAAAAAATCTCATTCCCCGAAAGGTGGCAGCACAAAGTTACCCAAATAGGCCGTAAGAGGCCAGTTTTGATGACACAAATACAAAACTATTCTCTCAAGAAGGAAAAGAAAAAAGCAGAGGGGTCAGAGAAAATGGTAAGTAATGTGTTTCTTAATAATCTAATTTTTCCTACCCCATCCCAGCCATTATCTTCCAGATCTGTCTTCTTCTTGCCCCCTCTACTCCTCTCCTCTCCCATTTCCAAGGGAAGTTTCTGTATGCATCCCACACACACCTGAGCAGTGTAAAATCAACATTCCTATAAACCTCTTATAAAAGAGGAGCCCAAAAACAAATGCAGTAACATTCCAGTCCATCCAGCAAAACAGTCACCATGTCTAGACCCAAAGATCCAAGTGAGAAAGTAGATCCAGGAAAGCTTTTCCACTCGCTCAGCAAAATGGAGACTCCAGGTCAGCTTCCGCAAGAAAGAGCGACCTTAGCATAAATGAAAAATTCAAACGACTCTGGGGAAACGATTCATGAGAAAATTGTCTTCAAGGGCAACTAAACAGTATTTCAAACAAACCGATTTTACTTAAGGGAATGGGGAAATTACACCGCAAATGGTATTCGAGAGGTTTTGAATGGACGTATTTGCTATAGGTTTAGGGGCTGAGCTGCATTTCTATGAAGACAGAATTATTCTGTAGGTCCACCAAAAAATTAAGTTTTAAAAAGCGCTTTGTCCTTGCCGGAGGTGTTTCATTTGGCATTGTTAAGCACCATTCTTTGGAGAGGGAATAAAGGAGAGTAGGTACCCGGTAACAAATCCTCCTTTTTTCTCACATTTCAGAAAATGCAGAGAAAAGAGGAGATGAAAATTTCATCATAAAGATGATCTTTAAAAGGCACACTGTTTTAAATGACCATCTGGACAGCTACAACTCCGTGCTCGCAGCTCACATCCAGAGGCAAGGTTCTGCGCTCTGGCCCTCTAGGATAACAAGTAGGCTTTTAAGGAAACGCCGTGGAAAGACTGTTTGCTGGTCATGGTCAGGACCGCTGGAGGAGCACCTGCTGGTGGACTGATGCCGGTCTGCGCGAGAGGCCGCCAATCTCACCAGGGCACGCACCCACGTCCGTGCACAGGCGCCGAGCTGGGGGCGCAGCTGCCGCCACCCCCGCCAGCGAGCGAGCCAGATCCTGGAGCCGCCTCGCCCGGCGCGCCCCGCAATTCCCGCCCAGCGCACCGCTTGCGCGCAAACCCGGGATGCCACCGCGAGCGGCGACCTCGCGCGGCTGCGCCCGGCCTCCGCTAACACGGCGCAGGGGAAGCGTGGCCCGGGGGATCCTCTGCGCTCGGCCCCGGGCGCCCACGGTCCCATGCCACCTCCGCACGCCGCGCGGCCGCTGCAAGTCGCGAGACACCCTGGGAGCTGCAAGCAGCCCGCGAGAGGAGGCGCCGGACCAAGTGGGCACGCCACCAGCCACCACCCAGCTGCTGAACCACCGCCTCCCAGCCAGGTCGCCAGGCCACCGCAGGCAGCCTGCCCCTTTTCTAGAAAAGCCCCCTCCCCCCTTTCCCTCCAATGCACTCACCTGCGTCTGGGCGCAGTTCCTCTCGCGCTACACGCGGCGTCCCCAGGCACGTCCACGCCTGTGCACGCTGCCGGGCGCGACTGGCCCCGCTCGCCTCCCGCCGCCCCCAACCGGCTTGTGCCCACGGGAGGGGCGGTGCCACCTCCGAGGCGCCCAATGCCCTCCACTCCCGCCGCGAGGGGCCGAGCTCCGGGAACTTCGCGCGCCGCACCTCCGCGCCCCCCGCGTTCCCGCCGGAGCCTGGCCCAGGGCTCCCACCGAGCGGAGGCCGGACTCCGCACGGCGCCGCGGCGGCGCGCACCGCCCGCGCCCGGCGCCCCCCGCAGCCTCCGGCGGGGCGCGGCCCCGCCCGTCGCCCTTCCGCGCGCCCCGCACTTGCCTGTGCCCCTCGGCGCTGCGGCGACTCCGGCTCGCGCCGCCGGCCGGCAGCACCGCCGCGGAGAAGTGGCTCCGGGCGGGCTCGGCGGAGAGGCGGCGGCGGCGGCAGCGTCCCCGGTCCTGGCGGTGGCGGCAAGGCGGGCTGGAACCCGGCGGAACGCCCGCCCCTCCCGCGCGCGCCGGCGACCGGCCTCCTCAGGCTGCCGGCAGCTGCCTCCGTGCCGCCCGGCGCCGCGGGCCCGCCGTTTGTAGCGGGCGGGGAGGAGGGGCTGGCCTGGAGGAGCGCCAGGAGGCGGGGCCGGCGGCGAGCTCGCGGCGCCGCAGCTCCCGCCGCCGGTGCGTGCCCTGCCCGGCCGCCCCGCGGGTCCGGCCGGTGACAAGACGCCCGGCCGCGGCCGCGGGGCTCCGTGCCTCCCGACTTCCGCGGCCGAGCCGGCTCCCTGACCGGATGCCCCGGGCCGCGCGGAGAGCCACGCGCGCCCAGGGCGGCGGGTTCCGGGTGCAAGTTTGCAACCCCGAGGTTCGGGGCGCTAACGGGGAGCCCGAGCGATTCGCGCGGGGGCTACTTTGATATCTGTGTGTAGCAAATGCATATACATACACATATGCACACGTAGATTGCCAGCGGAGTCAAAAGGCGCTTTTTGCCCTACTTCACAGCCGAAGGGTCCAGTCCTTCCGCGGAAAACTAAAGGCTGAGCTCCCGCCGCCCCTCTCTGCCTCTCTAGATGAATCTGACGTTCAGAGAAGCCCCAAGTACCTGTGCGGGGTGCTATACTCTGCTTCAAACGCGAAGTAGGAAATCTTGCACTCGACTATACAAGTGCCTGCAGCTCGCCGCATCCTTCCAACGCCCCCCACTGAAGCCCCGAAATGGCCAACTCTTCACCGAGGGGGCGTCCCATCGCCGGCTTGCCTTGACCCGCCCCCACGCCCGGCTCAATCGCTTTTCCCCAGAAAAACCTGTGCCTGTCCTCAGACCCAGCCCCACGACTGGGAGTCAAAGCCGACCCGGAGCCACGCGCCGGGAGCACGTTTTTACACCTGCTCAGTCGCTTAATTACGAGAGCACCTGTCGTGTCGGGTTGTGGGGTTTTGGGGGGGTTTTTCATTGCAAAGGCTTCCGTTTTAACCCTTCCCCCTAAAAGACAACGTTTAAAAATATCACCTGTCATACCTACCTGAAATCGCAGGAGGTAAGAGAAAGGAACTGAGCAGTGGGCGACTGAGTCGCCGCAAGAACGTGACCGAGGTTACAGCTTCAAGGGCATGATGCGGGTTTGATGCAGCAAGGTCCGCTAAGGGCGCCCAGCGCTCCCCGCCCCCACACGACGGGCGGGGCTGGGGGAGAAGGGGGGAAGGACTCCACTAACCAGGGCGGGGGTGGGGGAAGCCAAATTGCCCTCTTGGGCGAAGTCAGGTCAGGCGTGGTAAAGCAGGGGACTCAACCACGATCGAAATGGAGACAGTTCATCCCTCAATTTGGGGGGACCTAGACTGGGCACACGAGAAAGAGCTAATTGATTCTATATTAGCATTTCTGTTGTCACCCCATATCCGATTAACAATTAAATGACCTTAATTGACTTTGTACGGGTTCCTGGGGAAACCGCTCAAAGCGCCTGCGCCTTTTTGACCTCCCTCTAAACAGTTAATTATAATATTCCCATCCCAGGCAGGCGGGATTGCTAAAAATGCCAGTTTCCAAACATTAGGCAAAAATGGGCCTACCAAATTTGCCAATCCAAACCTAAAACTCTTAGAATGCCCTACGCCCTACTTCCTGAAGCTGACTTCTTGAAGTTATGGGAGACCTCTCTCTTAACGGAGTTCCCCAAGTCTTGAAACCACTTCTACCTACAAACCTTGCCTTTTGGGGGAGAACTACAGAACAGGTTAGCTTTATAAAGTGGGGTGCCTAAGCACTTGGTAAAAAGACGTAAGGGGAACTCAGGAGTGCCTGATGTAAGACAGTTACAGGGAATGACAGCAATAACTAAGGGAGATAGTTATTTTTTTTAACGCCCAAAAAGGCGACTTTTAGATACTCAACATTTTCCTCTTTTTGCAGACTTATTTGCTCAGATTCTGACAAATCTTTCAGATGTCCCATTTAAGAAGCCATTTTACCAAGGAAGTCTTACAGGCCCAGAGAGATTTCCTACCCTTCCAACCCCAAAACACGCACGCATTTTTCCTGACCTTTAGGAACTGATTTCCAAATAGGAAAAGAATTTATTCGGTTACTATTGTCTGCTCTGAACTCCCCCCCCCCCCCCCGCCCATTTTAAGCCTTCATTTCATAGGTTGCAATGTAGGCCTAAGAAATTAACCATCTCCACCTCGCTCCCACTCCCAACACCTAGGGGATGGGTATAATAAATAGGAGTGTGGGGAAGGGCTCATGGTTTAGAATCTTAACCAACAGAAATGTTTGTACATGAGTGGGGAAGAGGAGAGAACCCAGGAATTTCGGGGAGCAAGTACAGAGACACCCATCCCGCCCCAGCAGTGTTAAAGAGTAAACACTAAATGGTTGACTATTTCTCTCACTCTCGCCACAAGAAAGCCAGAGCTACAGCTGGTAACTACGAGAGAAAATGCCCAGTCTCCACATCAGTTTCTCTAACCCGTACTTGAAGATGGAAAACGGGGAACGTATCCAACCTCCAATTTGCCACAGTTGTATAGCTCTCATATTAATTCTTTACAGACGTGAAATAGGTGGGTACGTAGCAACGTGCTGGGCATAAATTAAGCAACAATGGCCACGCGATGTCCTGTTCGCCGCGGAGCTCCCATGGTGGGCACTGCCACCTTGCCATCCCCAGGCCCCACCACCCCGGAGATGGCAGAGTCTAGTCTGGAGGAGGCGGACCGCGCGTTGGCTTTTCGAACCCAGAGAGTGGGTGGGGTGGAGAGCAGCGAGAAATTCACAGCCCCAGCCGGCTTTGTACCTTTTCCCCATCCTCTCCCTCTCAAGCCCCACACGGGCGCTCTCACGCACACACTCACCCACACCTCCTCCTGCCAATAATTTAAACTTCTCTTAGGCAAAGGCAGCACCTTGTTCACCGCCACCACCACCCCCTCCGCCCTCCCCGCCCCTCGAACACCCTCCCCCTTTCCCACATCTACCCTGGATTCTCATTTTTCGCAGTAAGAGCCAGCTGGTTTCTCCTAAACCCTGAGAAATCGCAAAAGTTAAAATGAAGCATGTGTCTGCCCAACGTCTCATCCCCAACCATCTTTCTCTCGGCGTCAGTTTAACAATAGCTATTCGAGAAAAGCGGGGGGGGGGGGGGGTGGGGGGGGTGGGGGGCGGTAGGGAAGGGGATGAAGGCTACGTAGCCGAGTTGGCTCCGGGGCGGCTGCGAAGCCTCGTGGCTGCGAACCGGTACCCCCTCGCCCCGAAGGCGAAGTCAGCAGCGTAGGACCAAGGACAGGGCTTGGCATCCACTTCCCAGCGCCCAGCACAGTGAGGCTCCCAGGCAGCCGCCGCTCCACAGACACAGCTCCAAGGATCTTATTTACGCTTTTCTGAACAAAGGGAATCTCATATCCGGTACAGGCTTAAGAATTCGGCCCCAAATTGGCTACCTTCTTTTAAAACAGAATCACGGTAATTGGCGCCCCTGAATTACAGCCCGCACACCTAGCAGTGATGAGTTTTGATAGCTTCTACCCACCCCAGCCCCAGCCCAGCCCCAGCCCTCAGGCAGCATGTACTTTTCTCAGTCAACTACAACTCGCTGCCTGGTGCAGCATCTAAATTCCATCTGGCAATCTCATCTCCTCAGCACATGTTATCTGGTTAATGCAATTAAGTCTGGGATTTTCGCTGGTCTAATCTTCAAGTCCAGGCTTCTGATTCCCCTTCACGCTACTAAAGCCTCTCCCGTCCTCCGGTTGCTTCGCGAAAGTAGAGGCATGCATCCCCCAAAACCCAAGTTATCCCTCTCTTCCCACGAAATGAACTTGCAACCTCAATCCCGAAGCTCACTCAACATCTAGACTCCCATTGTACCCCTGCTCTACCCTTGCCACATTTACCACTTAAGTTTCTGCCATTGACATTTGCGAATATTCAGTACGTCAAGCATGCGTCCATCGTCTTTTAGTCTAGCTCTCTAGAATTAAAAAGCAGAGCAGTAGCTTTGAAATGAGACAAAATATGTGCAATTAACTTCATATTCTGTATTCTGCTCACTTACAGGTTTTCTGGTTTTGCCAGCGCATCGCTGCAACTAATGATTAAAGAAACCAAACCGAAACTTACCTTTCTCCCTTAAGATTTTTGTGTATGTGTGTTTTTAAAGTAACGGTGCAGTTCTCCCAATAAGGATGAGCAAGAAGCTGCTGGATAGTTCTCTTAAGACAGCACGAAACCTAAACTGTGCTCGGCTTAAAAGAAGCAAATAAAAAGAAATGCTTTCGACCCCAAAGTCCAACGCTAAAAGAAATGGCGGAAAAAAAAAATATGAAAGGGGAGGGGAAACTTAAAAAAGAGAGTTTAAAAAGACGGAGAGACTACCCTCCTATTGCCGTTCAACTAAACAAAAAGGGGCAAGAAAAACAAACGAAGGAACAAAGAAAAGAGACGAAAGAACGTTTTTTCAAAAAGACGATGTCTTTCTCCTTGTTGCTTTTTAGTAGGTCGCTACAGGAGTAAGCTGCTGCATCTCTAACTGAGAACAGAAATAAGGGGGGAGGACGTCTTAAAAGGGAGGTGGACTGGACCACAGATTTATAGCACCGTATCACCAACCCCTTCTCTGCCTCCGCACTGCCGTGTGTGCAGCTGCTCTGCCAGGCTCCTATCCCGGGCAGCACGCGCGGAAGTATACGCCGAGTGGCGCCACAACGCAACTTGCTCATCTCCCCAGGATCCTGATTGGTCCAGATGCCTCCATTGAGGCCGCCCAGACGAGGCTGGGTGATGTGATTGGTTGGAAGCTTGTGTCACTCTCGAGAGCTCAATGGAGTCCCGTTTCAAGGTAAGTTGTGCGGGGAGGTACACTCAACACTGGCGGCGAAGGGAAATGCAAGAAGCAGAAAGAGATGGGGAGAGAGCAACGTGGGAGGGTTGGAACTGTACTATCAGAGTTTGCGATATGGCACGATCTCCCTTCCTCTTAAATCTTTCTGCTTCCGAAAGACTCATTTCTTTGCCATCACTGCATCTATGGCACGTTTCTTTATAACATTAAACTCTGTCCGGTATGTATGAGTCATTGAGAGCTCTCTCTCTTTGATCTGAGTGAAAGGGATGAATGTACATCCATTACTTGCCCGCATGCCTTTTTCGATTTGTGTTCCAGTGTTCTGCATTAGATTTTAGGCAAATTTATGCCTTTATTTTAATATGTGCATACTGCAGCTCTCTTGTTTATTTTTTTAAACGTCCTTTTAGGATAAGAATTAAGTCAGAAATGCCTTCCAATAAAGCTGCACAGTTTGAATTAGCTTTCACTTCGTGTTAGAATAGAAAAGTGTAGGATAAACATCTTGTCCAGGAAAGGAGGTACTGAGTTAAGCTAAGGTCCTTCTTTGAGGTGTATGATGACTCTCAAAAAGAGCAGCTATATATAAAATTAGAACAAGCCACCACTCTGCATTTACTGGCGGTACAGTTTTTGGACCACACATGTATTGCTGACAGTAAAGATAGTCGAGCCTTTATCAGGGCTCTTTCTCTGAGGATTTAGATAGTTTAACCAGAAGACCAAGTGCTATCAATGCTTCTGCTTTATAGATGAAGACTACTTTATTAAACTCCATATTTTTTAATAACATTCAGAAGGCTGAAATACAGTTTTATTCATAGCATTTATTTCTTCCTCCAAGTGAAAGCATGGTCCTCAAGATCGACTTGATGTATAAGTAGAGACAACATTCACTTGACCTAGGTTCTTTTCCAGCCTGAATTTCTTCTTTTAATCTTGAAAGAGAGAGCCAACTTCCTAGACAGTCCTTAACGTTTCTTACACAATGTAATATATCTTCTCTGGAGGCTCATGGAATTCCTTTACCTGTTTATTTACTACTAGTCCGTATCTTTGAGAATGCAGGAAAGAGGAGGCACAGTAAGAGAAGTGCAGGAAGGTGGAGTGGGATGGAGGAAAAAAGGACAGATAGTCACAAAGAAAAATGACTAGCAAGTGAGGAGTGAAGTAAGTCAGAGTTCCTTAAGAGTGTCCTTGAGTGTTGATTAATGATTAATGGCGAAGAACAGAAGATCTGACCTGTTTATCTCCCCATATAGCCCATATAATACGTCCGAATTTTATACTTTGCATGATAACTGGGGGTTGGGAAAGAAGGCCTGAATCTATAGATTATCGTATCATTAACTTTTATAATTATCATGCCCTAATCCTTACCCTCTCTTTTTATATAACGTCAGGCCTGGGGTCCTAATTTCAATTTAAAACTATTCTCTAGACCTGAGTGGAACTCATCGGAAGAAGAAAGAAAAGCAGTTTGAAGAAATAGAGCCAAAGGGCTGAGGGAAGGATAAATGAAGGGAAAAGAAAGACTACACCTCATCTAGAATAGATTAATCACTGTCTGAATAAACAGTGGGAAGACTGGGTTTGTTGTCATCCTTCTTCAACTCCTCCCCTCACTCCCAGCTCAGTACAGAGAAATAACCCTTAAAGTAGTAAATACAATTTGGATAAAAGTATGTTTAGTCAGACTTATCTATGAAGTGAATTGTCTTTTTTCCTTGTTAACATGTTCTGAAGTAACTATTGAATTAGTTGCATGTGTTCATGAAATTCTCAGCACTTTGAAGAAAATCTTTACCATGAACTTACAATTACATAAATCTCTTCTAACTGGGTGGAAACTAATACTTTATTTTATTTTTTGGTGCATGTTTATATCCATGAGAAAGATTTTGTAGATTACAGTGGTATATTTTCCAGAAGGATTAGGGGACGGTGGATATGGAAAGCTGGTTGCAATGTGGAGTGATTAAAATCTAGAATGTGTGTTATGTAGTTAAAAAAATTATTTGGAAAATGGTCAACTTGTCCATTCAAATTCAAAATACTAAATTCTGTGGATTCAGTGTATGTGCTGTTTTCAGTTTGGGCAGAGGAGCAAATATTTTTCAAAGTATTGTCATCTTCAACATGTTGTTTTTTCTATGTAGGTAACATGGAGTTAAATTATTTAAGAAATTGAAAATATCTTAAAATACTAGTTTACCTCCTCAATAAAATAAATGTTTTTAAATTTAAAAACTTTTAAATGGGTAGATATACCATAAATAACATGCACTTTTCCAACTTTTAAAAATAAAAACTGAATACAGCCACTTTAAAACAAATATCTGAATGTAAACTTCACTTTGAAATTCATGTTGTCATACCCTGAAATATAACATATTCTATCTTGCATTAATGAAGACTATGTGTAAACATCACACTCCACATTAAGCAATTGTAATCAACCCTCTTCATTCATAGTTAGGTAAAGAATTATCCACAGCATCATAACATGCATGAGAAAAGCATTTAGAAGACATTTGAATTATGATTGTCACGTCAGCTCTGGTATATCTTCAAAGTCCTTGGCATTATTTTAAACTGCAGCAGAGAAGGGAGAGACTTACGCAGTCACTGAGAGCTTGGAGAAAAAGTTTAATATGGAAAAAGTTGCAAAAAAGAATGCTTCTCAAAGGTGAAAAAGTAATGAATTCATTTGATTATTTTACTAAAATTTCTTTATAAAGGAACAGTCATTCACAGGCATACTCATAAGCTATTGTGGACAATGTCTTTTAGGATTAATAACCCCCTTACACCAGTTGGGGGGGGAGCGGATTTTAGCATTTTTATGATAAAAGGCATTGTAAACTACTTTTGTAACTTTTTTAAAAAGTAAACAAAGCAGTGAAGCTATTTAAATTAGTTTACAATGTTTGGCTTAAGGCCAAACATTATACCCTCTCAGGTGAATAAAAAATATCATTCTTGTTAGTTTATTAGGCTGTTTGGGCGGGGGGGGGGGAGGGGTATGTGATTCATGATTTTGGCAATGTGACAGTTTAGTGCCTGCGGGAGAAATATAGATACTATGTAACTTGACGATTACTCCTTTATTTATTCTTCTTAAAGAAGTATGTCAACTGTCCTTCCACAGTTTAGAAAACAGAAAAAAAGTTATTGAGAAAATTGACACCAACGTGAGTTTAGAACGTGGCAACCGGGCAAGAGAATGAGGCAGGAATTAGCACCATGGACAGAGACCAGCCGACCCTGAATAAAGGTTTGCAAAGCCTGGTAGTGTTTTCTGTCCCACCCTGTGAGACATGGAAACTGCAATTCTGGGGAACGTTTCATTCCACAGACTTTAAGGAAGAGGCTGTCCTAGTCCATAGAAATACGTTTATTTTGAATTAAACTGGATTTGCTAGGACCCGGCCATCGTGACAAACTGCCAGGAGAGTTGGAGCCCTGAACTCACTGCGCAGTCTCCACTGTCCTCTTTTCACACACTTCCTTGCCCTGCCTTTCATCAAAGTGGTCACGCAAAATAAATGTAAATTCAGGTAGTCATCGAAAAGTCTGCTAACCTACTCCAGAGTTTTTAATCCTCGAAATTCCCAGCGGGAATCCCAACAAAACGCCTACTCACACACCCTGGCTCCCCTCCCCCAATTCTTCTCCCGGCTCCCTCCACTTCCTGGCAAAGGGGGAAAGCCTTTATCCGAAGGTGAGTGACCTCCGAGACTATTTTGCAAAGGACCCTTTATATGACAAACACCTCCCATTAGGGACAGTGCCAGGGGCGGCAGTGAGCAGGATCACAAACATCCTTTACTTTCTCTTTACATTTTGTGTTTAAACTCCTGTTCGAGGAAAAAGACTGTAAAGAGAGCAGACTCAGAATTCCCCCTAAATCCAAAGATTACTGTTTACACTTAAAGACATGTGAACTGTTCATTTAAAATGTTAAAAAAAAAAAAAGAATAAATGTAATCTAGTGTCACGGTAAATCTTTGAGATCAGCCTAGATTGTTCTTCCTTCCTACCACCACCACTTGTTTTTCTGGACAAAATTTGTATGAGGTTCATTCTCCTTTAGGTGGTTTGCCTGCAGATATTCAGACTAAGATCTGTTGCACGTGCCCCGAAGTGTCTCGGAAAATATATTCGCAGCTTCGGATCGACGATCATTCATGTAAACGCTCCCACAAATGTCCTTAGATTTCCTTTCCTCCCCTTTTTTACTCAGTAGCAACTTTTAGCAGGATAAACTCACGTCTTTCCAGAGCCTGCAAAGGAAGATCTAGGCGACCAGGCGAAGGTGGGGTAAGAAAAATTGGAGGTGAGGAAGGGCAAATCAGAACTTTGTGTCCGTTTCCTTCAGGGATGCTAACAGCCGTCTCTAAGCTTCCTCCTGGAGCCGATACATCTCATGCAAAATTAATACAAGTAATTAAAAATAGCAGTTTCCCAAGTTAAAGGAAACCATCTGTCTCAGCTGGTGGCAATCAGTCTTTTCGCCGGCCCCTTTACCGGGACCTGGGAAGAAACGGTTTTTCTGCTTCCGATGCTCGGAGGCTCTTTCTTATATTGAAGATTTATGTTTCCACTTGTGTGCGATGCACGTCTAATTTGAAATAATAAAGCCGGGCTGAGCAACCAGTCAATCAGAGCTATCAACTGCGCTCGGCGCGCGCCCTGCCCCCACCTCCCTCCGGTCTCTAACCCTCTTTCCCTCCTCCTCCTCTCGCTCTCCCTGCCCTACCCACCTCTTTCCTTCTTCCTCTGCTCTCTCACAGACTCACACTTTTCCCCCACGTGTGTTCAGATCAAACCCTCGCCCCATAGAGCAAATGACCGCACCGGGGCACGGTGACAAAGGCAGAGTTTGTGTCAGAAGAAGACTGAGGCCCGGGGAGACACATCGGCTAGAGAAACAGCTGTCTTATCAGCCCGCTGCAGAGATGGAGATGGCTCGAGAGGTCCTCAACAGATAATCACTTGAATAGGTTTGCAATGCGCCAAACTTCACGCTTGATAAGGCCAACCCAATGTAGAGAGCAGCCCAGATCCTGCTCCATTCTGTTTTATCTGGGCTGTAAATTAAGAAATTGAAATTCAGGTGGCAGAGGCAGCAGTCTGCTGATAGACCGCTAAAGTAAACTGTCATTAGAACGCTTTCGGCAGGCAGAGAGGGGGCGCGTGGAATGGGATATTGTTTTGTTTTGTTTTTTAATGTGGGGAGGGGAGCGGTGAGAGAAAAAAACCCTACCGATTTGAAAAATTATTTGGGGAGGAGAAGCTGTGAGGAGAAATAGCAAAGGGACATGGTCATGATTCCTAGCCATAGCCTCAATGCACAAACCATTTGAAAAGTATAAAGTTGTGCGAAGTTTGGTGTACCAGAGATTAAAGAACAATTGAAACCAATCTGACATAAAATAGAATTCTGTCTTTATCAGAGCATGGGGCAGAGGAAGCTCCCTGACTACAGTATTACATTCCAAATGGACTCTAAAGTTTTCCTTTTGTTCTATGAAAAACAGATCAACCTATACAGAGGAGTCACCATAAACTGGGGTTAACTTGACCTTTTTGTTGAGGCGACAGGGCCACCGGAGAGATCCCAGAGTGATTTTCAGAGTAGCCTAAGAAGTTGTCAACCACGGAAAAGAATCTGCTTAGCTACCTACAGGAATAAGATTTATGTTTCATCCCCTTCCCTTTACCCAGATTATTGCTATGGGATAATTCAGGAAACTCAAAAAATTCCACGTGTGTATTTTGACACCACTTGGGTCTTACAGTACACTTTATATCTACACTCTTCTATCTACTTTCACGGATATAAGGCATGAAATCTATGTATTATTGGAACAAATGTTTCGCAAAAAGTTTAAAATGTATAATGACCAGAATATAGCCAGTGACCTTGTTGTCTTGATTCACCGATGACTTTGCACTATACCTTGTTCTTTGTGGCCTTGAGTGGATTGTAAATTCACTGGTGTGCATTTATGAGAGTATAAGCACAAGAGGATGCATTGCATTTTCCACAACAGCATTTATATTTTAAGTTTCAGCAACATTTCTAAAAAGATACCTTCAGCTGATAACACATAGTTAATGCAGCTTTAGAAAATCAATCAGTTTTTACTTTAACCCCAAAACTTTGATCAATGTCACAGTGCACTTAACTGACAATATAAAGGCTGCTTAAGTCACAGTGGGGTGAGAAAGTATTAAAAATGAATTTGTTGGGTAAAGTGATGAGAAAAAGTTTAAGATGCTAGTATACATTTCACTAGTTATTAAACTATTTAGACATATTAAAAAACAATTCTTTTAAACTTTGAGTTTGTTATCTGATTACTCACATGGAGGTAAGCACATAAATATTAGTCATGGAATCTCAAATGCATTTCTGTTCAATACTTTATGCAAAAATCTTTTACATCTTGTAACACAGAGGACAGGTGTTTTTTAAAAAAAATTCAAGTGTATGGATGAATGAGTGCAGTATGTGTTCTTTAATGAGACAGAAATTTATGTTTATGTAAGTTAACTTTTCCCTTCCATACCAGCATTTTCCATAATGTTATCATATTGGTTTAAATAATGGCTACTAGACAAGAATTTTAAGAAGTAATCTTTTAATGAATTCCAGCCTTTTAGGCATTATTATATTATCTTCAGATAATCAGATAATAAGATATTTTTCAGCTTGTTACAAATACTCAAAACAAGTTTGAATTGCCAGCTTTAATGAGTCTCTTAAGCTATGGTTATTATTTTTCTTTTTCTTAATTAAATTGAAAATATGCATACAATGGACAGATTAAACTGTTGTCAATATAGGTAGGACTTCTTAAAGATGAAAATTTGCATAGGGTTAAAAGATGCACTCTCACTGTTTGAAATGTGAGAAAAATATTTTATAACATTTCAAAACTACAAGATAATTTTAAAAAAGAAACCTTTCATTGTTAAACAGAAAAATGTTTTAGCATGAAATTATTATAAAAACCACTGCTGTCTAATTTTTGTCACAAATAAATGATATATATGGTATCTAAAGGCATAGCAATTCATCATGAATGATGAAAAATAATGAAAAACCCAAAAACACAAAAAATTTTAAAAGGGATTCATCATTAATTTCTTTCTGTGGGAAACGGGAAAGTAGATTTTTAAGGCAAACAATCTCTATGATGTATAGAGGCAAAAATTTTGGAAGCTTTGGGAACATCTTAAAGTTGTAACACTTTTGTTTAAAACTGATTGTAAGTCTATTACCAAAAAAAAAAAAAAAAAATCAGAAAGTAATTGGGTCCTTCCAGATTTGTTTTTTACTTATCTTCAGGTGAGGGCAAAATGAGCGATACTCATTTGGTTCCTATTTCTAAATATTTATTCCTATATTTGACAAAAGAGCCATTTAAGTTTGATTCAAGCATCTTTTGAGTGCCTATCATGTGCCAGAGTAAGAAAATTAGATTAGAGACAATAAATGCTTAAAGGAAATCAGATTACTTTTTAGGAAATCCTAGTAAAAGGAAAATTTGAGAGGTTCAAATAACTCAATGTGTTGTAGAAAACATCTTTACAATGTATCTGGATGTTGTTACTCTCTAAAGTTATGTACAATATGTCTTTATAAGTCTTTTCGTAGTATGGCTTGTCAAAAATTAGTCCTTAAAATAGAAATTGTACAGTTACCCTACTAGGAGCTACAATCTTGCCAATTGTTAAGAGGTTGGGTTTTTCCTTCAGACATATCTGGATTTGAACCAGACTCTGCCACTGTGCGGCCTTGGACAAGGTACTTTATCTCTTCTAAGCCTTGATTTCCGAATCTAAAAAATGGTGATAATAATGCTTAATTTAGGATCACTGTGAGGTTAAATGTAATCACAAGTGTGAAACAGTCAAACTTCCTGGCATGGAGGAAACAGTCGATAGATACATGGTAACTACAATTATGGGAACAAAAGTGGTGACTTGGCATTTATTTGATGAAGCCAGAATTAGAATTCCTGTTTTTACATACCATCTCTTAAATATTTTCATTTGCTCTCATTAATGTCCTAACTGAAATATCCTATGATAAATACCTTCTCACATTTCTAATTGTAACCAAGTTTAAAAGGCCCCAAAAGGCATAAAATCTTCTGTCTGCGCTGTTATATGGCTTCAGTATATTTCCCAATAGGATTTCATGATTCACCATAAAAAGTTGTGGGTCTTCAAAAAGGAACTTAGTCTGAGATCCCGTTTGATTGATATAATAATAAAAACACCTTAGATTTTTATAGTACCTTTTATCACAAAAAGCTCAATGTACTTTTACATATTTATCCTCGTAACCCAGAAGGTAAGGAAGCACATAAATTATTTCTCATTTTCAGGAGCATAACAGAGGTGTTAGGAATCTAAGTAACATTTCTAAGATTAACAGGAAGGGAGAACAGCTTTCCTGAATGTCAGTCATTCTGCAATGTGTTACTCTCTTTGGCATTAATTATGACCACTACTACTTTAGTTATGCTCACTGTTAGTGTTTGGCATTACGTATAGGTTATAATTCAGTTAATTACTCACTGAGATCAAGTTAAGTCAAATATACACCATCACAATCTAATCAGATAAAAATATTTTGATTTTACACTGAGATGCTTTTATTATTCAATTATATACATACATATATGCATACCTTATCCATTCTTATTTACCATTCTGTGTCAACTCTAAGGCAAGATTTTAAAAGTTATTAGTCATCTATGGCCTTGTAAGAAATCACTTGCAATCTCCTATCACTCGCCTCTCCCCAGGCTCATTCCCTCTCTCCACATATATTTTTATAGGCTATTATATTTATTCCATTTACATAGGCTAACAGTACTTTCTGCTCTAGTTTTCCATTTCTAAGGTTGTGCTTGAAAAATATATCAAAATAAATATCCAAAGGAATATACAGGTAGAGTGCATAAAGGGCACAAGAGAATATGCTTTTTATAATAGTTTTTTGTTTGCTTTGAATGAAACAAAATGGAGAAATAATGTCCACTTGACATTGTAAAACACAGAATATCAAAAGAATACTAAAACTTGCTTATGGTTTATAGTTTTGCAGTTCCCTCCTGGGCTTACTTTGCTATGGATTGATACAGATGTAACTATAGATGTGGACGTCCAGTGAGTGAGTGGAATGGAAGGAAACAAAACTTTGCAGCCTGACAAAAGAATCAACGTTGAACTTGTGGATGTCTAAATTCATAGGTTACAATGCAAAGATAGACTGAAGGTTTTTATTTTAAACAATGGGCATCTAGCTGTATCCTAAGCGTAACTTTTTATAATTCGGTAAGGTTGACCCACTCAAAGTCAAGCCCAATCAAGTAACTGCCAAACTTCTATGAGGAAATCTAATTAGCACCCAGAAGAAATACACATGCATACACACAGAAGAGCCAGAGCTGCTGTTTATTGCCATTTCACACCAAACACTTTTAACCCTTCATGTTGATGTGACCAAATGGAAAATCTATATCTCTGATTGAGGATATATATGTGCACTTTAAGGCTGAGAATACTGTTGTAATAGAAATGATGTTCTGTTCCTTTGGTCACTGTCATTCTGGTCTCAGAACTTAGAGATGGTTCTGAGACCATATCTTATGGTTGTTTGAGATGTCAGTTTGTGTAAACATGAGTTGGAAGATATAACAAATGAATGGTGTTACAAACTGTTTAAGCTGTTTGAGTAACAAATAGACATTTCCTTGAATTATTTTGACACAATTTACTGTGAAATTTCTTTTTTTCTCTTGCTGATATTTCTAGATTCCTTGTGCAGGCAATAAAAAGAAAAGCCTTTCTTTTATGTCAGTGCTCATTATTTAACTCATAGAGCACTGATGTTTTCTAGAATACTAATATTTCATAGATGTAAAATGAATACGAATAGAGGCGTCTCCACATTAGTCATAGCAAAAGGATACATAAAAATTTGAGTCTCTTTACAAGGTTTTTATAAAAGAGGAAAATATTAATATATATTATGGTGTTTTAGTCCTTCGTTTTAAAAGATCTTCACATAAATCTACTTGACTGGTGTGCATGTGTGTGTTTAGAGCAAATGAGATGAGATTCCAAGGTGAAAATTGCAAGACTTCGGTCGAGGAAGTGGGCTGGAGAGCGACAGGATATCAGGTTGGTTAGGTATGGTGGAGTCCCATTATGGAGGCCTTTGAAAGCCAGCAGAGGGAAGTACTGACATTAAACTACTAGATACAGGATATATCTATTGGCAAGTATAAATTTTGGACATGCCAAGCTGGAGGAGAATAAAGGTAAAGGAATCAGAATCAAGTCATAGGAGGGTTAAGAAGCTTTTTGTCTAAAGCTCTAAGACTTCTTGGAATGAGGTGGCAAGGTCAAGGGATAAATAGAGATGGGGGAAGATTGACAGATATAAAGAGGAGTTCACACTAACAACAATGAAAATATTTTGATGGCTAAAATATTTATAGCAGGCACTGGGAAAGTAATAGGGTTCTGAACAAATAATACTTTGGAGCCAAAAAGCCCAAGAAAGCTGTGAAGGAAAGAACCTAGGAAACAGAGCCTGTCAGGCTGCACATTGCTTAGCTGTGGATTGCCTCTAAGACACCTTTGTGTCTTTGTAAAGAGGGGGCTTTAAAGGCAGGATGCTAGGAAAGGATGCATTGAGCTAAGATTCCTAGGCTTGGAGAAAGGAGATGGGAGTCCTACTATTATTTCTCCCATCAATTACTCATTCTCTTCAGCAAGTTATTCTGACTAAACTTCATGATTTCCAGAAGAAGACTGGATTAGTAAAAATAATGATAATGGGTAACAAGTACTGAGTGCGTACTGTGTGCTAGGCAGCATTCTAATGCTTTACGTGCATTAAATCATTTAATCCTCACAACAATCCTAGCATTTTAAAGATGAGGAAACAGGATATTAAGTAATTTGCCCCAAATCACACAACTAGAAATTGACAGAGCTGGGATTTCACCCCAAGAAGTCCATTTCTATGGCCTAAATCCTTAGCCACTGTTTATTAGATGAGCTCTAAGGTACTTTTACATAAGGAAAATAGATATTGCAATTAACAAAAACAGACAAAACTATTTTTAATAATGGAAATAATCATACTCCTGTCTTGCTGTGCTTTCTATTGCTGACAAATGGAAGAGAGATAAAAGTGACAATTAGACGATTTGCTTCTTTAAAATGACTCAGGTCAAATACAACAGGATTTTAAGAAATATTATTTAAGATGTCCTAGAAGGTCCTAATTACTTGTAATATTATTTGGGGATTTGAGGAAATTTTAATTATTTAGCTTTTGTAAATTCTAATGTTCAGAAATCCATAACCATATAGTAAACAGTTATAAAACCATTAAAAAGGATAGTATATGCTTATAATTTAATGATACATAAAGATTTTTATGAAATATTGTTGAGAGTATTAAACGTCATATAAAGGATGGTCAACAGTAAACAGTGGCTATTTTCAGATAATAGGAGTCGGACTTACAATTACTTTTTTCTTTGTGTTTTCTGCATAACTGGATTTGTAAAAATTCTGGGCAGCAATTCTTTTTTAAATCAGAAAAACAAGTAGTTCTGTGTTTGGGGTGGGGGTCCACAGCTCAAGAGCTCAAGCTTCAGCCCTGTAGCCACCAGGTGGGAACAGGTGCTAGATACTGAGTGGTGAAAAGCAATGACCTCTTAAAAGACAACTTAGATTCAGAGAGAGGACAGATTAACAGCCCTGGAGCTTGACAGTTTATAAACAAAATAATATTCACTTGCAAAAACAAATCTTCAGATTTAATACATATGAAAAATAAATATAATAGAGCAGAATGATAAAAATCTCCGAAGTTGCTCTCCCAGCTTCTTAGAAGAATACAATATCAGATGTAATTATCCTGTCCAATTAGATTTGTTAATATTAATTATACACAAGAACATCAACTATTTCCTTCGCTTACTGCCGGTCTATAGTATTATGGCCCAGGGATGTTCTTCTTTTCATGTAATTAATCATTTCTTTTTTTCTCTTATACACATTCCTGCAGTAGCTGGAAAATCTCATAAAATGAACCTTTATTCCCAACTTGCAAAGCCCTTAAAGTGATTTGCTCATATTTCTATGGCATATAAATAAATGGAAACGATACTACAGTAAATAATTCTAATGAGATTGAACAAAAACTGGCTCCCTGACAGGTACCATTTAGCGAATTGCTATTTCAATGGCCTAAATAGTCACCTGAGTTAATTCAATTTTCACATTGTTTAATTTTTGGCTTTAAAATCACTCTTCAGAGAATGGGAAAGCAAGCTTGCTGTCTCACCTCTATAGGATGGTACAGTCTGAACATCCTCACTTGTTAATTTAATTTTGCCATTTAAGAATATTCTAATATTATGACCAAAAACCTCACAAGAGCTACCTAGAGGTATTATTTATATTTAAAGGAATATTATGATTAGATTTGTAGTATTGATGGAACTAGAAAAGAGGTACTAAGAAACAATATCTAAATAAGAGAAATTTATTTTTTAATATGATGTTTTAACATGGCCCTGTTTGTATCTTTCAAGCTTTATAAATTGCAAACATATATTCACTTTTAGATATGAATTATGACCACTTTGAAAAAAAGTTATTTGTCATAAACAGAGACATAAAGTGCTGCTGCCCTGGCTCGGGCTCTCATTTGACTCATGGCGCAGTCTTGAATAATTTTAAACCAAACATGACTGCGGCAATCAATTTTCGTCCAATTTATTGGGCATGAGTTAAAGCCAATTAAAAAACCATTTTTGGTGCAATTCAAGGGGAAAAATGTATAAACCCATGGAAAACAGATTTCAGTCCTAGACATGAGTCATCACTATTCTAAATAATGGTGCCAGCCCCAAATCAGAAAGAACAAATTCTAAAATTGTATATTCTACACCGGAAACTGCATTTCTCTGCAATGATTTTATACAAATTTTTTGTATCTTTTAAATGAGAAATTAAGATGGAAGGAAAATCATGCTCTTCTAACATTTTCTCATTTCTGAGTGTTTTTTAGTCAAGAAATTAAAAGGTAGTTTACAGCAGCCCCTGAGTTTCTGAATTAAGAACTAAGGTAGAAAGTCATCTGTGACCTTTAGACAAAGAAAGCAAAACATTTTACCTATAATTTTAAGGTATTTTTTACTTATTAGACCATGTCTCCTTTCACATGAGTATAGTGGCTCTCTTTTAAGGTCATAAAATGAAACAATCCCTGTACGCTCCGGATAATCTTAGGGTAACCAAAGCAGCAAAATGGAAACTTCTAGGTTGGAAATTACAACTATAAAAGACGGCCATACATTTTCAATCTGTATATTAAGAAGGCCTTTTCGGGGCTCTAGTGGTTCAAAGTATTCAAGCAGACCTGGATTCTGGTTCTGCCTCTCCCGTGTCCTTGGTATATGACTTCAGGCCCATTGCCTGATTGTCTCTGAGCCTCAGCTTTCTCATTGGTAAAATGAGTACAAAAGTAATAGCCAACTTTTAGGGATGTTGAGCACTAAGAGAAAGAATGTTTGTCATGTGCTTAGGAGAGTGCCTGGCACAGAGTGGACCTTCAGTGAGTGACAGAACTCTTGAGATGAAAGTCCAGCAGCTCTCACATGGAGCTATGCATCAATTCCTCAACCTACCTGTGAAGGTTTTTTTCTTTTAAAGCACAGATGCCTAGTCTTTACCCTGGGAGATTTCTACTCAGTAGTTCTGAGGTGAGGTCCAGGCACACGTCTTCATAGAAACCCCCATGGATGATTCTGATGAACCACAGCTTTAAAGCAAAAAACACTACAGATTTTTCAGTAGCTCAGTTAACAAGGAGTTAAAGTCAACTCTGGCTTGAACTATTTTGGTCTGACTCTCTCTGTGGAGTAGATTAACTGGAAAAATTGCCAGGTTTGTATTTTGCGTTATGCTAAAAGAGATTTAACTGGGAGACTTTTAAAGATTTTATGTACATTCATTTATCCATGAGGTCACAGAGAAAGCTTGATTTTCCACAATTTCCTATTATTATAATAAGAGAACAGACACATGAGATAACCCTGGGAAATTACAGTCATTCCATTGGCATGGATATCTTTTAATGTTTACTGTATCCTGTAGCTTTTACTTCTATTTAATAAACACAGGCAGATAAGCCAATACTAACAAATCCATTTTTTTCAGAGTCATTCTGAAAAAAATAACTAGTTGAGTTAGTTCATTTCTAACTGTCCAATTTCAAGATAAGTAAGCAGTCTCTTCAGTGATAGAGATCAAGGAGTGCCACTAAATATATATATTTTAGAAAAATATATATTTTGGCCTAACATGACCACCCTACAAGTTACTCACTGTGACTGTTTAACAAAAACGAGAGCATTTTCCCTGGGAGTGATTTGTAAATACTAGCTGAAACCACTACTCTCCTTAATATCTTTCCCTGTCATAGAAATCTGGCAGTCATATGTCTGGGCTTAAATTTGAGCGGGTCTGTCTTACCAAATGATAACATACATTTAGGACACTGCCACACCACCTGACAGAGTTTTTAATTTAGAGAGTTTTTAGGGAGCAGCCCTATGACGTACCCCCTCCCTGGATCTAAGAATGCAAATTGCATAGATTACCTATGAGCTCACTGGGAAAATACTTGTTCTCTGGAAACACTGCCGACCACGGTTTACAGATGACTCTACAGTCTAGATACAGTTCAACATCATGTATTGGTGAGCTGTTGGTAGATCAAGGAGTTGCTGATCAAAGAACAGGTATACCCAGATTCTAGTTTTAAAACTGTTTGTGAATCTCTACATTTCCATCCATAAAATGAAATTATAGCATTTGATTTTCTTACTTCATGGGATTACTGTGAAGCCAAAATAAAATTACATATATGAAAACTGGAAACATTTTTATCATTGTGGCATAGCAATCAAGAGGAAAGTAATTATTTCTTAATACACACAACTTTCCAGTAAATTATCCAAAGTCCTTTCAGGAACATATTTCCTTTTCTTATTAAACTTTTTTTTCCTTTTTCAATATGATTCCCTAAAAGTTTCAAAATCAAGTTGTCAGACAACAACTCTATGTTAAAACTTCAAAAAGTGAAATTGCCTGAAACTTGCTGAACTATCAAGGAACACGAAAATAAAAATCTGTAGAAAAGTGAAACCTTCCGTTTTCTTTGTTTATGAACGTAATATTTTATCTAAGTCTAGCCTTAGACAATTGGTTTCTAAAACGTGGCTCTTTGAAATTTTAGAGAGAGCCCTTTCAGAATTTTTTGTTTAACCAGCAGAGAATTGCTTTCTCGCTGCTAGAAGCTTGAACAGCTGTTGACTCTGGCACTTTTCTATTCCCGTGGGTAGGGTTCAAGGACCCTCACTGTGCCATCAGGAAGACAGCCAGCAATGTGTGTGGTCAGAAATAAGTTCCAGTTCTACTCAATTCGAAGGCCGCCCCTCTGCACACTCCCTAGGACTAGGGAACAGATAACTCAGGGCCCCTGTGTCACCTGAACTGGGGAGATATTCTCTAGGTTGAGGAAAACCAACCTCCATAAGAATCTGCTTTCTGACCCACAGTCAACTCACAAGGCTCATGTGATCATAGATACTCTTTGGACTTTTGATGTCAGTCAGTCTCAGGATTTGGTATCCTTTTAGAATTTATCAATATCCTCTCCTTTTTTTTTTTTTTTTTGCATTATATAGAAAATTTCCCTTTCATTTAGGGTGCATTTTTGAGTCTTAGTGGGTACTAAACAGCTAACTCCATTTTGAACTTACAGGAAGAAGAAGAAGCAGAAAGAATATTTCAGAATAGCTGCCATTGCAGTACTATTTATTATATCCACTAGAGGACTCCTCTCAGAATGGCTCAAAATATCTTCCGTCTCATTCCCTGTGGCCTCTGGCATTTGATGCTCAACTAACTCTTGAGCTGGGCCACTGGCTACATATCAGTGTTAGAACGAAAACATTCCCCCTCCTTTAACACCTCCTACTAGTTCAATAAAGCGATGTTTAAATAACTGAACTGGCTTCAATGAACTGTACTTGCCATTTTTTCCTGCTTCTTAGCTAGATAAAATGGAGATAATTATGAAGTGGATGAGCAGGTTTAATGAAAGCCAGTTTCTTTTGGTATACCCCTGAAGCAGCAATCATCATCTGTTTGGCTTTTGAAGAGCAACAATTATAATCACTTAAACCCCCAAGGGGAACAAAAATAGAATTTACATTAGCATATAAAATATACAGCTGGATTGGGCAAGCCTATAAAATTCTGGGGAAATCATTCTAATCTGAATGCCATTCAAACTCACAAGTAAAATGAGTTCAAGAGTATTTTACATGCTTCCTTCCTATAAAATAATACGTAGAACAATGTGGAGAGGATTTTCCTAAAAATGAACACAAGGAAATAAAAATTTGTTGCCAGGAGAGAATCCCACCGGGAATGGGCTAAACTGTATTGTCAAGACATCAGAGAGCAAAATGCATAACGACATTCGCATAAAGTACTAACCACTCTGAAGTGAAGATTTTTCACACATTTGGGAGTTTATGAAAGGAAATAAGGTGTTTTAGTCTGCTCAAGGATGAAACTTAATCATAAATAAGGAAAATTCCAGATTAACAGTACTTCCCTCATCTGTTGTAAATGTGAAAGCAACACAAAGCAAAGTGAAATTCCTTAAATTGATATCCTATTGTTAGGAAGCAGAACGCTTTTTCCTATTTAAAAACATTTTGATATCATTTCCTCTCAAATAACCTCTTTCTTACACCTCCCTTTCTAATTCTGGCTCAGATCACAGGCAATCTCCCTCTCCATTTATGTTATTTAATTACTTTTGCTTTTGTGTCCCTTTCACGGTTTGCAAGATACTTTTTTCTTTGGTAGAGCATAGAAGAATGAAAATGGAGCCTTTGCTTTATCCATTATCCTGCTAGCAACAAAACACTAACATAATCAATATATTAAAGGCTTTCTTGGCTGTGCACATTTGTCAAAGGCAGTGTATCTGAGAAACTGCACTAATGCATCTTGAAAAATTCAGCATCCTACACAGAAAACTTTCTCTCCTTCATCACAAGTACATATCAATATGTGAGAACTAGAAAAATACACACTTTGTCTTTCTTTATATTATTTCAAGGTCCACTATTACATTTTTTTAATGGGAAAAAAAAGTCGCTATGTAAAACTTCCCCTCCACTGAGCACTTCCTGAATCCCCACACTAACGCCAGGTGCAGGCATATGGGCGACAGCTTCCTCTGTGTTCCTAAAAGCACTTTGTACATACTTCCGACAGCAATTCTCTGACTGGAGTATAACCATTTGTTGACATGTCTGTCCCCTACACAGACTGTGCATTGCTTGACAGCAAGGCCATCTTTTCCAGTGGGATATTCCCAGGCTCTAGCACTGTGCTTAAAACCTAGTAAGCACGCAATAATGTTTATTGAATGAAGTAGATCACTAATGTGTACTCCAAGACACATCAAAATGTTACAGTGTCTATGATGAGAATCAAACATATATTAAATACCATCTCAGCCATAGCATCAAATTTTATGGTGATAAATTAGACCTTGAGAAATTAGAAATTCCAAAGTCTTGATTTCTATAGCAATCTTCACTCTCATTATCCTTAACAAAGGATAATGGTAATTTTTTGGATTTTATTAAATATTTATAATGTGTCTCTTGGTTAATTATTTTTACTGGAGACACTCAAAAAGCTGAGTTCTCAGTTCGTAATGGTAATGACCTCAGGTTTCATTAGCTTAATATTTCTTTTTTTTTTTTTTTAATTAAAACCATTAACCCTGCCTTCTTAGCCTTTGTCAATGTCTGTCAGGTGTGGTGGTATGCAGCTTGTATTATTCTGCCTTTTCTGTAAACCCTTCATGCTCTGAGAAGCTTTGAAAGTCCATAACATATAACTTTACTTTGAACACAAAATGTAATGATTTCATGTGTAAAAGAATTTAAACGGATAATTGAGGCGCATAGGTTGAAGGATTCCAGGATCTATAGAGGAACTATCTGAAAGTCCTTTCATTATTTTCCTACTTTAAACATAGTCCACATTTTCCTCTGAATTTTTTAAGTGAAATTATCATTTTGTATGAGATTATGGGAAAGCAATAGTGGAAGGGTAGAAGAAAATAGACTCCACACACCTATATTTAAAATATTTGTAGATTTTTTGTTAATAATATAGTTAATATTCTTATCATTAGATAAAATTCAGTTTTGTGGCATTAATTATAACATAAGTTTAAATGCAAAATAACTTTTTTTTGCTTCATACTAATATAACCATAACTATTTCTATATATATATATTTGCATATATTATATATACAGACCTCTGTACTTCAATAAATTGGAAGGGAAAGAAATTGTCTAGATACAGTCCTATGATTTTTAGTACATAATAATGTAATGTAAATTTCCAAGTCAAGGATAAAATAGAAAACTATACAAATATTTTTATTTGTATAATATCTGGGCCTGACTTTTACTTAAAATGAAGCCAGTAGCTAGAATTAATTTTAGGTGGGATGTGTGAAAATCCAATGGTCTTTGAAGGCATGATCCCCAAAGTCAAAGTGAGGTAGAGCTGAGTTATCTGTGACCGATTGCTAGAATATTGTGGGGTTGAAACACTCAAGCCTCATAGTGCTAACCTTTATAACATGGTTCTTACAAGTCCAAAATTACCAGACTTTCAAAAAAGCTATTGGCACTCTCATAGTAACCGAGGTTTAAACGTGATATAGCTGAATGATTTCATTTTACAAAAATCTGAAACTTACAAAACAGATGAATCAATTTTTAAAAAGTTCTTCACTTAGCAAGAGCATTAATACAAATGCTCTTTTAACATGAGCTCTCTGCACTTCAAAAGAAGTAACCCAATTTTTTAAAAAGTTTACACAAAACTCAGGAGCCCATTTATTACATAAATTGCAGACAGTTATTCTGAGTGGTTTCATTTCTTCTCGGGGTGAAAGTGAAGCTGAGCAGTTTTTGTTAAATGTAAATGATGTCCTTAAACGCTTTTTCACTGGTGTTTAGGGGAACTTGAATGGATTATCTTGATAAAATCTTAGCAACTCCATTTTTACAGATCTAAGTTAATAAACCCAAGCAGATGCCATATCTATGTCTCATGCTCTCAGATGAGATTTTATAAATAAAAAAAGAGCAAAATTAGAGCATTTTTAAAGGGGAAAGGATGTTTTTCCCCAGTATTTGTGAGTCTATCATCTTTAATATTTATTATATTACTTATAATATATTATGTACTTATTATTTATAACTTAGAAAGTATATATAATGTCAAAAAATCAAATGATTTGCTACCTATAAAATCATATTTCATTACTTTAGCAAATGTTACTGTAATCAAAATGCTAAAGTCTTTAAAAATTAAATCCCATTTCAATTGGTAAAATGAGAAAACAATCATCCTGCTTATTTGATTTTAAGTCCTCTTTGAAGGAAAACTGAGTTTTCAGTGAGGTTTTCCTTTTATTAAGTAGGCATGGTTGATACTTATTTGAAAACACTTGTCATTATAATTGGTTCACTCTTCCATTCCTTTTGTTTTTGGGGTGGGATGGAGAATACAATAAATTCTCTATAATTATTGCCCCCAAAGAGAAACAACCACCAAACTAGCCTGAGGTACCCAAACCAAATTTGGGACTATAGTTAGGAATCTTTCATAAGATTTTGTTCTTCAAAAGTGTTTTATCGAGGAAAGTGCCAAGATTAACAGGTAATCATTCCTATGTTTGGAATTTGTGGAGATTATGTGGATTTTATGTGGAGGATCTATTTAAATTTAGTAAATTACCTCCTATTTTCTAGTAAATTATTTAATATTGTCATTTTTAAAATTTTGGACCCAGTTTAGAGTCAGACAGATTTTGATTCAAATCTTCACTGAGTTGTCTGCCCTTACCCTACTCAGTTTCTAGGCATAATAAAACCTACTGCCTAGAGTGTTTTGAAGATGAGCTGAGATAATGTATGTACAGACCTTATACATATGATAGATTCATGCCTGGATCATGGCAGGTAGACCATGAATGTTAAATATTAAAGGTTACTTCTTAGCTGTTTTAGATTGTATATTTGATATAAGATATGCATTAAGTTTAATCCTAATTAGAAGTAATAACTGAAGGTTATTTTTGAATTTTTAAAATCATGGTATCACTTCAGCTACTCCTTTCTTGCTTTTTTTGCTTGCAGGCACATTTCATGTCCTAAATATGGTACAGGGGGTAAAACCTGCATTGTCACATTTGATGACCCTCACTGCCACCCACCTCCATTCCCTCCAGCTCATCCATTTTTACTTAAAGTGAATCAATTATGGGAAGCAATGAATATTTCTATGAGAGTATTCCTTAGTTGAAAACACTTACAATTTTGTTCTTATGAACATTGTTAGCTTTTTGTTGTCTGTAAAATTTATTCTAATGGACTGAGGTTTAGGGAAAATATCAGAACATGGCCACTGTACTTCTCATGTGCCAGTAACATATAATTAGAACACTGAAGAAAGAAATGGATTTTTATATTATTACATTCTGATACAAAGAAATTTCCATATTGAGAATATTTAACAATTCTAAAATTGCCACAGAATTATGGTTTTAGTGAGGGAAAATGCCAGGAATATATGGCATTAAGTAATCTAAGTACTTTTATAGGATATTAAACTATATGCACTATTATTATCATTTAGACAACTTTCAATTATCTAACTTATCTTAAATAATTTTTCATGAATGTCTTCAACTGAAACAGCATTTTCAATCTGTAGGTGGAAAATTACAGTAAAGTTGAGGGCTTTTTTAAGATTATGAGTATGATAAAGTAACTCTGATTAAAGGTATTTTTCTCAAAATATCAAACTAATCTAAGTTTACATAAACAGGTCATAAATTTACTGGCAAATATCTATACAGCAGTAGTAGATAGTGAATTCTTACTTTGTTTATATTCTGTACATAAATACAGTTCAAGGTGTTTATTTAAAAAAACCCAGATAGTACTAGTATAGTTCAACATTAATTACGAAATTAACTAAATATGATGGTTGAGCAGTATGGTCCAAAATAAATTATGAGTTAAGAGTATTGTTAGTTCACTCTTTATAGTCTAAGAATATCAGTACATTAGAAAAGCAAGCTTCCCAATTGAAATTCTTGCTATTAGAAGTATATAAAATACTACATTCTAATCTAAATTCTTCTCAGGTTTTGCCCCCCAAAGTTTTACTGAATTGATTCCATTTATACTAAGAGATTAGTAGTTTAGTTAGCCATTTGGTGTTTAAGCTCTCAAACTGAAAAACTGTTTTAAGGATGGTGAGTGCACATAGCAAGAATAAAAGCACTCATGATGACTTTGGAAGCCAACTGCATTAGGTGTCACTTTCCTGTGATAGTTACCGGTAAATTACAGTAACTTCATGTAGAATAGACAAGAAAATAAGCCTGTTGTTAAAATAAGTGATTAAAGTATATGCCCAATAAAATATACTAACCTTTACTGCAATATGATCAGTTAAAAAATTATTTTGTGTTTCTTATGATCAGAGGAAGTTTATAACAACTTAAAAAAATCTTTATTTCAGAGTAGGTCTTGAGAAATGTAAGCACATTGTATCTGCATACATATAGATGAAAGTTAAGAAGGGTTTCAACAAAACATGGAAACAATTCCTTTCCAGGAGTCATTCTGTTTCCATCCCATCCTTCAAATGAGAAAACTTAGATGGCCTTGCCTCATCAGGGAATGTGCAGGTCCTTTCCAATACAGGGCATCCCAATCATTTCCATGGCAACAGCCCTTGAGAACTTAAAAGACAACTAGATTCACAAACAGAAAAAGTTAAGACTCCTGAGTACTGTTAACTTTTTTTTTTAAGTGCAAAGCTGGCCAAACAATTTAGGATTCTCCAGAAGGAAAGGTTGAGCCTTTTATCAAACTTGGAATTGTTAACTTTACTGCAAATATTAAGTTGGATAGCCATTCTCAGAAAGTGACTGATATAAAAGGGCATAAGTCAGAAGTCCTTCCCTGGAATATACCTCCCATTTTTAAACAAATAAAAAGGATTAGGAGAGGAGGTTGAGGAAGGACCCTTCAATGAATCTGGAAACTTTAGTTTAAAAAGAGGGGGGAGGTGAGGAGGAGAGAAGAGAGAATTGGGAAGTCCTAAGCAGTTCCTTTCTCTAGCCTCAAACCCTTTAAGCCACAACCTTCCAAACGTGTTATTTGATCATCCTTTAGCATTTAAAATTTGTCCAAGAACGATGGCTTCTAATGTTACTACCTAAGGGAGTGTGAGGAAGAAAGGAGGGCTAACAGCGCAGGTGAGGGCACAGAGAGAGTTGTGGTGACTGAGGGTGACCCCACTGTTCCACTTCTCCTTAAGGATTTTCATCCGGAATAACCCGGCCACTGCGCTGAGTTCAGGAAGTCAGGGCTGTACATTTCTTTTGAAACCAGACAATAACCCAGTTCCCTCCGCCTCCCTCCCCTGCACCTTGATCCTCCTGACGCCGACTCTCGCCCACTTTAAATGCATCGAGCTCATTACCATCCCAAGAGTATCAAACAGATAAATACGGAACACATCTACGGACTACGGTAAAGAAAAAAATAAATCAGAACTACTGCTTTTTTGTTTCACTGCCCCCTCCTCCCAGCCCCCAGCCCTTTGTGTGTGATGATTCCCCTTCAAGCCACCCACAAATCCAGCATACGAGAAGAAATGGTAATTTTTGGTTTAAAAGTTCACTTACCACGGCAAACCTCAAAAAGCTTTGTCATGCTTTTTGTACTTAATTTTTCAAAACTGCTTGTGCAGGGCGCAGAACTGGGAAGGCAGGACTAAAGTATCTCTAATAATCGCAACAAAAAGGAAAGAACATTCACCAATCAGAATTACATTAAAATGCACAAACCCCAGAGCAAGACGCACGGTTCAGACCATACCAGGGAGGGGGTGGGGGTGGGAAAAGCCAAGCTAACAAAACAAAAGGTAAAGGAGAGAGTTGAGTGGTTGAAGGCGAAATTGATCCAAGCCGCCTTTTAACTGAGGACCGGCTTAAAATCACCACCACCGTCACCCCCCGCCCCCAGCACCCCCGCGATTACCCCAGTGACTGCACTTGCCTCCAGCCAGCTCAACTGCAGGAGAGGAATGCCCCATCTAAGTTCACTAGCCCTGCCACAGTCTTCCACTGCCTGATGGGTTCGTTCAGGAAAACACTTCCAGAGGCATCATCCACTCGAGGTCTGGGCTTGGCTGCTGGCTGCGGGGCTGCTGCAAGCAGCTGCTAGGATCGGTGCCGTCTCGTTCCTGCCTCATTCGCGCTGCACAATAGCCCCGGCTGGGTGCACCTCATTAAGCCAGCCCGAGAGCCCCAGGAGCAGGGCAAGCAGTGTGACAGCGCTGCCCCTTTGTAATGACTGTGTGATGGATGCAACCGAAGGGTGGGGTCTGGGTGGGTCAAAACTGTTAATGACAGTATGTATCATTCTGTCTGTCCTCCAGGAGAGGGAAGCCCCCTACCCTCCCCCTAGGTCTAGACATAGATGTCTCTCTCTCTCTCTCTCTCTCTCTCTCTCTCTGTCTCACACACACACACACACACACACACACACACACACACTTCCTCGTTCCCCACCTCCCTATGACATTTTCTGCAATCAGCGTTCAAAAAAGTATGAAAAGTATCGGGTCATTTCTATCTGAACAGATTATCGACAGCGAATTTATCCAAACACTTTAGGAAAGAGAAGATCCTAAAATCTAAAATACAAGCGCAAGGGGGGCGAGGAGAGCAGGGTGGGCTGGGTGCTGGAGCGAGTAGGACGTTAACAGCCAATAGTTTGCACCTGTCCGTCAACTCGCACCACCCACTCAGCGCCGCTCGGGCCAGCGCGGGCGGCCGCTTCGCTGGTACCGCGTTCCTCCGAGGGTCGGGCACCATGTGGGGGGCGGGCAGCGGGGTGGGGAAGGGGGAATAAAACCAACCCGAGAGGCCCCAGCCCCGGAGGGGAATGCAGGAGGGGCGCCTGCACCCTGACCGCGCGCGGCCAGTAGAGGAGGAACCCTGATCCCAGACCAAAAGCCCGACCTGCCAGGGAGGGGCCGCCAGGGTGTTAGAGAGAGTTCCGGGGTCCGAGACGGCCGGGTTGGGGGAGAGGTTCTGCCCCGGGCCGCTGGGTACCCTTCGGGCCAGCGCCCGTGTCCCGCGTCATAGTTCGGGGCTGCTCCCTCTCCCGGGAGCGCCGCCCTTGCAGGTGCGCAGCGAAGCCACCAGGTGCGGGACTCGACCCCCGCCTCGTCCCCTCCGCTCCCCACACACCTGACACCCCCTTGCAGTCTCACTCCATTCTCCGTCCCGCCCATGCTGCCCCGAAGGCAGAAAGCACACAAAAACGTCTCTCCTTTCGCTCCCTTTATGGAGAGTCTTGAATCTTTGCTTCGCTTCTTCCAGGTTGCCCCATTGAAAACATCCGCGGATACCTTTTTTTCCCCTTTCAATTTTGTTAAGGGTCGGAAGAACCCAGTTCGTAGGCACTCATTTTTCAAGTTTAAGAAAGCCTTACAGGATCCTTTATTTCCCCACGTGGACAAATAGACTGTTACTTTACACTCTACATTCCATTTCCAACTTACGGTGATGCTATCCCCTCTAAAGGTGGCCACAAAGCACCTGTTCCAAACATCCTGAGCGATTTCCCCAGAACCGCGTGGATATTTATTTATGTTTATTCAAGTTTATGGAGCACCACTTCTCTGACACTATGTAATCGACTTCTATATTTTCATCACTGATGCCTTACAGCAGCTAAGAGAAAACAAGAAGCAGAGGGAAAACAGGACATTTATGTCTAATGAAGCATCTCTCCCTTTTTATGTCAGCTATTTATTTATTAATCACTTAAAATTTGTGTATATAGGCTGTGCAGCCTGTTCTAGGCCGTGGGAGAGCACTAAAGAAGACTTTCAAGCCACTCCTCGAAGAGCTTCTGATCCGTGGGGGAGGTAAGAGAGCCGGAAGCTCTTAATTGCTTCTAATAAGAAACCACTTTGAGTAGAAGGGAACGAGATCTTGTCAGACTTTAAGCAGAGAAAAAAAAGAAGGGTGTGGTGTAGTCTTTCTGTGGTTCCTTCAGGTCTTAAAAACCTTCTAGGGCATGGAAGCCTTCTTTTTTTAACCAATTACTTTTCACAGCTTTTTACAATTCTATGATTTAGAAGTTGTACCAGACTTATATTCACATATGTCCTATAATTAAAGAAAGGGGGGAGACTGGGGAGGAGGGAAGACCAATGGAATGAGTGAGAAATCTAAATTAATTCACTAATTAATTAATTTATTGACTAACAGTAACACCGATTTAATAAAGCTTGCTTAGAAGAAATCCTCAGAGATAAACCTTAATGAGTAAGAATAAGAATTATATATAATTAACAAAATAATTGTTTCAGTGTAAATAGCTCTCTTAAGGGCACCGAAAACTTTTAAAAAACATTTCCTCTTACATTGTTTTACTAATAATTTGCATAATGTAAAAAGGGTTAGTTCATAAAATAGCTGTGAGTGGTGACAGAGCAAAGGGCTTTTGGAGTATGTTATTAATTGTAAGTATAATAACAAACAATAAAAGTTTATGGTATTATTATAGCTCTCCATTTCCTCCAAACCTAGATGGGCAAGATGCTAAATACTTTTTTTCTGAATGTATTCCCCTGGTTGAAAACTACTAGGACATTTTTTAAAGACTAGCTCATTAGCTGACTGGGTAAATTCCACCCCATGCCCCCATGAACTTTTGTACAGGTTTGAAGGCATTCTGGAAAATATACATTTTACTAAGTTTACTTTTCTCTGATCTCCCTTTCTGCTCCTCCAACCTAGAGCTACATATATTAAGAGAGGAAAAATGGAAGGAATGGGAATGCTAACTAATGGAATAAAGGTGTTTTTCTTGACACTTTGAAAAACAGACTAAAGAAATAAACAATAAATTTGGAAATTGGGTCTTTTAACAAATGAAAATTTTAGGATGTGATAAAAACAGTTCCTGTAAGTGTATGCATTAAATGTATTAACCTTGTGAAACATAAGGTTGCACCTGGGAGAAGTTAACACAGTTGGAGGTTATTAAGACACATCAACTCACTCAGCATTAATGAGGAGAACTTGAGCCTAGCCTGGAACACAGTTGTACTGAATTGGCAAGAATTGTATACCTAAATGTAAACTGAAATTTTTTTAGGAGGGGAGGATATATCAAGCTCAAGGAAAAACTGTATATATGTTTAAAAAAACCCCACAAAACCAGAAAACTGCCATCCTGCAAAAGTGTTTTTCCTATCAAAATTTCCTAGCTTATTCCATAATAACTTATATAATATGTTAGTACACTCTGAAAGAAGGATCTTTAGTACCCGAACAGGTAATATGTTCCATTTTCTATTTTTATTAATACAATTATAGGCCTGATTTATTTCAGCCCCTACTGTATGTGGCAGGGAAAAATAGAGGACAAAATGCTTTCTTTGACATACATCAGGGACTAGATTATAATCAATAAAAGCAAACTAAATTTGGAAAATATATAAGCTAGGTATTAAATAAGTAATTCACCATCTGTAAGTCCCCCACCAGTGGGTAATTGTTGACAGTCATGCTCAGGCTTCAATGACTAATGGAATATAATGGTTAATCCCAAGTGATCTTGGTTCTTTACTTTTAGGAACTTGTCAAGAAATTTTGTTTCAGGTAAGAACAAGATCATTGTGTAAGAATCCTATAAAGATTCTAAAGATTCTCCTGCACACTGTCTTTTAAGTGTAAGTTCAATACCTAGTCCTTGGGAAAGCATTGTTTTCGAGCTGTTATGATTTCTTTGCCCACGTTAAACAGCAGGGTTTCTGGAGTCATATAGAAATTGATTCCAATGCTTGCAAGCTGAATGACTTGGACAATTTTCTTAACCACTCTAGACCATGCTTCCCTCTTTAGTAAAAGTAAAAGAAGGACCAACTCCTACGGTTGTGATGATTTAATGATACAAAGTGTGAGAACGTGCTGCCTACTAAAATGTAAGCCCTATTGAGAAAGACATTGTAATTGGGTGCGCTCAACATGAATTCTCAACCTCCTCCCTTCTTATCTTACTCTAATTTAGAGACTAGAAAGTTCAATATTTGATTCCCCAATATTCCCTGCAGCTAGTAGTGTCTGTTGACACATTTTTGGCAAATTGAATGTAAAAATATATTTGCTGAGGGGTCTTCTGAAAAGACTTTGGCTTTTTTGAAGGAAGAGACACAATTGCCACCACCTTTTGCCCCCTTGCCCTACTCCCTTCTTCCTACTTGGATATTGTGTGATGTCTGGTGGTGGAACAAACGTCTTGCAGTTTTGAAGCAATAAGTTGAAGGCCAATGCTGAATGATGGTGGAGAAGAAACACAGGAAAAACCTGGGTTCCTGATGGCATATTCGAGCTGCTCAATTAGTCCTGGACTTCCTCCCTCTGGACTTCTTGCTTTATATGAAAAAGTAAACTGTTCTTTATTTCAACTATATTTAGCTGAAGATTCTAACTTGACGCTTCCTGATATGTCTGTTACTGTTGTTGTGTTTTCCTGTTTGTAGATGAAATCTGCCTTCCTTATTTACATGACCCTGGATGTCTGCCATTTTGAAGAATTCCAGGTAAAAGATTTCTCCTAGACTCCACCCATAACCAGGTCCCTGGTACTCGGGGGGCGGGTGAGGGGGGGGGGCGGTGATCAGCTCAAATTAAAGAAGGAGTGGGTTTGTAAGGACCATTTATTTGAGAAAGTCCTGCAACTGATAATGCTTTTTGAGGAATTCCCATAATTGTCCTATAACAGATTGAACCTAAAGTTTATCTAGTGCAAATATCTTTCCCCTTTCCTTTCATCATAAAATTTCTCCTTGCCTTTGTTTTCAAACAAACATGTAGGTGTAGTCACCTGGAATGTATTCATGCTGAAATATTCAGAATATTCACCTTGAAAGACTATTAACACATTTAATTGAAGACCCTAGTTTGCTGCCATAGCCAAAACAATTTTAAATGTCTTTTTTAGGAATTACGTTCAGGATCTGAATCAAAATTTTAGGGAATGCCAGCAATGTCAACAAATATGTTCTCTGAAGATTGGATTTGATTTTGGAAAATATCCAAAAGTTGTTCAGAGTCAAATCTAGTAAATTAAGTAAGCAACCACTTACAAACTGGGATTATTTTTGTTGTTAAAAAAAAAAAACAAATGTGTACACAAAATAATCAGATCTGAAACGGGTCTAACAATTTGTTGTACCAGTGATGGCATTGTTCAAATAAACATATGTCTTCCCAAGGTGACTGCTTTGGAGGTCCCCACACTTGGTCACATGTGTTAGCTAAACTCATCAGTCTCATAGCCACATTCAGTTGCAATTTCTCTGAATAAACCAGATGTTTTCTTTTCACCTTTCCCCTTCCATTCTGTCACAAATTTCTTACTCTGAAACAGGCTCAGTGTTCAATTGCTTCAAAGCCATTTTTGTAGTACTTTCACTTTACTATAGTTGATTTTTTAAAAAAAGTACAAGTAGCAAGGTAAAATTGTGTCACGGATGAGATAGAAAGATTTTGAATCAAACAGAATTTCATTTGAGCTCCAACCTTACCACTTACTAGCTGTGTGATTTGAGTGATTATTTATTCATTTAAGCCTATTTTTTTAATCTGTAAAATGGAGATAAAAATAGTACCTATCTTAGAGAGTGGTGAATATTAAATAGGATAATAAATGTGGGCTTTGTGTGTAATGCTTGGCAGATAGTAAGTGATCAACAAGGATAATTTAGGATAATACTATGTTAGACAAATACTGAAGTCTTTGAAATATTTAAAATGTAAAGAATATTAGGCCATTTATAGCAGTTGCTACCGAGAACTGAAACTCCAAAACTCAAATTTTTGATAGTTTTGAAGGCATTCTGAGAATGTACATTTTACAAAGTTCGCTTATCTTTGGTCTCTCTTTCTGCTCCTCCAACCTATAACTACATCTATAGGAGAGGAAAAATGGAAAGGACAGAAATGCTAACTAATGGAATAAAGATATTTTCCATGACATTTTGAAAAAAAGATTAAAGAAATGAACAATATATTTATTATGAATTAATTATGATTTAATCATGGATAATTAACATGAACTAATCTGGATATTTATATATTATTTTGTTTGATGCAGTAGAAAGAAATATGGTCCTAAACAAACCAGTCCTGGGTCCAGTGTATCCAATCTAGATAAATCTCAATCTACCTAAGTGTCATTTTTCCTCCATATAATGTAGCTAATGCCTGTCTTCCCAGGGAACTGTTCTCAAAAAATAGGTAAGAACCTGGTAATTACTTCTTTCTTCCTTGTTAATGAAGAATAGAAAACTGGATGCATTTTCTAAAGCATGAGGAAGTCACTACTAAGGCGGTTTATAAAAGATCTCCAGGAGTATTTCATTACTCAGAGAACTCAGATGAAAGTAGAAGGTAGATGACTGTTGATTTAGATCGTGTGTGTTTATGACATATCAAGCAGAACTGACTGAACGAAAATCGGTGTTTTGGTACAAGTTACTTAACTCCTCTCAGCCTGCTCCTTCACCTATTAAATGAGGAAGTGTAATATGAATGTGCTTTTCAGTTAATTATTTGCTTCTAGTTAATTTTAACAAAATATAAAACACTATTTTCTCATTTGACTCAACAAGACCTTCCCCTCACTGACCTAATTGTATTTGGCACAGAGGAGGATAGTATGAAGAAGGCGTAGAGAGAGACGTAAGGGGAGATGAGATAAAATCTTTCAATAGTTTTTGATTGACTAGAGTTTTTTACGTATTTAGTGTACAATCTCAAAAAGGAAATTATATTTTTCAGAAAAAAGGGAAAATCAAAGTCCTCTGAAAAGTACTTAGATTTTAAAAATTTCCTATTTTACTAGAAGAGAAATATCATGAATAATATGTTATTGCTATGCAGGAAGCAGTTTATTTAGAAATAAAGTTACATATATGTTAAATTTAAATGTTTTTGATATAGAGAAGACGCCACTGCAGACCAATGGTTCTCAAAGTCTGAGCTACAGACAGCATCATCATCCCCTGGGAAATTGTTAGAAGTCAAATTATTGGGCCTCATCCCAGATTAATTGAATCAGAAACTCAGGTGAACCTAGTAAACTATGTTTTAACAAGCCTTCTAGTAGATTCTGATACATGCTAAAAATTTGAGAACCACAGCTGTAGACTTGAGCAAAGGAATATGTCCCTTGTAATGCGCGTGTGTAGTTCCTCCCGTCGAGAGAAGGAGTCTCTGTCCACACCCTCGGAATCTGGGTTGGTTTTGTGAAGTGCTTTGACCAGCAGAATGTAGCAGTAGTGACAGTGTACCAATTCTCTACCTTGGCCTCAAGAGTCCTTGCACTTTTCCTTTCTCTTGTTTTATATGGTACTGCCATATAAACAGTCCCAGAGGAGCCTATTAAAAGATGACAGCACACATGGAGGAGAGTCCAGGTGTCCCAGCTGAGGCCATTCAGACCAGCGTAGGAGTCAACTCCTAGACATGTGAGAGAGCTCAGCCAAAATCAGGAGAGCTGCCTACAACACCCACAGCTGCTGCACGAGTAAGGCCAGCCAAGAGTAGAAGAACTACCCAGCTGACCCATATACCTACGAGCAATAATAAATGCTTACTGTTTTAAGCCACTGAGTTTTGGGTGGTTTGTAACGCAGCAGTGTGGGAATTGATACACCCTACCCAATGTGTAGAACATGTACTATTCTACTCCCTACTTAAAGAACCTTTACAATGATGACACTTTAATGAGGTTAAGACATCATGATATCTGTGAGGTGATAACATTTGCTTAATAAAGATCATTTTAAAGATTGCCAAGCAATTTATATACACCATTGCTAATTCTTACAACAACCCAGAAAATGTGGATATAATTATCAATTCCACTTTACAGATGAAGAAATTGAGAGTAATATAGGTTGAATAATTCACTCAATGTCACACACTAGGTGGTGGAGTTGACATTGGAACCCATGTCCTTTCAGTGCCGAAGACTTTATCTTTCCTTTCTGCCATACTGTGGGAACTGGAAGGACTATACATACTTTCCAGCCCAAAACTCTTATTTTTGAGGTAAAGAAACCAAAGAAGTGCAATAACTTGGCTAAAGTGATTCACAATATAAAGTTTTCAATCTCTATAATTCCAAATACTCACCTCTGATTGCAAAAATGGAGACCCTGAGCAACAAGCCCAGAGTCGTTTTGACCTGGGTAGAGGAATTTTCACTTTTAAATAAGCATAACAGGTGATTCTGCTGCAAGTGGGCCATGAATTGTCTGAGAAAGGCTGAGTCAAGTGAGTCCTGGGGCCAGGACTCAGATCCTGGTCTTCTGATTCTCAGCGAGGTCAGCTTGAAGCTACAGCAGTGATTGTCAGCAGAATAGGCAGAAGGAGTCCGTCTGGTGCGGCAGTCTTGGCAGGAGGTGGTCTGTCACAGAGTCACCCTAAGGGGCTTGTTCAGACCACCAATTCAAGGACTGAAACGTCCTCTCCCTACTCTCCCTGCATGGGAACCCTTGCTATAGTAAACTCTTGGTGGTGGTGGGTTTATTTATCTTCTAGAGTCCGCAGGTGTATAGGGGTTAACAACAACAACAGAAGTTGAGAGGTATTACTGCATCGCGTTATGCTGCCTCAATTATTTAACTGGTTAAATTTACTCTCACATGGTGAAATCTAATGAATAAAGGCTCCAGTGAGAATGGGATTTTGAACACAGTGGGTATATAACAACGACCTTGGGTCCTACTCATAGAGCTTAATACCATTCCCTGATGGGGGCTTGTAACTCCGAGCCTAAGTTTAGACAACACCTGTCTCAGGGAGAAAGCAGTATATGGATCTTTATGTTTGAAGTTTTTAGCTTAGCATTGATTTGGTTCAAAGGTTTTTCTACTTGGACCATAATTTTCTAGGAAGAAATCTGATTTGTTCTTCCATTGCTTTGCTAATGGGTATTGTTAGATCCTTATACAATTAACTGACCTACATGCCCATGCGCAGATCTTATTCACCGCCTGTCCTCGTGCTTGAGACCTGCCTTTCAACTTCCCTGATATTAAACAACCATCTACCTGCCTGAGTATCTGCTCATGGTTTGCTACAGGATTGACTTGCCAACTGTGCTTATGTCCTGTCCACTTCACGCCTTTATTCCCCTCACACCCTCCGCAAGAAGATAAAAGATGGAAACCCTTCCTTGGAAGGCCTATCTTTTGGATAATGAACATCTTGCCTTGTTTCTATGTTCAGACACCCAGTCTTTTTTCTGCACTTCAGGCTCTCTCATTGCAGCTGTCTCACCGTCACCCAGGTCTTAGAAATGAACGGCAGCAAGAGGAAGTGGAACATGGGTTACTTGTCTAGTCCTAGAAAGGCGGTGTGGTACAGGTATCCAGAGGACAGTGTCTTTTTGATTTTCTAAATTCTGTGGTCTCTGTGAGGCAAAGTTACCCAAAAGGAGCAGTAAGATGCTGACAGGGAGCAAGTTGTCCAAGACAGCTACTTTATGTTTGCCTAAGGCCAGCCCTGTAGCCATGGACGTCCAGAAGCGTGGTCTAGAGAGGAAAGTTGTGCCATGTTTTCACCTTTTATTTACTGTATTAGTTGTCTGTTGCTGCTGTAACCAATTACTGCAAACTTAGTGGCTTAAAGCAACACAACAGAACAATACGAAACCTCCCAGGTCACAAGTATGAATTGTGTCTTACTGGGCTAAAATCAAGGTGTTGGGAGGGCTGTGTTCCTTCTGGAGGCTCTAGGAAAGAATCTGTTTCCTTGTGTTTTGCAGCTTCGAGGGGCTGCCTACATTCCTCAGCTAGTGGCCCCTTTCCATCTTCAAAACTGTGATGGTGGGTGGGGTCTTTCTCATGTTGTATCATTCTGACACTTACTCACCTGTCTGCCTCTGCCACTTATAAGGACTTGATTTACATTGGGCTCACCTAGATAATCCGAGATGATCTCCCCATATCAAGGTCAGCTGATTAGTACCATTAATTACATCTGCAACCTTGATTGCCCTTGGCCGTATATTTACAAATCTTGGGGATTAGGACATGGACATCTCAGGAGTTGGGGGGGTGGGGCACTACTCTGCCTACTACATCTGTGTAGAGAAGAAAGAAATTTCTTATGGTAAACAAGTATGTGTAATGTCATCTATTCTCTAGGATTCACAAAGACAAAATACAAATAAAAATGTGCCAAGCCTTTTTTTTTTTTTGAGGAAGATTAGCGCTGAGCTAACTGCTGCCAATCCTCTTTTCACTGAGGAAGACTGGCCCTGAGCTAACATCCATGCCCATCTTCCTCTACTGTATATGTGGGACGCCTACCATAGCGTGGCTTGCCAAGTGGTGCCATGTCCGCACCCGGGATCCCGAACTAGCGAACCCCACGCCACTGAAGCGGAATGTGCGCACTTAACCACTGTGCCTCCCCGCCAGCCCTCACCCAAACCTTTTGACTTTAGGGAATCCATGTAAAGTACTGAAAATTCTAATAAGGTTGTGAAGAAAATTGTTATGCAGTTGACTGTATGAATGTAACTTTTTAAAAGCATATGTGGTTCTGGAGTTCATGTTCTGTAAGAATTGTTTTGAACCTGAAACATTACACCTCTGTACATGAGGAAAGCATTTGTAAAAACCAGCCCCTCCCAAAGAAATGGGGATCTAACTGAAATGGCTACAGGTAGAAGCAGAGGAAACAGAACAAAAGATGGTTTTGTAAAAGTAGAAGGAATTTTTTGCATTCGTATTATGATGTAATAATTTCTGTCTCAAACTCTCATCATTTCCTCTGGCTCCAATCCTGGATCCCATCTATGCTGTTGATTTTGCAGCCAAGTCAGTAATTTAAGTGCTAGGACTTATTCTGCATGCTAAATTCTGTTTACAGAATCAAAGGATTTTCAAATGGGAGTGCTTATCTGGAATTTGGAGATGAGATCTATCCAAGTGCAGAGAAAATCTTGTCTGAGAAATAATTAAATTACAACACTTTTTTATTGAGCTTGACATCTGTTTGTTAAAAAAATTAAATGTCTCCTTGTTTTTATCTTTGTTCATTTTTAAAAGAAAAATTACTTTATTGATTTTGTAAGTATAACAGTTGCTCATTATAATGAGTTTAAGTCATGCAGAAAAATAAAAAGAGGTTTTTTATTTACTTATTTTTATTTTTTTGAGAAAGATTAGCCCTGAGTTAACATCTGCTGCCAATCCTCCTCTTTTTGCTGAGGAAGACTGACCCTGAGCTAACATCCACGCCCATCTTCCTCTACTTTATATGTGGGACGCCTGCCACAGCATGGCTTGACAAACGGTGTGTAGGTCTGCACCTGGGATCCAGACTGGTGAACCCTGGGCCGCCGAAGCAGAATGTGCAAACTTAACTGCTGTTTCACCAGGCTGGCCCCAAAAAGAGGTTTTATAAAAAAGTCACCCTAAATCACTTTTTACCGTTATTGACATATAATACATGCTATTTTTATAAATAAGTAATGAATTAGAAAGGAGCCAAATGAAGCTGAAATGAATTGGAAGGGATTGCTAAACTTTTAATAAATGTAGTATTCAGTACAGGATATATTATGTCTTAAGAGATCCTTCTAAAGTTAAGAAGAAATTGTTAAAAACGTTAAAATGTTGACATCATATCTTTACAACCTACACATTTCAACTGCAGATGGCGTCGATTGTTTGCCTGCTCCGAGAGAGGAAGACATGAGCCTCTCCTTTGTTACCTCTCTTGCCTCTGGATCTTGTTGTTTATATTATTATTTATATATTGCCAAGGATAATACATTTACTTTCTGTTCTTCAATTATTTAGATATATTTTAAATTGATTCAGTGTTCACCCAAGATCTTTTATCCTTTTCCTCTTTTTACTTTCATTTCTTGAGTACCTGGATTTCATTATCAAGTTGTGTATTTAGCTGTTGTTTGGTTTTCGTTTGGTTTTTGTTTTTGTGAAGAAGGGTGCATGAGTGTTGTATTCTTCAGAACTCTTTCAGGTATTATTGTTAGATTACATTTCTTTCCTTCAAAATTTCTTAAATATTTCCTAATGTCGTCTCTTACTGCAGGTTACTGTGGAATAATATGAGACCAGCATGGATGTTTCCCTTTAAAGGGCATTTGCTTTGCTTTTTTGCTTGCCTAAAGAATTCTTTATCCTTGAGTATCGGTAATTTCACTAAGGATTTATCTCAGCGAATAGTGTTCCCAATCAAATCACCTTGGAATATATGTTACTTTTAGATCTGCAGGTTAAATTTTGCTTCATTTCAGAGAAAGTTTCTTCTTCATTAAAAAAAATTATGTCTTTGGCTACATTGCTGTGTTCCTCTTGGTTTCCCACCTAGGAGACACTGACTGCCCTGGTGCACAGAATTTGTCAGTCCTCCGCTTCTTTGAGCTTCTTTCTGATTGCTTAATTTCTTCTTTTTTCATCTGTGTCGACTGTGATTATCTTAGCTCCTTCCTCTCTTTCATGCTTTTGAAATTTAATATTAGTTCTTTAATGATATTGTTTCAATCTTCTATTTCCTTAGGTTTGCAATCCCTCTTCCTCGTTCTGCTATTTTTAAACTCATTTTTGAATTCTTCTTTGATTATTCTTAAGTTATCCTAAACGGCAAAGCCCTTGCAGAGAAATGAATTCACTTTCTTGCATTATGTTTTTTCTAGGCTTGGTGCAAAGTCCATCTTTTATATGCTCTTCCCTGCTTCCTAATTTGTTTGCATTGTAGCTTTGCTGTTTCTTTGCATCATGCAGGTGCACGGGGATCTGTCCAGACCTGCATTTATTTTCTTATAATTAAAGGAATGTTTTGACAACCTCGCCATCTTAACTAAGACCAGTTTGTTTTCTCCTCTTATATAGAGTTTGATGGCTGGGAATTCAGTGTTCCAGATTTTTTTTTTTCCTGGACCATGAAGGCAAAGTGGGGAAGAGGGAGAACTCAAGATTATGTGACTGTCTGGGCTCTGCTGTCACTTTACACATTTTCCTAGAGGTCTTCTACCAGGGTTCATAGCTCCTGCTTGGGTAGTTGTGGTATATCTCACTCTTATTGGGGAATATACTTGGAATTAGGGTGCTTTCTTAATTATGAGTGTAGACCTCACTTCTTTCTGAGAGAGAGCCCACACCATTGTTCACTTTCCTTGTTTCATCTCCCTCCCCTTAGTGACTGTTTCCACTACTCCCCAGTCAGAAGGAAAAGATAAAGTTGCCCGCTTCATTTTTTTTTTTTTTAAAGATTTTATTTTTCCTTTTTCTCCCAAAGCCCCCCAGTACATGGTTGTGTATTTTTAGTTGTGGGTCCTTCTAGTTGTGGCATGTTGGATGCTGCCTCGGTGTGGCTTGATGAGCGGTGCCATGTCCGCACCTAGGATTGAACTGGCAAAACCCTGGGCTGCTGAAGCAGAGCGCGAGACCTTAACCACTCAGCCATGGGGCCAGCCCCAAGTTGTCTGCTTCTGATGGTACTTTTCCTGTTGAACAAACAAGATCCATTAGCACCTTATTCTTGCCTTTCCTTAGCTTTCTTAGTGCCAGTGGAGATGGAATGACTTCTCTGATGGGTACCAATGCCTCTGACCTGGTGGATAAATCCATCTAACTCTAGGTTTTAGTTGGCGGCCCCTTTTGCTGTTACCCTACGTGATGTCGTCAGCTTAGCTTCTTTAAGTTATAAATGTAATGTTTATGTCTCCCACCTGCCTATACCTTGTGTTATTTCTCATTTTTTCCCCTTCAGAACACAGGTAGGCCAGAAAGACGCCCTCAGAGACCTCAACAGTATGGTTTGGGTGCAAGTGGGGCAGGTTGGGGGTTAATGCTGGGAGTCTCTTCATGCTGTCTTCCAGAATTCTCTACTCATTTCATTGGCCGTCTTTTTTTTTAATGGGCTTGGGCTATGCCCCTTTCCTTGTATATGTAATTTTTTGGGTCTGGTTTTTACATTTTTTGTAGTCACTTCTATTGTTTATTTTCATTTGGTCATCTTTATGTGTAAGTCTAAAGTTATTTTTTCTTTCTAATTAACTTTATTTTTTTGAATAGTCAATATACAGTACAAAATGCAAAAGACACAAACACGTTCACAGGGAAAAGTAGGTATCCTACATACTCCTGTCTCCCATCTATGTGGATCCCTCCCCTAGAGGCAATTACAGATACCAATTTCCAGTGTAAATCTCCAGAAATATTTTCTGTGTATACAGAATGCATACATGCATATATATATATACACACACATATATATTCTTTCTAGTTTTTTTAATAAAAATAATAGCATACAGCATAAACAGTTTTACCCTTTTTAAAAACTTATTATACCTTGAAGGCAGTTCCATATAAAAATATATACAACTGTTGCATTCCTTTTAATTGTGAACAATGTTTCATTTTATGTTCATGCATAATTATGTAACTCAGACTCACTCACAAGATGTAATAAAAGCAAACTTTTGTTTCCCCACCTGTTCCTTTAAAATTTATTTAGTGAGCCTAATCTTCCCCAACTCCTAGGTGGAAACTTGGGCAGGTTCCCGTGATTTTTTTGCTCCCTCTTAGGAAATGATAGTCCTACAGTCACTTTGTCACAAACACAAAGTGAATTCGGACATCAGAATGCACTGTCCCACAGGTTATCCCAAATTCAGAGAGAATCAGTTCGAAATTGATTTAATGCATCAAGCTTCAGGTTAGAAGTCTGCTGAGGGAAAGGGAAACAGGGTCCCTTTGATGTGAAACTCCTCTTCCCTGTGGAGCCCCTCCAACCATCCTCCCCCAAAACCACTTGAAATTTGCTGGTTTCTGAGCCCTCCGGGGTCAGAGCTGGGAGGATGGGGAAGGGGAAGAAATTTGGAATGACCCCTTTTAAGCTAAATTTCTTCATGCAGTCTAGACTGGGCACATGTTTACTGTGGTCTCTCTCTGGTGGGCTTTTCAAAGTTCCCTGCTGGGTCCTGCTGAATGTGACCCTCTTGACATGGGCTATGTACCTTTTCCTCCAGCAAGCCCCTTCCTGTCCTGCCTCAACTTACATTTCTCCAGCAGGCCATCCTATATAGGGACTCAATAATGAGTCCCTTCACTCTCTACCAGGTTCAGAAGCCCTCTTAGGCCAAACTAAAGATGGCCCCAGCCTAGTTCTTTCTCTTCTGTCCATGGCCAGTCTGTAGGGAATCACATCTTTTCCCCTGACAATTTTGGGACTGTCGGCCACTCTCGCCACTGCAGAACTCTCTTGGCTTCACCATCAATTGGTTACTCAGCCCTTTTTTTACCGTCTGAACTTCTCAGCTCCTGTGGAGTCGCCTGCAGGAAACACACCTCAAGCCTTCTCACTGGACCCAATGAAGGATCCTTTCTAGTACTGTGTTGAGCTACAATGGTGTCTGAGGCAAGAGGAAAATGTGCACCCCTGTATACACTTATCAAAACATCTTCCAATATTTTGAACCAAGTAGAAGAAAGTTAAAAGCTCTTTTCCCACCACCCACCCAAATGACTGTGTATAAAGCCTCACTGTTGTCCAATGTGTTTGCAACTCTTTGTCAGCCCATGTAAACATGCCCAGTGGGAAAGACACAATGGTTGTGCTGCCCCGGAACCAGGGCCGTTTGGAAATGACTCTTCTGTTGCACAATAATGCCAGGTCATAAAACAAACAAACAACAACAGCCTATCTTTAGTTAACATTTTGATATTTTGTTCAGAGTGGATTGGTTTTGCATTAATTTTGATTTTTAAAAATCCTGCATGAAACTATTATTTACCTTGATTGGTGTGTTTTTGGCATTTCCTTACAGTTTTTCAATAACAGCTTTTTTTGAGATATCATTCACATATCACAGACTTTATATATTTAAAGTGAACAGTGGAATGGGTTTTAATATATTCTCAGAGTTTTCAACAATCACAATTTTAAAACATTTTAATTACCTTTCCCCAAAACACATTAGCAGTCATCTTCCTTCCCCCTAAGCCCTAGCCGAACACTAATCTATTTTCTGCCTCCATTGATATACCCAAGAGAAATGAAAACATATGTCCACACAAAAATGTTCACTGTAGCAGTATTCATAATAGCCAAAAGATAGCTCCCTTAAGTTTTGCATTTGGCCCTGCTCCTTCCTTGAGCTAAAAGAGGGAAAATCCCTCATTCTTTCCCCAACACTTCTCTCCAAGAAGATTGTGTCACAAAATTCTCCCTCTTTCCATACTGTGAGTTGTTTTTATAGCTTGATCCAGCTGAGACATCCACCAGTCTTTTTTTCTTCTTCTTTTCCCCAAAGCCCCCCAGTACATAGTTGTATATTCTAGTTGTAGGTCCTTCTGGCTCTGCTATGTGAGATGCCCCCTCAGCATGGCCTGATGAGCAATGCTAGGTCTTTGCCCAGGATCTAAACCAGCAAAACCCTGAGCCACTGAAGCAGAGCGTGCAAAATTAACCACTGGGACACAGGGCCGGCCCCCCGCCAGTCTTGAAACTGGCTCTGATTTGGTAATGAAAAAGTACTATGGTTAGCACTTTAAGAAACAGACTCTAGAAATAAGGTAGCTGGGCTCACAGCCTGCCCTTGCCGGTTACAAGTGAAATTACTTAAACTGTCTGAACTTCAGTTTCCTCATCTGCAAAATTATGATAATAGCATTATGTTCCTTGTGGAATTCCTGTAATGTTTACATGAATCAATTCATATAAAGAGCTTGTAGTAATGCCAAGCACTCGAAAAATTAAATGTATTAGTGATTATTTTTAATATTTTTATTGTAGTAAAAACATATAAAATTTAGCATCTTTTTTTTTTCTTTCTGAGGAAGATTTTCCCTGAGCTAACATCTGTTGCCAATCTTTCTCTATTTTGCTTGAGGAATATTGACCCTGAGCTAACATCTGTGCCAGTCTTCCTCTATTCTGTATGTGGGGTGCTGCCACAGCATGGCTGACAAGTGGTGTAGGTCTGTGCCTGAGATCCAAACCAGCAAACCGGGGCCACTGAAGTGGAATGCGCCAAACTTAACCACCATGCTTTGAGGCCGGCCCCCTAAACTTAGCATCGTAACCATCTTTAAATGCACAGTGCAGTGTTAAGTATATTTACATTGCTGTGAAACAGATCTCCAGGACTCTTTCACCTTGCAAAACTGAAACTCCATACTTGCCAAACAACAACAGCCCTTCGCCTCCTCCCCGCAGCCGCTGGTTATCACCATCCTACTTTCCATACCTATAAATCTGACTACTTTAGATACCTCAGATAAATGGAATCATATAGTATTCGTCATTTTCTGACTGGCTTATTTCACTCAGCATAATTTCCTCAGGGTTCATTCACATTGTAGCTTGTGACAGGAATTCCTTCCTTTTTAAGGATGCATGGTATTCCATGGTATGTACAAAACACATTTGCTTTATCCATTCATCTACCGATGGACATTTGGGTTGCTTCCACTTCTTGGCTATGGTGAATAGTGCTGCTATGAACATGGATGTGCGAATATCTCTTTCAAGACTCTGCTTTCACTTCTTTTGGATATATACCCAGAAGTGGGATTGCTGGATCATATGGTAGTTCTATTTTCAATTTTCTGAGGAACTGCCATACTGTTTTCCATAGTGGTTGCGCCATATTACAATCCCACCCACAGCGTGCAAGGGTTCCAACCTCTCCAAATCCCCATCAACACTTGTTATTTTCTGTTTTTCTAATGGGTGAGAGGCAGTATCTCGTATTTTGATTTGCATTTCTCTGCTGATTATTGACGCTGAACATCTTTTCATATGGTTGTTAGCTATTTGTATATCATCTTCGGAGAATGTCTATTCAAGTCCTTTGACCATTTTTTAATTGAGTTATTTGATTTTTTATTGCTGAGTTGCAAGAATTCTTCATATATTCTGGATATTAACCCCTTTTCTGATAAATGGTTTGCGAATATTTTCTCCCATTCCATAAGTTGCCATTTACCCAGTTGGTTGTGTTCTTTGATGAACAAGTTTTTAAGTTTGATGCAGTGATTGTTTTTAAATGTGCTTTGTAAATTCTATATGTAACAATTTGTCTCTGGAATTTCATCTATGTCTTGCTGGAAACTTCAATTTTAACAACCTGTGATATTTATTTGGCTTGTTCCTTATTGATGGAAATTTAAGTTTTTTCCAATATTTCGCTATTCCCAACAATTCTGTACTTCTTTTTACACGTGTCATTTTTCATTTGTGAAGCACATTTGTAGCAAAAATGCCTAGAAGTGGAATTGTTGAATAAAATGATTTATACTTTAAAAATTTTGGTATGGTTCAACTTGTACTCCTACCAGCCATTTATGAAAGTACCTATTTTCTGACACACAGAACAATACAATACAATGTGTAATCAAACTTCCTGATTTGCCAATCTGATAAAGAAAATAATTGCATCTTCTTTTGTTTTTGAGGAAGATTAGCCCTGAGCTAACTATTGCCAATCCTCCTCTTTTTGCTGAGGAAGATTGGCCCTGAGCTAACATCCATGCCTATCTTCCTCTACTTTATACGTGGGATGCCTACCACAGCATGGTGTGCCAAGCGGTGCCATGTCCGCACCTGGGATCCGAACTGGTGAACCCTGGGCTGCGGAGAAGTGGAAGGTGCAAACTTAATTGCTGCACCACTGGGCCAGCCCCAAATAATTGCATCTTATTGCCATTTTAATTTGCATTTCTTTTACTATAAGGGAAAGTAAAAACATTTTATAATTTAAGGAGGATTTTTTTTCCTTTTCTGTGAAATGTCTATGTCTTTTGCTCATTTTGGGAGACTTTAAAAAAAAGTTAAAGATACTAAAGAAATATATTAAGAAATGTAATAGTAATAAGTTAAATATATTAAAGAAATAATTATAAATATATTAAAGAAATTAAATGATTGTCTGTAATATGAGTGGTAAACTTTTTCCTGAATTTGCATATCTTTGAGTTGGTTTATGCTATTGTTTATTATGCAGAAAATTTTGAGTTTACATAATGAATTTACACATTTTTTATGTATCTCTTTTTAAAAATCATACTTGAAAAAGCTTTTCCCACTTCTGAGAACTTTTGTGGCTTCCTTTTTTTCACAGTACGTTTTTGATCCATCTAGAATTTACTACAACATGAGGTATGCAGAACGAATTCAAAGTGGTGTTTCCCAGTTATTTCCACACTATTGCCTGAGCAATCTAATCTTTTTTCTCATTTATTTGTAATGCCTCCTTTGTCATTTATTATATTCCCATATGTATTTAGGTCTATTAATGTTTCATTGATACACACATACGTTCATGCACCAATCTATCCTCTTTTAATTGATGTAGTTTTTCAATGTCTAATACCTGGCATGGGTATGGCTCTCCATCTGGAATACCTTAATACTTGAAATGAAAGGACTTTTTAATACTTCTATTTTTCAGAATTTCCTGGTTATTCTCACTTGATTATTTTCCACATCAACTTTAGAAGCAGCTTGTCAAGTTTCAAAAATGTTGTCTAACTATTTTTATTGGGATAAAATGAAAGTTTAAAAATTAAATTAAAGAGTATTAAACTATTTATGAGCTTAAATTTTACTATCTAAGAACATGGTATACCTTTCTACATATTTACCTCATCTTTTGTGTCCATTAGTGGCATTTTTTTGTTTTTCTCATATAGAGCTAATACATTACTTGTTAATTTTATTCCTAGTGTTTTATCTTTTTGTTGCTATTTTTAATTGGATCTTTTTACATTATATCTTCTAAGTTATTGTTTGAATATATGAAGCCTACTGATTAAATATTAATATTATACTTAGCCATCTTACTGATATTTGGAATAGTTTTTTAGCCAATTCTCTTGGATTTTTCTAGTAAACAATTTTACTGTCTATTAATAATGATAATTTATTTCCTCCGCTCCAATGTTCATTTCTCTTACTCTTCCTGATATCCACTTGCATTGACTAATGCCTCCACAACACTTCCTCTCCACATAGCATCATGATTGCTCTCTCATTTTATTCAAGTCTCTGCTCAAATGTCCTCTTAACAGAGATGTCCCTGATCACTCTATATAAAATAACAATGCCTCGCCCATCTTTACAACCAACCTTACTCTTTCTCTTACCCTGTTTTATTTTTTGCCCATGGCAGTTATCCCTATCCCGAAAATTTGTAAAGGAAACCTCAATTAAATCAGAGTCAGGAAGAACTGTAGGGGGAGCTCTAAAGCCCTATCATACATCATCAATTACTCCAAACAGGAAGAGACTTAGCCTTGCAACTTTGACAGGAAGTAGAACTACTTTACTACCAAAGGAAGATTTCTCTCCCCACCCAGCAACAGCTTAGCCAGTGAGAAATGCTACCGCTCAGCCATGAGAAGCCTTGGCCACCCTGAACTCTTACTTACTTCCAATGGACGATTTGTCTTCAGAACAGCCCCTCCCTAGTCTCCCTTTTTCTCTATAAAAACAAGCTCCTCTCCTTTCTTCTCCAGATTTGCCTAAGGTTCACCATACCATGCTGTCCTGAATTGTAATTATTTTGGCTATTTCCAAATAAACTCATTTTGAGGGTAAAATAGCTGGTGACTTTGCTTTTGAAGTCAACACCTATCTAATATGTGTTTATTTTGCTCATTTATTGATTTTTCTCTAATAATGGAAGCTCTATGAAGGCAAAGTATTTAGCTCTTCTGTACAAAGATTCATCTCAGCTGCCTAAATATTGTCTAACATCTCTTGGCTCTAAATAAATGTTTATTGAATGAGTGAATGACTGTTCAAGAGTAATGGTGACAAAGAATATATTTTACTTACCCATGATTTAATGGGAATGCTTTCATTGTTTCTCTATTAAGCCCAATGCTGTGCAGTTGGTATTTAATGTTTATTTAAAATCTATTTTGTTTAATTCAATAAAAAGATTAAAAAAATGGAACTTTTAGAAAAATTTTTAGTTCACTGGTTTAAATTTTTTAATTAAAAAATAATTTTTTTCTGGGTAGTTAGGCCCATGCAGATGGAATATTATTAGTTTTTGAGCCTTGATAATTGTATGGCTGAAGTTTAATGTTTGGCTTTGGATCTTGTTACTATCTCATTGATTTTTTTTCTCAATTATTTCTTTGTTTTGCTCCACTCTAAATGTAACACCCATACAGAAAAGTGCACAAAATACAAACTTATAGCTCAACGTCTTAACACAAAGTAAAACTCGTGAAAGCACTACCCAGATTAAAAAATAGAACATGGCCCAAACTCCAGAAGTATGGATCGTGCCACCTCCCAGTCACTACTGATCCCTGTCTGCCATCGTGACTTCTCACACTATAATTTAGTTGTATTTGTTTTTGACTTTATATAGATGAAATCACACAATGTGTATTCTTTCCCCTTCATTCTTTTGTTAAACATTATAAAATTCATCCATATAGTTACTTACAGATGTAGTTTGTCCATTTTTACTGTTGTATTGTGATATTTCATTGTGGGAATATACCACTTCTTCCAGAATTCCCAATCCCCTCTCCCTACACTGAAAAGAGGGATAATTGTAATGTGCTGTTTGCTCCTTTTCCCCTTGCCTATACAGAGTTTTCTGGCTCCTTTTCCATTGCTAAACATAATTATTGCCTCTTATTTTTCTTTTGTTCTTGATTTTTCAAGGCCTCTATTTTTCTTAGCCATTCTACACTTAACCTCCATGTCCTTATTCCAGTCTTTCTTTTTTCTTTCCTCCCGGAACCCACTTCCCCCCACCATCTCATGCAGAATATTATGACAAAGGAGAAAATATATCAATCACAAGCTAAAGTACTTTACAAATGAACTGTGAATTTTTATTTTTTAATTTGTTGAAAACACCTTATTCTCAGAAATATCTTAGGTATGGAATGCTATTTCTTTTCTATAACTTTGTGTTTGAGAGATATGGGTTAGTTCTTTTAGCTTAATTTTTCAAACTTCTAGGTGTGCCCATGAAGGGATTTAAAAATAAAAATTATTTTCGATGACATGGGAGAATTAAAGCAATTTAGAAAACAAATGTATCTTGTTTATGTAAATATAATTAGATTTAAGGAAGATTCTCATAAATTGAATTATTCCTTTAGGGGGATATCTTACATCATCTTTTCGTTGAAACTTAACCTGAAAATAAATAATTCGAAATAATTTTGTAACCATTTGAGTGGCATTAACTTCAAGTATTCTCTCAAATTTTGTGGTCAGTTTTGGTGTTGCTGTCTTTTAACAGTGGGCATAATTTGAAGTGTTGATCTAAATTTAAATATTAAGATTATGTTATGTGCCACAAACAGCTTAACTAATATTTCGATTTTACTGATAACATTGCTCACTTTTGCTTTAAAAATGAGTTCTGCCGTGTGACAAAAATTTCTTGGAACCATTTTCTGTAGCAAATGGATGAGAAACTGCTAGACCTGTTTGGTTGGTTCCGGGTTTTGAAATAATTTAATTGGACTTGTTTGCAAGTTTAACCTGTAGACAGTCTGGAATGAGGATGCTCCAGTATCTCAAATGAACAAAGATATGAAAACCTGTCCTCTCTTGAATATCAAACAGCCTCAGATCAATGGCACTGACATTCATCTACGGCCTAATAGTTGTGAAATGTGTTTCAAAAACAGGTAAAAACAAAGTTACTCGCCATCCTCACACCTGCAGAGTACTCAGACGTAAATAACAAAGCAATCATTTATTATTATAATAGTAAATTTTGAAAGGAGAAAACAACACACTGCTTTCCAGGAAGGAAGTTCGCTCTTTCAGGTGCCACTGCTGTTTGTTGATTCATTTTGAGATTACAACACAGGTAAAATGACTTTTCTAAATTTCTTTCTTATTGAGCTATAATATGAATTTATTAACTAAATTAATTCGTGTCGGATATATACATACAATTTAAACTCATTTAAAAATTATAAATGAAGAGTTATTTTTCCTTCTAATTACTTATTCTCATAAAATAAAAATCTCCACTCTGTAGTAAACTGGAAGTGTTACAATTGTGTGCGTAACTCTATGCTTAAATGGGAATGTATTTTATGTAAATTTGAGTACTTTATAGGAAAACTAGTTGTGAAATATTTAATGTGCAAAAGTTCCACACAATACAATTTCTAGCTAAACTTCTGAGAGTGGATATATCATAAGAGACCTTTCTTGAGACAGCTATAGAGGTGAAAAAATTTATAATATACCACTTAAATATATCCATTGAAAAAAGTGTTTGTCTGTGCTTCCTCCTGAAATTACATTAAAACCACAGTCAAGGACTTAAAGAGAAATAAATTCTCAAGGATAAATTGAATGAAAAGGGAGATAACATTTATCAATGTTGCAATTATTCTTCTGAGCAATTATTGTGAATTTTAGTTTCATAACTTAGTGAGACTAGGGGGCAAGCATTGTTGTTGGAAGAACTTAAGCAATTGGAGCTACCTGAAAAATGGAATAAGCTTCCTCATAAGACATATAGAGAGAGAATTTCTCATCATTGGTGAGCAATCAAGCAGAGATAGAATCTCCATATATGGTAATGCTATTGGAGGGTACTGAAGCATCTGATGGGTGTGTGTGTACGTCGTGAAGAGTGGATTGGAGCTGGGGATAGTGTGGCAGAAGAGGACCAGATGATTCCTATAGATTTTTACCCCAGAGTATCTGTGATTCAAATATTATAAAATTCCTTTCTTATTTATAAAAGTATTATGTTTCTATATTATTATTTAAAAAATCAGAACTGTCATCTTTATGATAACAGCGACTAAGAAATTGAGTTTAATAAAATTTTTGAGTATCTACTAATTTTTATTCGTTATTTGACCCCTTATAGAAGAATCACAACTTGACGATTTTTTAAAATAAAGAAAATAACTCATTTATTTCCAAATAACTTGTAATTGTGCTTCAATTGTGTTGGAGTTAGTGCCAAAGCTTTCAGTTTACCAGAAAATCCTGGGGCTTCAGTTTTAGAGATAAATAGAAAGCATAAAGTAAGACCAAAAAATAGAAGTCACTATTTTAAAAAGCTAGAAAGTTGGCTGAAGTGATTTTCTGTTTAGAGCCAGACTTAGTCTGAATCCTGAGTTTGCCATTTTCCAGCTCTATAATCATTAGCACATGGTTTATCCCTTTGGCGTTTCAGTTTCTTTACCTGTAAAATGGGGGCATAGAATCTACCATAGGGCTTTCTTGAGTATGTAATGAGATTAAGCACGTGATGGATTTAGCACATTGCCTTGTAAACGCTTAATAATTGTTGGCCATTAATGGCAGAATGATGTTGACATTGTTGACTTTTACCCCCATGCATAACAGATGCAACCTATGATAGCTCTAATAGTATACCATAATAAGCTCTAGAGCTAATAACAATCTCCTGGAAAATCTCATTTGGTAGACTTTCCATGGAATTCTGTGAAAGGTTGTGGATAACAATCAATTTCTCACTCTTCCCAGAAAAATACCAAATAGAGATTTAACATATACAGATAATGATCACTATTTTGGCATTGTCCTAGAGAATCTAGATAAGAGGCAGCATCTGTGCTGGAAAATCTGGTCCCCTATATTCATTTGGTTATGTAAGTAGCTATTGTTAGGTTACATCGCTGTGTAAGGGTTCAGCTGGCATAACAAGATGCTGAAGTGTTTTAAATGTATGAGCCGGGTATTCCTGTGTGACTACATGCATTGTTTACTAATGACATTAAGTGTAGGGTAGCTCATTTAAAAAATTGGTCTATTGTGTAAAATAAGCCTGCTTTAAAATAAGACCATGTATTTTTTTAATCCGAAAATTAATGTTCCTGAAGAAAATGCAAACCCATTTTAATGGTTACCATGCAATTCTAGTAAAAATATCTGGCAAAAATGATCAGCAATTACTTACTGTTAAGCCTATTTTACTTGTACTGAATGGAAAGAGATTTTTTTTAGATTTTAATTTAAGGAATATATAATAGTAGGAACCCAGAATCATAATGTTCATATAGAGTAATGGTTTATTAACTACAATTCATGTACCCTGTGACTAGGTGTGAATTCCTTTTGAGTTTTAACGTTAAAAAGTAGCAAGCAGTGCTAGTTTGCTTAAAAAGAAACTGACTTTTGTTGTAACTGGCTGCTGGAAGACATTTTTTTAAGTTAGATAAAAATGTAGGAATAATCTAGCAAATGGTTACAAAATGAAAAACAAATCAATTAATACTTAGAGTTGTTAATTTCCAGCCTCACCTCGGACATCAAGTTTTCTGATTATATATAATGTAAAAAACATATTCATAGAAGTAAAACAAAGAGGGAGAAATCAATTATTTCTTCATATACCATGAGAATACCTTTTTAGGCTTGCCAAGCTTAACTAATAACACTCTCAGAAAGAGCGCTCTTCATAGTGGCTATAAAAATGGCCTAATTTGAAAGACAAAGTGTTGACCATGCCTACCCAGTAGGTTCCATTAAGCAAACTCTTGAGGTTTCATGTTAACATAATGAAAAATTGTACTATTCCTTGTAGGCTAAATTTTTCTTTACCTCCTTAAATCAATAGCTAATGATATTTTGTCCAACTCTGACTGTATCTAAATTTCAAGTTGCCTTGCTGAAAATTATAGACAGACTGCTTTCAAAGTATTCACCTTCTCCTTTTACTTCCTTTTCCCGCCCCATCCAAATCTTTTAGAACTAGTCTTTAGAATACATGTGATCAACATTAATAAGAATCACTTCGGCATAGCTATTTTCTTCAGATGTCAGGGAAGATGTTCTGTTGGCAATTGGTTTAATTTCTTCCGTCTCTTTTATAAGGAAACATTGGAGTCCAATGTGATTATTCTTGCATTAGCCAGGTAATTTCTCTAGGGTGGGAGGCTCAATTTAATTTAACAATAAGCTGCTACGTGTATAGGGAAAGGGCATTTTGGGCAGAATCTTGATTATTTTTCACAAGATTCAATGTACTATACTTAAATTCTTCTTGAATCTGTGTCTCTGAAGGTTTCATAAATTTTAAATTCTCAGGTCCCCACCTAATGATATAGTACTGTTTTAGATTACATTTAGATTTTTCTAGTATGAAAATTTTCAAACAGGCACAAAAGTAGAAAGAAAAGTAAAATGAATCCCTCTACACCCATCATCCAAATTCAACAGTTATCAAGATTTTACCATGATTGCTTTGTGATTATTACTTTGCAGGAGTGTTTTACATACAGTTTTTTTTTAAAGAATAACAAACTACAGAAAAGTGCATAAACCGTTAAGAACATAACCCTATAAACATCCACATCAAGAAGCAGAATATCAGCAGAACCCTAAGAGTCTCCGCATGCCCCCTTCCAGCCTCTACTCCCAACTTCAAGGGCAATGAGTGTTATGACCTCTATCACCATAGATTAGTTCTGCTTGTTTCTGGAATTTTACATAAATGAAATCATATAGTAGGGACTCTTTTGTGTTTGTCTTCATTTTCTCAACACTATGTTTATGAGATTCATCCGTGCTGTAGCACTGTGCTGAAGTTTGTGCATTCTTGTGGTTGTCTGGTATTCAGTTGTATGAATAGGCCATTATTTACCCATTTCACTGTTGAACACTTGGGTTGTTTCTAGTCTTTGGTGTTAGAAATCGTGCTACTGTTAACATTCTTGCACATGTCTTTTGGTGAACGTGTGTGTGTGTTTCTGGTGTGTATAACTTTGCTGCAGTATTCTAAAGCAAAGTCCAGACATTGTCATTTCACCTTTACAGACTACAGCATACTTTAGTGTGCATCTCTAAAATGTAGGGACATCTCCTCACAAAATCGTGATTGCTTGCTATCATCTGATGTCTTGTCCTTTATTAATTAAAATGTATTTTTAGTACGTTTTTAAATGGGGAAAACCCCTGTCTTCAGGATAGCTTTGAAGATAAGGAGTTGAAAATGTTGAAGTTGAAAGTAGTTGATAGTAGTTGTTTTTAGATTTGATGGACAAATCAGTAAAACAATCAACAAGTATTTATTCCACTCCTTTTTGCTGAATCACCTAACTCATCTGTTTGACAGTATTCTCACTCACAGACTCACTGACTGACTGGAATTTAAGGGGAGAAAGTAATTCCTTTTGATAAATCTCTAGTGATGGAATTGTTTACATTATGTATCAAAGTAATAATTCAACTCATAAACAAAATGGACTGTGGAGCATACCTTAATGAATACTGACAAGTGAAGTTTTCTGAGTGTAGCAAATGTTACTTCTATATGATTCCTGATAAGTGTGTAGAATAATTAATAATAGTAATCAATATAATTATATATAATATATTGTATAATATAAAATATATATGTTATATAAATATATTTATATATTATAAATGCATAATTATTATATAATAATATATGAATTATATGGTAATTAAAATGAGTTATATTGATATATTAATGTATTTTAATAAAATTAATGTATAGTTATTATAGTTAAATTAATACAGTTAGCCCTCCTTATCCACAGTTCTGCATTGGCCCCATTCAACCAACTAGCCATTCGAAAGGCTTATTATGGTTGCGTCTGTACCAAACATGTACAGACTTTTTTTTCCAGTCATTATTCCCTAAACAATAAAGAACTATTTACATAGCATTTATATTGTAGTAGGTGTTCTAAGCAATCTAGAGATGATTTAAAGTATACAGAAGGATTTGCATAGGTTATACGAAAATACTACACCATTTTTTATAAGGGACTTGAGCATCCTCAGATTGTGGTATATGAGAGTTGGGAGGTCCTGGAACCATTCTTAAGCAATGACTGTAATTCATGATGAAAACATTCAAGGGGATATTTTAACAAACAGATCCTAGACTTGATTTCATTATTTTATGAACAAATAACATTTGAAAGAGGTGATCTTTTCCACTTGGGATGTATGAGAATGATCAAGTAATTTGGAATACTTTTGCTTGTATACTCTTGGTTCATGTTCTCATATTGGATCACTTCTATTTTATAGAAAGTTGATTGTTTTGGGCCCTGATTTTCCTTATTACTTTATTACTCTAGACACTGAACCTTGTTTCAGCAGACCCTGCCCGAAGTTCTGATTTTCTAGTGAACCAGCTGTGTGATCCTGATCAAGCAGTGACTTCTCTGAGGCCCAATTTTCTTGTCTAAATCATAAGATGATAATTCCCACCTCTTTTTTTAATATTCATTTAAAAATAATTGTAATATTTATCATGAAAGATTTTTCTGGAAACTCACTAAACGTAAGATTATTATATCAATATGATATTTCAATAGCTATTAGTTCTAAAATCAAAAGAGTGGCATAAACACAATAGAAGCTGTTTAAGTTTCCTGCTTTTGCTTTGAATCTTTTTTCTTTGACTTTTACTCGTTCAAAACAACAAAAGCAACAATGACAACAACTGTGATTTACTGAGTCTCACTATGTACCAAGTATTGTGTTTACTAGTTCACAAAAAATGTGTGTAATCTTTCCAACAATGCTGTTAGGTAGTTTAATAACAATAATAATAATTTATGCCTATTTTACAAATGAAGGAGACCAAAACTCGGAGAAGTTAAATAATGTTTTAATTGCCACATACGTAGCTGGTAAATAATAGAGGCAGGATTCCAAATCATTTTTCTTTTCTTCAGCTGGGTCAAGACTTCCTTTATACAATGTAAACTCACTCTATACTGTTATGGCATCTGTGCAAATAGAATTGTGAGCTCTATGATGTAGTTAACTTTCAGTACCTTTTTAAAGAAATGCCAGTAAATAATGCCATTTTGCCAGCCCATCGGGTGTCAGGTTGCACAAAATTAAAAATTAATATTCTTTCTATTCGTGTTGGTAAATAGAGCCTTAAGCAATTTAGGAAAATTTCATATTATGTACAAAAGTATTGTATTTTAGGAACCTGTTTTTACACATTGATAACTTTTAAACATAGGTGCAAAAATTTAAAAATAATCAGTTAAATCATCTAACATTTACTTACCTATAGTGATGTGCTGGGACATTAATTAGATCCACAGAAGGCACTAAGAACCCTGACTAACTGCCAGCCCACGTATTTTTTGTGGGACTAACAATGTACAGGACGTAAGCATTCATCTTTGAAGAAAAATATCATTAAAGGTTCTGTTGCAAAATGGTTGCTTCTGAAGTGAGGAGCCATGTAATTGGCTATTCAGAAATCATATTTCTGGTTATTTATCCACCTCCTCACCAGTCTAATATCAAGATATATTTCATCCTTCCCACCATCTTAGAGACCTTCAAGATAAAGAATGACGTAAGAATTTTGGATGGAACAATTCATAATGTCTGAAAACATTTGTCTTACGCAGGTCTAGTTTTAGTCTCTTTTCTGATTAAAGGTTGAGATTACTAGTAAGCTAAAGGTCAGTTACCTCCTGTGTGTTAAATAAAGTATTAGTGCTCTAAACTTAATAAATGATTACCACGAGGAATCTCTTTCATTCTTGGGGAATCAGAAATATTTTCTAGTCCTGCTTGTCTGCTTCCCTGTGATGGTCAATGTTTTTAAAGTTTCCAGCAGATTGAAGTGTGAGTGGTATGTGGGATGTAGGGTGTGTGTGTGTGCGTGGTGTGACTATTTCCGATTGTGGGGCGGTAAAGGGTAGGATGGAGTCGGGGTGAAAGGTGCTGTGGGAAAGTAGGGAGAGGAAAACAGAATACAGGAAAGAAAGGTACTTTCAAATTAAGCTTGCTAAGTATACAGGGGTATTACTTCTGAGGTAATACTTTCCCCTCATCAGAATTTTTTAAAGAAAGGCTGGAAAACTTTTGGCCAATATATTGTGTAGGGGATTTGGATATTTGGATCTAATATCAAGCCCACTTGTAAATGGAAGATTCTAGAAATCCATCATTCTAAATGTTAGGACACTGGTTAGAGGTCCTTGGATGGCAATAATGAATTAGATCAGTTCAAAGGGGGAGAAGTTTTTATTTTCTACTTGCATGACTACAAGAACGATTTCAAATGCACGGTGATAATAGTGCTTTGTCTTATAAGATGAAAGTTTGATTCCACTTTCCGTTCTCTATTACCAACCGTAATTCAATTAAAATTTTATTTCGAGCTCATCTTCTGTCAGAAGCTTTGTCTTTGGTATGCTTGCATTCTAATACCCTGTGTAAGTCATTCAAACTGGTGAGCATCTCATTTGGCAAAAAGAATGCAGTTGTTTTTCATAAACAGCAGTTTGGAAAACTGGGTACAGAGAACAAACTGTTCACTTAGCATCGCAGTTACTTTGTTCTATTTCTCTGTGATATGCTCTAATTTTATTACCACAAACAAATGAAAGGCGTAGGGATGGGAAGTAGGGTACAGGCCATATCCTGAATTGGCTTTCAATTGTGACTTGTTCTGATTCCGTTCTGATTCAAAAATGGCTATTCTGAAATTAAATTTGCTTGGCATGTCTAGGCTATCATTTCCTTTTGTTTCATGGTGCTTATCATCATTCTGTGAGGTGATAGGATTCTATCTAGCTGGTCTAGCTAGCTGGTCATTCTATCATTTCAGTGGGGGAAACCTGTCCTCGCTGAGATTGTATTATGTTTAGGAATTCACTTTCTCTTTGGTCACGGGATGAATGCCGTTACCAATTTCAATTTTTCCTCAAGTGTCATCTTTGTGTGACCTGCATCAGCATCCCCTGGGATGATTGTTAGATTCCAGCACAAATTTATAGAATCAAAAATGCAGGGATCTGCATTTTTAACAAATTTCCAAGGTGATTCTTATTTAACCTGACATTTAAAAACCGTGATCCTCTAAGTTGTTCTATATTGCCTCCCATTTCACTAGCTGCTCAAAGAAAGATCCAGTAATCTTACACCAGTCTCTCTCTCTCCTCTCAGTCCTGAGTCTGTCTTGACTGAGGCAAATCCTCTTGCTGATCCATGAATTTTTCCCCAGTAACCAGATGTAGAATTGAATGTCTCAAAAGAATAATGTGACAGCTAACTTTATGTGCCAACTTGGCTAGGCTAGGGTGCCCAGTTGCTTGGTTAAACATTAGTTTAGATGTGAAGGTATTTTATAGATGTAATTAACATCTACATTCAGTTGACTTTAAGCAAAGAAGATTGCCCTAGATGATAAGAGTGGACTTCATCTAATCAGCTGCCTTAAGACCAAAAACTGATGTTTCCCAAGAAAGAAGGAATTTTGTCTCAAGACTGTGATATAGAAATCCTGCCTGAGTTTCTAGCCTGCTGGTCTGCCCTACAGATTTCAAATTTCAGACTTGCCAACCCCCGCAACTGCATAAGGCAATTTCTTAAAAATCTATGTGTGTATGTGCATCTATATAAAAAAAATCTATAAATAATATCTCTATTAATATCTATCTACATCTATTGATGAATCAATCAATCTGTCTATCTAATCTCCTATTGGGTCTGTTTCTATAGGATAAAGCCTATCTGAGCAATGAATTACTACTTTCTACTATCCAGCTCATCTAATTCATCAGGTATTGTTTGCTTCCTGTATTTCCTGATTCTGATCTCCATTTAATGGACTGAGAATACCAAAGCTATACATGTAGGATACAACATTATTTACATGGCTCTACCTTTGCAACCAGGGCACTTTCCCTAGGACCTAACTTGTTTTAGGATACAGGTATCATTTCAGATACCCTCTTCCTCCACCCCTGCCCTTGCCTCTTGTCTTCTATTTTCCCAAACAGATCATCGTGCCTTGAGTCTAAGTATTGATTTGTCTATAAATATCCTTAGTGTGATCAAATAATAATATATTTTGATACCTTGTTTTATGCCAAATTTTTGTCTCAAGCTTTAAAAATCTAAGTGTAATGAGATGAGAAAATATTTTATCACCATAGCTATTTGGCCTCAGAATTCCTTTCATAATGAGAAGGGATTTGGGGTAAAAAGCTCACATGGGATAAACTGTATTTTGTTGCAATGGTATAGCAGTTGCCAGGGTCAAATATTATAGCTTGAGGCAGTATGGTATAGTGGCTCAAAGGACAGGCTCTAGAATCAGATTGTATTGGTTCAAATCCCAGCTCTACTACTAATTAGCTTGGAAAATTTCCAAGCGTGAACTTGGAAAAATTACTAAACTTTTTGGTTTCCTCATCTGTAAAAAGGATAATATTCTTAGTAGTTACCTCTAGGATTATTGTGAGGATTAAATACGATAATCCATGTGAAACACTGAGCACAGTATCTGAAATATACTCAATAATAAAATAATAAATGTTAGCTATTATTATTTCCATCATCAGAAGAGGGAAAGTTGCTCTGCATGAGACGTGAAGAAAGAGAAAGGGAGAAGGGTGGAGGAGTTTCAGAAAGTTGGAAAAAATCTGGGACTATATTGCAATGGTGGGATGGCAGAAGGGCATTTAAAAATAGTTCAGACAATATTCCAAGGGAAATTGTTTGAATTGCTGAGAGCTAAGCCTATTTCCCTTCCTCCTACCCCCAAAGTCATATGTTTAGTAAAATCATGACTACTTTGTGCCATTTGTGTGTGTGTACACTGGAGAGAAGGTTGAGTTTCACGTCCAGGTTCAAGCTATGTGTTTCAGAAATAGTTAGCAAGCCATGGTGGCAAAAGAGGTTCTGAGAACATGAACCTCTCAGTAATTTGTCATAATTTTTGGAAGAGTTTTGTATTTTGTAAATCAGATCAGGCCAGGTTTGCCCAGGTCACTCATATCTGGCATAAATGAGTAACTTTTTCTTTTAATATTTATTGTAAAAATGGAACATGTTCATCGTAGGGCTCCACATTGCTCATTCTTTGAAGTGTGTGATAAATAAGGCAAGACTAAGACTGTAACATTAGTTTCTACTACATAGGTCACTAAAAAGTAATTTCAATCTTTACTTACATCTATAGAACAAAAAAAGGCATTAAATTTAAATTCCCAACTGTACTCTCTAAAATACACCTTACTCATCTTGTAATTTCTCTCAAGGATCTTACTTAGGAACTTCCCAAAACTCTCCCAGATATACAGGTATTTCAATCTCTTTGTCCCCTCTCTCCCAGTTCTGTCATATAAATAAATGTAGCCTTTGTGGCTAAGGACTCTCTCCTTCTTACCTTTCCCACTCTCAGCCTTGTACTTTTGCCTCACAAAAGAACAGGTCCAGCGAAGAAGGAGTTCTCATCAGAAAGTAAGAAGAGAGAGAATCTAAATGTGCAATGACAAAATTACCTCTAGTAGTGATGGGGAGTAAGAGAGGAAAACAGAGAACCTTAACATTAAAAACCTGTTTTCCTTTTATATCCAGAAAATCTAAAAGAAAAAAAGACCATGTTGAATCCAATCATCTATGTCCCTTAAGTTCTTGAGACAGACTGATGATCATACATTAACATGTGTTAATTTTTAATTAGTATTTTTTTTTTAATTAGGTGAGGAAGGTTGGCCCTGAGCTCACATCGATTCCAATCCTCTTCTGTTTTGTATGTGGGATTCCATCACAGCATGGCTTGATCAGCAGTGTGTAGGTCCACACTTGGGATCCAAACCCACGAACCCCAGGCCATTGAAGAAGAGCATGCAAACTTAATTTCTGTGCCACCAGGCTGGCCCTTTAATTAGCTTTTGATAATGTAAGTTAATATTGAATGTATAACGTAAGCTATATTTTATATCTTTAATATATTTACATAATGACAAACTAGAGTTATTTACATGCTGAGGACAGCACAAGAAAACACAATTACTGGCTGATCTCTCCAATAAACATATCATACATGAAATTATGCTAGCCTCATAAAATGAGTTAAGTACTATAACCTCTATTCCTATTCTTTAGAAGACTTGAATACAACTAGAACAATTTATTCCTTGAATGTTTGGAGGTCTTCATTAGTGATATCATTTGGGCTTGGAGTTTTCCATGTGGCGAGATTTTTTATTTGGATTCAATTTCTTCAATAGTCTAGGACTACCTAGATAATTCTATTTCTGCCTGAATCAGTTTTATAAATGATGCCTTTTAGAAATTTTTCATTTCATCTAAGTTTTCAAATGTTTTGGCATGAAGTTGTTCATCATATACTTGTATACCGTTGGTGTCTGCAGTGTCTCTAATAATTTCCTCAATTATATGTCTAACACTAGTATTTTCTACTAACTTATTGTCTCTATCCATGTAATTTTTTTTTTTTGCCAAACTTCTTTCTTTTTTTTCTTTCTGCTTTTCCTCCTCAAAGCCTCCCAGTACATAGTTGTATATTTTAGTTGTGGGTCCTTCTAGTTGTGTATCTGTGTAATTCTTGAATGGAAGAGATTCCCTTTCTTTCATTCCACTTTCTGCAGAATGTCTACTGCCTTTTACCCTGAGAATGGCATGGTGGATTAAAGATGAACACAAATCCTCTGAAATTCTTCTCATCTGCTTTGAATCTGGGATGGTCAATGACTGCATTGACAAAAAGTTCTGAGAGACGGGGCCATTCAGCCTGTTCTGGCCCTTGCTTTTAAAGGAATGACAGCTTCCACCTTCCTCTCTTGGAACCCAGAGCCATTATGGGAAAAATCTGACTCCTTAGCAGGAGACATCACATGGAGAGACTTTGGAGCTACAGGAGACGCAGAGGGTTCCTTCCATCCCAATCAAGGTACTAGGGAACTGAGTGAAGCCATATAAACCTTATTGACCAGCCCAGAAGCTTGCTGTTTATCCCTGAGTAGCTCTTGTTGATGCCACCTGGAGAAGAAGAGGTTGCCAGCCTAATCCTGTCTGAATTTCTGACCCACAATATTGTGAGATGTAATAAGATGGTTACTGTTTGAGGCACTAAGTTTTGGGGTAGTTTGTTTCACTGTAACAGATAACCAAAAAACAAAAGACATTTTGCTTTATGTATTGTAATCCTGCTCTCGTTTTTATTCTGCATGCTCTCTGATATGTGCTACATCTATGGGAGGATTTTATGGACTGTTCTAGATCTTTAGTGGAATTCCGGTTTGAATAAAAATAGTAAGAATGTATCGACCTTCATGGTAAGATAATTGAGAAATATGAATTTATTATTTAGGGAGGTAATATATTGATAAATATAATTACCCTCAATAAAATTATAGAGGTAAAAAACAAATGAGATGTGTTTATGGGATAATACACCAGTTTTCTGGAACAGAAAATTTTTGAAATTAAGTTGTGGAGAGAAGACGAAAATTCTAAGTAAGGGCTATACTTTGACCCTAGTATTTTAAAGTCTGTTACATAGAAAACTCAGTTACAGAATATAAAGAATCTTAAAAGAAAATAAAAGACAGTTCCATAATGAAATATGTCTGGAAAAAACACTAAAATGTCACTTAATAAATATTATGAAATCAATGAAACTGTCTTAAAGTTTAACAGTTTTATTTGCTTAAAGTCTTGGACTGTCCTTCAATATGCTTATGCAATTGTCAATGTCTAAGAGGCAGACTGCATGAAAAACTAGGCACGATTTCTAAATATTTGACCACATAACCTTCCCTTGATGGTTCATTTTAAGGAAGTGCTTGTGTTCTATAGAAGAGACTTTGGGAAATCCTGCCTTAAATCTGTCAGATTCTGATGTAGACTACAAAGTCATTAAATTCTGGTTCCAGTCAAACCAAGGATCTTGTATTGGAATAATCATCCTGCGTATAACAATTGTAAACTGTGAATTAAGTTAATAAAAAAAAAGAAGGCATGGAGTTTGACCAAAAGCAGGAAAAATTACTGAAAGAAAATTGATCCTTGAAAGAAGAGAACTGCAGTGAGTGAATCCACATTTATATAGACTTTTTCCTGAGGCATCTACCTAGTCTGTGCAGTGCAGGGCAGCTTGAGGAAAGAGACACAGAATTATTGGCTTGCAGTGTCAAAGTATGGAGTCGAGGGCCCTCAGAATAGCTTAAAATTGAAACGGGTAAATTTCACAAAGAGGACTCGACAGGGTGGGGAGCCCCTAACTCTATGTAATCTTTCCTCGAATCCTTGGTTAACCCCCAAACTGGGCATGCACGAGGAAGACTCTAAGTAGTCTGGCGATATCAAGTCAGAAAGCTAAAAAAGATGAGCAGAGATTTCAGCTGCTGCCCACCACAGGGGAGACAGCTTGGAGTTTGAGTCCTACGAAGGTAACTTTTACGCTAGAACAAAAATCTCAAAACTCTTCAAAGGAAGATAACAAAATTCAGTCTCTACAATGTGTCATCCACAGTGTCAGTACACCATACAATTTTTTCTAGCCATGAAAAAAACCAGGAAAATGTGACCTATAGTCCAGGAAAAAAACAACAACAACAGAAAATAGAAACCAATCCTGAGATAGCACAAATGTTTTAATTAAAGGTCTACTCTGTCGATTAGATAATATTTTTGTCAATGTTAATTTATTGATATTGATAATTGTACTGTCTTCATGAAAAATAAGTAGTTAGAGGTAGGTAAGTGTCATTTATGCAACTTATTCTTACACATTTCAGAAAAAATTGTATCCATATCAACAGAGAGAGAGAGAAAGAGAAAGAGAAAAAGATAAAGCAAACGTAATAAAATACTAACACTTAGGAAATTTGGTAAAGGGTAATGGAGAATTCTTTGTATTAATCTTCTGTCTTTTCTGATATTCTTAAATTTTGTCGACAAGTTCATTCTTCTAAAATAAAAAACATGATATGCTATTACAAACAGATGCAACTAAGAATATGGTTAGAGTAGTAGATGAATGTGTACCAAGGAAAAAGCTAAAGAGAGAGTATTGAACATCAGCGAGAGTGCCACAAAGGGGCCAATCTTGTAAACCAATAGTGGGAGTAGAAGCTGGGACAATCCTTTGCAAAACATTTGGTGATGGATTTTAAAAGTCTTTGACACAAGCACCCCATTTTATTCAGTAATTCCATTCTGGAAATCTCTCCTAAGAAAATATAAAATGTGGAAACAGTTTTATGTACAAAATATCTCAAATCCAGAATTATTTATACAGCTAAAAATGTAAGGAACCTACATATCTTTTAATAGTTCCATGGTTATGAATATTAAGGTAGAGTCTGATGGTTTAGTATTATATAATAGCATGATGATGAAGATGGTAGCTGACATATGCTGCCATATAGTTTCTGTGTATCATGAGATATAGTGAGTCCTTTCTGTGCCTTATCGCATGTAATTCTCACAATATCCTTCAAATTGACATTCGTGAATAGTTTATATTACTATAAGAAACATTATATGATGTTAGGTGTAAAATTCAGTATACACAGTTTTACACAGTGTGGTTAAAATCAACTTTAAAATGGTCTATGGAATAAAGACTGGGAGGAAAACTACCAGAGGGGTAATAAGGACTGTCTTTAGATGTTGAGATAGTGGATGTATTTTGTTCCTTTTACTTTTCTCTATTTTACAAATTTTAAGTAATAGTTATGCGTTAATTTTATAATAAAATATGATAAAATGAAAAATATAAAACAAAAAGTTATAGTAAAAATGATTTTAGTAGCAGTCCATACATAAGTTTCACTTAAAATACCATGAAGTTGAAAATGTTGTTGAAAGTACCAGCAGGTTAATTAGGAAATATATATGTGATGTTCATATTTAATCCAAATTTATTTCTCAAGAATTATTACTTTTTTATGATAATACCGTATAAGATCTGTTGGAGAATATTTAATGCCTGTGGTAACCTTAAAGTTAAATAGTAGATTTTCTCTGATTATATCTGCATTGTATTGTAGTCAACATAAGCATAAAACCCGAAAGACTTGCTTCTGATAAAACAAAAGCAAAGTAAACGTGAGTTATTGTATAGTATAAATGTAGTACAAAAAATCATATTCCAGGAATTTCAAAGAAGAATACACCATTTCTTGGACTTACAAGTTAGTAATTTACATTTTAAAGAGATGCTAATAAAAAATCTACATTTGGTATGAATATGCTAAATACATTAGACAAGAATTGGACTTCTTCAATGGGATACTTATTGTCATACTGGCTGTGACAATAGTGAAAATGTTCAGTGGAATATCTTCCAATTTAAAATCAGGACATACTATCATAATATATCACAGGGATGAAAATATCACTTCCTAAAAATATTTACATTAAAATTATACCCACAAGTATATTTTCCAATTCTTTGTAGCCAAGAATCATGTCAAGATTCAGAAAATGGTTTTTTAAGAAACCTAAATATTGTGTAGAGATATTAGGTACTTTATATGTTCTGCACAAATTCCACGATCATTTAGGGTAACCTTTGTTATGCAAGGTAAAATTAAAAAGAAAAGATGGAGAAAACGTATAACCAACTGATGTCAATAAATGGAAAATTTATAATGGATGTTCATGAGGTTGTACTGGATGCGTTTTTATGATTTAATTTAAAAAGCATCCATATCTGTTTTAAGTAATTGTCTTCAAATAATAACTGATCTTGCTTGTAAGGAATCTATGAAACTTAAGAAACATTCCTGTCTGGTGAGAAACAAATGAGTATTCAATATCACAGAGATAAAGTAATTTGTTTCAGAAATGAGAGAGAGAAAATAATCTCCACTGAAGGTGTAGGAGGCTACAGGGAGATACACTCAAAAGAAGAGGGATGTTGGCATAATTTGAAGAGTTTGAAATAAAAATCATTATATGTAATATTTATTTTATCGGTATTGGTCTTATAAAATATTAAAAATGTTATTGGTTTATGATAATATTTACATCACTTACAATTTACTTTTTTGATTTTGCTTTATACTTAGATTTTAGCAAAGGAAATGTTTTTTTCCCTTAAAGATGTTAGAACCAAGCTTATGTACCATCTCTAAAAACAGGCCCTCAAGGATTTCATGTTTAAGAGAAAAAAAAATGTGATATTTTCTTGTGTTTAATGTATGCCTAACATTTTTAAAACAAGGAGCAAAACATTTTCTGTGTTTTCCTCTTTCTAACAACTCAAAACTTCAGGTTCACGTGGGAAATCCTAGAATATCACAACAGGAAAGAGATCTTAGAAATTATCCATTCCAACATCTTCATTCTACAGATGAAAAATCAAGATCCCAAAAGGTTAAAACTTTACAGTTTACCCCTCTGACTACAGAAGGACGTGTTCAGGAACAATCAAGTCTTTATCCAAGATACATTGTCAACATCACATCTATTACCCACTGTCTCCATCCTAAGAGAGAGGAGTGTGAGTGTATCCTGCCCTGGAAATGGGGAGGTCAGAGTGGGAAAGATGTGATACTCATTCTTCCTAGTTTCCATGAGACATTTCTGTTTACACTTGTCTTGGTATGATTATTAATAGTTCCCTCTTTTATACTTAGAATTATCCATCTAAGTTTGGATACCCCAGGATATTGAGTGTTTAATATGGATAAATTATGCCGATGGGGTAAGGTAGAGTGGAAGTGGGATATGGTGGAGTGGATATTCCATTTTGCTTCCAGTATTTCAGCTAGTTCAAGTCATTTTGGAAAGAGAATGAATGAATGGCTTTGCCAGAACTGCATAAAGTTAGAGACCCAATGTTTTATTACATTAATTTTGCTTTAATTGAACAATTGTGTAATATATACTTGACAGACTTGGGTTCATCTTACTGTAAGGCAGCATTTACCTCATTCGTGCTCAAGGATGCTAACGGTCGGACATTCGTTTGTTGTCAGACTGTTAATATATTTTAGTCTTCTGCTTCTATCTTCTAATTTCCCACATAACACGTAAACTTAGAAGATCTGGTGAGGATTTAAAGAAAAAGGCAGTGAAAAAAAGCAAGAAATGGCCTTCTCTTGGGAAGTAATAATTGTGTTTAAATTGTGACTATTTGGATATTAAGGCACAGATAAATTGGCATACGCAAATCATGTGCAAATATATTTGGTCTTCTTAATTCATATACCTATAATCTGAAGAAAAATGTTCTTTTAAGGACACTTATGTAGTCCTAATTTCCATAACAGCTAACCAAAGTCTGGATTTTGTAAGAAGAAGCGTACTATTATAAACAAGCTTCCATTCTGGGAATTCTGTTAATATTCTCACTGCACAAATCCCATTTTGTGTAGTTGATATGTCAAATTTTTGTGTTTTGAAGATGAGCGCAAATGTAGTTTTTACTGTTAAATTGACGTTTCCTGGTGATGGCAGTGATGAGTTATAGTTTCTGAGTAGACAACTTTATCCTTTCATTTTGGCAAACAATCAGTTATAAATTCACGATGATGGGAATCCATTGCTCCTAGACTATCGAAGTGCAAAGAGAATATTGAAGAAGAACTTTGCCTAATTCACATACGTCATATCTTATACCTATCTAATATGTGCCAAGAGCCCATCAAGGCGGGATGAAGAACAAAAAATTCTTCCGACTTCCACTTTGCTAAACTCTACATGAATCTATCAATAGCCCTCGCCCTTTGCCCTACCCCAGTCCACTCTTACTGAAGGGGTTGTGTTAAACTGGCTACTGTTTCCTAAATGAGAAAGTTCTATTATGGAAAAATGGAATCAGTTATTACTCATTCCCTATTAAGAATGACGACTTGAGGCCACAACCGAAGTGAATTAATGCTGTTACGACTGGAGAGCTTGTATTACGTCTTGTTATCATACCTGGGTGAAGGGAGTGGAAACCAATGCCTTGTATGGAATTATAAAAATAGAACATTACAAAATATAAAAAAGGATAGGCTAAAGGGCGAAAAAAAAAAGATTTATCCACTTACGCTATTTACTAAAGCTGACAATTTGTAATGGGTGTTGGCATCAGTATGCGCAATTATTTCTTTACTTCCACTGAAGGGTGAAACTGTTCTCCCCTTAGGAAGGCTTAGAGCAAGGTGTTTCTGGGGAGGGGGCTTGGGGAAAGAAGACAAAAACGCTTATTCTGAATCTATTAGCTGTAGTGAACAGGTACTAAGAAGCAGACACTGCCACATAACATAAATTACAATCTAAATGAGATACTCGTATTTACATAAGCAGTTCCTCGGGAACTCTAAGCTAAGTTCATGGGAAGAACGTCTTCCAAATGCCAGTCATACCACCAGGGATAATTGCAGGACTAGAAGCATCCATGCCATTGCTGGGGAACCGTGGAATAGGGCTTTAATTTTCAGTTTGACTTACAAGCTGTTGTCATATCATAGAGACTACAGTTGCAGTTTTACAGCATGGTTTTTCTTGGCTTATTTTAGAATCACAGAAAGAGTAAGCTTGCAAATCTTTTAATAAGGCAATTACATTCAGACAAAGATTAGATCTCAGTGGCACAATAGATTTTTGCTATATTATTCAGTATCTTTTTGATATTCCACTGTCACTAGACAAAGCTGTGAATAGTAATGTGACAAGTCTATTCAGAAGACAACAATGAGGGTTTCCTTAATTGTGTTCACTTGTATGCCACACAAACCCTCACTTAATTTTTTTTCCTGTTTTGAAAAAGCAGAAAGAAAATACCATTTAGAGTCACAAAAAACACTGTTGAATCTATCTTTGAAATCTACATTTTGTGTTAGTAAAATGAAAGTGTTGAAATAGTCAATCATTTAATTTTTTTGTTCGGTAAAAATATCTTATGATTCAAAATGTCAGTCTTAATATAGGAATGAATTACTCGGTATGAAAAAGAACAAAAATCCATGAGAATCTAAAGAATTGTTTAAAATATGTATTTTGGATGATGGGATACGAATTTGGAAAATCCACATGTGGGTTTCTAATGGTTGTTAATGAAAAGAAACTTGAGGCAAATATTTGTTTTACGTATTTTCTTCAAGGCTTAACCTTCCCCCCACAACTTAAAATTCTTTAGAAAAATTATGATAGAAATGTAAGATATGGTTATTTTTGGAAACTCCAATTTTACGTTAATATATTAATTTATTTGGGAGAAGACAATCTTGTTCATATGATCTAGCATTTTGTAAATTTTATATATTAAAATTCATAAATTAATTTTTAAGAGTTGAGTATAATGGTGCTTTTCGTCATTGTCCAAGATTGAGTTTGTATAGCTAAAACTTCATTAAATTTATGGAACATTGTTTGAAACTAATGAATTTATAGGAGCTATTATCCTCAAAGGATAAGTCAAACACGACAAATGGAGACTGTGATCGGAGAAAGCGATGGGTTCTAATCTGGAGTCTACAAGGAACATTTTTACACCTCGGCTTCACTCAACCTTTTTGTATCCAGTTTCTCCCAATGTGCCCAATGTGGGGATGAGATGGAAAACTGATGAGAAAATTTCTGTAAATATAAAGCACTACGCAAAAGCTGTGTAATATTAGGAAAGATATAGAAGATCCAGGAAGTTTCCACAATCATAAATTTGAGATCTTCACATACTGAATCACAAATGAAGTAAGAATGTGGTTAAGGCTGTACACCAATGGTCCCCCTCAAAGAAGTTCCCAGGTAGAAATCAATAAATGACTCTAAAAAGAAATGTTATGAGGGGCTGGCCCCGTGGCCGAGTGGTTGAGTTCGCGCGCTCCGCTGCAGGCGGCCCACTGTTTCGTCGGTTCGAATCCTGGGCGCGGACGTGGCACTGCTCGTCAGACCACGCTGAGGCAGCATCCCACATGCCACAACTAGAGGAACCCACAACGAAGAATACACAACTATGTACCGGGGGGGCTTTGGGGAGAAAAAGGAAAAAATAAAATCTTTAAAAAAAAAAAAAAGAAAGAAATGTTATGACGTCTTAGAAAATAATTGCTAAATGATATGATGAAATAGAACCTTATTAATTTACCAAAATATTCTGTGCAGCATTTACCACCTTTATATACTTAAAGAAAAACCAATTTGATATTATTATTGGAAGTAATTGATAGAGCTGGAGCTTTCTCCTTACTGAAAAGCACTGCAAGGCATTTTGGTGTTTTCGTATAAAAACTAAAGAGAATACTTAGAGTAAAGGTAATAGGTGAGAAATGAATAAACTTTTTCTAGTTAATCAAGATGTTTTCACGGGCACTAGTTGCAAAGATTAGACAAACTGGGAGCTATTATGCTTTGATATTGCTACAGAAATCTCTACTTCCATGTGCTTACCAATAGCTTATCACTGAAACAAACTTGGCTAATAGAGATCCGCCGTAACACTCTATTTGTATCAGGTGCTTCCAAGAATTGTAAAGAAAACAATAACAATACTTCATGATTGTTAATATATGAGCAAATTAATATTCACAAGCCTGCTACCAGGTCCAAAATCATTATTAGTGGATTCTTTTGAAGTTACTTTTCTCCTGCAGTAATGCAATTTAAGTCATCAAAACCAGTCCCTTACAAGGCATAAGTGTCCTTATCTTGCTAGTGTCCTTATTACGGATTTGTCATGGACATTAAAACCCCACACAAAATGTTAGATATTTACTGTAGAAAATCTTAAATGTAATTTTTCAGCATCGCAGTCTACCCCTACAGATTCTAATGAATGAATAAATTCTTTATTGACTTTGGCTCAAATGGCAAGGCTACATGACCTAGGGAATAACCAAATGTTGGCAGAACAAAAGTGAAAAATCAATAGCAATTGATTATTTAAACTCAGAATTTCAGGGTACTCAGGCGGGATTTATTCTAAGCCAAGCCCCAGTAGAAGCACTCTTTGAATCTATCTGATTTGAAAACTGTCTCCAATACTCCATCCTACCCAGCTAATTTGCAACCAGAATTGCTGTTTTAAACGAAGGCATCTCATTTGTTGATGAATATTATATAGTTCCTGTGATTTGCTTTTGTTCACATATATATTAATGTCCACCCACCTCACACTATTTTGGTCCTTTTGAATTCTGAACCTCCACTTCAGAGGTTTCTCCTTTATGCTATTTTATTTCAGGGACTGCTGGAAAACCCTTCAGGACTCCAGGACTCCTGTGGTGTTGTCATATTGAAAGGTGGGGGAGGGGAGTTACCCATCTGATCTCAGCCAAACCAGGCTGGGACATCATTCAACTGAAAGCCAAGAGGGACTCAATTGGAAAGCGCCACACCATGCTTTTTGTATATTGCACCTGCCTCTTGGGGGTCATGCTAAAAGTGGCAGCACGTTCAGAAAGAGAAAAGCTGGCAGACGTTGGAGGTGATTAAAGGGATGATTAGAAACTGGCACACTCTCTCCACGAAAGTGTGTCTGTGTTTATTCTACTACACTTAGGACTTGGCAGGTCTTGGAGATACAGCTGGACTGGAAAAATGCTGTAGGACCACTGTTACTTATAAAGAGTTTCTTTTCCAAGATATTGGGATCAAATGCTAGGCTATTCAATTTGCCAACCAAAATATACAATGTCATAAATTTAATTTTTGATGAACTGAGAATACGCTGAAATGATTTTCACAAATAGCTAGTGAATATTACAAACACTGATGCTTAAAATTAGAGATGTCGAGTTCCATGATATCATTAAGCAACATGTTCATGAATATTTGGGTTTTGCATGGACACAATTTTGTGTATAAAATAATTTGAAATTAAAGGTGTCCAAATAAAAGATTTAGGCTTCTTGTAATCATGATTACACTTTTCTTTTTGTAGCGGAATCTGTTATTAATATTATGTTGAGTCATTTATTTGACTATAACAACAAAAGCAATCATTTTTATCTCTTTATTTAGTATAGCCATTATAGAACTTTTCAACTCATTTACCCATGAGACACTTTGTTAAGGAAAATGATAATGAAGCTGTATACTGGTCCTTCTAAGAACCTTTTAAAATAAAATAGCTTTCAACGGTTTACAAGAATGATTCCTCAATAAATAGTATCAGGTTTTCAATTATTATTGTGAGTATAGGGACACAAAGTGTTAGCAAATTCTTTATGTGAACTTGTGAATTGCTAATAAGTAAATTAGAAGTGATTATTCACTTTATAAATAGCTCACTGAGGCAAGAACAATCTGCTATGCCAAATATGTAATTGATAGTAAATAAATATAGACTGGTATTATAATAGAGTGGAAAGGGATCTTAGAATTCAACCTTCCTCCAACATTTGGAGTCCTGTATCAAGCATCCTTAATGAACGGTCATTTAATCTCTTTGTTACCAGTCACACCTTCTGCCATCCCCAACCATGAAACCCGCTGAACTTCTCTTTGTGGCTCACACATCTCTATACCTCTGACCATGCTGTTTTTCCTGTCTGGACTTTTTTCCTCCTCTGCAACTTCCAAAGTATTATTGCCGGCAGTATGAAATGTTACCTTCTCTGTGAATGACCTTCTCCAATTCTGCCAAGGTAGCTAAAAACATCTTTTGTTCCCTGCTGCTCCTGTAGCATTCACCACACTGTACTGCTGTTACAACACATGCTCACACACACATACACACATTGTAACTCTCACTGTACAGTTCTTAGTGGCCAGGAACAGTAAAATCCATCTTAAACAGGCAGTCATTTTTCTCACACTGCTTTTCATAGTGTTCTTGTGTGGGAAGACAGAAAACAATCAAATAAAGAAATCTAGAATGTATCAGAGTGTGAGAAGTGTTATAAAGAAAAAGCTTCATAGTACAGGGGGTGCCATAGAGTTGTAAGAACTATAAAATATTCTGCATTAAGTCATAACATGATGTTTGGCACATGCACCTAACAATGCTTGACTCCAGATCAGGGGTCAGCAAACTATGGCCCTTGGCCCAAATCCTGTCTGCTATTTTTTTTGAGGAAGATTAGCCCTGAGCTAACATCCAGGGCCAATCCTCCTCTTTTTGGTGAGGAAGACTGGCCCTGAGCTAACATCTGTGCCCATCTTCCTCTACTTTCTATGTGGGACGCCTGCCACAGCATGGCTTGACAAGTAGTGTCATGTCCGCACCCGAGAGCTGAACCGGCGAACCCCAGGCTGCCAAAGCAGAGTGCACGAAATTAACTGCTATGCCACAGGGTCAGCCCCTGTCTGCTGTCTATTTTTGTAAGGCTTGAGAGCTAAGAATGGTTTTTACATTTTAAATGATTGAAAAAAATCAAAAGACATTCAAATTCCATTGCTCATATGTAAAGTTTTGTTGGAACATAGCCACTCTCGCTCATCCGTGTTTTGTCTATGGCTGTTTCATGCTGGGCTGAGGAGTTAGAACACAGACCATACGGCTTGCAAAGCTGAAAATTTTCTCTCTGGTCTTTTACAGAATAATTTTGCTGACCCCTGCTCTGAATATAAGGGCTCAGCTTTGTGGCCCAAGCTCCATTTTGCTTCTTGGATTCTAAGAGTGACAATCTATCTTATGTAATTGTTAGGGCTCCACACTAGGAGTCATTCCAGATTCTTCTCTTTCCTTATCTCCCTGCATCCAATCGATTAACAAGTCCTATCAGGTCCATGGCCAGATAGCTCAGTGAGTCCAGTCATTTCCCTCTAAAACCACTGCCCCTTGACAGACTGAAATACAAACGGACAATGGCCAGACCAGACAATCGCCAGACCGTATAACAAAGTAGAACTCTGACCCACAACCTGAAGCAGCCTGCCGGGGAGACTCACCCCGATCCACAATAAACAGCCCAGGAAGCCAGCCCGCTACAAGTCAGACTTGCCAGAAGCCAGACTGCTATCTCTAGAAACAATCCAAGAATATAAATGATAACAATCAGCCCCAAACGGCCAGGACTCCATTAACAACTGAGAGCTTCCCTAATTTTTGTTCCTGCTTTCAACTTAGGAGGAACCAGAGAAAGCCTCCCTCTGCTGTCCCTCTTGCCCCTTTCGACTTTGCACCCAGCAGCCAAGTGCGCCTTTTGAAATGGGAAATCTGATCGCATCCAGCCTGAGTTTAAAACCCTTCCATGGTACTCAGAATAAAATCCAAACACCTATCTAAATCTAAATGCCCTACAGAATGTGTTTCCCGCTGACTTTTAAAAACGTCTTCCCTTGACTTTCTCCCCTGTATTTGCTTTGTGTTAGTTACTCTGTCTTCGTGTTTGTTCCTTCAACCCATCAAGCTCTGTAGGCATTAAGGCCTTTGCGTTTATCTCCCAGATCTCGAGAGGCTGAGCCCTTGCGTTTCCAACTCTGCAAAGAGACCTCTACTACCCAACCTAAAGCGGCGCCTCCCATCCCAGTCCCACCCCTCAGCTTCTCAGTTTTACTGATCTCACAGCAGTCATCAGCATCTGAAAGTACCTTGTTTGTTTATTTTTCACCTGTTTATTATCAGTTTCTCTCCCACGTGACTAAATACTCTATGTAGATGTAATAGAAAGTCCATCTGATATCTTGGCAGTTATAGTTATAGTATAAAGATGATGTTTTTTCTCTGTCTACATCTATTTGGTCTTAGAATCTCTCAATTTCTGATCTACTCTAAATGGCGAAGAGGTGGTGTTGACAGGCTCTGCTCAAAATCCCCAGCAGCATGGATAGCTTTTTTTTTCACTGAAGAGGGGACTAGACTATAATCTTTTTTGACCTTCTTCATCTTACCCTATCTGTACATATTGGCTCTCTTATTCTTTTAATAACTTAAATATATATTATTTGTTTGTTACCATTGGGATGGATATTTCCAATATTTTATTATTATATACAATGATACAATAAATATTTTGTTCTTTTTTTTTTTTTTTTGATGAGGAAGACTGGCCCTGAGCTAACATCTGCTGCCAATTTTCCTCTTTTTGCTTGAGGAAGATTGTCCCTGAGCTAACATCTGTGCCGATCCTTCTCCATTTTGTATGTGGGATGCCACCACAGCATGGCTTGATGATCTGTGCATACGTCTGCACCTGGGATCCAAACCCGTAAACACTGGGCCACCAAAGCAGAGCTCGAACTTAACCACTATGCCACTGGGCTGGCCCCAATATTTTGTTCTTTTGTTCATTTGTACAAGTGTTTCTGTAGAATAATGTTAAATGTTAATGTTGTCTCAAAGAGTATGCCTATTTAAAATTTGATAGATATTTCCAAATTTCTTTCTAAAGAGCTGTACAAATTTCTATGCTTCTTAATAGCACCTGTCTCCCCATATCTTAACCAACACTGGATATGGTCAGACTTTTCATTTGGGTCAATATAATATGTGAAACTTAATATTACATTACTATTAATTTTTTCATTCAATATATGAGACTAAACATGTTTACTTAGATGTGCTTGGTCATTTGTATTGCTTTTTCTGTAAATTGCCACTTCATATCATTGCTTTTTTTAAAAAAATTGAGTTAGTTGTCTTTTTCTTCTTGATTTTTACAAACTCTTTAAAAAATTCTGACATTATTCATTTTTCTCTTATATAAGTTGTAAATATTTCCCATTTGTCTGTCACTTATCTTTTAACTTTGCTTCTGGTATCTTGTAGCCAAATCTATCAGTTTTTTCTTTGTGGCTCTCAGATTTTTGTCTTGTTGATGAAGAACTTCTCCAATCAAAAATCATAAAAAAATATTTCCCTATGGTTTCTTCTAGTAGTTTTATAGATTTTTAAGGTTTAGATCGTTCATCCTTCTATCTATAATTATATCTATCTAATTATACTTTATACATATAATTTTCATTTATATTTTAAATAAAATATATTTTATATATTATAATTATATCTATCTACCTAATAGATAACTTTATCTATCTATAAGTGATCTAAATTAAATTTTCCCTTAGTAGATAGCTAACTTTCTCAACATTATTTACTGAATTGTCAATTTTCCACCCATTTGAAATGTTAATTTTATCTTACACTAGATAGCCACATATGCATGGTTATTTCTTGATTTTTATTCTTTCTCTTTGAAACAAAATTGAAAAATAGGATATATATATAAAAAGTGCACAAATTGTAAGTAAAAACTTTGATGATTTTTACAAAGTGAACACACCATATAAACATCAGCTGGGTCAAGAAATAAAATTATCACCATTTCAGAAACCTCTGTTTTCTAGGTAGTCAATCATAACTTCAAAGACTGACAACCCTGTCTTTTTAAAATATATCTTTCTTTTGCTCCTACTGTTATTAGAAAGGTCTCTAGAAATGATAAAAGCAAGGCCCTCCTTATCTTATTCCTGCTTTATATAGGAAATGCCTTTGATCCGCTATTATTAAATGGGAGGCTTGGTTCAGGTTCTTGGTAGAGTCTCCTCAATAAAGTAAAATATACATATATTTTTAATTCCAGGTTTATGAAGATTTGAAAAGATTCATAAGAATTGAATTTTTGCGAGGCAACAAGCTGAGTTGTGCAAAGTTGCCTTTGTGGTTCAGGCTCATTTGCTTGGACGTCAGGCCCCGTGAGACAGGGACGCCTCTCCTACCTCAGGGGGAAAGAACTCACTGAAGTTCAGCTTCCACGCCATCACTGCCCCACGTCCTACTGCCCCCAAAGTCTTCAGTAAGTCAGGTGGCTGACCTTCCCAGGTAATTCCTGTAAAATCCTTTCACTTCAAATCCAGGCAGCCTGATGCTAAGCAGCCTGAGTGTTCTCCCCACCCCCCAGTTTGAGTCTCATGCTTGCATTATAAGGAGGAGGTGAGGATGTGGATGTGGTGGTAGGGGTGGGGGTGAAGGTGCCTCTACTAGAACAGCCTACACGTACTCTGGGCCAGCAGTGCCCTGGCTTGGCTGGCCTCCCTGCGACATGTTGGGAGGATCAGGGGTGTCCATCTACACCATCTCTTCTCTTGCTGACTACTGGCATACCTGTTTCCCCTTTCCCTCCAAAAATGTACTCCCTGGTCTAAACTGTGTGACATTGTGGGATTCATCCTGAACTTTGTGGGTACAGATGGTGCCTCAGATTGGATCCAGCAGGTGGGGAAATTATATAAAATGTCTTAGCATTTATGAGGATTGTCATATTTTTTAAGCCAATCTGTTAATGATTTGAATTATACTAATAGCTCTTTTAGTGCAGAACTTTTCTTTCTTGTGATAAACTCTATTATGATACAATTGTAGGCTTGATTTGCCAATGTTTACTCATTGTTATAAAGATCTCTATTCACGAGTAAGAGGGATCTATTGTTTCTTTGTAAACAATAATGGTTTTGATACAGTGTTTGATAAGCTTTTCATCTTCATTCCTATGCTCTTAAGTTTAAATGACATGGGAGTTACCTGTTCTTTCTAAATCTGGTGGAACCGACCAGTAAAACTGGGCCTTGTGCATTCTCGAAGAAGGATAGATCTTGATTATGCTTTCAATACGTTTTTTCATTATTGTTTAATTTAGGATTCCTATCTCTTTTTAAACTCAATTTTTGTAGCTTAAGCCTTTTTGGGAAATTTTCTATAGTAGTCCATTTCATCTAATTCTCTCCATCCCCAACCTATGGGAATCAATCTCTATGTTATTATCTTTCCTTTAAAAAATACCTCCCAGTGTTTCTTTTCTTGTTCTTAATTTTATTTATTGATACTTTTTTCTGAAAAGAGATTTTCTGAAGTTTTTGTTTCTGAAGAACTAGTTTTAAAATTGTTTTTGCTTTTTTCCTATTTTTAACTCATTAATTTTCCTATTATTTTATAAATATTAACTACTTAAAATTGTAAGTTGATTTTTTATACTTTATCGTCTTGTATTAAATGCTTAGTTCATTTATTTTGCATTCTTTTTTGTCAGCTAATACATGCATTTAAGTCTATGACTTTGCTAAGTGCTTCTTTGCTTATTACATAGATTTTATGAGTAATTTAATAGTCAATAAGTTCATTTTTGATTTCTCTTTACTGTAAGTAATTTAGGAGGGTATTTTTAAATTTCAAAGAGACGGATTTTATTTTAGTGGTTTTTCATCACACATATTGAGCAACTTGTTTTTTTGCTTCATAATATATTTCTACTTTTCTCCTGTCAGTACATTCAGTAAGTTCTGCCTCATTCTCCTAAATTTTATGGATGTATCATAATTTATTTAATCATTACCATGTAGGTGGAAATTTAGATTCTTTAGAAGTTTTGCTCTTGCAAAGAGTGCTACAAAAATATCTTGTATCTCTGTGCATACATGCAAGCATTTCTTCTAAGGACAGCCTAGAACTGTAATCACAAGGCCAAAACTTATATTTTAGATTGGCTAGAGATCATCCAGTTGGGCTCTAAAAGGCTTTATTAATATACATACACAACAACGCTGTTTCCTTCATCCTCACCATCAGTAGATGTCAATCATTTTTTGTGTGTGTGCCAATCTGATTACAGCAGCATAATGGCTCCCAAAGATGCCCATGTCCTAGTTCTGGGAACCTGGTTAACTGTACTTTGCAGATGTGGTTAAGGTTGTGGACCTTGAGATGGGAGATTACCTGCTTATCTTATCCAAGTGGTTCAATATAATCACACAAGCTCTTAGAAGTGAAAGAAGGGGGCAGAAAAGGGGGTCAGAGAAATGCAACATGAGTACTTGACCCACTGTTTCTGGCTTTAAAGATGGAAGTAGGAAACCATGAGCCAGGGAATGTGGCAGCTTCTAGAAGCTGGGAATTGCTCTCAGTTTACAGCCAGCAAGAAAAACAGGATCTTAGTTCTATAACCACAAGGAACTGAATTCTGCAAACAACCCGAGCAAACAGGACATATTCTTCCCAAAGCCTCCACAAAGGAAGGCAGCCTGCCGGCCACCTTAATTTTAGCTGTTGAGATGTGTTCCACTTCTAACCTATACAACTGTAAGATAATAAATTTGTGTTGTTTTAAGCTACTAAATTGCGACAATTTGTTACAGCAGAAATAGAAAACGAATACACTGACGCTTGAATTTTCCTTCCATGATAAGTAGCAAGGTGGAGCATTTTGTTTTTTAATTTATAGTGTTGCTGAACTGTGGTTAGGAAATGTGTTCTAAGCTCTTATTTTTAAATTTTGTTGATATTTCCTTTGAGGCCTAGTGTGCCAGTGTGGGTTCTGTCTCCTGACTGGACACTGACTGACACCCTAGTAAATATAAATACTCCATTTTTATTTGAAAATAATGCATATTTAGTGTTGGGTACAAAATTTTATATTGCTATATAAATCTATTAAGTCAGTTATTTAGATCCTTTATATCTTAATTTTTAAAAAATATTTGCTTTCCATTCATTCAGCTTTACACATGCTTATTGTCTTTCTCTTTTCATTACTTTTTCAGAGTTTGCTATAGTTCTTTTTCTATTTCATTTTTTTCTCTAGTGGCTTGAAGTTATATTCTCTATTTCTATTCTTTTATTGTTTATCCCTGGTACTGTTACCATTAAGCAAAAGACTATTCATATGTTAACACCCTTCCAGTACAATTAAAGTATACGACCTCCTGAATAACATGCCAGAACATTTCAGTACTGTGCCTTTGTTTAAGCTTCAAAATTAGGAATCATTATTCTTCTTATTGTTATTATTACTAGTTAATACAGACTATTTTAGTTAGGTTTATCTCCGTGTTAATCAGTTTCTTTTTTCTTTGTCTCTGGTGTACTGCAGATGCATTACAACTTTCAAGGTGTGAATTTCTTCTTATCCTATTTGGAATACATTGTGTTTCTTGTATTTGTGGATTCACGTCTTTCATCAGTTCTAGAAAATTCTGTCATTGTCTCTTCAAATAGTTCCTGTCCTCTGGTTTCTGCATTCTGTCCTGGGAGCTTAATTTGGTGCTTGGTAGACCTTGTCATTTTATCCTCTAGGTCTGTTCATTTCTCTTTAGCCTTTTTTATTCTCTTTATTTTCTGTGTTGTTATTAATTACATTTCATATGTGTGTAATAGGCTTTCTCCACTGATATATTGATTTCAACAATTTTATTTTACATTTCCAAAATTCTATTTGCTTATGTTAAAAATCTGTTTGGTCACTCTGGATAGCCTCTTGTTGCTTGCTCATTTTGATATTTCCGTTTTTAAAAAATTTCTTTAACCATCTTATACAAGTTCTCTTATATTGTATATTTGATAATTTTAATACCTGAAGTTCTTGGGTATTCAAATTTGTGATTATTTTTGATGCTCAGTTTCATTCATAGAAATTTTTTTCCTTCAATGTTTATATTCCCTTGATGTAGGTTCATCTGAGTTTGTGGAAATCTTAAGGCCCTAAATTGATGATGCTTTCCCCCAGACTATATTTACCATTGCTTTTCTGGAGACTGGAGGATACTAGTGATTTTAAGCCAATAATGTGGTTAACCTGGTTCACTTGGGAACCAAGGTCTGGTGCTGTGCTGACACATCATTTATCCTTCAGATACTCTTACTTTTTACATTTTCCTAGAATTTACTCCTTCTCTTTCATTTATAACTTTATTTTTCTTTTTCTCTTGGAGTTTTCCTTAATTTCCTAAAGATCAATAATACAGTAAAAAGTTTTACCCTGGATCTAAATGTTTTGTAGTGGGAAGTCATTCAAGATATCTGTTGCCCCACATTCCCTGAAATGAAACTACTTTCTCCTACTTCTAATAGCTTTTGCTTTTTTTATTTTAAATCTCTATAATTAAGCACACAATTATTCATTACTGTTGTAATTTCTTTCTTTCTTTTCTTTTTTTCCTGGGGAAGATTCATCATGAGCTAACATCCATTGCCAATCCTCCTCTTTTATGGCTTGAGCAAGATTAGCCCTGAGCTAACATCTGTGCCGATCTCCCGCCACTTTATATGTGAGTTGCCACCACAGCATGGCTGATGAGTGGTGTAGGTCTGCACCAGGAATCCAACCCGTGAACCCAGGCTGCTGAAGTGGAGCATGCTGAACTTAACCACTATGCCATGGGGCTAGACCCTGTTGTAATTTCTTAATGTATTTTTTATCAGTATAAAATATCACTTTTTGTCATGCTTTTTTCCCCTTGAATGCTATTTTTTCAATATTTAACTGATCACTTTTCCTTTCTCTTTGTTAGCATTTTCTTATCATTAGTTTGTTTCTCACTTATTAAAAATTTTCTTGTGTTTTTTAAATTTTTTAAACATTTATTGAGAAATACATTATACATACTAGACAGATTGTGTAATAGATCTGTACAGTTTAATTATGTATGGTTTCTCATTTTCAGTTCTTTGGAGGCCTATCATTCAAAAGATTTGAAATTTCAGTTAAGGAAAATAAGTAATTTAATTATTTTCTCCTTCTATTCTCTTTTTCCTATTTTTTTCCAAGTTCTAATAGATTCTGGGATTTCTGAATCTATCTTACATTTTTTACATGATTATTTCTTATGACTTTTTTCCATTTGCCTTGCATTATGGGATAATCCCATATTTTAATCTCTCAGTTTGATAACTAATTTTCACCTATACCTATTCTGTTATTCAGCCATTTCATTACATTTTCATTTTAGCAAATATGCTTTGAAAGTTTCAATTATTCTCTTTTATTGTAGCCTATCATTTATTTTCTTTTACTTTCTAAATACAGAAGCAATATTCTCAAAACTTTCTGAGAATAGTTTTTAAATGTAATTTTAAAATCTCCATTTTTTTTCTGTGTTAATTCTGATCCCTGGCAATTACTTCTATATCTGAGTTCTATTCTTCTCTTGTTTTTCTTTCTTTTACATTGTTTTCCCATCTTACTTGTTGTTGATTTTTGATTGCCCACTCGTATTTATGGATTAGGGTCTACAATAACCTTATTAGTAGCTATCATTATAGTCTCTGACTGAGGATCTCCATTCTTAGGATAAGTGATTACAGACTTCTATGACAGGTATTAAAATTTTCATAGCTTTGTGGAAGTAAGGGATTGAGTCTTTCGACTGGGTGGCATTTTTGTTGGAAGGATTTTTCTTTTTTATGAGGAGTCTCTTTGTTCCTTACAATGGCTGTAAGTTACCAGGGCCAGTGTCTTATTTCACTTGTCTTAGGATTCATTCTGTTTTCTCCATGGAGTGGAGCTAAGTACTAATGAACAAATCAGCCTCCTTTCCAAGGTCCGCTTTTCCTTCCAGCTCTCACTGTTTATGATCATGAAGTTGTTTTGGGTTTCTAAGGAAAAACTAACATTTTAGGGGTACTCTCCTTTGTGATTTTTGGTTCCTTTTGAGGTTTTTGGTTTCTTAGGTCTGTTGGCTTTTGTCCAACATTCATAAACACACACATCCTCAATCACTAACTGTGGCCCAAATCCTGTGCATGGGTGGGACTACCCTAAGACGGACCAGGGAGAGAACTGCACAAGCACAGGCCACAAGTCAACAGCTTTCCAAGAGCCTGAAGGCCCTGGGCAGCCATGCTGGCTTCTGGAGCCAAACTCTGCGACTCTAATCCGACGTCTGCCGAGGTCTAATTCTGCAGCAACCTGAAGGCACCATTCCATTCTGAAATCGGAAAATAAAGTGTGTCAGCCCAGCAGAAGGCCTGAGTGGGAGCTTGACTGATAATACCCAGTGCTGCCAGCTTTGGCTCTTTCTCCTCTGCTGGCAGACACGAGTACGGTGCCCTGCAAAGACCACTTGCCTCTACGTCCGTGCAAACCAGAGACCCAGTCACCCTCACCTGCCTAGGGCCTCCAATAGCTAAAGGAGCAGGGCACGAAGCTCTGTGATCACCTGGACACCCACAGATCCAGGGCCCAGCCCAGACTGGCTGTCTTCCCCACCTGATGCCCTAGAGAAAGGCCCACTACAGGCCTGCAGTCTACAGTTCTGCTCCATTTCTCTGATATACACCAGCCTTCCCAAACAACAGCTTGATGCCTCGACTGTGGCATACCAGACATTCTTGCTACTAGACCCATCGAATGGCTATCCCATTGAATAAAATGGCCTTCTCAGCACAAGTTGAGGCCAAGGTTAAGAATGGCCCTTCTTCCCTGACCCCAAGGTACTCTAACGAGTACACAGTCTACACCTGGTCCTAGGGCACCTTGGACTTCCCATCTAGACATTGCTCTGGAGAAAGAGCAAGATGCTCAGTCAAATTAGTAGACTTCCTACAGTAGGGGGAATAAAAAAAGAAACACATACACACTCACTCATTCTCTCACACAAAAATACAAAAGATCCCAGGCACTCACACACATGCTCAGGGTCAGTTGTTTCTCCTGGCAGCTGCGATGTGTCTAAAGTTCATCCCAGGCCACCATCTCTGTCTCTCCTTGAGCATTTGCCTTGAAGAGCAGCCTCAGGGCATTACTCTCTGTTTCTGGCCCCGCCCATCTGTCAGCACAATGTGATGGGGGAGCTAGCTCCTTCACCCACGCTCCTCCATCAGGAAATACCATGTAGGATGCTCCAAAGACATGGCCGAGGCCAAGTCCGAGCAGATAGAGTGTGGAGTTTCCTAGGAAGGCAAGCAGGGCACAGTTGGAACTCATAGGGTGCGGTATGTGACTTTGGGTGTGGGGGAAGTAAGTGCAGGTCCTGATGAGGGGCAGGGAGAAGATGGGCTGGGATGCCCTGGGAGATGGTGGTGGCTCAGAGAATAGCAGAATCAGGCCTGAGGGGCTGCAGCCCCAACCACACTTCTTAAGGCAAGCCCCATCTTGTGGGATTTTGGGAGGCCAGCAGGGAGTCCTGGGATGAGAAACACCTGGGTGCCCCAGTGCTGACGGCCCCTCCCCCTAGACTTGTACATCAAGAGTTCGGCTCATATCACCTATCACAGAATGCCCAATGCTGGTGGGCTCCTTGAATCCCTTCAATTAGAGTCACAGTGCGGTGGGACCTTACGCAAGAGGCCAACCAGGTGCAGGGAACATGCTCTGGCCCAAATGCTGTGCAGGGAGTGAAAATATATAGCCTTCCAGGAGTGGAAGGGCCCAGGGCAGCAACAGGGGCTTCTGGCTCAGAACCCTGGGGCCTTAATCTGAACTCTGCCAAGGTCCAAGGCCAGAGCAACCTGAATGAATTTTATACTTTTAAAAATAAAAGCTTTTATGAGATATAATTCACATAGCATACAATTCACCCATTTAGACTATACAATTTAGTGGTTTTTAGTATACTCAGAAAGTTGTGCAACCATCATCACTATCTCATTCCAGAAGAGTTTCCACATTTCATCACCTCAAAAAGAATCCCCATATATTGGCAGTCACTCTCCATTCCACCCTCCACTCAGCTTCTGGCATCAACTAATTTACTGTCTGTGTTGATGGATTTGTCTATTTTTGAAATTTCATATCACACAATATGTTGTCCTTTATGCCTGGCTTCTTATGCTTAGCATAATGTGTTCAAGGTTCTTCCATGTTTGACTGTGTATCAGTGCTTCATTCCTTTTCATGGTTGAATAATATTCTGTTACATGGATATACCACATTTGTTTATCCATTACTCAACTGATGGACATTTGCGTTGTTTCAACCTTTTGACTGTTATGCATAATGCTGCTGTAAGTATTCATATGCAAGTTTTTGTGTGGACGTATGTTTTCAATCCTCTTGGAAATATACCTAGGAGAGGAAATTTTGGTTCATATGGTAACTCTGTTTAACTTTTGAGGAACTACTAAACTGTTTTACAAAGTGGCAACCTCACCACCTATGTGTGAGGCTTTGATTTCTCCACATGCTTGCCAACACTTGTTATTAAACACCTTTGTGATTGTAGACATTCTAGTAGGTGTGAAATGGTACCTCACTGTGATTTTAACTTGCATCTATTTGATGCCCAATTTTATCTTCATGTGCGCCTGTTGGCCATTTATATATTTTCTTTGAAGAAATGTCTATTTACATCTTTGCCCATTTTTTTAATTGGGTATTTGCCTTTTTACTATTGAGTTTTAAGTGTTCTTTGTGTATTCCAGACATAAATCCCTTGTTATATATATGATTTGCAAATATTTTCTCCTATTCTGTGGGTTGTCTTTTCATTTTCCTGTCATGTTCTTTTGAGCATAAACATTTTTAATATTCCTAAAGTTCATTTATCTGTTTTTCTTTGGTTGCTTGTGTTTTTGATATCACATCTAAGAAACCTTTGCCTGATCCAAGGTCACAAAGATTTACTTCTATGTTTTCTTCTAACAGTTTAATAGTTTTAGTTCTTAAATTTAGATCTATGATCTATATACTGAGTTAAATTTTGTATATGGTGTGAGGTAGGGACATTTTTCTAACAATTTTCTTTAATTCTTTGGGTATAGTTTTTAAAAATTCTTTTAACATAATTGCATACAATAGTGGATTTAAAGTTTATGTTTAGTAATTCCATAATCTGGGCTTCCCAGGGACAGTTTCTATTGATTGCTTTCTTCCTCTGTGTATTGGCCATATTTTTCTGTTTCTTTGACTGTCTTACACTTTTTTTTGTTGAAAAGTGGACATTTAAAATAATATAATGTGGTAATCTTGGATATTAGATTCCCTCCACCTCTAGGGTTTATTGTTGCTGCTATTTGTTGCCATTTGTTTTTTTGTGACTTTCCTGGAACAATTATGTAAAGTCTGTGTTCTTTGTTGTGTCTGACCACTGAGGTCTCCACTTGGGTAGCCTAGTGGTCAGCTCATGATTGGAAAGTTAATGCCTCCTATGGATAAGTCTTCTAGCTTTTGCTGACGGGTTCTATGTGTGTGCTAGGGCATGTCGTGAATGCTCCAACAGGTAGCTCAGAACTCTGCCTTAGCTTTAACTTTCTGCTTGTGTGGAGCCTCAGGGTCAGCCAGAGATGAGAGATTGGTATGGTCTCAGGTCTTTCTAGGCATGCATACAACCCTGCACATACATGTGGCCTAGATGCCAGTAGTATGTTAGAGCTTTTCAAAGCCCCCTATGAAAACTTCATTCCCCAGTTTTTCCTTTTAAACTTTTTTGGCCAGCCTCTTCTTAGCCCTAACTGATAATACTGCCTCAGGCAGCTGCTACATTAAATAACTGCCACGTTAATGGACATTAAACATTGTTGATTATTTTCGACAAATGCACTGGGAATAGGTTAATTAGCACAGAGTGCCCTCTGCAGCAGGTCAAATAAAGACAAACCTTCAGAATGGTGCTTTTCAGGAAGCTGTTTGGTCAAATAGTGATACTCTCTGGGGACAGGGCTTTTGGGGGAGTTCCAAACTCATTCTGCCCTCTCCCCTGGTTGCTAGACTCAGGTGTTTCACAGCTACCATCATTGTGAAGCTGTGGGTTTTCAAGGCTACCTCAAGGCTGGGAAGAGCAGATGGGATTAGGGCAAGTTAAAATGCCACAAAGTTTTCTGTTCCCATAAAATTTTAATTATTTTTCTTGCATAAACACTCATTGGATTGTTGCAAGTCTTTAGTTAATTTCAGAGCTCTGAAAAAGTTGATTTTGGTAATTTTTGCCAGTCTTCTTTCTCATTGCTTTTATAGAAAGGCAAATTTTCAGACGTCCTAACTCTGCCATTCTGGAATGTTGATCTGTTTTTTAATTTGATGTTTTTGTTACACTCTTAATTTCGAAAACAATTTAAAATACCAAGCAATACAGAGATCGTTGTAAATAAACATAAGAGACCACATATGCCTACCCCTCATAATCTTTTTCTTGTTGTCATTCTCTTTTGGAATCTATCAATAATAGAAAATTGTCACCATTTGGTTATGTGGCTGCTTCTGTCCTGAGGAGTCTTGTACCCTAAGAAGCACTTGCAGTAATTGACAGCCTAGGTTCATGGCTAGGAGTGCAAACATTGTTTTCTGAAAAACATGGATTTAATCTTTGTTTTCTTATAAGCATATAACTTTAGATATACTGTTAATGTCTCTGACTTTCAGTCTTCTCATTTATAAAATAGAAACTGTAATATATACCTCGTAGGGTTGTGGTGAAGATTGAATGACACAATGTATGTAAAACTCTTTCTTTGATAAATGGTACCTATTATTATTTAAAATTGAAGCTGGTGGTTTAGATATAATTTCAGTGGGGGAAATTAGCAGGTGGAATGGTTTATTCATTGTCAGAAATTTAACATCCTCCTACCTCTTTCATTTGGTTACTTTGAAATTTTCCACAGTAATTTTTCTGCTGTGATATTTTTGGTATCGTTTTTTTACTTATATATTTCAGTTCCAAAGCACAGTAGAGAGTCCTTTGTCTGACAGTGTCCTCATCAATTGCACTGATCTCATTCCTCCCTGAGGCCAGGAAACCTAGTAGACACTACTTTCCATCCAGACTGAGCAGTAGCTTAAGCAATAGTACGCTTAACACTTCATGTAGCATAATAATTTTAAGTATATGACTGGCATGCCAATAATAAACACAGATGTTTCACAGAATGTTATTTATCTTTCCTAGTTAAGTATATATAACCAGTCCCAGACAGTGATAGCATCCAAATGTCAAAATACTACTTTGTTTTATATTTTCCAATATCAGATTCTGCTGGTACCCAGTAGTAGGTACTAAATTTATCTAACAGATAAAATGAAAAGGATCTCACCTTTATAATTTTCAGTAGTAATTATTAAATAATGAATAACAAAGAATTAAGTTCAGTAGCACTCACACAAATAGCGAATAACAAAAGCTTAAATTAAGAAATGTATATGCAAACATTTATTTAAATAGCTTTCTCAATTGAATAAATAAAAAACATTCTGCACATTCTTGCTTTTGGGACTCCCAATAAATAATAGTCCAACAATTTTGTTAAGCTGTATTTGAAATCCAGAGTACGTGATGAGTAAATATTTATGATAAAATTATCATTTTTCTTACTAATCCTTAACGTTGAGTTACCAAATACAAAGGTTATTAGAAGTAGGATACATAGAGAATATCAGTTGCTTTACAAAGTGTGTGAATTTTGTCAGTTTAAATGTGATTGCTTTTCTCGAGGATCAGGGCATCTCCTTAGTCTAGTCCTGTGCTTCTCGTTGTTGTTGTTGTTTTCCTTATTTATTTATTTATTTTTAACTTCTTCCAAGCTTTTTAGTATTTGTTTTTATTGCAGTAACATTGGTTTATAACATTATATATTCAGGTGTAACTCGTTATATTTCAATTTCAGTGTAGATTACATCATGTACACTACCCAAAGTTTAAACACAATCCATCACAACACACATGTGCCTAATCACCCCTTTTGCCCTCCTCCCTCCCTACTTCCCCTCTGGTAACCACGAATCCAACCTCTGTTTCTATGTGTTTGTTTGTCCTTGTTTTTATCTTCTATTTATGAGTGAGATCATACAGTATTTGACTTTCTCTCTCTGACTTATTTCACTTAGTATAATACCCTCAAGGTCCATCCATGTTGTCACAAATGGCAAGATTTCATCCTTTTTTATGGCTGAGTAGTATTCCATTGTGTATATATACCACATCTTCTTTATCCATTCGTCCCTTGATGGATACCTAGGTTGCATCCAAGTCTTGGCTATTGTGAATAATGCTACAGTGAACATAGGAGTGCATGAATCTTTACGCATTCATGTTTTCATGTTCTTTGGATAAATACCCAGCAGTGGAATAGCTGGATCGTCTGGTAGTTCTATTCTTAATTTTTTGAGGAATCTCCATGCTGTTTTCCATAGTGGTTGCACCAGTTTGCACTCCCACCAGCAGTGTACAAGGGTTTCCTTCTCTCTACATCCTCTCCAACACTTGTTATTTCTTGTCTTGACAATTATAGCCATTCTGATGGGCATGAGGTGATACCTCATTGTAGTTTTGATTTACCTTTCCCTGATAATTAGTGATGTTGAACATCTTTTCATATGCCTGTTGTCCATCTATGTGTCTTCCTTGGAAAAATATCTGTTCAGATATTTTGCCCATTTTTTAATTAGGTTGACAGTTTTTTGGTTGTTGATATGTAAGAGTTCTTTATATATTTTGGTAATTAAGCCTTTATCAGATATATGGTTTGCAAATATCTGCTCCCAGTTGTTAGGTTGTCTTTTCATTTTGTTGATGGTTTCCTTTGCTATGCAGAAGCTTTTTAGTTTGATGTAATCACATTTGTTTATTTTTTCTATTGTTTCCTTTGCCTGGTCAGACATGGTACTTGGAAATATGCTGCTAAAACCAATGTTGAAGAGCATATTGCTTATGTTTTCTTCTGGAAGTCATAGTTTCAGGTCTTACATTCAAGTCTTAACCCATTTTCAGTTAATTTTTGTGTATGGTGTAAGATAATGGTCTACTTTCAGTCTTTTGCACGTGGCTGTCTAGTTTTTCCCAACACATTTATTGAAGAGACTTTCCTTTCTCCATTGTAAGTTCTTGGATTCCTTGTTGAAAACTAGTTGTCCATAGATGTGTGGGTTTATTTCTGGGCTTTTGATTCTGTTCCATTGATCTCTGTCTGTTTTTGTGTCAGTACCATGTTATTTTGATTACTATAGCTTTGTAGTATATTTTGAAATCAGGGAGTGTGATACCCCCAGCTTTGTTCTTTTTTCTTAGGATTCTTTTGGCTATTTGGGGTCTTTTGTTGTTCCATATAAATTTTAGGATTCTCCTTTTTCTGTGAAAAATGTCATTGGAATTTTGATAAGGATTCCATTGAATTGGTAGTTTTCTTTAGAAAGTATGGACATTTTAACTATGTTAATTCTTCCGATCCAAGAGCACGAAATATCTTTCCAGTTCTTTGTGTGTCTTCTTCAATTTCTTTAAACAATGTTTTATAGTTTTCAGTGTACAGGTCTTTCACCTCTTTGGTTAAGTTTATTCCTAGATTTTTTTTTTTTGTTCTCTTAGGCAATTTATTATTTTTTTTCCTTTTTCTTCCCAAAGCCCCCCAGTACATAGTTGTATATTCTTCGTTGTGGGTCTGTCTAGTTGTGGCATGTGGGACGCTGCCTCAGCGTGGTTTGATGAGCAGTGCCATGTCCGTGCCCAGGATTCGAACCAACGAAACACTGGGCCGCCTGCAGCAGAGTGCACAAACTTAACCACTGAGCCACGGGGCCAGCCCCCTATTCCTAGATATTTTATTCTTTTTTTTGCAAATGTAACTGGGATTGTATTCTTAATTTCTCTTTCTGCTACTTTGTTGTTAGTATATGGAAATGTAACTTGTTTTTGTATGTTGATTTTGTATCCAGCAACTTCACTGTATTCATTTATTATTTCTAAAAGTTTTTTGGTTGATTCTTTAGAGTTTTCTATATATAAAATCACATCATCTGCAAATAGTGACAGTTTCACTTCTTCCTTTCTAATTTGGATCCCTTTTATTTCTTTTTCTTGCCTGATTGCCTGACTAGGACTTCCCATACTATGTTAAATAAGAGTGGACATCCTTGTCTGGTTTCTGTTCTTAGAAGGATAGCTTTCAGTTTTTCTCCATTGAGAATGATATTAGCTGTGGGTTTGTCATATATGGCCTTTATTATGTTGAGGTACTTTCCTTCTATACCCATTTTATTCCAAGTTTTTATCATAAATAGTTGTTCTATCTTGCCAGATGCTTTCTCTGCATCTATCAGGATGATCATGTGATTTTTATTCTTCATTTTGTCATTGTGGTTATCATGTTGATTCATTTGCAGATGTTGAGCCATCCCTGCATCTCTGGAATAAATCCCATTTGATCATGGTGTCCGATCATTTTAATGTGTTGTTATATTAGACTTTCTAGTATTTTGTTGAGGAGTTTTGCATCAATGTTCATCAGTGATATTGACCTGTAATTTTCTTTTTTTTGTATTGTTCTTCTCTGGTTTTGGTATCAGGGTAATGTTGGCTTTGTAGAACGAGTTAAGAAGCTTCTCCTCCTCTTCAATTTTTTGTAAGTTCAAGAAGGATACATATTAAGTCTTCTTTGAATGTTTGGTAGAATTCACCAGGGAAGCTGTTTGGTCCTGAACTTTTAATTTTTGGGAGGCTTTTGACTGCTGTTTTGATCTCCTTACTGGTGATTGGTCTATTCAAATTCTCTATTTATTCTTGATTCAGTTTTGGAAGGTTGTATGATTCTAAGTATCTATCCATTTCTTCTAGATTATCCAATTTTTTGGCATATAGCTTTTTATGGTATTCTCTTATAATCTTCTGTATTTCTATGGTGTCTGTTGTAATTTCTCCTCTTTCATTTATGATTTTATTTATTTGAGCCTTCTCTCTTTTTTTCTTGGTGAATCTAGCTAAAGGTTTCTCAATTTTGTTTACCTTTTCAGTGAACCAGCTCTTAATTTTATTCATTTTTTTTCTGTTTTTTTGTCTCTATTTCTTTTCTTTTCTTTTTTTTTTTTCTGCTTTATCTCCCCAAACCCCCTCTGTACACAGTTGTGTATCTTAGTTGCAGGTCCTTCTAGCTGTGGGATGTGGGATGCTGCCTCAACGTGGCCTGATGAGCAGTGCCACGTCCGCGCCCAGGATCTGAACCCTGGGCCGCCACAGCGGAGCACACGAAGTTAACCACTCAGCCACGGAGCCAGCCCCTTGTCTCTATTTCTTTTATCTCCACTCTAATTTTTGTTATTTCTTTCCTTTTACTGATTTGGGGCTTTGTTTCTTCTTCTTTTTCCAGTTCCTTTAGGTGCACTGTTAAATTATTTATTTGAGGTTTTTCTTGTTTGTTGAGGTAGGCCTGTGTTGCTATAAACTTCCCTCTTAGAACTGCTTTTGCTGCATCCTATAAATTTTGGTATGTTGTATTTTCATTTGCATTTGTGTCCAGGTAGTTTTTGATTTCTCCTTTGATTTCTTCATTGACCCAATCATTGTTCAGTAACATTTTGTTTAATCTCCACATATTTGTGGCTTTTCTGATTTTCGTCCTGTAATTAATTTCTAATTTCATACTGTTGTGGTCAGAAGAGATGCTTAGTATTATTTTGATCTTCTTAAATTTATTGAGACTTGTTTTGTGGCCTAATATGTGATCAATCCTGGAGAATGTTCCATGTGCTTTTGAAAAGAATGTGTATTCCACAGTTTTTGGATGGAATGCTCGGTATATATATCTTCTAATTCCATTTTGTTTAATGTATCATTTAAGGCCAAAAGTTTCCTTATTGATCTTCTGTTTAGATGATCTATCCATTGGTGTTAGTGGAGTATTAAAGTCCCCTACTATTATTGTGTTGCTGTCTATTTCTCCTGTTATGTCTGTTAATAATTGCTTTATATATTTAGGTGATCCTATGTTGGGTGCATAGATATTTACAAGTGTTGTATCCTCTTGTTGGATTGTTCCCTTTATCATTATGTAGTGCCCTTCTTTGTCTCTTGTTACAGTTTTTGTTTTAAAGTCTATTTTGTGTGGTATAAGTATTGCTACCCAAGCTTTCTTTTCATTGTCATTTGCGTGGAATATCTTTTTCCATCCCTTCACTTCCAGTTTGTGAGTGTTTTTAGGTCTGAAGCTGACTGTTGCATGCAGCATATATATGTGTCTTGTTGTATACAATTAGCCACCCTATGCCTTTTTATTGAAGCATTTAGTCCATTGACATTTAAAGTAGCTATTAAGAAGAATATACTTTCTGTCATTTTGTTCCTTTTTTTCTGGGTGTTTTGGTAGTTCTTCTTTGTTCCTTTCTTCTTTTCTTGCTCATTTCCATTGTGGTTTGATGGCTCTCTTTAGTATTATATATATGTGTTCCTTTCTCTCAATTTTTTGTGTATTTATTGTACATTTCTGTTTTGTGAGTACCATGAGGTTCATATATAATAATCTATGTATATAACAATCCATATTAACTTGATGGTCTCTTAAATTTGACCTCTTTAAGCTCTACTCTTTTACTCCCCTCCTCCCACATTTTGTGTTTTTCATATTGTATCTATCCTCTCTTTTGTGTGGTATATCTGTTACATTCTTATCACAGAAAGAGATAATTTTAGTACTTTTGTCTTTTGACCTTCATATTAGCTTCATTCATTCAGGTGGTTGATCTGCTACCTTTGCTGTATATTTGTTTTTACTAGCAATTTTGTTGCTTTTTTAAAAAATAATTTTCTCATTACTATTTGTGGTCTTTTCTTTTCCACTTCAGTAAAGTCCCTGTAGCATTTATTGTAGGGCTAATTTCTTGGTGATAAACTCCTTTAGTTTTTGCTTCTCTGGGAAACTCTATCTCTCCTTCCACTCTGAATGATAACCTTGCTGGGTAGAGTATTCTTGGCTGTAGGGTTTTTCCTTTCAGCACTTTAAATATATTGTGCCACTCCCTTCTAGCCTGCGAAGTTTCTGCTGAGAAGTCAGCTGATAGCCTTATGGGGTTTCCTTTGTATGTAACTTGTTGCCTTTCTCTTGCAGCTTTTAGGATTCTCTCTTTAATTCTTGACATTTTATTTATTATGTTTCTTGGTGTGGACCTCTTTGGGATTATCTTGTTTGGTACTCTCTGTGCTTCCTGTACCTGGATTTCTGTTTCCTTCCTTAGGTTAGGAAAGTTTTCAGCTATTATTTTTTCAAATAGATTCTCTGCCCCTTTGTCTCTCTCTTCTCCTTTTGGGACACCTATGATACAGCTGTTAATGTGCTTGATATTGTTCCAGAGGTCCCTTATACTGTCCTTATTCTTTTAAATTCTTTTTTTGTGTTTCTGTTCAGCCTGCGTGACTTTCTCTAGTCTTTCGTCTAGCTCACTGATCCATTCTTCTGTATCATCTTCTCTGCTATTGAGTCCCTCTAGTGAATTTTTCATTCCCTGTATTGTATTCTTCATTTCTGATTGGTTCTTCTTCATATTTTCCAGTTCATTGTTGAAGTTCTCACTGAATTCATCCATTGAACTCCTAAGATCAGCGAGCATCCTTATGACTATTAGTTTGTACTCTTTGTCAGGTATATTTTTTAATCTCTGTTTTGTTTAGTTCTTTTTCTGAAGATTTGTCCTATTCCCTTGTTTGGAACATATTCCTTTGTCTCCTCATTTTGCCTCTTTATCTTTGCTTATATCAATTTATTAGGTGGATCAGCTACATCTCCTGATCTTGGAAAGGTGGCCTTATGTAAAAGATACTTTATGAGACCCAGCAGTATACTTCCTTCTCCTCACCAGTTCCAAATGTTCCAGGAGCATCCCCTGTGTGGGCTACATGTGTTCTTCTGTTGTGGCAGGGCTGCTCTTGCTGCAGGTGCCCAGAGAGACTAGGCTGTCCTCCTGCCCAGCTGATTGTAATGTTCAGCTGTGTGTGGCTGCTATGGTCCCTTTGCTCACTTTATCAGGTGTAGGGAACCCCAGCACAGTTGCCTGTAAGGTCTAATAGCACATTCCTGTTGCAGTTTTTCTGTTAAGTGTGTAGGTCCCCAGCATGGCTCATTATTAGGCTCTGTGGCTTGCAATTGCTGTAGGCCTCTGGCTTGCAAGGCTGTTGCCAGCTCTCTCAGGAGAGCAGTTGAGTGAGGCTTGCCCCAGGCGTGGGAGCACACAATTGTTTCCGGTGTTGGAAAGTGGGGCTAATGCTCTATGTGGCTGTTTGAGAAGCACAAGTCTGCTGCAGCTGATAAACCCCACTGCCTGCATAGCCACACATCCCATCAACACAGTCCTGCCCCATGTGCATGCCCCAACCCACTGAAGTGGACCCAGTCACCTTGTTGCAGATGCCCCACACACTCCACCAATGCAGGCCCACCCCTTTCACACTCCTTGCCCCACAGTGGCAGACCTAGTCCCTGGCTGCAGAGGTTCAAGGCATGCCCCCCCTAATTTGGGCCCATAAGTTGCCTCAGGGCTTGCTGGTGGGTGGGGCCGTCACTAAGGTGTGCTGCTTGCCCTGGGTGAGCTGGATTAAGTTGGTGCTCTAGTGGGTAGGGCAGACTCCTGGTCTAAAAGGCCAAGGGAAGAACTCCAATAGCGTCTGCCACCATCTGTGTCAGCATGCCTAGACCAGCTCGCAACAATGGCTGCTGCAAAGTCTCAGTCCCTGGGAAGATGGTCCCAGCCTGAAGAGGTCTCTCCTCTCACTGAGATGCACCCAGAGCCTATCAAGTGAGTCTCTTTTTGCAAAAGGACTGTATATCTTTCTTTCTCCTGATTTTAGGTTGCTTTCCAAAATGGGTGAATTTGTGCATGGGCCCTTTAAGAGCAGGATTTTTTTTCCCTTTTGTGTGATATCTTTTCTGAGGGTATTCCCTGTTGTAGTTAATAGCCAGCAAGGCCAGATATTATGAAACTTGTCTCAGTTGTGCTGAGTCCAAAAGCTGCTTATTGTGGTAAATCTCCCTGGCTCAGATCCCCGAGTCCTCCAGGAAAGGGTTCATACCTTAAGATTGCTCCTGGTGGGTCATGAAATGTCACAGCTAGAATGTGGCTTTTTTTCCTTCATCAAGGAATTTCTGCCTCTTCCACCTCCCTCAGCATTGTCTCTTGTTGTGGGGGTTCTTTCAGTTCTCTCTCAAGGATAATTGTTCCAAAAGTAGTTGTATATGTGTCCTGTCTGTGGGAGGAGGTGTGTTCAGAGTCTGCCTACGCCACCATCTTGACATCAGATCCTCTCATTGGGTTTTGATCATTTATGCCTTCCAAACGTGAGATTTGCTCCCTCAGTCCAGTGACCACTTTCAGAGATGATAAATTTCTCTATGTTCTTCCTTTGTTTCCCACCTCCATTCAGTTAGAGATCTAAGGAAATATTTATTTTCTAGCATATTTTATAGGTGACTGAAGAGTTTTGTGAAATCCAAAATGTTCTTTTATTTTTCAAGGCTGAAAGAAATTAGAGTGTGAGCCCAGATTGTGTGTAGAAAAAACTGTGATTGGAATAGAGTACCAAACGCCAACATCTAGGCCATAGTGTTCCCATAGTTGTCTACATTTTGCTATCCTTTTCTTCACAGGTAAAATGGTTCTGGAATTATTTGAAAAGTGGCATCTATAGAGCATTCTTTAGGATCCAAAGAGATATTGCCCCTAAGTAAATATAGAAGAAGGCTAATATTTATAGAGGGTTATCTCTAGCCAGAGGTATGATGAATTAAGTTCTTCACACGTTACATATTCTTTACCCCAGTCCTGAGGAATAGTCATAACTATTTTTCTTTTTTTGTCAGATGAACAAATTTTTGCATAAAGAGGTTAAATATTTTGCCATAGGTCATACCACTAGTAAAGATAGAGCCAAGACACCGACAAAGGTCTACCAAATACCTAACTCCATGCCATTTTCCATACACTTTCCTGAGAACAGTGTAGCTACCCACATTAATGAGGTAAATTAAGATTTTTGTGAAATTTATATAACTTTTAGAATAGCAATAGGTGGTTCAAGAATGACAGCAGCAATATCTTTCCCAGATGTTGATAGGTAAGGAAACAAAAATCAGGCAGTGTTACTTGCCCTCATCCTTTTTCCCCCAAACCCTTCCATTTTAGGAATTTTATTTAATATTTTAATTGGGTATAAAACAAACACCTAAATATATGCCTTATTTCTGCCATATAGAATGGCGTTGTGTCCAAATATAGAGAGCCTGTTGAACATCTAACTTTTAAGAGTCATTTATTTCTTCATGGGGACACTAACACTTCTCATTATTTTATATGTTATTTTCTCTAGAAATCCAAAGTTCTACTTGGAGTAACTATTCGGTGATTAGGGCACATTTATTATCTTTTTATGTTTAGTAATTTCTGTGGCCCATCCATATCCACTCTCCACTCTTCTCTCTCCTATCCTGTGTCCTGGGAGGCTGACCTTTAGGAAGTGCCTCAATGTGATCTCCTGCTCTCTGGCTTCCTTTTCAAGTTTTCCAGTGTCCGTCACTGTCAGGAGATTGGAGGCCTGAAGGAGAATAAGATGGGGTATTTTTTGTTCCTGCTTTGTTTCTTGCCTTATCTTCAAAAGGTTGCTTGAATCTATCTACAACAGACCACTGATCCTTTAGCTATAGTTACTCTCTTCAGATTTGAGCAACTTCTCCTTCTCCATTTTTCTTCAGACCTAGAAGTAATAGCAATTGTGGCTTGGTTTCCCTTATGCCTGCCTACAATTTTGTAAATAGTCCCTTTATCATCCCCTTTGAATGTAAAATCTGTTTCCTCCTGGAACCTGACTGACTCACAGGTAAATACTGAGCAATGTACTAGCCTCTGTACTCTAGACAGAACAGAGGGGGGTTCTTAACTTAGGGGAGAGACACTGCTAACAAGCAAAACACAGGCAACAGGACATATGCAATGAAATATGCAAATACAAATTAATATAGCCAAGTGGCCCAATAATGAGTGTGGAGATGGAAAAGAGAAACTGGAGTTAGTGAGGTAATCAAATCTTCAAAATTTAAGTTTGGTAGAGCAAAGCTAAATGTTTTTAAAAATTGCCCTCAGTATACATTCTAAACATCTTTGTTTAGACGTTTAGAATCCAAAACTGAAAACAAGCGTAATGTCCATCAAATGATGAACGGATAAATAAATTGTGTTGTATTCATACAATGGAATGCTATTTAGCAATAAAAAGGAATGAAGTGCAAATACCTGAGACAAGATAGACGAATCTCAAAAGCATTGGGCTAAGTGAATAAAGTCAGAGACAAAAGACTACACACTGTAGAACTCCATTTATATTACTAGAAGAGGCAAATCTATAGGGACAGAAAACAAATCAGTGGCTGCCTGGGGCTGGGGGTTAGGAGGCTGATTGACCCCAAAGGGGAATAAAGGAACTTTTCTAGATGATGGAAATGTTCCGATTCTTGACTGTGGTGGTGTTTACATGACTGTGTACATTTGTCAAAACTCATCAAACTACATTTAAAAGAGTGAGTTTTATTGTAAATAATTATACCTCAATAAAACTCACTTTAAGAAAAAAGAAAAAAGAATTCAGCAAAGTCTACTTCTTGGTAATAGATGGATATTCAATGACTCTCTGAAGTTGTTGATGGTATATTTTGATATTGGATATATTTCAGTATAATTTACCTTACTTAGAATTTCCCGTTCTAAAGAATTTAAAAGTATTTATACTTCTCAATAGCATGTTGTTGGAAATGTAGAGTAGGCTAATAGAATTCATTTCTTTTGCTAAAAAATCTTACTTATTTACTCTTGTGCAACAGAAATACTTGTGTGTATTATGAATGATGGATAAAGATGAAGTAGCTGAGAAATTCTAAGAAGGGAGGAAAGACTAGACTCAAGAGTTCTTGAAAATGATAATTTCCAATTAAGGAAAATAAGCTATTCAAAAAGCTACCTCCAACAAAAAGGGGTGTTGTATAAATCCAAGCCAATCAGACTAAGGAGTTCCTTTTGGACTTACCTGGAAGACTCTGGAAGCAATTCCAAAAGGAACTCCTTGGTTATATCTCAGTAAAGCTGGAAATAAAAAGAAAGCTATTGAAATCACATACATTCATGTCCATTTGTTTTGTGAAAGATGACATGGGTGGAGCTATATCCAAATAGAACCAGAGGAGCCAGTCCTGATGGCCTAGTGGTTAAAGTCTGGCACGCTCCACTTTGGTAGCCTGGGTTTGGTTCCCGGGTGCAGAACCATACCACTTGTCTGTCAGTAGCCATGCTGTGGTGATGGCTCACATAGAAGAACTAGAAGGACTTACACCCAGAATATACAACTATGTCCTGGGGCTTTGGGAAGGAAAACAAACCCCCCAAAATAAAAAAAAAACGGTGTTTCTAGTCTGTATCATTTAAAAAAAAATGTTTCCAATCTATGATATATCATTAAATAAAAAAATAGAGCCAGAGCAGCCATTAGCCGTTTCAGAGGAGTTGCTTTGCTTGTCTTGTTTTCTTTACCACCAACATTCCAAAAAGTCAGTTAGACAAGAATATCCTGTTTGTAAGAAATGATGAAATTGAGCTTTGCGGATGACCAAATCTCTAACCAATCAATGAAGGACAAGTCTAGCCTTTTGCTAGATGACAGAATCTCAAGCCAATCTGTGAAGAGCAAATCTAGCCTCACCTCACCCAGCACCGATGAACTCTTCTTTTAATACAACTCACTTCATCCTCATTTTTTCCCATAAAAAACCAGAACCCCTCTCCTCTAATCAGGACTGTATTTGGGGTTCTACCTGTGTCTGTGCTTCCCAGATTGCAATTCTTTGATCCCCAGATAAACACCCCTCTACCTGTCATTTTGGCTCTTTATTTTTAGGTTAACTATTTTTACATTATATTCTACCCACTTCAATGGATAGAAGGAATAAGATTTCATCAAATACATTGTGTAGATTTCTCAGCATTCAATTACTTTCCAAAGCCTAAGCTGAATTAAAATAAGATTTTCCTGTTGGCAATCTCTGTGTTCAAAAACATGTACTGGTGCTACTTTTCTTTTTTATTTTTATGTTGTTTTCTCAGATGCCTCCAAACCTTTCTGAAGGAAAAATCAATTTTTATGTTTGTGTGTGATTGGGAGAATTACAAATATATATTTTGCTGTAATCATGCCCTCATTTAAACCAGTTCAAAGGTCATTCTGCAGTCTATAATAATTACACGCAGTCCTGAGAAGGTCCTGCTGTTACCTACTGAGTCTGTTTCTGCACTTAGACCAAACATCTCTGTAGAAAATAATTTATCAAATTTTTGCTTTGGTTATTTCTGCGAAATCAGAAATAGGTATTAATCAGGAAGTTTTTGACATTATCTTGCATCATCAATTAAATTCATAAAGAAAAACTGAATTTCATATCTCTGAGAAGTGGGTGTATTAAATGCCATAAAGTTTTTGGATGATTCATTTAAATTAAAATGGTTGAAAGCCTGCTGACAGAATTCAAAAGGAACTTGGCAGTGAGTTCCTAATACAGACTTTGAACAGACAGGATCTTTGCAAATTTTATTAAAAGGTATTTCCCTCTTTTTCTGCTTTCTCCAGTCAATGAAATGATTGTTATAGGAGATAACGAAAATTGACCCATGGACTACCTAAGTGGTGCTTTCATTCTGTGTTTCTAATTATATACAGGGTTAAGTATGTTTGAGGGATAAAACTCAAACAAGTTAAAGTAATCCTATTTCTGGCTTTTTGGAAAGGTTTTGAATATGTTCACTCATTTATTACTTACTTATTAGGCATTTACATACATATTTTACCTTCTCTCAAAGAGTTTATAATGTAATATGGAAAGTAAGACATATGTGTAAATATAGCATAAGGCAGAAATAAATTCCACGAAAGAGGGATATATACATTTCTTATTCAGGTCAGAAAAAATCATAACTTCTCAGGGTGAAACATCATGGAAGGCTTTGTGGAAGAGGTGGCATTTGGATTATGCCTAATAGATGATAATGACAGGACAGGGAAAGGCATTCAAATGAGAAGGAATAGACCAGCTGAAGACGTAGATAGGAAAATTTTGGATGTGTATGGAGAATGGCGAGTAGTGCAATTTGGCTTGAAACACTAATAAAATGGGGAAACAAAGCGGGACACTCAAGATGTGTTAAAATTCTGGATGCATGACAGGGTAAGGAATTGGGATTTTATTCCACAGGCAGTTGAGAAATCAATTGGCTCTAATGCAGCCGTTGGAGAATTCAGTGTTCCGCAGAGAATTCCAATATTCTTCTGAGAGGTGTTAAGAAGTCATTTAACAGAATTTATTCTTTTTTTCTTTTCAATTTTTTTCCTTCTCTCTTCCCTCTAACACACCGTATAATGTGTCAAAAGTAAACTTTCCAAGATTTCCAAGTTACATCTAAGGGCAACTCAAGTCGAATCAACATAATCATTTACTGAACTTTCATTATGCGTAAGGTGCATGGCGCCAGTTGTGAGATATGCCTTCTCAAATCTTTCCACCAAAAATCCCAGATGCAGAGTGTAAAGCCTCTTACCCTAAGGATTCTAGGAAAATAGCCCCAAACAAACCACTAGCACATTTCCTTAAAGTGGTTTTTTATTTAACATGTGATTTATACATTGGATTTTAAACAATGTAAACCCATTTTAAAATTCTTACTGGTATTAAAGGCAAGGAATGCTTAATTGGTCCCCCAAAAAGTGTCTCAGTAAAATTGACAAGAAAGATGACCAGCATTTATGCCATGTCTTTGTGTACATGCTACAGACTACCTGTCCTTCCTGGGTTCATTTTACCCAGTTTGGGGCACGTAGGATAAGAAATGCCAGTATCTTTAAGAAATTTGCAAATATATTGAGAGACGAAACAAAAGGATTTTGGAGAAAGCAATACTGTTTTGGGCTTTAAATCCAATGTGGTTATTTAACTTTTATTAAAATTTCAATTCAGATATTGAAGATGTATCATTAGGCAGTGATGACGTGAACACTAGCCAGAAAGAAAAGATGCACATAAGAGTCTAGAGGAGAGGAACGAAAGGCCACTTCAGCATTTCCGTTGGATCTCACCGTGCTCATGCAGCGTTAGCCTTTCCATCTCAAAAGAAAGTAAATTTCATTAATGTTCTTGAATACAAATATCTTCAAAATTAAAACATTATCTTAAAAGGGTTTAAATTTATCATCAGATTAAAAATATATTAATCAGATTAGTGGTAAAAATTTAAAAGTTTAGTTTGTAAATACAAACATGAAGGGGTTTTTGCCACATTCTTTTTTTCTTTTTTAGTGGATCTTTGATTTTTGACCTTCCTGTCATCAATTTCTTCCTTCACATTTTCTTAAAATTCAAATAATATTTTTCTTAATGTTTATGACAAATGGAACTTGTATCTGACTCTTACTCTAGTTAAGACAGTTTACTCCAGTGATTCCTAAACTTACGTTTGAAGAGGGCAGCCTCTTTTGCCAGTTATTACAAATTCTGATGTAAATCTATAATTATTGATATATATATATCACAATATTCCAAATATTCTGGAAGATTATGTAATAAGATATTAACAGTGGTTATCTTTAAGTGTATATGTCTTTACATATATATAAAATATATATAAAGATATATATCTTATGTATCCTTATGTATTTTCTGATCTTTTTCAATGAGCAAAGTAATTTTAGTAACAGAACCAATGAAGGTATTTAAAATAGTACTTAAAATAACATTTTGCTAGACTTTGGTATCAGCATGTTTTCTTATGGGGATTTTGATTTTGTTTACTCTTGTCTTTGAAGTGGTGATTCCAGGTTGAACCTCTCTTCTTTGTATTTCCTGCTTTCAACTCTCTTCTCACAAGCAAAGATGTACATCGTTTGGTAGCTTTGGTTTTGGGGGCAAAAACTGTCAACTGTGATAGTACAACCAACAGCAAACATTCTGTTCGAAAGGGGTTTGCTGTTAATTTTGTTCATATTTGCAGGAATGTGGTTGCTCCAGGACACATATATAGGAGAAACACAGGACACAATACTACGGCTGATGTATGCTGCTCCATCTCAGCAGAGAAAGTTCTGGTGTCCGTAACAAGTATCTTTCTCCAAATACTCAGACCCTTGCTTTCTGTCCATTATTGAGAGTTGATAGGCTAGCGTAGGTGACGTAAGACTAACAGATGCACTTCACTTCTCTGAACATTTTCTTCTTCTTTATTCTCCTGTCTTTTAAGACTCAATCCTGTGCCTCTGGAATCCTAGTATAATTCCTTCTGTACTTGTATGTGTACATTTTCTTTGGGGGTAATGTATCTACTTATATGGATGAATCTCACACTGAGTGGAGGGAAAACAATCATAAGCAATCATAAACATAAAGTCATATGTCTCCCATCATTTCCAGAAGGGATTCTGGAATTCTCATGGAGGATCAATGCTAGTTTTTTGGCAACTTCATCACCCAGGAATGAACAGTCTACCTTGACTGCTTGTAAGTTACAAAAGTAAAAATCGTTTTTTTCCCATTTCCCACATATTAAATTTTCTTGCATATGCTCTCTCCAATTAGCCATCTCTCTATTGTGTAACTCTCAACCCAACTCATTTAAATATTGTAAAATTTCACATCCTGTCTATCTCTAAATATCAATTTGAAGGTAAAATAAAGCAATGAGGGAAACCACAAAGTAGTGAGAAGAGCACAGTGTTTAGAGTGAGACAGATGTGGGTCTGAGTTCCCTCTCTGCTCCTTCAGTGGGTGACTATGGTCAAATCATATGACTTGTGTATACCAGCTACAACTGGATTGAGATAGTACGTGTAGAATATCTGATATATGGTAGCTGTCATTGGAATTTATGGGTGTAAAATATTTTAAAATTTACAGAGTGCTTTATAAATGAAGAATTAGGATTCTTCTTCTGAAAACTTTTCATGTTGATCCTCCTCAGATTCATCTGCCTGAAGGTTTCTGTATGCCCAGTGTTCACCAAAATCCATAACGTCCTTTCGCTTTAGTTTATTTTGGGACTGTAGTAACTGGTTTCCCCTCTTCCTTTCTCCCCATGTCTGCACTCTGCTGGAGCTCGTTGTCTGAATTACCAATTGAGCCCTCAGAATATGCTTCCTTGTACGGATGCATGTAATTAAATTTGTATCTTGTCTCCCCAACTGGCACTTAGCACAGTGCTTTCCTCACGGTGCTCCTTAGTATGTATTGACATGGGCATTTAATGGAGACTATGTGACATATAGGCTTTGGCTCAGATATACTGCCTTTTGGTGAAGGCATCTGGAATGAGCTTTAGAGTTAGACAGATCTGGTTTGAATTCTGGCTCAGCCACTGACCATCTCTAGGGACTTGTTTGATATCTCAGATTCGTTTTCTGAACACTCCAGAGGACACAAAATAGGTTGTGTTTGGGAACATTGTTAAAGATCTGCCTTGGGACAGAGCATTTTCCTTAGCTATGTTAATTTGGACTCTTAGCTCTAGCCTCCCCATCAGATTAGAAGTTCTTTCTTTTTACATTATATTTTAATTATCTTCCATGGTAGCACAACCCTTGTCACTTGCCTCACTTTTTTCTACCCACTCAAATGTCAGAGCCTCATATAATTTAAACGTAGAGCTGTTTCTGCTGTTTATTTTTATGCTTGGGTGTTTTGGGGCAAGTGGGTGGGAATACTGACTTCTAAATTGTCACATTTCAAAGGAAGTCTTAGTAAATGTATAAAATTTGTATATTAAAACAAAAATTTTTATCTGCCTATAATGCCTATTATTGTTTGCCTACCCAGCATTCATATCACCCTTCCTTTCTCATAAGGGTGCCGTCAAATTTTTGGGGAGCTGCCCTTCTGCCATGTTGTCCAAGTGCTTCAGAGAGAGGTAACGGCACATGACTCCAAGAGTAGGGCCTGGTGGGTCTAAGGCTCATCAGACTTACCTTTTTTACGCAGTTACTCTTAGGAGATATAGACCTAAGCCAGGCAGCCTAAGTCAGTGTCCTGGTCAGGTAGGCACATGGAACCCAGTTTGGGTCAATGAAATGCAAAGAGACAGAGTTGTTTGGAGCTTCAAGGAATGAAGTTTTCTGACCTCGAAGAGATCTTCTCTCTTTACTTAGATTTCAGGTTGTGTAGATTTGAAGTTGAGAATTGCCACAGCCATTTTTCTGGCACAAAGGAAGCTGTGTTGAACAAGAATCCAATTCAGAGGAAGGAAGAGTGAAGGGAATCCCAGAGAAATAGAACATAAATACTAGATCAAACCTATCCTGAGGCCTAGCCTACCTCTTGACTTGCACTTATGAGAGTCCAAACCTTATTGTTTAAGTTGGTTTGACTACGGTTTGTGTTACATGCATCCGAAAGCATCTTAAAGTGATATACCATTTTAAAATTAATGTCTTCCCTGGGGATGAAAATGTGATCTAGACCAATACCATCTGATAGAACTTTCTGCAATGATGGAAATGTTCTACGTGAGTACTGCTCAATAAGGTAGCCACTATCCACATGTGGCCATTGAGCAATTGACATGTGGTTACTACAACTCAGGAACTGGATTTCTAAGTTTATTTAGTCTTAGTTAGTTTGAATTTAAATAGCCTCATGTGGCTAGTGGCTATCATATGAGATAGCTCAGACCAATCAACCTTCAGATGGTTGGGACCACTCTGCAACATCCCTCTGAAGCATCTGTCTCCAAATGATCACTAATAACTATTTGGAATTCGTTTTGAATTTTATTATGTAATTCTAAAACAAAACAAAGCTCAAATCTGATTACACTAAAATGTCAGTAGCATGTGTGTGTGTTTATGTGTGTACTGAAAGTTTTCTAGTGACATGTGTAGTGACAACTTTCTACTAAGGGAACACTATTTCAAGGCTTTTATCATCTTTTTGACTCCCTAATCGAGAGGCCTCAAGTAACATTATTAAAATTGTATTGCCTTCTTATCAAGGGAGAAACAGATTAAAAAATATATGCCTTTTCTCAATTAAGTATCTTTGCCATAGCAGTACTAAGTAAAGCTTTTGATTATGACTCTTACTGCATTTTGATTTACTCTGTTCTGGATGACTCTCTCTTTTCCCTTCATTCTCCTTCCTTCCTTCTCTCCTAGCCATCCTTTTCATAGAGATACCTGCAAAACATTGTGTCTTTTTCCATTAAAATATTCCTGACTTGGAGATGGTAGCCATAGCATGGAGGGAACACAACTCTTGGTTGAATTTTTCATTCTCTAGGTCTCTGCCAATTACTGTCAAAGCAGTGGTGACTTTTTGTGAGGTGGACGCTTGTTCATTAGAAAGTGGCCTGAAACAACGACTTCCCTTCACATTTACTGTGGAGCCACCATGAGACGGTAACGACTTTCTGTCATGCCCAACCTGGGTCCAATCCAAACTCCCGACCCCGAGGTGGAAAGGCTTTGTAGCTCATTAGTGATTCCCCTGGAGCCATCAAGCGCCAAGTCTCTAGTCACATGGAGCCTCAAGTGAAGAAGTATTGTGCACCTTTTAACATTAGTAGTATTTTAATGGAAAACATGATAAGATTTACTGAGCTAAAAATGAAAAAAATTCCACATTCTCAATATTTTCTATGTGAAGCTAAGGTGATCATGTTAATATGATTAAAAATATTTTATTGTAATTGCATTATGTCATTGACACTGTTCCATGAAATCCTAGCGAGGACGATAGTCCAATTCAGTAGGGCAGAAATGGATTCTCCCATTTATTCTGGTTCATAAAGTGTCATTTCGTGAACTAGGAACTATATTAAGGGGAAAAGGATGGTTCTAAATGCTGGACTGAAGATAGTTTTGCTTATGTGATTGGGACAATGGAGTTTCCTATACTTTTTTTCTGAATTGCTTTAAAAGAAATCATGTTTTTAATTTAAATGAGAATGAAGAACAGAATTTTTAAAACTCAGTTTTCCTATTGCTAAATTAGTGAAAGTTGGTGATCTAAGAGCGCTCCTTCAGCTGAGGGAGCCTGGTGAGGTTTTCAGCTCACCGTAAACTTTGGATTTCAGGTTATGGTGCAATGTTTTTCTGCTTCAGTGAAAATAATTTAATTCGTTTTTGTTGCTTTCTCTTAATGTCTAAACTTGAAACAAAACTATATAAAACAATAGGTAGATTATCCAGACTGACTATAATTCCAGTTTCAGTTATGGGGTCTATCAAACCAAAGCATTATCAATTTCATGCTTCCAAATATATGTATTATTTGTGGTCATATATGCTTCTAAAATATATATTTCTTTATGAAGCATTTTGCTTTAATTTAAGAGAAAGAAGACCCATTAAACTATTTACTAAATACAATAGTATATTTAACCCAAACACTATATAATATACACAATGGAAGAATTAATCATTTTATATGGAATTAGGGCTATATTAATGATTCTATTATAGCACCTCATTTTCTTTTTATTTGTTGAAAACATTTCATCAGAAAAATAAGCTCAATGGCAAAATGTGATTGAATATGAATGATTTCTTATCTTCTTAGCTTATTTTTACTTGTAAGTTAGTTATTTTAGGCTCTAGTGATTTATATGTTTACAATTATTCAATTTTAATTGAATTAAATGACAGAAAGAACATGCTCAAGCAAATTAATATATTATAAATTTACGTTCAATAGTCAAGAAATAGTTCATGTTGACATGCAATTGTTGCAGCAATTTAAAATTCCTATTAACTTCGGAAGACAAATCTTTAAAAGTGGCAGACATCTTCACGATGGTCTGCAGTTATCACGTCTCCATCATAGCTGGCACTTTGTAAGTTGATATTCTCTTTGTTAAACTGACCCGAGTCGATATACACTCCAATTATAGCTGGAGAAAGCTGACAGCTTGCGTCTTTTTTTCTGAAGGTTGTCTGCCTCGTTGAGTAGCCTGTACAGAGAACCTGCCAGATCGTCATTAATTCCTGGGTTGCTTTTTTATTGTTTAGAGGAACTGGTGTTTGTCTGGTAGTTCATCCAAAGCGTTGTGTACTTTCTCGTCTAGGGTAACTTCTTTATTTTTTGTTATATTTCTTTTCCTCTAGAATTCTGAAATTTAGCCAGTAGCCAAATATTTTTACTTTGTAGTTTCTTAGACCGTTTTCTTGCTTAATCCTAAAACAGTGTATGTACTTACATTACACACAATTTCAAAAGCATTTTCAGATATTTTTACCTCTGTGATAGTACTTGAAGTTAAATTAAAAAGATGATATTGTTGTCATTATTTAACCAAAAAAACATTTGAAATGCTATACTCGGAAGTTAACAATTTGCAGTTAATTAACCACCTGGTTATTGGTGGAACTTTTCTTGATAATATATTGCTTTAAAAATGGCCATGCAATTATTTTTTTAATGAAAACCAGGCCCTCTTCAGAGAATAGGTGACTAATTTTGCACATAGTGTAACAAGTGTCTTGTTATCCTCTTAGGAAGCCATATTTGTTACAGTTAGTGAAAAAAGCCTTCCTAAGTTTTGTCTTTCAAAGTCTTTCAGCACTCACACACAACAATACATAATCATACATTGCTATGTGTTGTTCAGGGTTGTTTTTGTGTTTTGTACGTGTTCATCTTAAGCTGTTTGCCAAAGAATAGGCGCATTCTTATTCTTAGAGCCCCCATTATGTGAAATACAAATCTGAGCAAATAGAAAACTTTCAATACATACACACGCCATTGGCATTTTCCTGTAATCGAATCCGAGCTTTGTTTTGTATTAGAATTATATAATAAAATTCAAAATAGAATTTAGAATAGTTCTTAGTCATCATTTGGAGACAGAAGCTTCAGAGGGAAGTTGCAGAGTGGTCCCAACCATCTGATGGTTGATTGGCCTAGATCTGCCCTATCTCATACGGTAGCCACTAACCACATGAGGCTTTTTAAATTCACATTAACTAAAACTAAGTAAAATCAGAAATTCAGTTCCTGAGTTGCACTAGTCACATTTCAATTGCTTAGTAGCCAATTGGGCAGCACTTACATTTCCATCATTGCAGAAAATTCTATCAAATGGTACTGGTCTAGGTCACATTTTCATCCCTAAATTTCATATTTTTTATATTACAATATAATATGGTATTTTTCTATGATAATAAAAATCAAGAGAAATAGTTGGGAAGTAATAGTGAACCCTAAGGAGAATAAAAAACAAAAAACAAATGCGTTGGTGTTGGAAGCTTATGTAACGCATAAGCTGTAAAATCTCCCATTAGTTACTAGGCTGAATGTATCCATTTTACATTTCTAGAATTTAAGAATTTAGATTTTTGAGAGTTAAAAGAAATTGATGGCTGTTTTTCTTTGCAAAGAAGATCCTATTAATAATTTGGTGTTGTTTCCTATACCTTGAATTCTAGTTTGTAGGAAGAGACATGTCAATCACGGGGTTCTGGGATCCCTCACCTTTTTTTTTTAACCCACAATTGGACATTCTTGCACAAACATAAAACTTATAACCATATTTAGAAGATGAGGACACACAAATATTTCTCTAATATCCCAGAGGGGAAATCCACTAGCACATCAGAATTTTAGAAGAGAGAGAGGATACTCATGTCTGGTAATTTATCAGTTTGAAATATCCTCTACATTGTTCTGTTAATGATGACCTAATGAAAGAAAAAGTTTAGGGATTTTGGTGGCTGGGAAAGGGGCCACTGTATACTGCAGCTGTTGACAGGTTTAATTTCATTTTGAGCCATTATCACAGGGACTGTGTGGTTACTATCTCAGTAATCTGCTGTTTTCTCAGCTTATTCATAACAGTCAAAGGAAAGATGGTATCTCTACGCTTATAGAGAAAATCTTTGGAAGGCGGAAAGCAAATCTTTTATTAAATTTTTGTCCATCAGTTCATCTGTCAGGTCTAGAAATGACTAGCTATTGTTACCGTATACCCAAGATCATCTGTAACTGATATGGAAAAATAAAACATTTTAAAAGAATTCAACAAGCAGTGGGTCCACGTTGTTCTTGCCCGTCAATTTTACAGTTGAACAACAGTTTCTTATTTTATTTCCTGGATAATTCTTCCAATGCAAGTCCAATCTATTTAAAGTAGAATATTTGGAGGGAAGGGCGGTGCTAGGGGAGCAGGTAAGATTTTGCAGACTTAAAGGATGATATTGCTGTAATATTAGCAATCCTATTTATAGGAGTATGAATAAGGGAATTCTTCAATATATTGATCAAAAATGAATTAGTAACATTTTCCAGTCAAATGTGCCATTAGATTACTGAAGTTTACTGGATATTGGAAATTTTTGTAAAGTGTGTCCTTCAAAGTCTTCGCAAGCTCGCCTAATGATGACTTTAAAAAAATGATTAGGACTACCACAGTTTGGTATCCTGTTTTAAGCTTACTGGCATTATTAATTCTGGATTGTTCATAAATAATTTTTACTTCTACTTTCTGCTAGAGAATTCTGTCCTATGCTACCATCTCACAAGAAGAGGACACGAGAATTTATTTACAATAAACATGTTTGCTTTAAAAATATTTTTCCATAAAAAGTAAAGTGAACTAAGAGAAACTGAATATATTATTTCCCTTGCTCTAGGTGCCTGATACTTTAGATACCAACCATGTCGGAGAATGAGTACTTTCTTGTACGAATAAAGGATAGCGATATTCCAAACTGTCTTGGAAATGGAATCCCTTTATCCTAGGGGCCAATACAAGTGTTGGAACTTCCTATGGATGAGGACACATGAGTAAAGAAAATAGGTGAAGGGGATTAAGAAGAACAAGCTTCCACTTATAAAATAACTAGGCCAGGGGGATGTAACATACAGCATAGGGAATATAGACTATAGTATTGTAATAACTTTGTATGGTGTCACATGGCAACTAGGCTTATTCTGGTGATCATTTTATAATGTACAAAATATTGAATCACTATGATGTATACCTGAAACTAATAGGAGATTGTATGTCAATTATATTTCAATGAAAGAAAAAGAATAAGAGCAGAAGGACCCTAAAGGGAAACCGTAAAGAATCCAAGGAGAGAGGAGAATGGGTCAAAAGTGTGGAAGCAGGTGATGCGGGGAAAAAAAATCTCTTTCTCAACAGTCTCCCTTCTGCAAAGGTAAATATCTTCTCTCCTCAGCTTTATTTTTCAAATTATAATCAAGACTGAAACAAGTCAGACCATTGAGACTCATTTGTTTCCTGTCTGAGCTAAGGCAAATGGATCTAATTTCATTCTGAGACAAGGCAGGTGGGCTTAATAGACAGTGTGGGGGTGGGTGAAGGGGGGGGTGGCAACTGAGAGAAGACAGCAGTTGTAATTTATCTTGACTTAGTAAGACTTTTCCTTTTTGCACGACATGCTGCCTACGAATGGAGAGACACTCCTGTTAAGTAATTAGTCAGATTATGAGAGTGTTGTGCTTAAAAAGGACTTCTAAGCTGCATTTGCTTGGGTTGATATCACTGGTGCTCATCTTCAAGGGGTCAGTCCAAGAACAAATCTATTTAACATCTTCATCAATGGCCAAGGTAATAGAAGAGAAATAGCAGGTCCGTTAATTAACTTTAGGAAAGACATTAGACAGCAAGTGGTGGCTCACACGTTGTAGGGCAGGGTATGAATTTTAAATGACCTTTGCCATGACAAAGCACTTGTCCTTTGCATTCAAAATCTCAAAGTCTATTTGTGCCTTGTACATCCCCACAGGCATGTTTAAGAAAACAAATAAGTGAACTCTTGCTACCGTGGATCCGTATATTCTGTTAGCTAAAGCACAGAGCGACAGGACTGGAACAATTTTGCTTTAAATAGGACCGTCCATTTCTAATAGGTGCCCTCCCAAATGGTTTTCTTCTTCCTCCACGTGTGGCTCTTTCCTGGAATTTCAAGGCAATGCTGCACTGGTGTAACAGAGGGCGAGCCACATAATTTGCGAGCCCCACTGCTACAAGAAAATGTGGAGCCCTTGATTCAGAAAGCAACAAAAAACGCCGTGGAAGGTACTGAGATGTAAAGCTTTTCCCATTCTTCTGTGGTTCTCTCTCTTTTGACTTGTCATGGAGTTTTTTTTATAAACTATTAATGTCATTCTAAGAAAAGAAAACATTAACAGCAAATTATTGGCATAAAATTTATTATTCATCTTTATATTGTGTAATGCCAGTTTTAAATGCAATTTGAGAATATTTAATTCATATGTGAAACCACCAAAATTATGTACTTTGTGTTGTGTAGCTCATACATGCATATGTGTTTCTTTCTTACCAAAAGAGTAGAAATGCTGCACAAAACTAACTCAGTTATTTTTATGTCACTTCTTGATATACACACATTCTACTTATCTCCTCAATCTTTGGCTTAGTGATGAGTAAGGACGGCCTGAAAGGAAAAGGAAGTATGGATCTCCCTATCTTTTCCTTCTATGTCATCATTTTCAGTACAAGAGGTTGGCTAATGCAGGGAAGTAACCCTAGTAAGAAAGGATGAAAAGGGTTCCTTACCATTTGTGTTTTTCAGAACACCATTGCCTTCTTTCCGTGTTTGAATCAAGTTCTGGTTTGAATGGAGAGCATGAGCTCTTGAAGCACTCAATGACTCTGCTTACTCAGACATAGTTGTAACACTCTTACTTCGTACTTGCTTTGTCTTCATGAACTCTCATGCCTTGTGGATCCACCAGATTTCTGTGGTCATGGGGCATCTGAACTCCATATGTGAAGGGGGTGACAAGGACTGGAAGACTCCCATATGGCACCTATCTGCTCTGATCAGGCACCATGCTTGATTGTCCCAGTGGACTTCACTTGTAATACACAAGTTTAAAGATAAAATTATTAGGAATTTTAAGATGATAACAGAAGAGCATTAAACCAAGCTCAGAGGCCAGTGCTACTGTACAGGCTGCACACCCATGAACCTGGACCCGGAGTAGGATCGTCAGACACTTTCTCTGCCTGCCATGCCCATGCTTGTGTCCCTTCTGTCTGATCTTGTTCACAAAAGATAGCTAATCACATCTTCCTGCGTGATTCTGGGTTCGTGTTACCTCTGTAGCCAAGAAGCAAGAACTTCCTTGACTAGGCTGGGAAAGGAATTGCCAAGATAAAGGACCACTTCTAAAACTCCAGTATGTAGATCTGTAGCTACGCAGCAGAATTCTCAGGTTCAGGGGTAAAATACATGCTGAATTTCATTTTGTTTAAAGTAATAGGTTTTTGGGTGCTTGCCTCTTGCATGTAAGACTTAAAGATATTTTCAGCTTTTGTCTAATTTGGAGCTTGAGGATTTCCAGGGTTTATCGTCCTGTTTTCAACTGTTTATACCTCAGGCGCTGGAGATGGCATTTGAGTTGTACTTCTCTATCCTTGTTGCTGGCTTTGGTGTCAGAGAAAAATGACAAGGGTCCTCTAACCCATGAATTCATTGTGACCTCTGGCAAATTTTTAAATGTCCGAGTCCTAGTTTTTTCATCTGTTAAAAGGGGAAAATGCCGATCCTGCAGATATAATTTCAGGATTTAATGAGAGAATAGAAGTGCCTAACACATAGTAGTCCTATCACAGGTGCTGTATTAAATCTTTCCTGAGAGTAAGTTAATGCAGGAAATCAATCCCCATTTGCACCATGGTTGGCACTCCATCTTTGTGTGAGTTTAGAAAGTTTTCTTATTGTTCCTATAATCACATATTTAATCTTATTTACTTAATTTACCCTGTTCTTCCCCATCCTAGTGTACTGGTGGATTTTGTGTAGAAAGGTGGAGGCCTGCTTGCTTCACAGTAAAATGCTACCATAAAGAACGGCTTTACCTTTATCTGCCATCAAATTTTATGCATCAGCTGTGCACATCAGCCTTTAAAAAATCAGGCAGGAAAATATGATTGGCATAGCTCACATTTACAACTACCACTTATTCCCCATCTTAATTAAGCTTTTACAATGCTTCTAGCTCAGTGTTTCTATTATAAAATTTATGTTTATTAGAGAAAATTAATAATACCAAAAAAGAGAAAGAATCGGTTACACTGAAGATATTCAATGTAAATTGTTTTTTCCTCTTTTAGTCTTTTTCTTATTGTATGATTATAAAAATACTACTGTGATACTACCATATATAGAATTCTATATCCTGATTTTTGACATAACATTATATTGTAAACATTTTTTAATATTATAGTCTGCGTGAACATTTTCATGACTGCAGAATATATTACAAAATGAATTTATTTATCAATTTCTCTATTTTCTGACACTGTTTCATTCATAGTGAATACTGCGCTGAACATCTTTTTGAATAAAGCATTTTCTACTTTTCAGGGTTATGTCTTTAAGATGGATTCCCAGAAGAACATTGCTGAGTTAAAGCATCTCAAACATTTTAACTCTCTTGATAGCAGTTGACAAATTGCTTTCCAAAGAAGTCATGCCAATTTTCACTCCTGCCAGAGATTTATCACGATGCCAGTCTCTCTGCTTGTATTAATCTTTGATATTTTGATAAATGAAAAGTGATGGAACTTTGCTAAACACAGATTATTTTTATTAGTGATGATGGATATATAATTAATATACAATAAAATCAATGTATTAATATAATTAATATATATAAATATATATGTATATATTTTTTCTGACTCCCATTCTCCCATCATGAAATACAGCATCTCCTTCGGGTCCTTTGGTAGACCACTCATTCTTATAGTCATGATCTCCTAGCAGGAAGGTGGGAGAAGAAACACTGAGAAATTGGAGCTTGTATTATTTTGCATGTGACCATTTATCTAGCCAGCTTTTCCTTCATAAAAATTAGGCAGAAAAAACGCATTTCTTGCCATAGTGTTGTGACCAGGGCTGGCTTGTCATTGCCAGCTCCTTCGCTTGTTGTCCCTTATAAAACCTCCGATGCTTCTTCCCTTCTTTCCTCTCCTCTCCTCGTGGTCCTCAGTTGTTATTTTCTGCATTTACATGTTGGCAATATGGTTTTACATTTCTCTAGCAATCTGATACTGAAACCCCAGAGTTTTAAAAAAATTTTTATTTTATTTAAAGGCTCAGGCTGTTTTGCTGTATTACGGAATGCTGGGGAGAAAATGGTTAGAGCAACATTGTTTTAGGATGCCCAAATTTCTTTCTCTCCCTGAAGCTAAAACACATACAGTTTCACCCTGAGGAACCAATTCTTTAGAAAACTAAGCTAAAAGGGAAATGAAATGAAAGGCAGCCTACATTAAATTTCATTTAAGCCTATTGCTTATTTTACGTTCTGGGGCCCTTGATTCCTTTTAGGCCCTAGGCATGCAGGATAGAGTTTCTGTGTGTTTGGCCACTCCTTCATATTTCATTCTGTCTGCGGGCTTATGGGTGCTTCTGTTCTCGAGGCTTCCTAGACCAGCCCATTCTCTCTTTTTGGGAGGGTTGTTTTCTAGCAGGTGTGTTGGTTTAGATTTTTTCCATTAAACCTTATTTGGCTTTCTCCTTTCTGACGTTAGCAATATGACATCTTACTTCTGCTGACAAATTTTTAAAGTTTTGATTACTCATTTGTATGTGGATTGTTTTGCCATATTTTCTTAGTATTTTGTTTATTTATTTATTTTTAGTACAGCCCTGGAACACACCCGGGGATTTCCTATGAAAGCATGATGAATGTGTCCTCCAACCTGCCTTATGGACCTTTGCAGATCAGGGGCGGTTCCATACTGTGAGCCGTGTGGCTAAGAAGGATGTGATGGCCTCCTTTCTGAACCAGCAGGCGAAGATGCTGAGCTTTGCTGGAGGGAAGTGTTCACAGTGGCCGCCTGTGTTGTAATTTTGGGGGGAAGATTAACAGAAGACCTGAATTTTGAGGGTTTTCCATATGGTTGCTTTCCCAGTTGCACTAACATTGACTTAGAAAAAAACCCCACCTCTTCACTTTAGGGAAAAGAAAGTGCCGAGTCACTTAGTATTCCTTACACTCTGGAAGGCTGACTATAAAGGCTTACACTTCCTGCTGCGATTGTATCCCCCTTGAAAGAAACGAGGCAGCAACACGAACTTAGTTCTCTTTATCTGCACAGCGATTCTAAGTCCCAATTTCTGCAGTCTTCCATCTCTGAGTCTTTAATACACTTATCGTTTCTCTGCCTGGCATTCCCCTATAGGAGAGATTGAATTTAACAAATGTACACTAAGAATGATAGCTGACACTAATTCAATGAGCAGAAGGTTAAATCCAATCATAATTCTTGAGGTAATGGAGACGGGTAGGGTATGCAGATCTCTGAAGAGTCAAAGAGATTAAATGAAACTACACAGTCCCTTTGACTATGTAGCCACTAGGAAACTATAATAGTATTTTAAAGAAGGGTGATACCAGAGCCTAAAGATTTATTTCTTTTAAATGAACAAAACATCGCCGTCGAGCTGATGCAATAATTTTGCGATCCCTTGAGCTGTTAGGCTTAAGTGAAGACAGATGTTAGCTGAATACAATCTGGAATGAATGCATTCGTTTGCACAGTCCCTTTCCCCCATCGTGCATAAAGTCTTGAACGATTTTAACTCAGATGGATTTTAGTCCATAATAAAAACGGGAAAGACTGCCTGCAAAGCTTTTAAAAATATAAATAAGTCACATTAGGGATACAGGGGTGGGAAGGGGAGGTGGGGACGACTTGCAAAGACTTAAAAAAATAGCTGCCTCATTTAATGTCTGTAGATGAAAGCTGTGGACCAGCACTTCCCGTGAGACTCGGTGGTGGCGAGTCGCTGATGGCAGCTAACAGAGAACTAACGGGACGCTGGCAGCTGGGATGCTGGCTGGATCCTCCTCTAAGAGTCCTGCTCAGTGGGATGGCAGGATTAGGTGAAGGCTGGGAAGAAAATGGAATCTGTGCCTGCCTGGCCTGATTGCTCCCCTGATCTGACCACTAGCATCAGGGTGACAGCTGCTTTTCCAACCCTCTGAGAGGCAAGTGGCAGACCAGTGTGTCAATTGCATGTGTATCTTTAGAAGTCGTATATTGACATTTAAGGAGAAAGTGATTCACACTTGTATTACCCTTACTGAAGAATATTTGAAATATTTAGTCAAATACTTGGAGGGTTTAGAGATCCCAGTGTGAATCTTTGCATGACTGAGCAGGATGCTTCCTTGAAAATATACATGCAATCAGTGAATTCTCATAATTCTTGGGTTGATGTGGCTGTGTGAAGATATTGAACATTACATATGCGATTCACATACATACCTCAGAGGAAGACTGTCAAGTTTTAGGGATGCTATAGTAGTATGTGATATTGAAATTGGACTAGATTTGTTAAAATTCAAAATGGAAGTGATGGGACAGAAAAGAAACAGGGAAGAGAATGCCTTGTTTTCAGGGATTATAGCTTTCTGAATGAATGGCTTGGCATAAAGTATTACGTCATTAAAAAAATAAAAGGCGCAAATGTATTAGTTTTTGTAGAATGGAAACTGGTTAGATAAATAAATTTGCTAGTGTATATATATATATATATAACATTTAAAATGTGCATACCCTTTGACCTAACATTTTCACATCAAGGAATAGGTAATGTTCACCTGCTTTTTTCACATAGATAATCTGACTTTGTTGCTTGGTTTTTCAATTAAAACACATTTCCTTTTGTTCCCTGTTAAAGTTATGTAGTGTTTGACAAATGTAAAAGAATATATGTATTACAGATATGTAAGGACTGAAGCATAATAATAATTGAACTCTAGTGAATCCATCAGCCCTGAGGACCAAGGCTGTTACTCATGTGATTGTGTTTCTTTCCTATCTCATCCCATTTTCTCTTCCCTACATATACGCAGTAACCTGAATTTCATCATTTCCTTTTCTAAAATGGTTTTATCACATAAATGCATATTTTTTATTTCATTTTTAAAAATTAAGGTATAATTTTCATACAGTAAATTTCACCCATTGGGTGTACAATTTTGTGAGTTTGACAAACGTGTACACCATCACAATCAAGATATAGAACAGTTCTCTCCGCTCTGAAAATCCTCCCACGCCCCCAGCCCTTGGCAACCACTGATCTGTTTTCTGTCTCAATAGTTTTGCCTTTTCCAGAATGTCATATAAGTGGAATCATATATCATGTGGTCTTTTCAGTCTGTCTTCTTTCACTCTGCATAATGCATTTGAGATTCATTCATGTTTTTGTATGTATCAGTAGTTCATTTCTTTTTATCAGAAAGAAGTATTCTATCATAGGGATATTCTTACTAGTTTATTGATTCATCAACTGAAGAACATTTTGGGTCGTTTCTAGTTTTTTGGCAATTACAAATGTATCAGTTATAAATATTTGGATATACTTTTTTGTGTGAATGTAAATTTTCATTTCACCTGAGTAAATACCTAGAAGTGAGATTTCTGGGTCATATGGCAAGTGTATGCTTAACTTTATAAGAAACTTTATAGGACGTAGCAAATACTTCCAAAGGAGTTATGTCATTTTGTGTTTTCACAAGCAATTTTTCAAAATTGCAGTTGCTCTGCATCCTCCTCAGCAATTAACATTCAGTTGTTTCATTTTTAACTTTTTTTCATATTTAGCCATTTTTTTTATTTGTGGTATCTCATTGGGTTTTAATTTACACTTCCTGATTGACTAATTATGTTGAGCATCTTTTCACGTGCTTATTTGCCATTTATATATCTTCTTTCTAGAAGTGTTTGTTCAAATTTTTGCCCTTTTAAAAAATGGATTATTTGCTAAAAAAAAAGAGTTATTTTCTTATTGAGTTTTGAAAATTTTTATGCACAGAAACAAGTCCTTTAACAAATATATGACTTGCAAATATTTTCTTTCAGTCTGTGACTTATCTTTTCATTCTCTTTATAGTGTCTTTGGAAGAGCAAAACTTCTTAATTTTGTTAATACCCAATTTATCAATTTTTTCTTCTTTGGATCATACTTTTGGTGTGGTATCTAAAAATTTTTTGTCTAACCCAAAGTCACAAATATCCTCTCTTCTATTTTCTTCTGGGAGTTTAGTGGTTTCAGATTTTACATGTACATCAGCAGTACATTTTCAACTAATTTTAGTATATTGTGTGAGGTATGGATCAACATTCCTATTTTTTTGTGTATGGATAGCTAATTCTTTCGGCACCATTTGTTGACAAACTATTCTTCTCAACTGAATTGCCTTTGCATCTTTCTTGAAAATCAAGTGAACACATGTGTGATCTACTTCTGGGTTCTTTATTTTTTTTTTAAAGATTGATTTATGTGTCTACCTTTTTACCAATTCCATATTATCTTGATACTGTAGCTTTAAAATAAGTCTTGAAATCAGGTAGTGTGAAATTGAGTAGTTCATTACAAAAAATTATGTCGGCTATTTAATTATTTGTCTTTCCATCTAAATTTTAGAATCAGCTTGTCTGTTTCTACAAAGAATGCTTATTGGGATTGATTGATCAAATTGAATTTATACATCAGTATGAGGAGAAATGACATCTTAACCATATTGAGTCTTCAAGTCCAATAAAAGTGACATCTCTTCATTTATTTACATCCTTTTGATTTCTTTCATCAATGTTATGTAGTTTTCAGCATGCAGATAATACACATATTTTGTTAGATTTATACCTAAGTATTTAATGTTCTTGGTGCTACTCTAGATGGTACTTTTGAAATTTCAATTTCCAATTGTTCATTGCTAGTATATAGAAATGCTGTTAATTTTTGTATATAGACTTTGTATCTGAAACCTTGATTAAATCACTTATTAGCTTTAGCAACTTTTAAACAATACGTTTTTTTAATTGAGGTAACATTGATTTATAACATTATATACATTTCAGGTGTACGTCATTATATTTCGATTTCTGTGCAGACTATCTCATGTTCACCATTCAAAGACTGATTACCATCCATCGCCTTACACATGTGCCCTATTTTCCCTTTCATTCTCCTCCTTCTCCCCTTCCTGTCTGGTAACCACTGATCTGATCTCTGTATCTATGTGTTTACTTGTTCATGTTGTTGTTTTTATCTTCCACTTATGATTGAAATCATATGGTATTTGACTTTCTCCTTCTTACTTATTTCGATTAGCATAATGCCCTCAAGGTCCATGCACGTTGTCACAAATGGCCAGATTTCATCTTTTTTATGGCTGAGTAGTATTCCATTGTGTATCTATCTATCTATCTATCTATCTATCTATCTATCTATCTATCTATCTATCTATTTATCTATCTATCACAACTACTTTACCTACTCATCCATTGTGGGCACTTAGGTTGTTTCCAAGTCTTGGCTGCTGTGAATAATGCTGCAATGAACATAAGGGTGCATAAGTCTCTTTGAATTGTTGATTTCTTATTCTTTGGATAAGTACCCAGTAGTGGGGTAGCTGGGTTGTATTGTATTTCTATTTTTAATTTTTTGACAAGTCTCCATACTGTTTTCCATAGTGGCTGCACCAGTTTGCATTCCCACCAGCAGTGCATGAGGGTTCCCTTTTCTCCACACCCTCTCCAACATTTGTTATTTTTTGTCTTGGTGATTATAGCCATTCTAACATGTGTAAGATGATATCTGATTGCAGTTTTGATTTTCATTTCCCTGATTAGTGATGTTGAACATCATTTCATGTGCCTGTTGGCCATCTATATATCTTCTTTAGAAAAATTTCTGCTCTTATCTTCTGCCCATTTTTTGATTGGGTTGTTTGTTTATTTGTGGTTGAGTTCTTTATATATTTTGGAGATTAACCCCTTGTTGGATATGTGATTTGCAAATATTTTCTCCCAGTTGGTGTATTTTCATTTTCATTTGTCTCCAGATATTTTTGGATCTCTCCTTTAATTTCTTCAGTGATCCATCAGTTGTTCAGTGCCATATTGTTTAATCTCTGCATATTTGTCACTTTCCAAGCTTTTATATTCTAGTTGATTTCTAGTTTCATAACATTGTGGTTGGAAAAGATGCTTGATATGATCTCAATCTTCTTAAATTTATTGAGTCTTGCCTTATTTCCTAGCATACGGTCTATCCTTGAGAATATTTCATGTGCACTTGAGAAGAATACATATTCTGCTGTTTTTGGATGAAGTGTTCTATACATCTATGAATGCCCTCTTATCTAGTTTTTCATTTAGTTCCACCACTTCCTTGTTGACTTTCTGTCTGCATGATCTATCCATTGATGTAAGTATGGTGTTAAGGTCCCTTACTATTCTTGTGTTGCTGGTAATATCTCCTTTTTTGTCTGTTAATAGTTGCTTTATGTATTTTGGTGCTCCTGTGTTAGTTGTATATATATTTTATAAGTGTTATGTCCTCTTGGTGGAGAGTCCCTTTTATCGTTATGTACTTCCCTTCTTTGTCTCTCATTGCTTTTTTTATCTTGAAATCTACTTTGTCTGATATAAGTATGGAAACACCCTTCTTTTGTTTGCCATTAACTTAGAATTTCATCTTCCATCCGTTCACTCTAAGCCTGTGTTTGTCTTTAGAGCTGAGATGTATCTCCTGGAGGCATATTGTTGGGTCTTGTTTTTTAATCCATCCAGCCACTCTATGTCTTTTGATTGGAGAATTCGACCTATTTACATTTGAGCGGTTATTGATATATGAGGGCTTAATGCTGTAATTTTCTCACTTGTTTTCTGTTGTTCTGTATTTTCCTTGTTTCTTGTCCCATGTATTTCAGACTGCCAATTCAGTTTGGTGGCTCTCTATGATGGTTTTGTCATTATTTATCATGTGTCTCTGTTCCATTTTTTCATTTAGAGGTTACCATGAGGTTTGTATAAAAGATCTCATAGATGAGATAGTCCATTTTCTGATATCCTCTTATTTCCTTAGTATAAGCAGGTTCTATTGCTTTCCTCTTCCCTTCTAAGTTATTGTCACAACTTATTCTGTTTTCTGTTGTGGTTAAAATGAAATGATTAGGGGCTGGCCCAGTGGTACAGTGGTTAAGTTCACATGTTCCGCTTATCAGTGGCCCGGGGTTTGCCGGTTCAGATCCTGGGTGCAGACATGGCACCTCTTGGCATGTCATGCTGTGGTAGGCATCCCACGTATAAAGTAGAGGAAGATGGGTATGGATGTTAGCTCAGGGCCAGTCTTCCTCAGCAAAAAGAGGAAGATTGGCAGCAGTTAGCTCTGGCTAATCTTCCTCAAAATAAAATAAAATAAAATAAAATAAAATAAAATAAAATAAAATAAAATAAAATAAAATAAAATGATTATATTTTATTTTTGATGTTTTCCTTCCCTTTATCTTTAATGTTACAATTGTTTGCCAACCTATTCTCAGCAAGAGGTGCAATTTTCTGATTTTTTTTTGCCTACTTATCTCTTTGCTCAATGCTTTGTAAACTGTTTCTTTTTTTTTCAGTTATGAGGACCTTCTTGAGGATTTCTTGTAGGGAGGGTCTTGTTGCAATGAACTCCTTCAGCTTTTGTTTATCTAGGAAGGTTTTTATTTCTCCATTATATCTGAAAGAGATTTTTGCTAGATAGAGTATTCTTGGCTGAAGGTGTTTGTCTTTCAGAATTTTGAATGTGTCATTTCACTCTCTCTTAGCCTGTAAAGTTTCTGTTGAGAAATCTGCTGAAAGCCTGATAGGGGCTCTTTTGTAGGTTATTTTCTTCTGCCTTGCTGCCCTTAATTTTTTTTTGTCATTGATTTTTGCCAGTTTTACTAATATATGCCTTGGAGAAGGTGTTTTTTTCACTGATGTAATTAGAAGTTTTATTAGCTTCTTTTACTTGTAATTCCATTGCCTTCCCCAGGTTTTGGAAGTTCTCAGCTATTATTCCTTTGGAGGAGCTATCTGCTCCTTTCCCCTCTCCTTCTCCCTCTTGAATTCCTACGATCCTTATGTTGCATTTCCTAATTGAGTTGGATATTTCTCATAGAATTTCTTCATTTCTTTTAGTCTTAGGTCTCTCTCCTCCTCCATCTGAAGCATTTCTAAATTTCTATCCTGTAAATTGCTAATTCTGTCCTCCAAATATCAGCTCTGTTATTTAAGGACTCCAGATTTTCTTTGTCTCATTCATTGTGCTTTTCATCTCCAACATTTCTGATTGGTTTTTCTTTATACTTTCAATCTCTTTTGTGAAGAATTAACTCTGTCTATTAATTTTATTCCTGATTTCATTGAACTGTCTTTCTGAGTTCTCTTGTAACTCATTGAGTTATTTTATGATAGGTATTTTGAATACACTGTCATTTAGACTGTAAATTTCTGTGCCTTCAGGATTCACTTCTGAGTGTTTGTTCCTTTCCTTCTGGTCTGGAGTATTAATATATCTCTTCATAGTATTCAAAGGAGTAGATTTGTGCCTTCACACAGTGATATTATCTGGTCACAGATTCCACCTGCCTCCACTGGGGGCTGGGCAGGAGCTGTATATTCTGAGCCTGCTGCAATCCCTGTCAGCTGTGTCTGTCCAAAACTGCTCTACACCTTGAGACCACAGTGACCCTGTGGGCTCTCCCACCAAATGGGAATGTGATCACATGGCATCTCAGGGTTGCCACCGCCTGCTTCCAGAGTCCCACCAAGATGCACTCCCTACTTTGGGACTGCAGCGGTACTATGGGTTTTCATGGCAGCTGGGAAATTGTTTGCCCTGGATAGCAGATCCACCTCTGTCTCCTCCTAGGTCACACTAGCTGTTCTGCTTGGGAGGCAGGGCCTCCCCACTGGGTCTGAGCCTGGGTCACTCCCTGGGGACTGTGGCAGCTCTCCCACTGGATGGGAAGGCAATCATGTGGTGGCTCAGGACTGCTGTCACCTGTTCCCACAGTCATGCCTAGGCGTACTCCCACCCTTGGGGCCACAGCAGTGCTATGGGCACTTCAGCCAGGAAAGCTGGTGCACACATGCACAGGGCTGCCAGGAGAGCTGGAGAGTGCTCACCTATCTCTACTACCTCCCTGGGCTCCTCTGTCCACCTTCAGATGTATAGTTGCATGGGTCTCTCAGGTTTCCTGATGTGCTGTTTGGGTATCCTCTATTGATCAATGAATGTCCATTTAGCTGTAGTTTGAAGGGGGAGAGATAAAGGGAAGAGTTCACTCTGTCATGTTGTTGACATCACTTTGACTTCTTAATATTTGTAATTCGTGCCTTCTCTCTTACTGTGTTGGTCAATTTGGCTAAAAGATAATTTTTTTTCAAAAAAGCAGCTATGGTTTCATTGATTATTCTCTGTTGTTTTTCTATTCTCAGTTTCGTTGATATCTGCTCTTATTATTTTATTCCTTCTGCTTGGTTTGGGTATAATTTGGTCTTATTTTTCTCTTTTTTTAATATGCATTCTTAGATCATTTATTTGAAACTTTGCCTCTTTTCCAATACAAGCATTTTACTGCTATAAATATCCCTTTAAGTGTTGCTTTAGCTGCATCTCACAAGTTTTGACAGGGTATGTTTTAATTTTCATTAAATTAAAAATATTTTCTAATTTCCTTGTGACTTCATCTTTTACCTTTGGGTTATTTAGAAGTGTATTGTTTATTGACTAAATATTTTTGAATTTTCCAGATAGCTTTCTGTTGTTTATTTCTAGTTTAATTCCATAATGGCTAGAGAACACACTTTGTATCATTTCAGTTGCTTTAAATTTGTTGATGTTTTATTTTATGACCCGAATACAGTATATCTTAGGGTACACTCCATATGTACTTGAAAAGAATGTGCAATCTATCATTGTTGGACAGAGTATTTTATAAATGTTTGTTAAGTTAAGTTGCCTGATTTTATTGTTAAAGTCTTATATATTCCTTCTGAGTGTTTTCACTTGTTTTATTGATTACTGAGAATAGAGTATTAAAGTCTCCAACAGTAATTGGGTTTGTCTATTTGTCCCTTTAAGTCCATAAGTTTTTGATTCATATATTTTGATGCTCTATTATTAAGTGCATACACATTTAGGATTAACTTTTCCTAATGAGTTGTTACTCTTTATTCTGATAATATTTACGTTTCTGATGTCTACTTTTTCTATTACTTATATAGCCACTACAGCTTTTTTTTGTTAATGTTTGCATGGTGTGTATACTCCCATCTTTTTATTTTTAACTTAGCCATGTATTTATGTTTAATGTGAGTTTTTTGTATACAGTATAGTTGAGTTTTGCTTTTTAAATTAATCTGACAACCTTAGTCTTTAAATTGGTGTGTGGTTTGGCATTCTGTGTAACAACTGATTTTTTGAATTTAATTTACCACTTTGCTAGTTATTTTTTATTGTTCCATCTGTTTTTGATTCTTGTTTTGCTTTATTTTGTATTGAGTACTCATTTGTATAATGATTCCATTTTATATACACTGCTGGCTTATTATTTTTTATCTCAAATTTTTTTTTCATAGTTGTCTTGGGTTTTACAACTTAAATTGATCATATTCTATGTTCACATAATATTATACTGCTTTACATGTAGTACAAAGACCTTATGATATTATACGTCTAATTCTTCCCTCTCATCCTTTGTGATGTTGTTATAATTTTAATTTCACATATACTGTAAACACACACAATAGATTGCTACTATGTTTTGCTTTGACAGTCCACTATCTTTTAGATCAATTAAAAATTATATTTACATTCATTAATGGTATTTCCAGAACTGTTCATTTCTTTGTGTAGATCCAATTTTCTGTCTGGTGCCATATTTCTTCTAACTAGGGAACTTCCTTTAACAATGAATTCTCTTAGCTTTTGCTTGTCTGAGAAAGTCTAAGTTTTGCCTTCACTTTTGAAAGATCTTTTCAATAGGTATAGAATTCTGGGCTTACATTTTTTTTTTCTTCAGTAATTTAAAGATGTTATTTCATTGTCTTCTGTCTTGCATAATTTCTGGCAAGAGTCTGCTATATTATTTAAATCTTTGTTTCTCTGTGTATAACTTGTATTTTTTCCCTGATTTACTTCAAAATTTTCTCTTTGTCTTGGTTTTCAAGTTTGAATATGATATGATATGATATGAGTGTGATTTTTTTTTTAGTATTTATTCTCCTCTGTGTTTGCTGAGCTTCTTGGACCTGGAGTTTGTGTCTTTCATTAATTTTAGAATTTTCTTAGTCATTATCCCTTCAATTGTTTCTTCTGTCCATTTTTTTTCTCAATTTACCCTCTTGTATTTGAATTATACATATGTTAGACCATTTTTTCTGTCCCACAGCTTTGCAACTATTTTCTCCCCAAGCACTCTTCTTCTGTTTTTTTTTTTTTTAAATTCAACTTGAATAATATCTACTGACTTTTATTCAAGTTCATCTTTGCATTTCTCAGCTTGTTCAACTCTATTTATTAACCTATCAAAAACATTCTTCATCTCTGCTACCATCTTTTTCATTTCTATCATTTCAATTACATTTTTTTTCCCTATACTTTTCATCTCTCTGCTGAAATTCTCCATCTGTTTGCACAAGTTGTCCACTTTTTCCACAGGGTCTTTAAAATATTAATCATAGTTATATCAAATGCCCTGTCTGATAGTTCCAACATCTGTCATATCTGAATCTGATGCTGTTCAATCCTTTTACTCTTGACATTGTATTCCCTTTTTTTCTCCTTCTTTTTTGTGTGACTTATAATTTTGATTGAAAATGGGATATGTTGTGTAAGATACAAGAGTCTGAGGTTAATAGTATTAATGTTTCTAAATGCTCATTCTTCTTCTTTTTTCTAGGACTTGAGCCAATCTATTCAGGAGTTGAGCTAGATTTGTGTTTTCTTCTTGCTATAGTTTCCCTAGTGCTCCAAAGTTTTAAAATTCCCCTAGCAATACTTTGTGCTTCGGGTGGGGATTGAGTTGAGTTGATGGGGTGTTTTTCTCAGTATATTCATTCCACACTCAGCTTTGGACATTCTTTGTCAAAATTGCACCTCAGAGAGGTTCTCTCTCTAGGCTCTTGCCTCTCCTCCAGCTGTTGACTACTGTTATTTTTCACTTGGTTCTTACTTTTCTAGTTGTGTGTGGTGGAGGTGATGGAGTGCGGTCTAGGGTTCTGATTCAGCCTCTGTCATAAGCATGTGTTGTGTTCCTGGGTCTTGATTGTAGAGTCTTAGTGATCCTCCTCCAGCTGTAGGGGAGAGTCTTACTTTCTTATGTGTTGCTGTAAAAATTACAATAAACTGAATGGCTTAAAACAATAGAAATTTATTCTATCACAGTTATGGAGGCTAGAAGTTGGAAATCAAGGTATTGGCAGGGTTGGTTCATTTTGGAGACTCTAGGCGATAATCTGTTCCATGCCTCTCTCCTAACTTCTGTTGGTTGCTAGAAATCCTTGGCCTTCTTTAGTTTGTAGATGAATCACTTCAATCTCTGCCTCCTTCTTCATATGACATGCCCCTCTTTGTGTTTCTGTCTTAACAGGGTCTTCTTACAAGGACACTATTGATTGGATTTAGTACCCACCCTAATCTAGGTCAACCTCATCTTAAATTGATTACATCTGCTAAGACCCTATTTCCAAATAAGGTCACATTCACAGGTATCAGGAATTAGGACTTCAGCATCTTTTTTTTGAATATGTAACTTTGCTAGGGCTGCCATAACAAAATACCACAGATTGAGTGGCTTAAACAACAGAAATTTATTTTCTCACAGTTCTGAAGGATGGAAGCCCAAGGTCAAGGGGTCAGCAGGGTTGGTTTCTTCTGAGACCTCTCTCCTTGGCTTGCAGATAGCCACCCTCTTTATATGGTTGTCCTTCTGTGCACACATTCCTGGTGTGTCTCTGTGTGTCCTAATCTCCTCTTCCTATAAGGACATCAGTCATGTTGGATTAGGACCCACTCTAACAGCCTTATTTTAACTTAATCACCTCTTTAAGGGCTCTATCTCTAAAGTCACATTCTGAGGTACTAGGTTAGAACTTCAACATAGGACTTTGGTGGGGGACAAAGTTCAGCCCACAATAGGGGACACAATTCAACTCAAAATTAATTGACTGTGGTGGGGCTTCAGATGTTTTTCTACCCTTTGCCCTGTCGTAGAGGGACAGAAGATGAGTAGAACTTTTTAAATAAAAGTTTTAAAAGTAAGACTTTTAAATAAAAGTTTTTTTATTCAACTCTTTCTGATATTTAAAGTACATTTAAGAAAATGTATAGTTGTAAACGTTGTGGTATCATATTTGATTGCTTTTAATTTGTGGAAGATCTAAAGTTTGAATTTATAAATACTGTCCTTTATAAATGATTAGCATTTAATTCTTTCAAAAGCCAATAGCTGCTACTACTAAGTTGGTTCTACTTTAGCCCCTGTGACCATCTCCAGCTTAAACGAACAGTCTCTGGTTCATAGCCATGACATTTGGGTTAAGCATGTATTTCTTTTTTTTTTTTTTTTTTAAAGATTGGCCCTGAGCTAACATCCATTGTCAATCTTACTCTTTTTTTCTTTCTTCTCCCCAAAGCCCTCCAGTACATAGTTGTATACTCTAGCTGTAGGCCCTTCTGGTTGTGGCATGTGGGACGCTGCCTCAGCATGGCTTGATGAACTGTGCCATGTCCGTGCCCAGGATCTGAACCCGTGAAACCCTGGGCCGCCAAAGCAGAGCATGTGAACTTAACCACTCTGCCATGGCGCCAGCCCCAAAGCATTTGTTTCTTGATTGTGGTATTAATAATTCCATATATCCATCTGATATGCCTGCCTTTTGTGTATACTTACAATTCACTAATCAAGTTTCAGCTCATTGGAATATTTATTTCCCTTGGAGATTTCTTACTTCTTGGGAGTCTGTCAATATATGTTTTATGCAGCATCAACTGTTTGGTAACATGGGGACATTTCAGAATATCTAGTCCATTCAATCTCAAAGATCAGGAATCTTTGGTAATATATTTTGTTATATTTCCATATCCACTGACATAGCTGTACCTCCATCTTGCTATTGTTTGCATAATACTAGATTTTTCTTTTTTGAGGAAGGTTAGCCCTGAGCTAACATCTGCCGCCAATCCTCCTCTTTTTGCTGAGGAAGACTGGCGCTGAGCTAACATCCGTGCCCATCTTCCTCTACTTTATATGTGGGATGCCTACCACAGCATGGCTTGTCAAGGGGTGCCGTGTCTGCCCCTGGGATCCGAACCGGCAAACCCTAGTCCTCCGAACCGGAATGTGTGAACTTAACCGCTGCGCCACCAGACCAGCCCCTGCATAGTACTAGATTTAAGAGTAATTTTAAAAATTCACATCCCTGCTTACGGACATAAAGACTATTCGCAGTTATTAGCCGTATCACATGGTGTGGAGCAAGCATCACTGTGTTTGAATCTCTATAAACTTGTGTTAGTGTATACTTACAGGTTACATTTCTAAAGGGGAATTGCTGGGTGAAAAGCATTTTTAAAGTTATTGATACATATTTTCAGGCAAATTTAATGTTATTAGAAAATGTAAAGTATGTTTCTAGATTTTTATATTTTAATAATATTTACCTATTTTTAAAATTATGTTACATTATTTCGTATATGGTCTCCATTCCTCCTCCAGTGACAGTAAAATCTTGTCTGTATGGAACGTCTCATAAGAAGACAAGTTGTACAGAGAGTTTAGCATTTGGGTCCGAGTCTTGGCTCTGCCAGCCTGCATTTGCTTTCTGACTTTGCATAAGTAAGTTGGTCTTTTTAGTTCTCTGTGTCTTTATACATAAACTGCAGACTGTTGAACTAGAACAGAGGTTATTAAATTTTGTTCCAAGGATGAGAAGATGAATGTGATGGGCGGTGCTTTGGAATCCCTGCCCTTACTCCAAGCGAGAAAGCTGTGCATTTATCTTTTTTGAAATAAGAAGTACTGAAAAAGATTTCATTTGCCGAAAAATAAAAAAAGCCAGTTCTGCAATTAAAAGTAGTTTAAAATCCTTTTGCCTAGATGGATCAAACGTCACTTGTAGTTCTAAGATTTCATGACTTACGATTCTGTGCATTCTTCTGAATTGCTGGATTTTCCAGTATTTGAACTTCAATTATGGCTCCTCGTTTTTTCTTCTCTCCATTTAATGCAAAAATAAATGTAGTTATTTAGAAAAAAATAACAGGAGCTGTTTCTTCCTATAATCTCTTCTCTCAGCTTTATTTCTCTTTTGAATTGAGAATGTTTCAGTCTCAACTACATTTTTTTTCAGAGAAAAGTTAAACAATTTAGACTTCTCTTAATTTGATATCCTTCATAGTTAGACTGAATTTAAATATATACACCCTTCCTTATATCTTGTCTTTCTTGACTTTTTTATAGAATATATCTATAGCCCATGTATTGGTCACTTTCCAATAGAATGCTTCTATCCTCACCCTCATTGGTTTCTAAGTCCCAGCATATTCTCCTATAACCAGTATTGAATGCTATAGTCACATTTCTTTTGCCTGAACACTACTTCCAGCATAATAAGATTTTTTTTTTTTTTACATTTCTCTGGGAAACTCTAATTACCTTAGGCATAAGAACAAAACTCTTGGCTTAAATCTCTTAATCAGGCTTTCCCAAAATAGCCACTGAGGCAAACTGAATCACTCTCCCATGTGCCTGATTATCCATCTCAGAAGTTTTGAAATTCACTCAATTTACATCTATGTTAAGAACTTTTTGTACTTCCGCAAATTCCTCTTCTCCCTCTGCTAAAATGTAACCTTCTCCAGGAAGTTTTCTCCTACTAACTAGGGAGGAACTGTTCTCTTTTCTCTCATTGCAGGCGAAGTACAAAGTAACTTTGAAGAAACTTTGAGAAAACAATGAAACTTTATTGAAATAGTCTCCAGTAAGGCTGAAATTGTAATAATTTTACCTGCATTGAGCTGAAGTTTGAATATGTTATCTCGAAAAAGAAATTTACTGGGAAGATAAGCATAATTAAGATTGCAGGAAATACACATATGCAGATAAACACACACACACAACAAATTTTGAAAAGCGTTTAAGATTGAAAACTCTTATTTCTACCTTAGATGAGAATCTGTGAAAATAGTCAAATATATTTAAGAATATTTCAGCATATTTTCGGCAAAGTGATCTTCCCTTGATCTGAACACTGCTTTACTATACTGTAGCTTACTTACTAGTGGAAAATTTAGGTAACTAGGACTAGTAGATGCCAGGGTGCGCCTCCCAGATCCCCCTTTAGGATGAAGACACTTGTTGCCAAGCTGCTAGAAATATTGTTGGCAGAAGGGCCTCAGCTGAGTCTCTCTCTGAGAATTGTCCTTGACTAAAGAATGTCATCTTGACCAAGGTCACATTTGGGACAACTCTGATGAGCCATCCCAGCTGCGGAGCTCGCCGTAGCATTGGCTGTGGTCTTTGATGTGACAGCACAGCAGATCAACATTTCCCTCTGCTTCCTGCTTCCTTCACTCCTCGACAGGCATTGTTCCAAGAGACTTCTCAAGAAAATTCCTGCACACTTAATCTTAGTCTGTCATCCTTACGCCCCCATGCCCCCCCCCATTTTACAGTATAACTATAAGAAAAAGAGAAAAATAGCTAGTATTTAAACAAATCTTACTACTTCCCGGGCATTGTGCTAAAAACTTCAGATTCATTAAATTACCTAATCCTTACAACAATATGAGGTGGGATTTATTATTATTATCTTTATTTACAACTGAGGAAATTCACCTTAGAGGAATTACATGATTAGTCCAAGTCCTACAGCTGCTAGGTGGTAGAGCCAGGCCTTGAAACTGTGCCTTTGCATTCCAGAGACTATACTTTTAATGACTCAGTTATTCTGCTTCCTGCATCTCTAGGACATGGGTTCAATCCCTGAAAGGGTATGCCTGGATAGAGAACTATTTAAAGATTGTGGCAGTGAAGACTAATCAACATATTTTGAAAATGTATTTTGCTTCATATGTATCTTGTAAGGAGACATCATTTTTGGTAAAATGATTTTTTTTTTTGTAAAAATCATCATCATTTTTAAGTTAAGACATAATGCTGTGTTTAGATGTTGGATGCAACTGAAGTTTTATCTCTGATGCAAAATAAAGGAAGGTGAAAATTAATTACACATGAGGAAATTCAAGCCTACTCACTAACTGACATTAACAAAAGCTAATTTTTGTTGGAATCAACCACCGATGTGCTAATGGACTTCTAATTAATGAATTTGCTAATTGTTCATCCTTATTGTACACATTAACTGGCATTCCATCCATAACTTGTGACATAAAAAAAAATACAAGACCAAAATAGAGATTGCTTGCTGGTTTTAAATGTATTTCCAATCAATTGGACTAAGTACATGACACAACTGATCTTGTCTATAACGAAGAAATTGACTGTTAATTTAGTCAAGAAATTCAACTGAAAACTCTTTTCTTCAATAGGCACATACAGATCTAGTCTTACAGTAGTGAACTTGCACAAGGTAGAAAACCTGTATATTAAATTGCTTCTTTTACGTACATGAAGCAATTTTAATATTTATATATGCTTTGTAATGAAAATATTTTATATTTGTATAGTACTGCTGAGTTTTCACAAATATTATCTCATATAATTCTTATTAAAATTGTGAGATGGTAGGGTGGGTATTATTAATGTCAGTTTCTAGACAGGAAACCTAAGATTTGGCTCAGCGATTTGTTCAGATGGCTGAGGTAAGAGTTCATCTCACCAATCTTCGTTTTCTACACCGACACGAACATATAAATGTCTCTCCTACCTTAGCAATTCCTTCTCTGGTGCCACCCTTCTGAGATATAAGGGTTTGTTTTTCCTTTCATGGGCAGATTTTTTGAAAGAAACCCATACATTTGCTAGATTCATTTTCAAATTATACAACCACCATTCCTGAATGCTTTGCAAACTGAAGTCTGTCTTCATCACTACAAAAGAATTGTCACTAGAAAACCTCCTCAGTAGAACATCCTGTGACTTTATCACAGATCACAGGTTTCAGATGTCATTGTTCACCATCCCTCCTAAGCATATTATATGTTTTAAGAAACATTCATCTCTTTGTTTTCGTGATACTGAAAGTGGTACCCCTTTGTCACCATCATCAAATCCTTTACCTATCCTTCAATGCAGTTGTTTACCAAAAGCACATCCTTGACATTCACCTCTTCTTTCTGCATATTGAATCCTTTATTAGTGTTTATGGCTTCATTTATCTCTTCCATCTAGATGAGAGACAACATAGTACAGGAATTAAAACCTTGGCCTCTGGATTCAAACAGAATTGAGTTTGAATCCAAGCTCCATCATTTATTAGCTCTGTGACTTTGAGAAACTACTCGGTTTATGCATGTGCAAAATGGGTTCAATGCTGCTTACCTTGGAGTGTTGTAAGGACTAAACGAGATAAAGTATGTAAAATTCTTGGCTACTGAGATCCCAATTTTTTATTTTGATAAATTTTAAACTCTTTACCATAGTGTCCACAGTACGCTGTACCATCTAGCTGCTCCCCACATCCAGGCAAGAGATATTGATGGTTAAGATTATTTGTTGGCAGAACAGATGGAGAGAAGCAGATGTGTCGAAGACATGTTTTATAGAAAGGATTTCCTGCGGTGAGTATTTGCTTGGTGATTGCTTGGGGTAATGAAAGAAGGCTATCTTAAAATAACCCTAAAGTTTCAGCCTCATAAAATCAGATAGATGGTGGAGTTATTTACTGAGATAGGGGCTACTGGAGGAGGACGAGGATTCTGGGGTAGATTATAGATTAGGTTTGGGGCATGTGGATATCTTTCAGATATAGGTGCAATGGTTGAATAGGTAGTTTAATAGGTAGTCGCCAGTCTTCAGGAAAGAAAAAGAAGAAAGAAAATCCCTGAAATATTTTAAGTTGAGAACCACATTAAAAGCAATGCAAAAACGATAATACAACTGAAAAGACAGTGGTCTCCCCTTATTCATGATTTTACTTTCTGTGGTCTCAGTTGCCCTTGGTCAACTGCAGTCCAAAAATATTAAATGAAAAATTCCAGAAATAAAAAATTTGTAAGTTTTAAATTGCATGCCATTCTGAGTAGTGTGATAAAATTTTGCACTGCCCCACTCTGTCCTGCCCAGGACTTGAATCAGCCCTTTGTCCAGCATATCCACACTGTATGCCACCTGCCTGTTAGTCACTTGGTGGCCATCTTGATCATTGGATAGACTGTTGTGGTACTGTAGTGCTTGTGCTCAAGTAACCCTTATTTTATCTAATAATGTCCCAAAGCATAAGAGTAGTGATGCAGGCAATTTGGATATGTCAAACACTTCATCTCATCCTGTAGGCATTATATCATCTTACATCATCACAAGAGGAAGCAGGTTGAGTACAGCACAGTAATGTTTTGTGAGAGAGAGAGACTGCATTCACATAGCTTTATCACAGTGTATTGTTACAATTGTTCTATTTTGTTATTACTTATTGTTGTTCATCTCTCCCTGTGCCTAATTTATAAATTAAACTTTATCATAGGTTTATAAATAAAACACAGTATATGTAGGGTTCAGTACTATCTGTGGTTTCAGGCATCTACTGGGGGTCTTGAAATGCATCCCCTGTGGATAAGAGGAGACTACTGTATATACAATCAGGGATGTGATAGATAAGTATATATAAAACATAAGTGCAAAGATTAAAACTATAATAAGGTTAATAAATATGGAAGACATATTAGGGAGTTTATATATGCATAGTTGGTGATACTGAAAAAAAGGGTAAATGAAATATTAAAAATAATTAAAGATATACTAGAAGACAACTTTTCTGAAATTAACATATTATTGTTTTATTCAAAAAATGTTCATGAAGTGACTGGTTTTGTCAGATGCCGTTCTAGGCACTGGAAGCAAAATATTGAAAAAGATTGAAAACGTAACTGTTTTCATGGAATTTGTATTCCACAGCACTAAAACGCACACCACGTCCTGGGGAAAATGGAAATAAAACATCAAGAAGACATACTCTCATGAAGTTATTGAGCATCAAGACGAAAAAGATTATGGATGTCTAGGCAAATAGTGCAAGTCACCTATATGGGTGCAAAATAGTGTTGGCCTCAGACTTCTCCATAAGTCTCAGTATGAAGACAGAGCACCAATGTCTACAAAACTCTGAGGGAAGAAAGTATGTTCTAATAATTTTAACACCCAACCAAAATTTCCTTCAAGTAACAAGGCAATGGACAGACATTCTCAAATAAATAAATCAAACAATACTGTACCCATGAACCTTAGTTGGAAAAAATATAAAAACTGGACAATGATATCCAGCCAAAAAAGTCACAAAACAAATGAAAAAAACTCAGGACAGCAGACTCGTGCTTGGGATTAAATATACTGAAATATAATTATATATATACTGAATATACTGAAACACAAACTAAATACAGTATAATTATCTGTATTAAATAACTGTGGGAATTTCTTCAGCAGAATAGAATATAAATGCCATAAACTTTGTAATTAACAGCTAAATATTACAGGGTGGGGAGAGAAGAGACACGAGTTAGTATTCCTATGCTGATTTCTCATCCTGTTTCTTTCTTTCTTTTTGTTTTTTTGCTGAGGAAGATTCACCCTGAGCTAACATCTGTGACCAATCTTCCTATATTTTGTATATGAGCTGCCTCCACAGCATGGCCACTGATGAGTCATGTAGGTCCACACCTGGGAACCAAACCCAAACCACTGAAGTGGAGTGCACTGAACTTAACCACTCGGCCACTGGGGCTGGCCCTCTCATCTTTCATAATAGAGATTCAAGGTCATAGTCTAAATTTAAATCATGAGGGTTTTTCCCCCAAAGTAATGATTTCTTTCTCCTAATATTTTAAAATATTTTTTCTTAACTTCAAAGGAACCTTCTAAGAACCAATATTATGTGCTAGTGAATGAACAGGTGTCTAAACTATAGTTTTACTTTATTCTCTTACAGTCAAATTCAAGTAGATTTAAGTCATTTAGAAATTAGAAATAAGTCTGATCCCATCTGGACTGCTGTTCTTTCTGTCCCGCTTGCTGCCTCTCTGTGCTTCTGTCTGTGCATCTGCAGGGAGGTGACTTCTGGAGTGAGAGTCTCCAGATGATAATGACAAAGGTTGCTTCTGGGGGTTGGGAGATATTATAAATGGGATACATTTTGCATGTTTAATTATAAATAGTTGTGTTTGGAGGAACCCACAGACAAATGAAGAAAAGAAAGTTAACCATTACCTCTGGAAATGGGTGTGGAAGTGGGGTGGGTGGAGGAGGAGGATCCACCCTGAGAAAGTCTCTCATCCCCTTGGGCCCCTGCAGTTCACAGATCAGAAGTCTGCAGGGATTAGATTATAGAGGGCAAGTTATGTAAATGCTAGTATTTCAGAGAAAACTTTCTGGTTTGGATGCATTTATTGACTGTCCCAGAACTGACTAGCTAATTACTTCAACTTCAAATCTTAAGACAATTTAAAGGTGTTTTGTAACTACTTGGAAGTATTATAAGTATTGTGAAATAATGGTATGTTTTTTTCAGGAGATTCTGTAGTTGTTATACCGTGTGAGCCAAAAAACAATGGGCATTTGAGACTGATTTACTAAAACAGGCTGATATTTCTGGATTTTTTTCCCCACAAAATGCAAAAATAAAAAACAAGAAATATCCTTAGGAATTCTACATCACCCAGGGGCTGTTGGCAGCATTCGGTCAGGATTGCACTAGCTGTTTGGGCTTTGTCAGTAAGCCTGCATCTCCACCTAGGAGTCAGCAGACAGGACTTTTGAAAACATAATTCTCTTCTCCTTTTTACTGGTTTTCTCTTTCAGAAATGTGTCATGTGTTGGCTGGCAGAGACCTGAGTTCATGAGGGGAGAGAATCGTAAGGAGCCTGGTTGACTTGGGCATCAGGGATGGCCGTGGGACCTGAATCAGCATCCAGGCTTACTTCCAGATGTGGTCATCCACCTGATTCTGTGATTGACCCTCTGCTCTGTCTTTAATGAGGACCACTTGGTGCTCAAAAAGCTCAGCTTTTTTCCAGATTCTGGATCAAATCTCATTTTAGTAGCAATTTAAAGAGAACTTAGAAAGATCTCACCTGAAGTGCTTGGGTTCAGGGATTAGGTTCAAGCCCCTGGATGAAGGGTCTGTTAAGAAGTCTCAGAGGAATAGGGGCTGTGGGAGGGAAGTTGGTCATTGCAGGGGCTAGTCATCCACAAACTTCTGGTGAGCAGAATCTTCCCCTTCTATCCCTATGCCCCCCCGTTGTTTACCATATTGCCTGGTATAGAGGAGGAACCGAATATGTGATGAATGAATAAATAATTAACTAAGTATATGAAAAGAAGGAAAGAATGACTCCCAGTTGGGTGTTACTGGGGAGTAAGTTGCATGCGTGGTCTTGGAAATGAAGTGGTCACCAGAGTGCTGAGTAAATTCAGTGCTATAAGGGATCTTCTGAGATGTGAAACTAGAGTTCCTTCAATATCTTCCCACCCATTTGCCCTAAAGTCTTGGAATTCCCCTTTTAAAGGTTTATTCATAATGAGAATGTGGCAGAAGTGGGGCTGCCACCCTTATCATGCCTAATTCCTGGTAAAAGAGCCATACAAGGTCAAACAAACATCAGACAACCCCCACAGCCCCCAAACAACAGCAAAACAGCAACTCAAGGAGAACGCCTCACCGAAAAATAGATATCATGTTATCTCGATGTAATATTTTCCCAGGGTTAAATTATTCTATGAAATACTGATTTTTCTGTGTTTTTTGCAAAGATCTCTATCAATTTATTAAAGCCTTTTGGGGTTATATAAGAATCTTCTGCCTTGGAAAGATTAAAACAGAGACCTTCCAAATCAGTGAGCAAGAACAACTTCCTGCCACCTACAGAAAATCTTGCTGCCAAGGGAAGAAATGACAGACCTGTAATATTTATGCCAAAGATAGAATTTCTTGGGCCCCAAATGATATATCTGCGGACCCTACATTTACTGACTTTGTTCTTATTGATAACCTATCTTTTATTACAAATAAAGTTCACTTTAATTGCCCTTGGATGGAGAAGAACCATTTACAAAAGCCCTATGCTATCTCTTCTCCTAGAGTTACTTCAGTACAAGAGTTTGGAAATCCATTTTTCTGTAAGTTCAGGAGGAATTTATTAGGAGCCTCTGTATAGTTTTTCTGGCCACCATATAAAACATCATGGAAATTTGACTGCTTCTGATGTAGTCATCTTGGGCCCTTGCATCCCAGCTGGCATGTTAGTGGTTGGGCAGAGGTATTTTTGATTTAGGTAGCAAAGCTTCAAACAACTTGCACTATAAAGGGAGTATCATGTCCTATAATTTGCTTTTATCAACTAAAAGTTATTTCCCCTGAAATGTGGTATCTGCTCAATGTGTGTTGGCACAGTTGTCATAGAATCATAAGGGAGACTTCTGGTTTGTTTTTGGCCCGACAACCTCTTATTGAAATAAGGATCAAGGAAACTGGATTAACAAACTCTTTGGGATTAAATCTTTCTCCTAACCAAGTCATCTTGGAAGTAGAGAATAAGGAGGGATGCCCTGAGGCATCTGAGCAGTCACCGTGGGTGGAGAAGAGACTACACACCTGGAGTTGGTGGGGCCTCCATTAGAGGGACACACTGGTTTTTAGGAAGGGAGTCCCTTCACAGTTCTCAGAATGTCATTATATCTCCCTTTGGAGAGTTATTTCTGACACAGAGTCCGTGTCCTTGGAACACATTCTCTTTGTTTATTGAAATTCTTTACTACGCTTTTTGCTACTTCAAAGTCAAAATGATTTTGGATTAAAAAAAATTATTTTTGAACTCCATGACATACAGCAGGTTATCTTTAAACCAAAAATGCTGACTGAATTTGGACTTAAAAAACAATGCTGTTTCTTGAAAGATGCTGTAGAGCTAAAAGAAAAAATAAATGAATGTTTGTTGTTTGGATTCTGTTCATAAACACAAGCTTTTGGAGGTTAATTTTTTGCATTATGTATGTGTAAATAAATGAATCAACTTGTGAGAGAGACCCTTTTCTTTGCTTAAAAAAGTAAAGATCATTTCTCATGGAAATTTTGTTATTAATTTATGTTGAAGTAATAACTCTTTCCTTAAAAAAATGGAGTGAGTCAAAAGTGAGGAATTTGACATTTTGGAATGGTAAGATCTTGATTTAACTGCAGAGGAGGACTTTGGTTACTAAGGGACACCATTTTCTCTTGTAATTAATTCCTTTTCCTGACATTTCTCCCATCATGAGGCAAATTTGTTTGTGGCGCTTAACCTTTAAGTATTATATCAGTTTTCACTGGAGTCATGCAGTGACCAAGAGTAAACAAATGTGAGACAAAAGTTTTTCAAAAAAAGGCAAAAAACTCAAACTAAGTTTGCAGACAGGAAATTTTCTTCTCCACTTATGCTCAGAACTATGACCCCAGGTACCTCTTTCTCTTTGCCTTCTTGGTCTCTCTCCCCAACCTTTGGAGCCCAGGGACCTTGTGTTCTGCAAATGATGTGCTTTTTTTTTATTGGTGAGGAAGATTGGCCCCCAGCTAACATCTGTTGCCAATCTTCCTCTTTTTGCTTGAGGAAGATTGTCCCTGAGTTCACATCTGTACCAATTCTCCTCTATTTCGTATGAGGGATACCGCCACAGCATGGCTTGATGAGCGGTGTGTAGGTCTGCATTTCGGATCCGAACTTGTGAACTGCTGGCTGCAGAAGCGGAGTGTTTGAACTTAATCACTATGCCACTGGGCCAGCCCTGGCCAATGACTTTTCAGATTCACTCTTTCCTCCTTAACCTTCAAATGCATTCCTCGAAAAAAAAAATACATGTTTTAACTTACACCGTATCCTCTGCTGTTCCTTTCTTAGCTCCGCTTGTCAGATTTATTTATTCCTTAAGCTCTCTTTTACTCTCCACATCTCTACTTTCTCTTTCTTTATTATGGTCCCTCTCCCAACTTGAAATTATGGATTCCTTCTTTGTTTTCATACACTTAGTATGCATCTGTTTTATGACATTTAATCCATGTATCATTTATCATTTGTAATTTGTCTTTTCCTATTCTTCCTTTCCTTGAGGGCACACCAGGTTTTATTGACATTTCAGCACTGGGGAGGAAGGAATTCTAACATCTGGCTTGGGATCCATATACTCCCCTTACTGGGCTGAGGGTGGGGTAAGAGATGCCCTTAGGGGGAAAAAAAAGGAGGTGGACATCCTGGTCTAATCTCTTTGTTGATTTGACCTCCAGGTAAGTGGGTTAATGATATTTGCTGCAAGGAAAAGATATTATGTGCAGAAAGCCTGTAGTATAATGTCCCTCACCAAGGATTACCACTAGTAAATAGAACCCACGATATATGAGGCTTGGCTCCCTAGAGAATGTCATATGGGCTATACAATAATCTAGGGCAGGGCTCGATGAACTTTTTTTCTTTTTCTTTTTTTTTTCTTGCTGAGGAAGATTAGCCCCAAGCTAACATCTGTGGCAGTCTCTCTCCACTTTACATGTGGGTTGCTGCCACAGCACGGCTGATGAGTGGTGTAAGTCCACAGCTGGGATCTGAACCTGCAAATCTGGTCTGCTGAAGTAGAGTGAGACAAACTTAACCACTACACCATGGGGCTGGCCCTGATGAACTTTTTCTTAAAGGTCAGATAGTAGGTATTTTAGGAAAGTGGGCCGCATGGTCTCAGTTGCAACTACTCATTTCTGCTTTGTGGTGGGAAAGCAGCCATGGACAATATGTAACAAGTAGGCCTGGCAGTGTTCCAGTGAAATGTTATTTACAAAAACATGGGGTTGGCTTGTGGGCTGTAGTTTGCCAACCTCTGATTTAGAGTATGAAAGAAAGATGCTTTGGAATTTAAATGCTCCCCACCAAGTGGGGGAAACCCGCAAGCCTCACGTAGAGAACTCAGCCATGGTTTTGGAGCAGAGGCCCATGTCTGAGGAGGTCAGAAGCACCTGAGGAATCACCCTTGAAGTCCCAACCTCTCTCTGCTCTGTCTCCCCTCGATTGCCTGTACCTCTGACATCGTTAGTAAAGCTTGATTCCGAGTGAGCTCTCTTGATGTGTGTGGGCATATTTGACAACCCAATCCTGACGTTAGCTCAGGCACTGTGGTGCCTAATAGGACACATTAGTACAAACATGTGAACAGTGAATATTTGTTGAAAAGAACCACTGAGCCACTCACCTATCTCCCAAGGGTATTTGTATCCGAAATGGAGAGCCTCTGTATTAGACATAAACTTTGCTGGTCTGGGTTGGGAGTCAGGTGGCCCATCCCAGGAAACCTCAAGCTCTCTCAGGCAGGTGATCATCTTCTCTGGCCTTTCATCATGTTGATATCCCTTATTTTTATACAGATATTTTGACTCACTTATTATGCAGTTATTGAAGGAACTTCCAAATAAACTAAAGTTGTGTTATTGACTGTACTTTGCGATTTGAGAAACCTGGCTTTTCCTAAATGTGTTTCTCTGTCTGCAGTACTCCAGTATGAGCATTAGCACCCTGGTTTGGTTGGAGAGGCCCGGTGAGGCTTGACCTTTGACATGGCATTTCAGTTGAGTATATAGCCTGAAAGATCCTTCCACGTTCTTTATTTCTTATACGATTCCAACCTAACTATGAAAAGCAAACAGAAGAAACTCCTAATTGAAGTTATGGCCCTGCCTTCTGCTGCCCTCCTCTCTTATTTTGGGTGAAATACAGAGTTAGGCAGAGTTGACACTAAATCTTGTCATGTCACTCATTAAGTGTGTTACTCTGATCAATATATACAACTTCTCTGAAGCTGTTTCTCTTTTGTAAAAATGAGAAGTATACCTTTATCTTGTAGACTTAAAGAGAAAGCTCCTTTGCAGGTCAGATGCTTATCCTTGTTCTTTGTTGGCCTTTAGCCAGAAGTTATATGCACACGCACACATGTCATTCAGAATTACTCTCAAACGTTGAGAAACCTCCCCTACAGGTGTTCCTCAAAGGAGAGGGCACACTTTCTCTTTCTAGCGCTATTTAGGGGCAATTCTACTTGAAGGCAGAAGGGTGACCTGGAACAGCTCTTATTATCCTTTATAGTCCTGTTACCCGGTCTATTTCGTCTGCTTCCCTTTGGCGCACCTAGTGTCTCCCTCAACACGTTGACTGGAAGGGGAAAAGCCCACCAGGCTTGTGCCAAATGCTGGTTACGTGCTGATTAAGAGAGTTCTGAATGTAAGTGTGGCTGGACTAAAATTATTTACTCAGTCAGGGAAGAAACTAATTCACACAGCAGTGCCCTAATTGGCATCAGAGAGGCATTTCCGTAATGCCCTTAGGAAAAGCAGGAAGTTGATTAAATAGAAAAAATGCACATGGAAATAGGCGTCCAAAGTACGCATGGAAGAATAAAAATGCAGTTGTTAAATAATCGCCCTCATGATATTTTTTTCCTGAGAAGTTACCTTTGATTTAATGCAGGAGAGAGCACCTGGGAAAATTTCAAATTGGAGTCCCTCCCGCTCCTCCCCCGGCTTCTCCTAAGAATCCGTGGCCCAGAATTCAAACACTAAATCTGAGAGAGGCAGGTAAAAAGAACAGTGGAAAACAGATGGCGGCAGTTACAACTAGCAAATTCCCAGTTGGTGGCTCCCACATTTAGAAGCGGGCATCTGTTCTTCTTTCCCGCTGCAAAGTGGTTTTAACTCAGAGGTGTTAAAAATATCTAAGTTGCTGTTTTATTCATTTCTGCTATTTACTGACTTTAATGACTTACAGTATATCCAATGAAAAGTACAATGTTTACCCAAGCGGCAAGAGACTCAAAACAGAAATATGGGATGCTGTTAAAAAACCTTGTGGTCTACCAAACTGCGTGTATGGTTTTATAGGTGTACCTTGCTTTATGGAATAGATGGGCGCCTGAGCATTTGTTTGTGTAAATTGAAATACGCTTTAAAATACACCGAGAGCACTTGATATTCAAAGAATCCTGAGGGAGTCACAACCTTTCTGGACCTCAGATTCCTTCTCCATGAAATGGGAATAATAATGCCTCCGTCATTATTCTGTTGTGAACATTAGAGAGAGCGTCAGTAAACTGTTCAAAGCCCCTCAGATCGTGTAGATGCTTAATAAATGATGATGCATTTTATGATTTGTGAAAATTCCCATTTTGAGATAAATATCCATTTATAAAAAATTGAAAATGTCATTGTGCCTATATCTGTGAGGAAGAAAACCTCAAAAATGAGAGAAAAGAGGCAGTCTTCATAATTATGAATAAAACATCAATAGCTTCTCCTTTTTATGTTATTGTAAAGAGGCCTTTCCCATAACCATTTGTAATAGGTTCCAGGAAGCGAGTCCTATTGAGTTGAATGTCATTTAACCCAGTGCCTGATATAGAGTAGATGATCAATAGATATTTATTGACCACTGGCTAACTCATATTTCATTTTCCTTCCTTTTTTACTTGAAAAATAATATTTATTCATTGTAGAAAATTTGACGACGTAAAAACATAAAGAAGAAATTTTAAAAATAGTTTACAATTTCAAAACACATAGACATAATTTTTAAAAATTATTTTATTGAGGTCATAATGGTTTATAACATTGTGTAAATTTCAGGTGTACATCATTACATATCTGTTTCTGTATAGACTGCATCGTGCTCACCACCAAGAGTCTGGCTTTTATCCATCACCATACATATGTGCCCTTTCACCCCTTTCACCCTCCACCCGCCCTCTTCCCCTGTAGTAAACACCAATCTGTTCTCTGTATCTATGTGTTTGTTTATCTTCCACATACGAGTGAAATCATTCTATATCTCTCTTTCACTGTCTGACTTATTTCGCTTTATGTAATACCTTCAAGGTCCATCTCTGTTGTTGCAAATGGTACAATTAGACATAATTTTTAACACTAATGTGTATCTTATATCCTCACATTGAAAAAGCTCTGATAAAAAAATTAATTTATTAATATTTTTTCTCGGCCCATAAAACCTATACCGAGTAATGGGTCTATATACAAAGAGTGGCTTTGTAGTCACAGATTCTGATCTTAAAAACACTCTGAATATTCTTTTTCAGTGAGGCAGTATTCACATTAAAAATCAGTAATATTTATTAAGCAACTGTTATGTACCAGATATTATATTAAGGCTATATATGTATATATCCATTTAAACCTCACAACAACCCTATATATGTGGCACTATTATTTATAAATGAGGAAGTCAGAGTGTTCAATATTAAGGAACATGCCCAAGAGCGCATGATGGAGTGGTAGATTCAGGATTAAATTAAAAATTAGGGGACCTGAGTCTATAATGTGCACTGAGCTATTCCGCTTCTCTTTAGTGTGGTGATAGGAGGCCAGATTTTTGAATCAGGTATGTTGGGGGTATGCTTATTCCCCACTCCTCATGTGTCCTTTCCCTTCTGGTCACTTTCTGACCTCGTTCTCTTCTCCTCATGTGAAGAAGGGTGACATCTCACTGGTAAGGAAGTTCAAGCTGCTCACCATGGCCTTAGCCCTTTCCTTTATTTGGGCTCTACTGTGTGGAGAGAACGTGCATTCTCAGCTACTCGGCAGCGCAGCCTCTCTCTTTGTGGGTACGACCGGCAGTTTTTATTGGGGAGGGAGGGTAGATCGAATTCAGGGACGCATATGTCAGCCTATTTCTTTGTATTTGAATCTCCTCCTCCTGTTTAGCTCCTCGTCAGTAATCCACCTGTCGGACTCTGAGGCATGGTCTCAGTTTGTTACACACTGAGGCGTAGAAGGAAGAGTTACTTACTGGCCTTCCATAACTCTTAGAGGATACATCCAGATGCTTTGTTAATCTTCAGTGTCTTTGTTTATGTGAAACAGTGGGCAAGTTACTTCACCACTCCATGCCTCAGTTTCTTCATTTATAAGAGAGGATGTAATTTTTCCTTCCTCTTGGAGTTTTTGTGAGACTTAAATGAGTTAATATGTACAACAGCACTGAGAAACTTTTTTGGAAAAGAAAAGAGGAAAAAAATATGTGGAAATTTGGTTTGAGGTCAGTGGACTAAGGTCAGTGGCCTAAGGTCAGAGGGGAGAGGTGACTTTGACTACATAGAACGCTTGTCATTCTGATCATCCCCTGACCCGGGCCCCATAGACTCAGGCTTGAGCTTTGCTTACGTTACTTCACGCCATCCTCACAAAGCCCTATAAAATAGGCATTATTTTCACCATTTTATGATGCGAACACCAAAGTTAGAGAGGTTAAGCTACTTGTCCAGTGTCACACAGCTGGTAAGAAGAAAGGCTGGTGTTCCAAACCAGGTCTGAAGTCCATGTTCCTTCCAGGACACGACTCCGATGATTGTAGCAGGGCAGCAGTAGTAGTAGTGAGTATGGCATCAGAGACTCAAGTGCCCTGTGAGTGTGGACTGGTGTCAGGGAGGTCACCAAACGACAGCAGAAGGAAGCCTTGAACCGGGTGGGATGAGCCCTTGCACAGGTTGCAGGAGTAGTGGTTTATGACTCGGCGGGAGGGTGCTATGGTTTTAAACAGGAATAATTTTCTATCCGCCTATCACGTTCTCCTGTCTAATTAAAGTTCAGACTTTAAAAGACTGGTTTCTTACTATGGAATCATACAGCTTGTGATCAGGTTCTCACCCTTCAGAATCCCACTACCGGGTTTTATTTTTCCACTACAAATCTTACTTCCTCCAATAAGATACCAGAGGTTACCTCTTCCTGCACCACGGTCAGCTTTCTCAGTCCCCATTAGTTCCCTCTGCATCTGTCCTTTTTTCATCCTCCGTCTTGAAAGCAATGTGGGTACTGCCGGAGGAAGAGTCATGCATAGAAAGGGTTACACGTGGCTTACAGGAAGTTTGGGTAAGGCATCTGCTCTGAGAGCCACAGAGCAGTTGCTTAAAAAGTGAGAGATTTGGGAAAAAAAACCTGTCCCATGAGGGCGTCAGACGAAAACATAGTTTGCAGAATGAATTGTCTTGTGCCCGTGGTTGTCTTTCTTTGGGAAAGGGCTGTTTTCTCAAGGGACAAATTGGGTTATCACTTGAAACAGGTACAGTTTCTTTCATAAAACTAGTATCAAATGGAAGCGCCATTTGTTGAGTGCACTGTGCCAGGTATTTTGACCCACATTATCTCAGTGCATCTTCACGATCATCCTGAGAAGTGGAAATGATTATCTCTGCTTTTACAAAAAGGAAACGGAGGCTCCAAGTAATTGAACACTTTGCCCAGGGTCACCCCTGTGTAAGTGCAGGTGCTCACGCCCTGGTCTATCTCTTTCTAAAGCTCCTGCTCTTTCTGCTCTTTCTTGTGTGAACTAGCTTATTAAATATGAACGGGAGAAAAGCCACTAGAAGGCTTTTTCCTCAAAGCAAGCCTAGGAATTCCTTCTCTGCTTGTAAGTGGACGCATTAGTATGATCTCCATGTCCATCTATAAATTTTCTATAGTAATGTGATCAATTCTGAAACTGGCCAGGACAAATGGGGCAAATAGCTGTTCTTTACGGAAAGTCTGGAGTTGGAAAGAGAATGGCTATGCTCTGCACCATGAATTTTTCAAGAGAAAGGTTGCAAGGGATGGAAGCCTTGATAGATATGAATTTTCTTTTTTTGAAAAGCTCCATATGAGAAAATCTTCCACAAGGGACATCCCTTTTACCAACTTGGCAAAGCGTAAAAATGCAGAGTTTCTAGGATCAAAGTGTGTTCGCAATGTGAAGAACGACCCCCTGACAATCGGACTGGAAGAGGGAGCTCTCCTTTAATCTTTTTTCCTTTGTTTTATTATTTTTCAGTCTGAGGGGAAAATTTCTTTTTCATTTTCTTGTGCTGACTAACTCTTCCCTTTAATCATTTTCATCTCAAGACTCCTAGCAATTTTCCCCGTTTGCATAAGGATGAATATAAGCACAAATCATTTTTGGGTTTCTATTTCAAGGCATCCTTTTTCTCCTGAACTGTTCAAAGGTAAGCAACAGAAAACTGAAGTGGGAACAGCACCCAGACGTCAGCAGAATCGGAAGTTTTCCATCTCTTTACTATCTGTGCCTTCTGGAGCGGTGGAGAAAAATGTGTCCTGTGGCAACGAGAAAGCAATATGAGTCAATTAAAGATCATTTCTAATCTTTATGAACTAGAGGGAAGAAACAGACTTTCGAAAGATCTTCAGAATCCAGGGAAGCGGTAGAAAGGGAGTCAGAGATAGTTATTTATGAATGAAACGTAAGGTTTTTGGTAAGTGGCTTCCATGCCAAGGATTTACAAGCTTCCTTTGATGTGTTCTAATTTTTAGGACAAATGCCCAAAGAAGGGCAGAGGGATTATTGTACAGAGCTCCTTGTCTAGGGGTCGAGATGGGTGCATACAATGATGTAAATGTTCACTTCTGAGTTGTTCTTTTCAAAAAAGCTCTGATCTATCAAGAATAACATCATCATTATTGTCTCATTATACTATGGGCCCTGGATATGAAAAAATTGATTACCTGATCTTTAGCTCCTTACTCTATACTATCTATCTCTAATTTTGTTGCTTGGGGATTATTGGACTATCAACACTCTTCCTGAATAATCAATCTGGTTAATTTAGCCTATAAACCACTTTCCCCCTTGTGTCTGGTGTAACATATTGTTTAGTAATGTACCCAGGAAAGTAGAAAAAGTAACTCTCCCAGAAATGGAAAGGGAAGCAGCATTCAGATTTTGAACTCAGGCATCTTTCTTTTTACCCATCTGCTGGGCTGTGTGGTAACCGACATTTTATTTATTTTGTTTTCAGCCATATGACCAACCTTACCTCATTCTGCTCAGCCGCTGAACAAAATGCACAGTGCTATATTCTGAAGCACCTACTCATTCTTTATCGCTCTTATGACAAAGCTGTCCCTCCACATGTCTCTTCTGCCCTCTGACCCAAGGCGTTTGCTTTGAGTAAACATGCCAGATGGTGGAGAAAACCAATGGGTCAAGCAACAGCCCTTGAGGGTCAGGAGTCACCAAATCCTTCTTCACAAAGCAAACTTAAAAGCAACAATTTCACCGAATGCTGTGGAGTGCTTTCACAGTGGAAATGGAGGTGGGGAGGGTAGACCTTAATTACATATTTTGCTTTCAGGGCCTAATGGTTTTAGGTACAGTGTCTATTGCCTAATTTGGACGCAAGCAATTTAGGAGAAATGATAAGAAGACAAGTTGGACAGATGGATCAATGTGATACTCAACAAAGAGCGGCAAGGTGAATGGCTTGTGTGTGAATGTACATTCTCAGCTCTGGCCAGAAAACGACTGAGACGATTTAGTTTCCTTTTCTTTTTTAGGAGTTATTGTTGAAAGTTGAGGCCAAGGAAATGCTGTTGTCTAAAATATGCCGAACCTCTAAAAAGGTTCTACTAACCCCCCAGGAAGCATTCAGACAACACACTCCTTTTCTTTTCCTTGTTTAGTGTGGAGCTGTGTGAGTCCAGCTGTAGGAGCATTTGTGGAGTTACTGTAAATACTTTAAGCACAGGGATGCAGCGAATCTTTTTATATTGCTGTTTTCAATAGTAATTTAGCAAAATGTTTATTAGACATTTTATAGGACTGTGTATTTTAGAAAGAACATTAGAATAATAGTTACTCGTAAATAAGATGGCAAAGGATAAGACTGTTAACTCTCTTGCAGATATTGACGAGAGTATAATATATCTGTAAAATGTATTAGATTTATACACAGAATCCTAAAATATTTCTTTAGTAATTTAGAGAGTGCATAAACTCTGACTTTTTTCTATTAGGGGTGTTGAAATACAGCAATGGCCTTAAAATTCTTTCTGGGCTAAGTATTATCATGTTTGCCTTTCAGAATGAAATGTGTCTCTCAATTGCTAAGACAGAGTGACTTATTTTTTTGTGGTAAAATAAATTCTCTAGCTGGGTACAGTATAAAACAGAAAGTTTCATTGGTATTCCAAATGTAGAGCTTATCTCTAAGGCTAAATTTGTGTCCTTAGTAAGTTGCCAAGCTTCCGTGATATATCATCCACGAAAAGAACAGTAATCATAGTTACTCTGCAACTATCACCAAATTAACATTTACTAATATTAATTTAATATTCATAACCACCAGTTATTGAGTGACTACTATGGGCTAGAAACTTTATGAGGTCCTCTAAATCCAAGTCTAATTTAATTTCCCCAACCCTAGTAAAAATGACAGCAGCTAATATTTGGTTAGTGTTTACAAATTACCAATTGCTGAGTTAATTGCTTTATGTATGTTATCTCATTAAATCCTCAATACAACCCTAGAAAGTAGGTACAACTCTTAGTGCCATTTTATAAGTGAGAAACTGAGGGTTAGAGAGATTAAACAACTTGTTCAAGATCATGCACCTCGTAAATGGCGGACATTGACTGGAACCCAGGTGCTCTAAGTCTAAGGCACAAGTTCTAAATCACTTTTCTAGGTATTGTTATTATTCCTACTATATTAGTAAGAACACAAATTCAGAGATGTTTCATCTGCCAAAAGGCACACTGCTAGCAAGAGGCAGAGAGGACATCCAAAGCCAGGGTTTTCTGACTGTAAAGACCACACTAGAAATGGAAGAAGCTCTCTTGATAGATCTACATTCAAACATCTTAGCAAAATAATGGATGCTCTCCATCGCTTCTGTAAGATGTGCAGACTGGTACTCATTGCATCTTCAGTACTCAGGACAAGTGGGCTGCTTTCTAGTATGCTTGCACATTTCTGCTCCTCATAGTTTAGTTGTGTCTTTACAGTTGCATAGTTTACAAACCTGTTTGTACCAGTTGAATATGCTACTGTAGTTATATAATTATTTTAATGACTACATAAACCAATGACATATGAATTGGAAATAGAGTTATTTTTTCCGTGAAAACTAAATTGGATGGAAAGACTTAAATAAGGCAAGTTGAAAAAAAATTTCATCCAAATTAGGTGTGAGTGATGCAGTTTTTTGTAAAGAATGGGGAGAAAATAATAAAATTCTAGAAAAATTCTTCACCAAATTTTGTGAATTCAAAATGTATTTAAAATGTAAATACTTAAATTTGCATTCCTCTTGAAAGAAATTCCAAGATCTCAAAGAAAAGACCTTGGTTCTAAATCAAAAGATTGGCCAATGAATGGATATTTATACATGTCAGATTAGAATAAAATATTTAAGTACGTACTTATCGGTTTATGATTATGTAATGATGCCCGATGGAGCATTTCTGCTCCATTGTTATGCCATTTATGGCTGAGAAAACTGAGGTACAGGCTGGTTAATTAACTCACTAACCTGGATCCTATAGTCTGGTACCATGGCAGAGCTAAGAGAAAATGGCAAATCTACAAGTAGAACATAACTCTGTGCTTCTCCATGGCCTGTGCTTTCTTGTTTACTACCTTGCCAAGGATGATAAATTTGAGGGTTAGGAATCGTATGCTAGGAAACCCTATGGAAAGTTATTGGACTCAGGCAGATCTTGAAAGGTCCCCCGTTACATTCCGTACCCTCAGAAAGAGCTTCTTTTTTCTCAAACAGATATCAACCTATTTGATTTTTGAAAACTCAAAGGAAAGCTATTTCATCACATCACATTATGATTATCGTTGTTATAGAATTTTATTTCCCTTGGAGACTCTACCAATATACACTACTTCTACGATGTAGAGCTTTTAAGGAGTCGGAAAGAACAGAATTGACTTATAATGACACCACAACATTGTTGAAGATCTTAGTCCCAGAACTTCTCTGCTTCGTGCTGTCTCTCCCAACTACTTACTTGACACTTTCTGAATTATTCATAAGTGAAAAAAGACATTGTGTTTTAGACTTGGTTATTCAAATCATTTAAAAAATAATTCATTTAACCTATCTGTTGAATTAACAGGGATATCAGCCTTTCTGGAGGATTTCTTACAGAGTGATCTGTGATCATATTTTCTTGAGAACTGAGGCAGGGTTTTGAGGAAGAGGGGAATAATTGCTGTGTATGCTCCCTTGACTCAGGAGTTGTCAGTGTAATGGCCAGCTCCCCTGCATTATTACTATGGCTACATCACAAATCAGTCTACGACTCAGCGGCTTATAACAATAATACCCATTTGCTATCTCTCATGGTTTTTCTGGGTTAAGGATTTGCTTGTGGCTTGTCTGGGAGGCTCTGGCTCAGGGACTTTCTTGAGGTTACAAGATGAGATGTTTGCTGGGGCGACAGTCATTTGAAAGGTTGACTGAGGCTGGAGGATCCACTTCCAGGGTGGCTCCCTCACTTGACCGGCCAGTGGGTGCTGGCTGTGCTTGGGAGGCCTCAGTTCCTTTCAGTTCCTCAGCCTCTCTATAGGGCTGCTTGAGCATCCTCATGGCATGGTGGCTGGCTTCTATGCGAATGAGTGATACAAGAAACCAAAGCAGAAGCTGCAAAACTTTGACCTGGCTTCAGAAGTTACACCTTGTCATTTCTACCATATTCTGTTGGGGTCACATAGGGTCATAAGGGGAAAGCATCATAAGGGGCCATATTAGAGGCTGGCTACCACCACACCCTCCTGCTTTATCCACCTCGAATCACGGCAATGATCCAAATCTGTTGTTACTGTAATGATAACTGTCCCTCCTCTCTTTCAAAATTTAAGTTCCTTTGCTGCCTATGTCCTGTCATTTATTTTCTCTTTCTTTAGTACATAGGTTTTAAGAAGTCTTTTTTTTTTTGGCCGCTTTCTATCCCTTCACCCTGGGTCTGGTTTTGGTGTCTGTATTAATTAATTGCTACTGCAGAATAAGCCACAGCAAACCTTAGTGGTTTAAAACAGCAACCATTTGTTCGCTGATCATCATGTGAATCAGCACTGAGGGCTGGGCTAAGTTGGGTGGTACTGGGACCATTTGTCTTGCCTGGGGTGGCTCATGCAAGCTAAGTCATTTAACAGCTCAAATGGGGCTCGATGGTCTAAGATGACCTCACTCACATGTCAGGTGTTTGGTGGGTTGTCGAATCCTTGATTCTTCTCTATGTGGCCTCTCCAGTAGACTAGCTTGGGCTCATTCACATAGAGGTTTCAGAGTTGCAACCACAGCTGGAAGAGAGTGTAAGCACTTTTCAATTTTCTGCTTGTATTAGGTTTGCAAATATTTCACTGGCTAGAGGAAGTCACATAGGCAAACCCAGATTCAAGAGATTGAGAAACTGATGTCACTTCCTCATGGAAAGATTGGCAAAGTCACATTGCAACAGGGGGTGATTCAGGATGGGAGGAATTATTGTGACCATCTGTGCAGTCTGCCAAAGAGGTTTTCCTCTGTGCTTTGGGATGGCCTTTCCTTATTTGTATCACCCTTTAAGCTGTATGCTCCCTGAGGCAAGGACCTGGGCTGGCTTATATTTTTCTGTATCCCCAGCACCTTTTCCACTGTTATATAAATATTTATTGAATTGAATATAAAAACACTTTCCGAGAAAAGAGATTGTGGAAAGGGCAAGTGGAGAATGAAATTGAAAGACTCATGCTCTATTGACAATTTTGACTGGATTAGTTATTTAAACAACTGTTCAACCCAGGCAAACAAAACCATTTGATTTTGAAAAATTAGGTTATTAGTTGTTTGAACTGACTAGCTTTTTGGTCAAACAGGAGGAACCAATTGTGGGTGTGTAGGCAAAATAAAAGTAAAGTGTGCCAATCAATGTCAGTTTGAGAATACTTTCTTATTGCTGGTTCACATTAGACATCTTCTCAAAGATTATTCCAGAAGTATATTGGGTGGTTAAAAACTTCATTGTTACCAATGAATTAATTATTAAAGAAACACACATTAACTTATTAGTGGCAATAACACCTTTACCTTTAGTATTCAATTTAGAATTACCTTTTTTCATCTGTGGCAGTGGTTTCCAATTTGAGAGTATATGTGTTTAGTATTAAAAATATTTCTGTTTAGAGTGCACAAACTGTCTAAAATTCCCAATTTTCTTTGATTTTGAATAGAATTTTATTGATTAGATTTACAGTGTGGCAATTCTGATTATTTCATCCTGATCAATGTTATGGAATATCTGATTAATGAGAAAAAGAAAAGCAAATTGATGTGTATATGTTGTAGCTTATTAAGCAGATAAACTTTCATAGCGTAAGGTCCATGGAAAGAAAGAGTAAAAGAAGTTCTCTAGTGAAAGTTGGGAGACTGAGGTGTGTGTTACGTACCTTAGCGTATAGGCTAGCCAATATGGCTATGAAAACTAGGTTTCATGAAAATCATCTGAATTAAGACAGTTATGATAGGGATGGGTGTATTAATTATCTATTGCTTTGTAAAAAATTATCCCCAAATGTAGGGGCTTAAAATAATAATAATCATTTATTTTCTTTCATGAGTCAGGAATTTAGACTGGGCCTAATGGGATGGCTTTTTTTCTGCTCCCTAAAGTCTGGAGCTTCAGCTGGAGGAATTGAGAGTAGGGGCTGGAATAATTTGAAGGCTTATTCACTCACATGATTGATGCCAGAGACCCTAGTTGAATTTTGGGTCAGAATACCCACACACAGCCTCTTCACATAGCCTGGCTTCCTCACAAAACAGTAGTTGGATTACAAGGGTAACGAGAGAAGGAGAGATAGATAGAGATAGAAATAGAGATAGAGATAAGGATAGAGATAGAGATGGTAGGGATAGAGATAGTTGGAGAGAGAGAGAGAGAGAAAGAGAGAGAGAAGAGAAAGCTGTACTGCTGTTCATGGCCTAGTTTTGAAAGTTGTGCATTATCATCGCCTGCATTCTATTCATGTAGGCGTTCACAAAGTCTAGCCCAGTCTCTAGGGATGGGGAAATAGAATCAATCTCTTAATGGGGAGTGGCAAAGCGCTGGAAGTACATGTGGAACCGGAAATATTGCTATGGCTAATTTTGGAAAATATAATCTGCTACCATGGAGCAGAAGTAATCATTATCCTATTGTATTTTAGACTTGTTAGGGTTTTCTTTGTTAAATATACTAGTATGGAATTTTTTGACTCGTGGTCTGAATGATGAAAATGACTAATAGTGTTTGACGGAGCCTAGAATGTTGATTCTAGGGGAAAGGTATCAATTGGAATATCTTTCAGAGAATTCAGAAAACATGAGCAATAATTTTTTTGTCGTATTGGTGGTGCATTTTTAGGGCAAGTGACAAAAACTGAACCCAAATAGGTTTCATCAAAAAAGGGAATTTACTGACTCACGCAACTGAAAAATTTGAGGGATAATGCTAGTTGGAAGTCCAACCGGATAAAGGTCTCAAGCGATGCTGTCAGGAATCAGTGTCTCTCCATCTCTCAGCTTTGCTTTTCAAATTTTATTTCTCAGGCAGGCTTTCCTCAAGTCTTAGAAAAAGAAATAGGCAGTAATTTTAGGCTTAAGTCCTTTCAGCTTAAAAGCTCCTATTGAAATAGTGGGTCTCTTTCCTAAGAGTTTCAGCCATACTTCGGAGTACAGAGACTCACTGGGCTGGACTCTCAGAAAATGACTATGAATGTACCAATCTCTGAGTGCTTGCGTCTCTGGTTAGCAAAGCTTGAATCGTGTACGCATACATAGAGCTAGAGGTTGGGGTTGGCCTCAGCTAAATCTCATGAATTGAGAGCCGTAGTCCACCTTGAACTGGTCTTTCACAGGAATAGTGAGAGTGCAATACTGATACAGGCACTGGGTGCCTGTGGAGGGAATTTTTTCTGGCTATGATGGAACAGATAACTTGGAGATTATCAAGAAAAGACTGAAATACCCAAGGATCAATGCTACAGGGAGGAAATCAAGAGCTGGGACCTGTTGATTGATTCAATGAGTTGCGTATCAAACCAACTTCATTCTTTTATATTTATTTGACACACAGTTATGGAACACCTAATATGTACCAGGAATGGAATTTTATATGTTTAGCTAGTAGTATAGCTTGAGTCTTAATGAGAATCCATCTTGCGTGGGTAGTCCTGGCAGCTGTGTGGGGTGAAGCTAGCAGAAAACAATTGCGTGAGGACCTCAGAGCTTCTCGGAAAGTTTCATGCTGAGAGGAGGTAAGTTTGAAGGAAAGAGAAAGCCTTCACAAGTAGACAGAAGCAAGTGCAGCCTAGTATCTTCCATCCAGACCAATTCCCTAAGCTCAACATCCCTTGATTTATATATGAATCCCAAAGAAAGTGGTGGGGTTAGAAGTCAATATTGAAGGAGCTGTAAGACAAATAACATTGCATTGCAACCTCTTCCAGCAGAGAGAAACCCAAAGAAAAGAGGAGCATGCTCCCACTTTCCTGCTGAATAACTGAGTAGCCTTTATATTTTGAGTACTGCAGTGTCTCAGATATGGCAAGAAGTAATATTTCCCAGAAAAATTCCAGGAGGCATAAGTTCAGGCTAATGGAAGAGTATTTATTTATGAACTTGTGTTTGATATTCTCTGGGTACCCCCAAGAATACCTGGGAGCACTTTTTAGAGCAGGAAACTGAAAGCCAAAACCATAAAAATGTGGGTTTTGCAAGTACAGGGGTATTTGCATTACATATAGTTTGGTGAAGCTTTTAGTACTATTGGGATATACTGTTTGTTCTTCTTCAATACAAGGAGCTGTGGAATGGACAAGAACTAAGACGGCTTAACTTAAAAAAGTCTGAATATTATGGTTTATGAAAAACCATGGTAACAGTCAGGGGCGTGTTAGAAGTAGCCACCATTGTTTCTCAAATGTACTGATTACATAATTCGCCATTTAAAAGATGAGCATGATTATCTAATGGATCTTCTGGGATGTTATGTCAGAGATTTTTGGCCTTGTCTAAGATCCTGCACAGAAGGTTGTCGAATATACTTTTCTTCAAACTCCTCTATTCTCAGATGCATTAAGGAACCTAACGGAGCTTGATAAGCACTGTGCCTGGTCGTAAGATTAAACAATGAGACACTGAGATCACAGAATAGTGGACTCTACTAAAAAAGTATGTTTAAAGTATAACATAGAGGAGAAAATGTAAACAAACAAGTTCACAGGGGAAGACATTTGAAGTTGGTTTTGGAAAATGAGTTGAAATTCACTTGATTGCAGAGATGATGGGAAGACCCCATTCAAGGTGGAGGAAATAGTAATGCAGAAATGCAAACAATCCCATGTTTGAGAAAAGCGAGTGGTTTTGGGTCTGGAGCACAAAGGGAGGTAGGCAGGGACAGCATGGAGACGATCTTTTAAACCTTGCTTGTGTGTTTAAACCTTATCATGTGAGACATTAGGAGCCATGAAAAGATTTAAATGAAAGAGGGGTATAATTTGATCTTTGTCTTGGAAAGATTACTTTGTCATCATTTTGGAAGAGTGGAGATGGTCAAGATAAGGGAGAAAGAAACTAGTTGAGTCTGTCGTTCATAAACCAGGCTAGAAATGTCAAATAGCAAGCAAGAAATGATGAAGACGTTGGTTCTTGCCAGCAATGGGGAGCTGGAGAAGAAGGAATGGAGTTTTGAGAAAAACCGATCAATTATGTATTCACCAAGCAAATCACATAAGATGCTATGTACGTTTATTTACCTAATTTTTATTATACACACTCTAACATAGTCTTACATTTTAGATAGTTGGATATGTCGTATCAAAGGAATGTTACCGTGGAGGTGTGTGACCCCATTGCAAACTGTCTTGGTAGGAGGTGGCTGAATGTTTACCGAGTTGCAGTACTTTCTATTTGGGGTTTGCTCTGGGCCTGTTTCAAATTTCGTAAAGATAATGAATGTGAAAAAGAATTAATAGTCTATGATATTTTAATATAGCATGACTTTTATTTGAGTACGCCAAGAAGATACAGAATAATTGCCTATCTGATTAACTTTTTCAAAGTTTGGATGAAAGGGTTCAAATAGGCTACCTTTGATGGAATTTATTTATTTGAAAGAATTTATATAAATGTTGAGTTTCTTAAGGTTGTTTTATTATACAATTAGGGCTAAATTTTTAATGTGAAAATATGATTCAAAATGTAAACATTCACTCATAGATTTTGGAATAAGGGCCATATTATATGGGAATGCCTCTGTCCCTATAGCATTTCCACCCCTGGATCAAATAAGTTTCCCAACTGAAAGTTTAGTCCAGCTTTAGGTTCTGTGGGCAGTCCTCCTCCTGGTCTGGGAAAATTAAGAAGCCTCAGGCAGATAGCTTGGGAGGATCTGTATTAAAGTCTTTGGACAGATCTTACTCTGATCTAATGTCCTTGATTTACTAGTTAGAATCCCAAGACCAAGGCCTACTTTGTATCCCAGTTTGAGTAACATATTTTAATTCCCATCCTTTGTCTCCCTTGCTTTGATAATTCACTTTGTATTCCTGTTCCTTGAGATTATGACTGACCTTATGACTACCTAGAACTCAAGTCCTCTCTCTGGGGCCGTGCTGCCTGCTACCGGGTCTCTCTGACAATCCAACTCTCTCTGTATCAGCTGCCTCCAGGAGTCACCCTACTCTGCACTCTGCTTCCTGGGGGCTTCACTGCCTTTCCATGCAGGTAGTTGGATCTTGTTGCTGGTTCTCAGCCTCATTTGACTTGTTCTGTCCATTTGCAGACTGTTCTCTGTTTCTGAAAGTAAACAGACCACAATAGTCCATATTTACTCTAGGATAGTGATTTTCAGTTTCCCCCAGAATCTGTGGAGATGTTTCAAGAATTCCATGTCTAAACTTACTAAAATTTTATTGAAAAACATTTTTGATTCTTATAACCTACCCTGAAGTGTTAGCCCTTTGGAAGTAGAGCATGGATTCTGAAGTCAGCTGCTGGTGTTTAAATCCCAGCTGCAACTCACCAGAGTGACCTTAGGCAGGTTGATTGACTTCTCAAAGTTTTGGTTTTCTAATATATAAAGTTGTTATAATTATAGTACTTATTGTGGAGTAAAATGAAATTATCTATGTAAAGAACTCATCACAGTACTTGAAACATTGTGTAGCAAATATTATTAGTTTCACACCTACTAACCACTCTCACTTCTTCCTTGCTCAGAAACTCAATTTTGTTCAGGTTGCAACATATTCAGCCTCAGGGACAAAGTCAGGATTCTACTAAGTTAACCATATGATCCCATTCCACTTCTCCAGTGAGGGGTCTAAGGTTGAGTCTGCACACGATGAACATAAGGAAAAGTCTTTCTTTGAGGAGTTTTGGGAAAAGATATTACTCCCTAATAACATGTGAGAAGAAAAGTCCTTCCTAATTTTGCTTTGCCCCCTTTCATTCTGCTTGGGATGCTGTGATGGGAGAACTTGCCATTTGGAGCTGTAGCAGCCATCTTGCAGCCATGAAGAAATAAGACGGAGAATAAAATAATGTCCAGAGGACTGTGGAGTGGAAGGATGAGCACAGACCTACACTGCTCATCTGTTAGCAGCCATGCTGTGGTGGCAGCTCACATAACAGGAGGTACACAAAAAAAGAGGAAGATTGGCAACAGATTTTAGCTCAGGGTGGATCTTCCTCAAGAAAAAAAAATTAGAACTAAATTGTGTATAAAGCTTATATAGGGCAGCATCTGTCATATGTACCTCTGATTTCAAAACGAATGTTCATCAAAATACTTTCATTTTCTTTATTCATAAATTTGCTGAGGAAATTATATATATATGTATATGAACTTTATACATTTATTTTAAAATATTCAACTATTTTGTATAGTAGAACATAAAGCAAGATTTCACCAGAGAAAAGAAAATTTTGTTCCTCCAGAGTCAGCCCTGATGGTCTAGGAGTTAAAGTTCTGTGCTCTCCACTTTGGTGGCCTGGGTTTGGTTCCCAGGTGCAGAACCACACCACTCATCTATCAGAAGCCATGCTGTGGCGCTGGTTCACATAGAAGAACTAGAAGGATCTACAAGTGTACACAACTATGTACTGGGACTCTGGGGGCCGGGGGGTGGGGGGAAAGGAAGAAAATAGGAAGAAGATTGGCAACAGGTCTTAGCTTAGGGCACATCTTCCCCTACCAAAAAGAAATCTATTGCTCAAAATAAAGTTGAAAACCATGAATGTAGGAAAATTTTTAATTGGTTATTTAACTTAGAAATGAGGCCACTGTTCTTAAGATCTTTAGTTAGTGCTGAAGCCTTTTCACCCATCTTAAATGAACTGAATTATTTTACAAGTTACAAGAGAAGGACATCTATCATTCTGGCTGTCTGCCTCTGTAATACCAAAAGGTATTAGTAATATGAGAGTGATGAATAGTCAAGTTATCTCTGCCACTATCTAGCTGAGTGACCTTCGTTAGGTACCTTCAGCTCCCCAAGCCTTGGTTTCCTATGGCAATCCCTTAGCAGGTATAGAAAGGATCAGAAGATATTGACTTCTTGGTAAATACTTATTATCTCATTTCATCGTAGATTTGACACTACATTATGATGTATAATACATTAGAGATTCTGATGAGTACTACTGTTAGATTGAAGATGGTGGAGTCAAATTGTCCTTGTTGGTGTTAGTTTTCACTAATAAACTAAATAAACAAAATGAATAAAGCCTAAACTATTGGGTCAATCATGGGAAAAGAATATTATAAAATGAGTAGATGATTGGTCGAAAGTAGTACCCCTTTCTATCCTAGCTATTTCACAGGGCTCTTGATTACATGTGATAAAAAACACAAACAAAAAATGTGCTTTAGGGGAAAAAAAAATTCAATGGCAGACAGACTGAAAAGCCTAGAGTGTAGATTGTGAGAGCTCTCTGGCATGGCTAGATGAAGGGGTCAAATTATGCTTTTCTAATCTCTGTCTCTCTGTCTCCTCTCTCAATCATCATCTCTTTCCATTTTTTGCTTTGCTTTTCTCTGTAGTAGCTCCAGTCTTAGCCACAATTTTCTTCCTATGATGACATGTGGTAGGTCCAGTGTAACATCCTACCTGTTTAGCAATTCCTGCAAAAGTCCCAGGTGTCATCCTTGTTCTCAATAGCTGTGGACAAGAGGACCTAGGTTTCACATCCATTCCTCAGCACCGGTTGGTAGGTCTGCCCCAACCAAATTACAAAGGTTGAGAATACGATAAGAGTTGTCCTTCCAAAAGGAGGAGATAGCTTCTTTCACCAGAAATTGGAATGCTGGGAACGCCCATTACTGTCACTTCCTAAGTGTGTGAGCTTGGATAAGTTCTTGACCTTTCTGAACCTTAGATTCATTATCTCCTGTTGATAAGGAATAGTTACTCCAGAAGTTTAGATTGATAATTAAATGGCTTAAGGTATTAACAAGCTTCCCAGAGTAGCTGGCATTAGGTACTCTTAGTACATCCAATTATTGCCCTGTTTTCAGTAGCATGGAAATAAGATTTGTGAGGAAGCACAGTGTAAAATAGGAATCTCCCTGAAATTTCTACCGCAGTTTCTCTCTCCTTTTGATCTCATACATTAACCAGTGGAAATGGAGAACATCTGTGTGATATTTCCTATAGTTCTAGACCTCTTTAGGCAGCAAGCAGACATATCCTGTGCACAAGGGGATAACTTTAGCTCTTACGTTCTTCTAGGACCTCACCATACTAGGGTAGCTCCATTTACCTGCCCGGTGGAAGCTGTCAGACCCTAACTGCCCATGTCAAAAATGTCATCAGAGGCAGAAATGCCTGAATGAGCTCAAAATCTGCTACCGCCTCGAGAATATTAGCCACCCCGGGCATAGGAGTCAAGAGAACTGCGGGACTATCAATCAATGAGTTGATTGGTAATTTGCTACTCTTGTTTTGTCCTGTTAATGTGAGAACAAAAGCTGTGGTAATATTGACACAACCTCAGGAACGCACAGCAATTTGAATGCGTTGTTCGTTGGAATGCAGCCATGGTTACGTAACTTTAGAGGCGCTAAAAATAATTAGTTGTAACTGATGTTGACTATCAAAGAAATGCATGGGAGGCAGGTTGTGGGCCAGCCTTTTAGTTTCAGATTGATTTTTGCTGTAGGTTGTTTTTTGTAATTTTTCTAATAACAAACACGGTGTGACAACAGCCTTCCTTCTAGCATGTATCGTGATTCTCAATTTCTTGGTCCTGACATAATCCATTAGTGGCTACCTTACAAGCCTGGATAAAAACACAGAGCTGGTCAAGTTCCATTACAATGAAAACTTTTGTTTAACAAAATGATTCTCCTTCTGTGGCATAATTAATTCAGGTAGCACAGAATAAAACATTTTGGTACCACAAAGTATTTGGAGATTCTCTTCAAATTCCTCTTAAGTAATTATGAAATCATTCATTGCTTATTCAGCAATTTAAAAATATCTACTGTGTCTACTGCTTGGCATCGAGTCTTTAGCAGTGGATGAAGCAAAATCCTTTCTCTCTGAGACGTCACATTCTAATGGATGGCAAAGATAATTGTATTAGTTTTCTAGGGCTATCATAACAAAATACCACAGAATGGGCGGCTTAAACAAGGGAAATTTATTTTCTTGCAGTTCTGAAAGCTAGAAGTCCAAGATCAAGGTGTCAGCAAATTTGGTTTCTCCTGAGGACTCTCTTCTTGGCTTGCAGATGGCCACACTCTTGCTGTGTCTTCACACAGTCTTTCCTCTGTGTGTGCATTCCCCTGCTGTCTCTCTGTGTGGCCAAATTTCCTCCTCTTATAAGGACACTAGTCAGATTTGATTAGGGGCCACCCCAACTCTTCCTTTTAACTTAATCACCTCTTTAAAGTCCTTATCTCCAAATACAGTCCCTTTCTGGTGTACTGGGGGTTAGAGTTTCAAGATATGAATTTTGGAGGGACACAATTCAGCCCAGAACAATAATGACAATTAAACCAACAACTATACGTTATTTAAGATGGTACCCTAATGCTATAAGGAAAAATTAAGCAGGGTAAATGATGGGGTGAGAAGGCGGGCATTGTTATAAACAGGATGGTCAGAGAAGGCTTCTCTGTTGAAATAGCATTTGAACAGAGCAATGAATAAAAGGAGTGAGGCACAGGAATGTCTGGGGGAAAGACGAATGTTTAAGGCAGAGGAGATGGCACTCAATGTAGTAGAAAAGGGGCCAAGAGTCAATGTGGCTGGGGTGGAGAGTGTGAAGGGCCAAGATGAGACCAGTGGTAAGGGGAGACGGTCAAGGAAGGTCTTAGATGCCTACTTAGAAAGGACAGCCATCTGTCAGGGACAGCCAATTACTAAACTCATGATCAAGATGCAGTGTGATCTATCCTAGCAGGGTTGTGCAGGGTGTTGTGGACAGGCCTGACTACCTAATTTGTGGAGCCTGGTAAAAATGAAAATGTGGGGTGCTTTGCTCAGATGTCAAGATGGTGACAACAGGGTATTAAACCAAGTACAGAGAACTTCTGGTTGCAGGACCTCGTGCAACTGCACAACTTTCACATGCCCTGGCAGTGGAAATAAAGAGAGAAGCAGCTTGCTCTACATAGATGCTTCTTTGCAAGTAAAATGCATGGATGGAAGTTGTGTAGTCTTACAGAAAACGTGTTCCTGGAGTCTGGATTTGAAGTCCCTGGTAAAGTGCTAGCTTCTTTGTTTTTAATAGGATTCTCCAGAGAAACAGAACCAGTGAGACTGTATAAGTACAAAAGGAGATTTATTGTGAAGAGTTGGCTCATGCAGTTATGGAGGCTGAGAAGTCCCACAGTCTGCTGTCCCCAAGCTGCAGACCCAGGAAAGCTGGTGGTATATAGTTCAGTCAGGTAGGAAGGCCTGAGAACCAGGGTTGCGGATGCTATAAATCCCAGTCCGAGGGCGGGAGAAGGTGAGATGTCCCAGCTCAACCAGTGAGGCAGGCAAAAAGGAATGAATCCTTCCTTCCTCCACCTTTTGTTCCATTTAGGCCCTCAGTGGATTGGACGATGGCCACCCACATTGGGGAGGACAATCTACTTTACTGAGCTCACCAATTCAAATGCTAATCTCCTCTGGAAATGCCCTCTCAGACATGCTTAATCTGGGCACTTTGTGGCCAGTCAAGTTGACACATGAAATTAACTGTCACAATCAGTGAGACCTTGGGCAAATTATGAAACCCAATTGGTCTCAGATTTCTCACCTGTGAAAAAGGGATAATAGATCTTGTTGTATAAGGTTTGGTTTTGGTCCAATATAGCTGAATAATGGTGAAAATGTTTGGTAAACTATAGGATTCCATGAAAGGATCATGATTTAGTAATATATTTAAATTGCTTCTCCTTTATGTTCTGTTTTGACATCTCCTCCGTCTTGTAATTCCTGAACAAGGAAAGCGTTTTGTGAACTAATCGTGATAATTTACACTGGAAATAAAGATTATTCACCTCTTTTTTATGCAGGAAATCAGTCTCATTATGCGATACATTTTATTATGGGCAAGAAGCCCAGGCGTCAGATTGAATGTTATGCTTTGTCCCACGACATAACTGAGACTGTATATCAACGGTCTTTATTCCTCTGCAGCAATTATTTGCTAAAATGAACCAATTCTAAGTGAGCCTGTCGTCCTGGCCTCCTCCCTCCCGCTTCTTCCCCTCTAGACAGTCATTTATCTGCCTCTCTTGCCCAGCTCTCCCGCAAAGAGCAGCTGTATCCGTGTGTCTCACCCTGAGAGGGCAGGCAACTGGCTGCCATCAAAGCCACTCTGTGGCCTGGCCGGTGGGGAGCCATGAAGAGCCATCTGCTTGCCTCTGCTGCAGATTGAGTGTCACCTCTGCAGTAGTCCTGTTTACAGAAGGGTAATAGAGTTATTCTTAACTAAGTGTATTGTTTGCCAAAGAAAGGGGCATAGTTTCAAGCAGTAAATAAGGAGGAAGATGTAACCCATGCCGGTAAGCTTGCATACTTTGCTGCATGTTTTAGTTTTCTTGTAATCAAGAGATGACAGCAGGCACACTGGGGATGTACCTCCTGTCGAATACAACTTCAACCAGTGTGACTGCCAAATGCAAAAATGAAGGACAAGAAGGCTTGACTTGTTGGAATGGAAATTTGAAAAGAAAATTATTTTTATGGGTTGTATTAATTGTTTTAACTCTCAGAATCTCCCTTCGTGGCATCACTTCAATCTTATCTGTTGTTCCTAAGGCTACAATTGCAGTGCTGGGTAATGAAAAACCTTGGGCGTACCAGACCGGCTTATGGTCACTTACTGCTCTTTACTTACCGGATGATTTTTATGGGCTAGTCAAGATCTTGGGATTGCTTCCTCATCTATAAAATGGGCATCATAATATCTACTTCAAAATATGGTTGGGAAATTTGGAAATAATCTAATGGTCTTTGCAGGAGGTACTTGAATATAGTAGATGATGGGTAATCATGAGCTATTACAGTCAGCCAGTGTTAAGATGATTGTTTTCCATTCTTCTTACCTGTATATGAATACAGGAAACTCGCCACAAGAAATAGAGGCATCTAACCAGACAGTTGTGATGGTGACTGAAAACTTGGATCAGGTTAGGTATTACCTTAATACACCTCAATACACATTTATTAAGTGCTGATTATGGGAAAGTCACTGTGCTAAGAGCTAGAGGTGAACCTGAATTTAAAAGTTGGTAGAACGGTGAAGACGTGCAGCTATTGAGCTACTAATTCCTTTCCAATTAGGTGACACCTTATTCCTCTATAAAATCTTTGAATTATCTCTGCAGAAAATATTGATATTCACCTCATGCCTGTCAGAATGGCTATTATTAAAAAGACAAGAAATAACAGGTGTTGGAAAGGATGTGGAGAAAAGGGAACCATCATATACAGCTGGTATAGTGTAAACCGGTGCAGTCTCTATGGAAAGCAGTATGGAGACTCCTCAAAAATTATGAAGAGAACTACCACAGATCCAGCTATTCTACTTCTGGATATTTATTCAAAGAATACAAAAACACCAACTCAAGAAGATATAGGCACCCCTATGTTCATTGCAGCATTATTCATTATAGCTAAGACATGAAAAAAAACCTAAGTGCCCATTGATGGATAAACGGATGAAGAATATGTGGTGTATATATATCTAATGGAATATTACTCAGCCATAAAAAAGATGCAGTCTTGCCATTTGTGACAACAGGGATGGATCTTGAGAGTATTACGCTAAATGAAATGTCAGATGGAGAAAGACAAATACCATATAATTTCACTCATGTGAAAGATAACCAACAAACAAAACAAACACAGATAGAAACAGAGAACAGATTGGTGGTTACCAGAGGTCAATGGGGGTGAGGGCAGGGCGAAATGGGTAAGGGAGGTTACTTGTACCATGATGGATGGCAACCAGACTTCTGGTGGTGAACATGATATAATGTTTACGGAAGTCGAATTATAGTGATGTACACTTGAAATCTATATAATGTTATAAACCAGTGCTACCTCAATTAAAAAAAAAGTTATTCAGTCCTGTTTCTTGATCACAGCTGTACTGAAAAGTGTTTCATTAATTGAGTGGGGTTTAAAATTTTTTGACATGATTTTCTTTTTGAAGGCTGGGTATTTCTGGTTGAGCGCTCATTTTTGAAAACATATAACATATTCTTATCTAAATCTGAGATATCTATTTCTTGATGCCTTGTACTATTTCTAAATGAAAGCACAAAAGATTTCAACATAGTCTGATGCTTTACAAAGAGAAGACTCACAGCAGGTGTGAATAAAAATGAGGGAAAGACAAAGAGATGGGACTTTAAAATGTCAAGAAGCGAGGGAGTAAAAGGAGCAGCTTGGTAAAGAGAAAGTGGTGCAAAAACTGGAGAATATATAAGGGAAGATGGAAGACAAAGAAATGTAAAGAGAAATGCAAGAGGAAAAGGGAATTTATCCCAGAATATATGGTCATTTCATAAGATTTTTTGTCTTACTTTTGGTTTGAAAGGGGCTTTTCTTGCTTGACAAGATATTTTTAATTTGTGACATTTGTCTCTTACCTATGTTTCTTAGGACACTTGAGAATGCTGGTCGCTGATCTATACATTTATAGGATCAAATGGAAATTTTACAAAATTCTTGCTATTTTTATACACCTGCTGCTTGATCTCAATTGAGCGTAACATCAGCAGCAGATTTCACCGACTCAACACTGTCATTCACTGAGCAGTTTTCTCTTCCAGTGGGGCAGGATTAAAATTGTCATTTAGTTAAACGAGACCTCCAAGGATTACTGCCACAATAGTCAACGGATTGTGAGATTGTTCTATTGATAAAATACTTCCTCATTCTCTCTATGAAGAGTGGCCTCTCATTCTTGAAACTCTAAGCACTCAATAATATCTAGATAATCAACACAGCTGGAGGACTGGGGACAATTCTTCTCATCATAGAGGTATGCTCCGATTTCTCACCTCATTTCCTGAGGTAATATTTGAAGATTTCTATTTTGAGGCATAGAGTCCACACTGAAGGGCAACACATAGTAGTTTTGACCATGGTAAAGTTGTACTTGGTGTGTAATTTGCTTCCTCTCTAATTTTCTAAAAAGCAACATATCAAAAAAATTTCATGGGAAGTTTTCATGGGAATCCTCTTACTTTCTAGCATTGTGTGGCGTTTATATTTTATAAGCCCACTATAGCTCTAGCGGGCAATCTGTAGTCAGTCAAAGGGAACTCTCTTGGAATGAGTTTATCAATAAAATGTCTGCAAAACAGGTTTCTTTTCAGAGTTTTAAAAGGACAGCAACATTCCATTTTTCATGAACATGTCTGACCAGGTAAAAACAAAATTTAAAAGTGATTTTTGTGTGCCTTCAAGATATTTTTGTAGAAATAAGTTTTTATGTTTTACTTATTAATAAAAAAGTGAGAATACCAATAATATTGCTCTTCCATTGTTATTTATGAGTATTTTCCTCTGGAAAATTCATATGAGAAAGACCAAATTTCCCTTTCTTCCCCTCAGAATATCTATTTTCCTTGATATTAATCTGACCATAAACAGAGCTGTGAGACATACTCAATCTTATTTCTCACCACCAAAGACACAACACAGAAAATAATCAAGAGATGCTCAAATCAAATTTTGCTTCGACAATACTAGGAGGAATATTAGAGTCAATCTTCAAGGCTCTAATAGTTCTTTCAAATGTCCTAAAGAATCATTTGATACTTGTTTGTTCATCACAATTGAAAAAAAAAATGATAGGAAAAAAAGTCCTAAGCCAACAGAAAGCTTTTAGAAGTGAAGTATTATTGTTGTAGCATAATTATCAATTTGAGTCATTGTAGTAGTAATAATTGAAACTGGCCATAATCAGAGAGAGTATTTTGTTAGGGCTCTTAGTCAAGGTTTTTCACCTGAAGAGCACCTAGCGAATAAAATATATTATTAAAAATTGACTTCTCACCCTTGGTAGACTATTTTTATTTTTATTTATTTATTTATTTTTAAAGATTGGCACCTGGGCTAACAACTGTTGCCAATCTTTTTTTTTTTTTTCCTGCTTTGTCTCCCCAACCACCCCCGTACTCAGTTGTATATCTTAGTTGCACGTCCTTCTAGTTGTGGGATGTGGGACGCCGCCTCACGTGGCCTGACGAGTGGTGCCATGTCCGCGCTCCGGATCTGAACCCTGGGCCACCGCAGTGGAGCGGGCAAACTTAATCACTTGGCCACGGAGGCGGCCCCAATTTTTAAAAGATCTGTTGCCATATATATTATGAAAGTAATAGGCTCCTGAGAAAAGAACCGATTTTGTTTGATAGTCTCCTAAATTTGAGTATTAATATCATGATCAAACCAAAACTCTTTATGGGTGATTTTCTTGAATAAAGACCTCCTTGGTCTTTTTAAAATGAGGATTCTAAAGCAGCTCTCCAAATTTAAAGACTTCTCCAGATCCAACTCTGAATGGATTATGCAGCAGAAATTAAAACGTAGACTCCTGGATCTCCGGTCTTTCCCTTGTCTGCCCTACTTTACTTGGCTGCCTCACGCTCCTAATTCCCCCTAGAGCTCAGAGAAGCCAGGGGAGACGGTGTGAGTTAAAGAAGAAACAGGTGCAAATCTCTCATACGGAGTCTGTAGAATAGATCCGAAAATTAGTGGACGATTTCCATTTAAAATCAATTCAATTCCAAAAAAGAAAAGGCTAAGCTGAGAGGGGAAGGGCCTCCTCATGTGAAACATTTGTTTGGATTTGCTGAACATTTCCTTTCATTTGTCCAGATGCAATTATTTATTTCTCACAGATGTTCTTGATGGAATTGCTTTGTGCCCTCGTAGAAATGCTAAGGCTCTTGGCTGGGCCAGATGATTGCTTCTCTACAAGGTCTCTTTACTGGTAGCAGGCAGCCTGTGGCTACCACGATGAGTTTTTTTCATCTGTCTTCTTTATACTTTGATTTTGGATTGCTGCTCTGTGTACTTGATTCCCAGATAACTGTCTCCTTGCCTGGGTTCTTGCCTCTTTATGATTATTGCTTATCTATGTGAGTCTATAACCTTACCTTCAACTCTGATGCATGTGTGTCCTGATTTCTGGTGTGGGTATTTCATACTTCATTTTTCTCTCGACATATAACTAACCTAACTCTTGAGCACCTGGGTTCTACCTTAACTAATAATTTCCAGGAATTATTCCACTCTGGTGTTTGTCCCACACCCTGGCCTTCACCCTAGGTTGCTTGTTCTCTGTTTCTGACCTTGTCTCCGAGATCTACTTGCCTCCCACAGTTTCAGAACAAATATTTACCAAAACCTATGGGAAGGGCTTCTGGATTCAATAAAAACACTGTTTCCCTCCTTACTGAGAAGCCCTGAACAAATATTTCTTTCCCTTGTAGCTGGTCCAAGTCTGACTTTCAAGACAAACATATTTATAATAAAAAAATAGGAGTCTCGAAGGTTAAATGTTTGAGTTTGATGCCAGAGTCTTCTATTCTCTCTCAGCTAATTAACACAACTTTGGTTTAGATATGGTGGGTGGGAATTATTCTGAGTCTGAGGAAAAGCTTATAAATTTCTGAAAAAATTGTTTTGTAATTGTGTGTCATAGTAACAGTGCAGTGCAAAAACAGATGCCAACCAAAAAGCCGGGCTTTGAAGGAAAGCTTCATAGTTGAGTTATGAGACAGCTGGAGAGCAGCAAAATAGATATGGATCCATAAGCCCTGCAGGGAAAACAACTTTAATCAGGGCCTGACACGTTGGGTGATTGTAACGAAGTCCCTTGGTATGTGTAAGCCCTGGATCAAATGGGACCAATTGACTATTGACAAGCGTTACATTAGTGCAAAACTGGATGAAAAACTGGTTATTGCCCTGCACAGACTCCAATAATGAGAAATAAGGTTCTTGTACAAGAAAGGGACTTGGTTTCTTTTGAAAAAACACATGTGCACTGGCCCAGGTGATACCTCTGGTGGACTGAGATTCCTCTAGGCGCAGCCTTCAGACACTGTGGTGCCATTTAGTGCTGTCTTGCCAAGCCCCTCCATGTGACAGGCCTCTTTGACTCCTTAAATTGATTCCATGGTTCTGAATACCAGTAGCTAGTGCAGGCAGTCTGACCCAGGAGCAGGGAGCATCGTCCCGCCCTGAGAGCCCCTCGAATGGATTTTACAAGGGAGTGGTGCATACCATGCTTCCAGGTGCAGTGAAGCACGTTTCTAGCACTTTTCACAGATCATAAATTAATTTGAAATGAACCTCTATCCTCCCACAAAATATAATACCAGAGAAGAACTGTCATCATGGTTTTCTTGTAGCATAGTGCCTGAGGGGGGAAAAATCATTTTCTCTTGCATTTGTTGACTGGACACGTGACAGGTGCCAAATGCTGGGCTGTCCATAAATGCGTGGCGTGTGTGTCCAATTCAAAATAATTTGTAGTTTGGAGTAGATTCTCCACACCTTCGGCTCTGAGCCTGAAAGAGTGGAAAGAGCTGTGCATATTCCGTTCTGAAGACGGGTGTTATGTAAAACCCCAAACATGTGTCAGGAATCCCAAATGTCCTGTCTTCACTTATTCTGTATTGCAAATATAAGTAATTATCCTTGATAGAATTTCTGGAAAAGATACGAAGGAGCAAGTAGGACATGCCGTCCCATTTCGCTATTATGTGTGGGCATTTGGAAAACAATAAAATAATGCAGTATCCTCTTTAGTATTGCTGTAAGGTGGGATGCATGAAACCAATTTTTCAGAACTTAAAATTCAATGTTTCTTTAACTTGTGTGGAGCACCTACTCTCTTATATACAACAGCTTACTAAATTGATTGTATTAAAGTTGGTTGATATCATTAGTTTAGTTTTGTTATTTTCTTTTGCTTTAGTATATAGTAGGGGCCATAGAAAGCAGTATTTGATTAATTGTACTATGATTGAAAGTGATTGTGGGTCAAAGAGAATAGGAAATGTTGAAGTGAAAGTGAAGGAAGAAAGAAAAGCAGAAGGTGTTCTGTCAGTTGTGAGTATTCAGGAAACTTAATATAAACTATCTTGTCAGTGGTCTTTTTTCCTGCTTAACTCTTCTGTTGACTTCCAGAACTACGTAACTAACTGTCCATAGGCTACTCTCCTCCCATGTTCTGCGGGTACCTCAAATTCAATGTCCAAACTGAACTACTTATTTTTTCTCTAAGTATGTTCATACTTCCGTAGTCCCTGTCCTAGGGAATGGCACCACCATTCTACCAAAGACAGAAACCCACGAATCGTCTCAGATTATTTTGCCCACCTTCCTTCTCACCTAATAGCCCTAAATGGCTTGTTAAGTCTTATCTCCAAAATTCCCTACCCTTCTATAGACAACTCTGCTGCTTTAGCAGTTCTCACTTGGATTACTAGCTGAATGGCCTCCCTGACTTTACCTTACACTCCACTTTAATTTAGCCTTTATCCTGCAGCCATCACTTTCAAATACAAATGTGATTACATCACTTTCTTGATTAAAATATTTTGACAGTCCTTTTTGCCCACAGGATAAATTTAGCACCCCAAATTCTTCATGATCTAGTTGTGCTTGCTTGTCTAATCTTATTTCCTACCACTATACTCTGGGGTCCTTTCACTATATGAGGAGCAGTTTTCGATAACTATAGTGCTTTCATACTTCCATGTCATTGCATATACTATTTTTATTGCTGGGAACACCTTTTTACCTTTGGTACCTGGTTGGAGAGTACAAGTCCATTTGCAGCGAGCACATGTTTCTTCATTGGGAAGCCCTCCATGACTTCTTAGTTCAAGTTGTGCTCTTTCTCTAGCCCTCCTAGCAGCATGTGTATAATACTAACATTGTATCCATCATGTTAGTTTAATTGCTGGTTTCTCTGTCTCTCTCATTTATTCTAAGCTCCTTAGGGTCAAGAACAGTGCTTTTCTATTTTTGTACTCCTAGTGCAGTACAGTTCCTGGTATATGATGGATGCTTAATGTATATTTGTTGAATCAACATGTGGATGATGGATGAGGAGGTACTAGTTTGGAGAGAAGAACTCTATTGTTTTGGGGGATTTGGCTATCTGTAGACTTAAGAGCTGAAAGAGGATTTGATCTTAATTCAGATTTGATTTGGACCTCTGGCCGTATTGATCCTGAGGAACAGCAATTGGAGACTACCATAAAGGTGTGGAAGTAGATACACTCATATGAAAAACCGAAGAAAGACTTAAATTCCTCTCCCTCTTCCTCTCTTTCTACCTTCCTCCTTCTCTTCCTCTCTCTCTAGCTTCTTCCAAAAGAGGTGTAAAATAAATGTATTAGAATATATATTTTTATTTTTTAAGATGGCTGTGTTAATATATATATATGTATATATGTGTATATACATATAATTAAGAAAAAACTTTTAATTACAGTGTAATTCTTTTTGCTGAATAGTTCTATGTTGATGTGGGTAATGACCAGAAAAAGAGAGTTTGGGGCTTGGGAGAGAGAAGGGAAGTCAAGCAATGGTAAAGCCAGAATATGTATTTTGAAAGCCAGCGTTGGGGGAGAGGGAGAAGCAGAGGCAGAGCACATGGGCTTCAGAACTTCATTCTTCTGCCCATCATGGGGGATGCAAGGGCTGAGTGGTGCACCGGGTTCCCAAACGCTCAGCCCTGCGATACCATGGACAGAGCTAAAGCTGCATTCCTCTGGATCAGGGAAGACACTGAAGAAACTCCCTTTGGGTACACATGGGGAACGTCTTTTTTTTAGTCATACCAAACTAGTTATAAACATAAGAACTAGCAAAAGCTTTTTCTATCTCAGTTTTCTAGCTCTGTTCATATTCTGGAGCTTTAGCAGCATTGAGAGTTGGCAGTTAATTTTTGGACATCCATCCCATTGTAAACCCAACCTCCTGGGCTCTCTTCAACTGGAGAGAACGCACCTAGGGAAGAAGACTTCTGCAGTGGGGAGGTTCATAAAAACTCTCTGATGCTGCTGAGGATTTGAAGGCATATATGGCCTAAGTAAAGTGACGAGTTGGTTATCATTTGTGGGATACTTGTCACTTTGGAGTATAATAGTAAGTTGTTATAATAAGATTACTTTCATAATGGGTCAAAAAAGCAATGTATCTGCTTCAGGAAGGAAAAACAACGAGTTTCTATGTTCTAAACACTAGTCCAGGCACTTTTATTTGCTCCTCCTAATAGTGTTCTGGAACGGATTTATCATCCTGATTTTACCATAGAAGAAGCTGGGGTTCACAACCAGTAAGTGGTATAGATGGGTTCAACTCTGGGTCAGGCTGATTTGAGTCCTGTTCACATTCTCTTCTCCATGCCGCCTTCCTTGCCATCACATCGTGGCTGGCAGCAAGAGCGTCAAACCTGACAGGGACTGTGAAAAGCCTGGAGTTTTAGCCTTCTAGGCAAGCAGCGGTGCCACAGAGGTAAGTCACTGTGAGCTCTGTCATTTATTTCTGTCTACTTTAAATCTCTTATCTGTAGGGCGAAAAGCATTTACAAAGCTTTCAGAAAAATGCTTTGTGATTACCAGCACTAGGCGAGCAATGGCTTGCCTGTTTTCCACAGATAGCTGCAAAATATGTCTTTTAGGGAGAATTATCTGCTTTCTTCCACTTAGATTCATATACAAACACACCGACAAAAAAATATATTTTGGAAATCCCATAGTCCTAGATGTGAGCGGATACTTTCTATTCCAGGTTGTATTGAATCAGATGAAGAAATAACTTTGAAAAACAAAAGGTAAAGTAAATATTCAGCTGTAAGCAAACAAATAAGCATTGTTACCTCTTAGTGACAAATCTCTGTTCTATGGTAATTCCTGTTAAGTCTAGGAATTCCAAAGTGTAATTCTACTAGTATGAAATAGGTGTTCACTACCCATGTGCCATGTACTTTTTGGGTTTTTGAGAAAATAATAAGGAAAGGGCTATTAGCTCTTCCCTACTTAAAAAACATACCCAGCCCGTCTTGGTATTGTCTACTTGGGTGACATATTTATCTTTGAAGAGAGAAAGGGATGTTAGAATTGGCATCTCCCTTGTCCTGAGGAGAGCTTAATCTTCATTGTCCTTTGTACTTTCTCCATGTAGACATCAGCTATGGGAATAGTTCTTGGCAAATTGCACAGTTGACCTTCTTTAAGCGGACCCCTTCTGCACGATTAGAAGATTTAGAATTACACGAGAATGTGATGATTCATGAAAACCTGGACACCTCGACCCCTTGCTCTAACGTATCTTGTTGAAAGCAGACCTGAGATCCTTGCTCCTTTCTCAAGTGGATCTTCAGAGCCTTTGGGCCTGGGGCTCAGGTCCTGTTGCAGTCGCTCTGTCTATTCTCCTCCTGCTTGAGCCTTTGGAGTCAAGGAATTCCTGAGGGAGGAAATTCTGAGTCCTCGATAAAGAGCCAGTTTTTGTATATTCCCACTGAAAAGAAGGAACACAACCTTTAAAGGGTAGAAAATCCATTACTCTGAGTCTTTTTTTTATATTCAAAGCCTACTGATTCTATTTGGGATGTCTCTTCCTTGCAAGGTACACAGTCATGGCTGGAAAAGGCTTTAATAAGCCGGCATGGTGGGATGACGGCTTTGCTCCGCTTTGCTTTGCTGCTAAAACATTAAGTGTAATCTGATGTGTCAATAGACTCACCTCAGGTACTCAGAATCATTTTAATTCCTCTTGCTGTCAAAACATAGTCTCAATACTGACGTGAATTGGCATTAAAAATATATGCGAAATCACCTGGAGAACAGCACTTTTTACTGATAGGAGGTCTCTGTGTAAAAGCAGTCTTTGTCAAAGATTCAATGTGAACTCTCTTTTGGCTTTGAATTTTACACAGCAGCTTTTTATTTTATTTTATTTTTAAACCTGACCTGCTCTGCATCATTCAAACCTATCAGTGGTGGAAAGAAGTCTCTTCTTTTTATCTGACCCTATGGGAGATGCTGTCCACTCCCAGGGTGTGCTCTGAAAGGGATGTGCAAGATGACACATAGTGGATGACATCACTCACAGCTAGTGATTAAATGCCTCCTTGGGACTCACAAAATATGCTCAAAAGAAAATGGAAGGAAGAAGTGATGACCAGAACTCACATGCTACACTGGGGTGCATGTTTTTACCACGCTGGATAGATTTTAATTTGGGGGGAAATATGAATGGACAAAATGGAAGAATGTAAACGTAAAAACCTTAGATTTCAATTTTGGAGAAATATAAACGTATAAATATACATATATTTGTAACATTAAATTTCATGTGCTCTATGATTTATGACATGGGATATATAATACATAAATATATGTATGTGTAGTAAACAAAATAAATGTAATATGCAGTATATAAGTTCTTTCACTGTATATTAAATATGTGTAGTGTTCTAGATCCCCAAGCAAATAGAAAAACCAGGAAAATTAATATTCTAGTTTTTGATAAGTGCCATATGGAGATTACCTAAGTGGTTTTAATAAATTATAATATTATATTTGAAGAGATGATGTGATCCTCAAGTATTATTTATCAAATAATTCATTTGTTAACATCAAATGTATATATATCTTTTGGTGCACACACAGTTGATTGTTTTACTTTCTTGCTTTGCAAAGTCTTTGGGGGAAAAATGACCTGTTGAACTGACAAGTGAACATCTTTGCATTTCAATCTTTGAAAGCAATAGATTCTATTGGCAGGAATGACTAGATTTTCTTTCTTGTTTGAAATCTAAGAGGTGACTTTTTTTTTTTTTTTTTGCTAATGTTAGCAGGTCTTTTGCGTGTGTGCGTGTGTATGTGTGGGTATGTGTGTTTGGCAGCAAATCACTCAGCTGACCTTTTTCATGATCAACTACAATAAGTGGAGTGTGTGTGTATGTGTGTGTGCCTGCACTTCTGGTGTGATGGACAGTTTGCTTAAATATATGGGAAAAGTTAATCCCTCTGCCTCTGACCTTTGGCACAGGAAACTTGTGCTTCCAGTGGAAAGTGTGGTAAATGCCAAGTCCTTTGGGCAGAGGATGTTTGCATTAATGTTTTCTATGCGGGAGCCTGAGCCATAGATTTTCTGTCAGCGTCCTTTGCACAGCTGATATGGAGTAGGTTGAGCTGTATATAGAATATAGTGCCTGATGCCATCTGTTTTGACACCCTGAATATTTTAACCCCAGCCAACGTTTTAAAGGAGAAAGCTCCCACTCCCTATGATGCATGTGAGTACCATGTAGAAAGGGAGGTGGAAAAAGTCATGCAGTTTAATATAATTGTCAAGGGGTCAGTTGTCACGTTAATTAACAAGAGGTGAGTGATTATAATATCACATAAAGAGGGAAGAGGATTGGTATAATACATAGCAACCTTGCAAATACAGTTAACATTTGATTTTCTTGGAAATCTAGGGCTGTGACACTACAGCACAACACAGAGGTACAACTCTGCATATGCAGATCTCTCTGTCTGGAATGTTTGGGTTACCCAGAATACACGTTGCAAACAGGGTGTGACAGCTTTGGAAGAAGGGCCCTGCCTTAGGAGATGGAGAGTTATCCAGTTTGGCGTCTGGATTTAGCAATTTAGAAGTAATCCTTGGCTCCATGTTTCCACATCGCCTCCTCCAAAGAGACCCAGGTCCTGTTGAGTCTAACCCTTAGGTAGCAATCAAATCTATCCTTTTCTCTCCATCTGCATTTCCATTGCCTTAGGTTTCCCTCATTTCTTGCCTTGATTATTTGCCAGATTACTGGAAGGTTCTGAGCTTCTCCAATCTGTTCTTCAGAGTGGTTTTAAAGAAATGCAACCTACCCCATCCCTCTGAATTTAGTGCTGTTCTCAGATGCACTGTGCTCCCCTGTGACCCTTCTGTCATTCTATACATTACTCTCTTTACATTTCCTACGTTTGGGCCTTCAAGTCATCCTTTAAACCCCAGGATACATATCACCTCCTCCCTGTAAGTCTGTACTAGTCTGATTTAAGTGTCCTTCTTTAGGCTCTCACGGTGTCACATGCTTATTTTTGTTATAGTTCTTTTCCTGATTTATTAGAGTTGTCTCTTGACAATTGTCTTTATGATTGCTGGCTTCTAGAACGTAACCTCCTTAAAGGCAAGGACCATTATATTTTGTTTTGTATCCCAGAGCCTGACACAGAGTGTGTGCTAAATAAGAGTTTTTTTGAATTAAATAATAAAAGAATGTAACTTTTAGAGAGTAGAATAATATTTGCCAGGTAGTAGTCCTGGTAGATGGTTAGTAAAAGAGAATGTTCCTTTAGGAGATGGTTCATGGACACACAGTTGTTTTCATAGATCCCTTCCCTGAACCTCTCTCACTGCTCACCTACACCAATCTTGACATCACCCTCAATCAACTTGGGACAAATCATGTAAATCCTTGCATGCTGTTTCTTGATTTAATTATAGTTCTCGGTTTGGGGAAAGTGAAGACCTTCTTTCTTTTTATTCTGGTTTCCAAGAAGAGGGATTTCTTCCAATTATTCCTAGGCTCTCTCCTCCCCCCCATTCTTCCCCTTGGAGTAAGAAAGAGTGGCTGATTGGTAGGTTTGCGGGTGGAATTAAGCATGCATAGTTCATTTTCTCTTGTAGCATAGCTCCTGCACAGCGGCATGCATTCTGCTCTGCTGCTCCATGTCCTAAATTTTACTGGGCAGCACATCACACGGGAAGCCTATGGTGGTCTGGGGCCCTGGCCTGTGGTGGCCTAAGACCTGATGGGTAAAACTGTCTGATTCTGACGTTCAATAATAAGAATCCCAATTTACCAAATATGTAAAACACGTTCTTCAATATTAAGTTTATCAGTACAAATGATGATATGTTGCTATTTCAACTGTATTACTCCTTTTTCTATTTTGACTTGTTACACAACTCAGGTGGAGGAGTGTGTTTATCAGGTGGACTCATAGCTCAACACACAGAATTTGAGAGTGAGAAAGAACCTTAGTTCTACTCCAAATATATTGATCTTTGAAAATTTCATTTCTGCTTACCAAAGAAAAGTGAGTCAGTCAGAGTTACTTAGAGTCAGCCATCATTGTAAAACTTTGCTAGACTCTTGTCTGAACAATTATCATTCTGGGATGTGGGCCATGGTGGGATATAAGAGCGAGATCGAAGCAAGGAGGCCACAGCCGGATAAGCAGAAAGGTTAGTACTAGCAGTGAGTGGTTGAATGCAGGCTGAAGGAATGAGGATGTCTGTGTGTGTGGGAGGGGTAAGATGAGAACAAAAATGGGATAAAATAGGTTGTGGAGATCAGAAATCTAACCAAGAAAACTCAGCAATAAGTGCTCAGAAATCCAGGGCAGGATTTTGGACAAGAGGCTGTACCAGTATCAAGCAGCATAGAACTTTAGGGTTGGGAGATACCTGGTCATCAACTCTAACCACACATCCATTATTTAAACCATGCCTCAAATATCATCACTCTACAATATCAGCTCTATGTAGTATTCACCTATTTATAGAGACACAACCCTTTCTATGTATTAACTCACTGCATCCTCACTACGTCCATTCTATTGTTGTATATCTATAGCTCTTCTTCTTTGAGTGAAATCTATTTGTTTTGATTAATCTCTAACTTTGATATCATATGAACTTTAATATAACTAAACCGTAGAATTTTATGGTTGAAAGGGACATAAAATGATCTTTTTTTCTCCCGTAGTACCTAGAAGGAGAAATATTCTCTTAAACTCAGATAGCATGATTTTATTGACCCATGGTAGAAGTGCCTTAAAAGGAAATTGCCTTAAAAGGGAGTTTGCCTCCTGATGGAAAATATGGCTCCATATTCATTAGGTTACGATCCTCATGTTTGACAGACATTCCCAACTTTCTTGGTCAATATTAATGAATAAGTCAAGTCCTTCAGTCACCTGAGAATCATTTTTGCAGGTAACGCATCCTGGCAGGTGTCATGGTTGTGCATTCTGTCTACAGCCAGCTGTTCTGTTGGAGCATAATGGAGGCATTCTTACAGCCACAGTAGGTGACTGATAATACATATGAAGAAATATTTTCAGACCAAAAAAATGTCCATCTATCTCATGGTCTTGTTGGGAACTCTTGACACTCTTTCAAGCACTTTTTCAGATGCTTGGCTTTAATAGTCCAAAGCTGAGAAGATTTTTTCAAAAACCTCTTATAGATATGCTCTTTCTATCTGCTATTATGGAGAACTGGAATGGCCTTTCATTCTAAAAGGAATACTGGTTAAGTGACTCATTTTTAACAGGAAGGATAGTAACCATGCTACCTTCTTATTTTCAAAAACATATAGATTTTGTTCATCCCATCCAATCTCTTTAAATGTATTTGTCTCACCCTCTCAAACGAATGCCAGTACTATGCCAGATTATAGCCGTGTTTTAGTTCCCGCTCTCTGATGTTCATCCCTGCTATCTCCTTTTCATAATTTCTGACAAATTTCTTTTGCTTACGCTCATCCTTTCTGTATTTCTGATCCATTTCTGGATTACTTTGGGTCTCATTCTTCTCCTTTCCTTTTTTGGACAAATTTCTGCATTAGCTTTCTGTCTCTAAGATCATTCTGGTAGTTAACCTCTGGCTCTCTGGATTAGAATCTCCACTTATAAGGCACACACCCATTCACTGCCATTACCAGAGAGAAGAATTTGACAGATTGGATGTCCGTCTGTTACAGAATGCCAACACTACTGGGTTGTGAATTCTTCATTTCTTACCAAACGCCTTCTTGAAAGGAGTGATATGTAGGGACATTGTATAAAGGTTATATTATTATCTACTGCTATTATTTACTGTACTACTATATATGCATGGATTTCATTTCCTTTAGATTATATTAGACCATTAGGTGCCTATACACTGGGACTACTTGTCTTAGGCCCTTACAGAGATAGCTTGAAGGGGTTATGCTTTGAGGCTATACCCTCAGTTGTGACTCAGGCCCACTGCAAGAAATAGCCTATTTTGGACTTGTTTTATAAAAACATTATTGAAGATATTGTCCTTGATATCACTTATTATCTCATACATAAAGCTTCAGAAACATATACCTTTCAGAATTTAACAGAATATAAGTAGAATATAAGTCTATACTCGACTATAACTCTCTTTCTGTGAATGCTTTCCCCTTCCTATAATGAGAAATTCACATTTCCAGTACTTTAACTCATTTAATTCTCATTTTTCTCTTTTAAATATAGCATTTGATATCCTAGTTGGTACAAATACATTTCCCCTTTATTTGAGTTTTCTATTTATATTTTATTAAGTTGTTTGTGTGTATGTGTGTTTGTATGCCAATAATCTCAAATCTATTTTTTCCAGCTTTTTAAAATTGAGGTATAATTGGCATACAATCTTATATTTGTTTCAGGTGTACAACATACTATTGGTATTTGTATATAGTGTGAAATGATGGCTGCAATAAGTCTAGTTAACATCGGTCACCATACATACTTACAGAATTTTTTCCTTTGATGAGAACTTTTAAGATCTACTGTCTTAGCACTTTAAATATGCAGTACAGTATTATTAACTAATTGCCATGCTGTCCATTACATCCTGATGGCTTATTTATTTTATAACTGAAAATTTGTACCTTTTGATTCTCTTCACCCATTTACTCTTATTAAATGGGTTTCAATGTCTTCAAGTTAGCTAGTTTCCTCCAAGCCATGATGAATATTTCCAGTAAATGCCTGGTTTGGGTCAAGTAACAACCCAGAAATAGCAATTACGTAGCTCTTGTTAAGTGAATCGTGTGATTATGCGTGGTACTATTGCGCTAGACTGAAGGTAGTGGGGAAGAAGATCTTACCTGTATGACGGGCTTGCTTTGGGATTAACTGACTGGAGAAAAATAACATGATAATAGATTACAAGCTCTTATTGAAGGCTCCTCTTACATTACACCTAGTAAATCATTTTTATATGTTATCTCATTTAATCCTTACATAGAAACCTACGAAGTACAGGCTAAGTTTTATTAGCCCCATTTACAAAGGGTAAAACTGAGGTTCAGAGAAGTGAGATAATTTGCCTGGGGCCACACTGTTGAGTAATGAAACCTGGGTTCCATACCAGGTCTGTACTCTTAACTGTTATATTCTACCTTCTCTCCATGGAATAGGGAGAAAACTAGAATAGAAATAGAGCCTTCACTTTGACTGCAAAGAAATAAAGAGTCTAGGAGTGGGATTGTTGATGTTATACATGAAATGATGCTTAGAACGTGGAGGAGGACTGGGATTCGGGAAGCGATGGAGTTAGGCATGTGCCCTGCAAACTTTGCAGTCCTTTGAATTGAAATGTAGGTCTCAAGTTAAAATGCGGAATGAGGTAAGGCCAGAGAACCTTGAAACCTGCTTGCAGAGCAGTATAACCATCTTCACACATCTGTTTCAGCACTAACAGTATTAGATGTTGAAAATCTGTTCATATGTCTGCTTTCCCCACTAGGCTCTGAGCTCTTGGCAAAGTGCATACAGTACGTAATAGTCAATATATGTCTGTAAAACTAAACAGAAAGGATTACACTTTATTCTTCTTTGGCTCTATGTTTACTTCCATTTCATTTTCCCTAATTTTCTTTTGTAAAGTTTCTTCAAAGAGTCAGTATATTTTAGGGATTCTAAGTGGAATCAAAGTGTGGGCTCCCTCGCTCTCTATTAATCATTCTTAGCCCAGTGCATGAAAGAGGAGACACGCATCCTTGAATGCCCGTTTCCTGCTTGTAATAATCCTGTTGGCAGAACCCTAAGAGGAAGATGAGTCACAGGAGAATGGGGGCAATTCTCTATTATGGTTTCTACAGACAGTCATAATCCTTGTCCACAGTGCTGTATAGGTATCCCTCTGCAATAGGAATTTAGAAAGAAGAGTTCAGTCATTCATCTTCGCAGCTAGAAAACCGTTAGAAACTTTATGACTTTATGTTCTTTAAAGTGACCAACTTACTGTACTGTTGTGACACTCTATCTGTTCTCACATTTTCACACTTATGTGATTAGCACCTCTGGTGATGGTTGAAATTAAGCATAGACTAAAAGGACTCAGACAGAATAAGGATGTCCTCTAATTTTCCTGGAGATTAATCTCTCCCTCTCAAATTTATAAAAGTCAACTTTTTCTTGGTTTGATTTTGCCTCCCAAACTCTTTTCTAGGTTAGAATTAGAGATGAAAATTAAGATATCCATGAAAAAATATACTTTGATTTATCACTTCTAACAGAGGAGGTCTTTTCCCCAGTCTGCCTTGGAGTTCCTTTTTTTAGAGGAAACAGCAGGTGGGGGTGACTATTTCTCAGCTAGTGGCAGCTTCCAAGAGAAGAATTATATTCAGGAAGATATTTGAGATTAAAGCACATCAGAAAAGAGGCATTGCATCAATTCAAGATGTTCTTCAAATCAACTCACTACCCAGTTTTTAAGTACTAGATGCTGGTTTTCCCAGGTTAGAGTTTTAACACTTCATGCTTCTTATAGACCAGTGACATCAACCTCCCAAACAAGGATTTCACTTAAAGATGGCAGACTCCTTTGGGATAACAGAGAGGCTAGCATTCAATGGACATTTATAGGCCAGTTGCCTCAAAAACTATGTGTCTGAGCTGCCTGTTTAATCCCCGCAGGTCTTCAATGAAGATATTATTATACCTATTTTGTGGAGGAGGAAACTGAGGCTGAGAGAGATTCAGTGTCTTGCCCAGGGACATGTAAAACATAAACAGAAGAGCCACAAACGGAATGCAGGTAGTCCTAAATCAATGCTTCTCAAACCTTTCCTTCCTTTTTTTTGATAAACCCAAGAGAGTCCAATGCCCACATGCTGACCTCTCTTTCCCTGCTTAGTTATGAAATATTGCTTTTTATTTCTACCAGCCTAGAAGACTGTTCCTAGCTGTCTTTCTTTCTTTCTTCCTTCCTTCCTTGCTTGCTTTCTTCTTTCTATCCATGAGGAAGTCAATAGGCTTTCTTTGTAATTTTCAGTATTGAAAAATATATTTTATCCATATTTCATTAAATCTATGATGCCATTGATTGAAAGACACACTATTGGACAATATGACTATATTCTACTAAGGAAAAAAATGTTATCAACTAAACTGTGACATAATGCCTTGAAGATAGTCCTGCATGACACGTGTATCAGTTACCTCAGACACTCATTGTCTTTCATCAATGCCAAGAACTTAGCAATTTCTTTTATTTTCAGTTCTTCTCCTTGGCATGTGATAGCTGATCCCTTTTGTATGCATCTTAAAAACACAATCTAATGCAGCTTCATCTACTTCTGGTATTTTCTTTTCTTAGGTTCTGTAAAACATATGGTTATTGTTTTGTAAGAAAATATGAGGCTCTAGTCATTCCTGATATTGATGAGTATTTGCTTCATTAAATCAAATTTATTCCCTACTGCTCTATTTCTCTATATGTGTGTGTATATAATGACTTCTGCTTCAATGCCAAACAACATTGTAATCCTATAGAAGACATTTTAAATGGCAATTAAATTCAATACTTGTAGCACCAGGAATACTCAAACTCAATGGAAATTATGACAACGTGAATATTTATAATCAAGACAATGGCAACCACATCAAAACTTTCACCTGGCCAGCAGTGGCTACAACATGCCAAGGAATCTAAGACTCGTCCCAATTTTAGAGATATTAAAATATGAGAAACTGTGCTTCTTAGAATCAGTGAAATAAAGAAACACTGAATATGCTTTCCGATAGCGTTTGCTTTCTGCTTCTCAGATTCTGATCAGGTCCCAGCTCCTTTATTCTTGAGGCATCTCTTCCTCCCCTCACCTCTCATCTTGCAGAGAAATTCTGCCATGTTCTTCCTCTACTCTAGGTTGCATTTTAGCAGCTACCCCAAAGCCTGTCATAAATGTTCAGAAAATTAAATTTTTCTTTTTTTTCTTAGGGAGAGAAAATCTAACTACATTTCCAACTTTTGGCAGTGTACATTCCCCGTTTCCATTGAAGCATGGAACTGTGCAGCCCTTTGCTGACAGATGTAGAGAGCATTAAGAGATTTAATTCACATTGGTTGATTTAACTCAGCACTAACCTTTTTAAAGAACTCTATAATTGTATATAAGAATTGTTTTCCATTGTTAAACATATTTTTAGAAACATTTCTGTATGTAACTAATCAACACTTTTTTTGTGTCCTGAGAAAAGTATCTATGCAGTAGCTGACTTTTGACTTTTATTACACATTCATTTTTCTTTTTCCCCCAATTGTTTATGATTTTTTTAATTGCTTGAAATATAATCATCATATCTGCTTACTGTAACAACCCAAACAATACATAGTCAAATATGAAATTGATAGTCTCTCACTTTCTCTTTCCAATCTCATTCTCTAATGTAACCACTGTAAATACTATTTCCTTTGTTAATACAAGCAAATATATATATGTGTGTATTTATATATGCATATATACATGTGTGTATATGCTGAAGATTAAGAAACAGGGAGCCCTAACAGGGATCTGCTATTCCTGCACATTATCGATATACCGTAATTTAGGCAACCATTTTCCTATATATGGACATTCCAGTTGTTTACAGAGATTGTTATTATAAACCTTTTAGGTATATTTTTGGATAAGTCTTTGAGTATTAGACATTGCTGATTTTTCTTTTTCTTCCTTTTTTTTTTGCTCTGTTGGTTAGAATCCCAGAAATGAAAATACTCAGTCAGGGAGTAGGCATATTAGAAAATTAATATTACTGTCTTAACTTCTGAAATATTACAAAAATGTGCACTTTCATCAATAATAAATGAGAGTTCTAATTTCTCTAGGTTTCGTTAGCACTGAATGTTATCAAACTTTTACACTGTTACCCAATAAGCAAAAAAAAATTGGTATCCTATTTTAATTTGCATTTCCCTGTTTCTTATTGAGGTGGCGTGGTCTCATTGTTTATTGATCATTTGCATTTCCTCTTTTGTGCTTTGCCTACTCCTCTCTTTGACCCATTTTAGATTGTCTTTCCCTTATTGACTTGAAAGAACTCCTTATACGTTTAATAATAATAATAAACACTGAGTGCTTACTGTTTAAATTGACTCCAACTTTAAGGACTTTGTAAGTACTAATATGTCTAATTCACACAACAACCTTAGGAGGTAGGCACAATTTTATAGATAAGGAAACTGAGGCAGAGAAAGGTTAAATGATGTGTCCAAGGTGACCCAGCCAATAAGTGGCAAAGTTGGCATGCAAACAAAGGCCCTGGGTACATGAAGTCATGCTTTAACCTCTGTACTATGGGCTGCTCAGTTGGAAGGGCAACCATTGTGTGCTGAGCACAGAGATGTGCCATTGCCAGGTTCCAAGGAGCTTGTGGCTAGCCTTCTTCAGAGCAGATTGGACGACAAATATTTGTGTCTAAAGTCTGATAAGAATGATATTTCTCTTTAAGAAAAAATAAAAATTTATCATTTCAAAGTAGATATCTGTTTTTTTTTCTTGTGAAGAAGATTGGCCCTCAGCGCACATCTGTTGCCAATCTTTCTCTCTTTGCTTGAGGAAGATTGTCGCTGAGCTAACGTCTGTGCTAATCTTCCTCTATTTTATGTGGGATGCCACCATAGCATGACTTGACGAGTGGTGCTAAGTCGGCTCTAGTATCTGAACCTGTAAGCCTGGGGCAGCCAAAGTAGAGAGCACAAACTTAAGCACTACACCACTGGGATGGCCCCTCAGAGTAGATTTTTGATGGTGTATATTGTTGCTGAAAGTGAACTGTGGGAGATACTGAGAAAGCTGATGGCACAGAAATTGAACCATGAAAGCAAAGGAGCAGAGGGGCAATTTTCTTGGTCACACTAGGCATTGAAATTCATAAATTCTTTAATGAAATTGATTAAAAAACAATATAAGAACTACTTTGTTCTTTGTAGTTTGTTTAAGTAAATTGTTTGCATGTAGTTTTCATTGTATTAGCTACTCTTAATTAGTCCCTTTGTGGTCTTTACAAAGCTCTCAATTAAAGAAGACTAACATCTCCCCTCCACCAAGGATTGTCACAGGATAGATGGATTTATAACTGTCGTGATATGTATTTTCAAAAATTCAATGTGCCAGAAATATAACATATTTTTTTCAATACCCACGTTTAGTTTCATTTTTGGAGCCCTCATGAAGGCTGATTGCAACAATAAAAATCTTAATCAATTCAAGATAAACCCAGGCATCTCAGTTTTAAATTCATTTAATTCAAGATTTTCCTCTCTAACTTCTTCACTCCTTTTCCCAAGAATTGGTCTAAGTTCTAGGGGCTTTGAAGCATGGGAGTTGGGAAAGAGATCTAGTTCAGGGCCATTATTCTTCTAAGTGGCTATCCACAAGACAAGACAATCCTGTCTGGTCCTTGGACATGGCCAGAACTCGTCACTGGAATCTTCTGGGGGCATCTGTTATAGGTTGAATTGTGTTCTCCAAAAAATATGTTTAAGTCCTAACTCCTAGGACCTTAGAATGTGACCTTATTTAGATATAGGGTCATTGTAGATGTAATGAGTTAAGATAGGATCATACTAGAGTAGGGGGGACCCCTAATCCAATATGACTGATGTCTTCTTAGAAACAGACATTGTGAAGACAGGAGAGGAGAAGGCCACCTGCCAATGGAGGTGAAGATTGGAGTTAGGCAGCCATAAGCCAAGGAATGCTGAGGATTGCTGATGGCAACAGAAGCTGAGAGAAAGGTATGGACCAGATTCTCCTCTAGAGCCTTTGAGAGAGCGCAGCCCTGTGACATCTTGATTTTGGGAGAAAATATTTGCAAACCATATATCTGATAAGGGGTTAATATGCAAAATATATAAGGAACTCCTGTAACTCAATCGCAATATACCAAAACTCAAAACTAAAACTGATAACTTGATTAAAAAATGGGCTAAGGATTTAAATGGACATTTCTCCAAAGAATATATATATAAATGATCAAGAGGTATGTGAAAAGTTCTCAACATCATTAATCATCAGGGAAATGCAAATCAAAACCAAAATGAGATATCACCCTACATCTGTCAAGGTGGTTGTTGTCAAAAAAACAAAAGGCAATAAGTGTTGATGAGCATGTGGGGAAGCTGGAACCCTCGTGTGCTGTTGGTAGGGATGTAAATTGGTGCAGCCACTATGGGAAACAGTATGGAGGTTCCTTAAAAAAATAGAACTACCATATGATCTAGAAATCCCACTTCTGGGTATTTATCTGAAAGAATTTAAATCAGCCTCTCCAAGAGACATTAGCACTCTTATGTTTATTGCAGCACTATTCACAATAGCCAAGATGTAGAAACAGCCTAAATGTCCTTTGGCAGATGAATGGGTAAAGAAAATGTGGTATATTCATACAATGGAATATTATTCAGCCTTGAAAAAGAAGGAAATTCTGCAATATGTGACAACATGGATGAACTTTGAGGACATAATGCTAAACGAAATAAGCCAGTCACAGAAAGACAAATACTTCATGATTTCACTTGTATGAAGTATCTAAAATGGTAAAATTCATAGAATCAAAGAATGGAATGTTAGTTGCCAGGGGCTGGGAAAAATGGGAAATAGTGAGTTGCTAATCAATGGGTATAGTTTCAGTTAAGCAAGACGAATGAGCTCTAGAAATCTGCTGTACGACGTGGTACCTATAGTCAACAATGCCGTATTGTACACTTAAAAATCATGTTAAGGAGTAGATCTCATGTTAAGATTTCTTACCACAAAAAAAATTAAAAAAAACCTAAAAAGGAAGAGTGCAAGAAAAATTCATCTACTAATATTTCACAATATAATTCTGATTCAAATAGCTAGGGTAGATTCATGAATCTCAGCTGAAAATTGAGGTCAGATTCTAAAGATCAGCATGGGCGCAGACATCCAAACAGCATCTCTCATAGAACGCTATGTTTTAAGGATTATACCCATCTACTTAGGGTCATGTTTAATGAGGTTGAGAGGTGGGAGCATATACCAGACACTGTGACTACAACTTAATGCTTAAATACCAGTCTGCGTTCTGTATTGGCTAATGTTTTCACGGATCTTGTTTTCTTGTCAGCAAATCTGTAAGTTTCTTCTTTTTGAGGACTTGTGTATATTTGATGTGTCATTCTGGGGTCTTTCTGCTGTGATTTGCCTATTCTTTTATTTTTTCTTTGACTTCCCTGTTCCTAATCGTATTTTATGTCAGTATGACTGGGGAATCATTGGGACCTGGTATCAGCAATCAAAATAACCTTAAGAGAGTGATACATGCTGAATATAGCTAATCTTGATGACATAAAACTGAATATTTTAATGATAGAGCTGTGATTTACATACTTGCTGTGTCCTCGGCACAGAAACATGGTAGGAGAGGGGATACAAGAGAAGCATAAGGCGTTGTATGTACCCACAGGGAGCTTACCATCTCAGGGGGACACAGGAAAACATACCCCAGAGAGCACAGCAGAGTAAAATCAGCAAGTACAAGCCATAGGATGCAGATTATTATATAATAAAACAGTATCTAACATAGTGCTAATTAAGCAGCACTCAAAGGTGAGACAACATTTTAAGCAGGATGGAATAAATGCAGCCTGGAGTCACCTCCAGCTGAAGATGACTTGAACTGAATCTTGAATCTGGCCAGGCCACCTCCAGAGAGAGAGTTTTTCTGGGCAAGCTGTGAGCTGCTCCCCAAACTTGGAGATCTGGCAATAGTAGAGGAAGTCCTATCTTGGAGCACATGAGTAGTATGAGGCCTTTCATACAGATATACTCTTGGAGGCAAACGTCCCAGGTTCATTTTCACTTGGGCCTCAATCTCACTTATGTTAATGCGTTGTGCCCTTGCTAGGGATAGGCCTGTAAATCTTACTGAAAGCAAATAGTTGGTTGAAAGGGATGTCTTTTCATTTATTTTCTGCTATCCTAATGGTTTTTCCTTGTACAGTCCCTTTACTCAAAGAAAGAAAAAAAAGCATCTCCCCAAGATACTAGGAAGCCTTACCTTTGGTCTCAGTCACCATCCTAACCTGTCAAAGAACAAAGTACTAGTGCATAGTCAACTATATTTAAAAATAATTTCTGCTGATGGTTCTGTTCTATTTTGTATTTCACTTTTTACTTCATTGTCACATCATATAATTTCCATATTTTTGTATATTCTTTGTGACTATTTTTCATTGTGTGAAAGTGCCAGAATTGCTAAACCTTTCACCTGTTGTAGTTATTTGAATAATTTCTGTAGTTTTTTCTAACGTAGGTCATCAGGTTTTAATGATGATAACTTTTTGCTTTTCTTGAATTCCTTCCTTAGTATAAAGTTCCTGGAGCCAGATTACTGAGTCAAAGTGAAAGGAGCTGTGTTGCTTTCCAGAGTGGCTGTAACAATTTACAGTGCTGCCGGCCACGTATGAGTGTTAGTGTGGTAGATTGCATTTTCCGAAAGAAAGATGGCCATAAGGATATGTCCATCCCACATGATCTTTTCCAATATGACCTTGACGCTGCTCTCATCAAGTGGTGGTGCCTCTCCCGCGTTTCCTTGAATCTCAGTGGGCTTGTGACTTGCTTGTAACTGATAGAACGCAGCAGAAGTGTCACTGTATGGCTCCTGAGATAGGTAAGGAAAGGCAATGCAGCTTCCACTTTGTTTTCTGGAACACTCACGCTTGGCACCATGAGCTGTCATGCAAGAAATCTGGGTATCTTAAGACCACCGTGTCACAGCACGTATGCCAAGCCGCATGGAGAGGCCACGTAGCATAGACTCTCTGGAGGATAGTGATAGACTTCAGTCTCCTGGCCCAGGTGCCAGACACGGTGAACCAGAGTTCAGATGATTTCAGTCCCCAACCATTCGAGTCACACCCAGCCCTCTAAGTCTTCTCTACTGAGACCTCAGCTACCTTCGAGCAGAGACAAGCTGTCCTTGGGGAGCCTCTTCCAAATGCACAGACCCTAATCTGTGAGTAAAATAAAATGATTGATCTATGTTGTTAAATTTGGGGAGAATTTGTTACATAGCAATATCAACTGGAAAATAAATTTAGCAACAATCTTGCCAGCTTTGTGTGTTTCATTAACATTTTTAGCTGAAAGTTTTGTTTTTCATTGTTTCTTTAGTTGATATCTTCTTTTACAAGTGAGAATGGGTATATTTCGAGAAGTTAATTTAATATTTGCACATTGGTAACAGTTACGGATATATTTTTGCTCATATATCTCTTGAAGTCTTAATGCTTTATTTCTCACGTATATTTGAATACACACCTTATAAAGTATTGATAACCATATTAGATGTAAATATATTTTCTCTATCACATGTTATTCCTTTAATTTTACTTTCTTTTGTTGCTAGCCTTTCCTTTGTCATGACTTCTGCTGCCTGAAAACTAAAAATCATTTCTCTGAAGATCTGATAAACATTAGAATTGATTCTTGATAATTTTATATGTTCAGTTTCTTGATAATTTTATATGTTCCTGTACTAAACTCATCTGGAGCTTGGTTCAATATGTGGATATTTCACATTTATCCCCTCAATATTTATTAAGAAAATCGTCCTTGTCCCCTTACCTCTAGGAGATTTCTTTATCATAGTCTGATGTTATCTGTGGAGTGGAGCCCACTGAACTAGTCATTCTGTTTTATTAGCTGTATTTTTATTTTTGTGGTAGCATCACACTATTTTGGTTATTGTTAGTTTCTTGAAGGTTTATACTTCACTTACTGTCTCTTTGTTTGATTTTTTTTCAATTTTCCTCCTCTTTACTTCCAAATGAATTACAAAATTCATTCTTTTTAAAAACAAATACCATTTTGAATTAATTTATAGATAGAATACAATATAAATCAATCTAAAATCTGACACTTCCTTCAAATATTAGACACAAAAATAGAAATATAGATAAATGTATCAGAGAACAACTAAGTTAGGGTGTTTAACCCACATTTTATCTAAAATTATGATAAAAAGAGGGGGAAAACGTAGTGAGTGAAAGAAAATATTTCAGGAAGGAAGAACAGAATGTGAAAATTTGGGGTGGCCAGAAAAAGCATGGCAAACTGCTGGCAGGGAAAGTGGTTCAGAGTGACAGGAGCACTGGATCCTCATGGTGGTTGCGGGGGGAGATAAGCAGGTGTCAGGAGGTCCTTTGGCTGTGTTAAGAAGTTTTCCAGAGGAGAGGATTGAGGGAAGGAAGTACAGGGAGTGAGAAGGTTGTCTGTAAAGGCCAGAGAGAACTGGAGAAATAGCCTGAATGCGACATGTTTGTGTTAGTCTGTTTATGAATATGGGAGGAATTTGGGCCAGTCTAAATGCTGAGAGGGAGGAGGGAAAAAAAAGGGGGAAGATTGAAGAGGTTTTTTGTGGTGAGGAAGATTGGCCCTGAGCTAACATATGTGCCAATCTTCCTCTACTTTGTATGTGGGTATGCTGCCACAGCATGGCCTGATGAGCAGTGTATATGTCCATGACCGGGATCTGAACCCACAAACCCTGGGCTGCCGAAGTGGCATGTACAAACTTAGTCACTATGCCACTGGGCTGGCCCCTGAAAGATTAAAGATTTTGAGAGACTAATATTGGGGAACTGAGTTTTAGTTTCTTGATTTACTAGAAACTGAAGCAGTTTAGCAGCACAGAACAAAATTTGGTTACCTTAAGCTATTACTTTTTAGCTCTTTTTAGCTTTTTAAAAAGACAATTTACGTTGAGTCAAAAGAAGTCAAATGCATTAAAATGCATAAATATGTAATTCCTCCTTGCTTTTTGAAGTGTCCAATTAAGAATAATTTAATCTAAAATGGATCCAATTAGAAGTAAAAATGTTTAAAAGGAAATATTTTGCAAGTATATTGTCTTATGAAGGTAAACATTACATTTAAAATGTGCATCCTTGCACTTGACACATTTATTCATTTTCTTCAAAATGTAAATATTTTAACAAATGTTGCAAATGTAGAGAAATAAATTAACTTTACATCAAAGAGCAAACATCTTACAAATGGCAACAGGAGGCCCGCTGTATTTAAGGTGTCTGATATTGCTTTATGTCTGTATTAATAATAAAATATTCTCATGCACTATTTCTCCTCCTGGAAAACCCTGCTGTCCTTATTCATATACAAATAAAGCTGAAGGGGGATCTGGATGCCTGTGTGCCTCCCAGAAGCTTTTTCTGGAACTGATTTGATGAGAAAATTTACTCTTTCTAACCACCCTTTTATACAGGTATGCTCTTCACTATTTTTGCCCCTGGAGTCCTGGATATGTTGGTGGTTTTGATAGAGTAGATCAGACACACAGGTTTGCTCCCGAGCATTTAAACATACATTATTGATTCTATCGTTTGAAGTTAAAAATGCTTTCTGAAGAAACTTGGAAAACAAGCCTAAATCGATTGAATTTAAAGACCAATAGAAGTCCGTAGATATGGTTTCCACAGCAACAATTTGGATGTTGAATACTTCTTTGTGCATAACAGGTAATTAATGGCTTCATTGATTCAACAAAAGATTTTGGAACCTACTATGTGCTAGGGAGCAGGGAAGCAAAAAGATTTAGGCCAAACTCTGTCTTGGTCCCAGCCCCTCCTCTCCCACTCTGCTGCCAGCAGAGAGTTCACAGTCCACTCAGGGTGCCAGGCAAGTAGAGAGTTTTAAGAATGATGTGCCATGATAAATATGGGAAAAATGTAGTTTGAAAGCACAGAAAGAAGAAATGAATTTGTCTGTTGGACTTGGATGCAGACAAGGGGGATATTATCGCCTGTTAAAGCAGCAAAAAAAGGCATTTGAGTTTTATCTGCAAGAATGAGAATGGCTTGTAGGATGGAGTGAGGGCTTGGCTTGGCAGGGTGGGAGGATGGAATGGTTGGGAGGAAGGAAGTACATTCTGTTTAGAGGAAATAACATGTGTAATGGCAGGGAGCTGTGTTAGGACTTTGTGGTTTTGGAGTGCTCCTTGTGGTTTTCTGGGTAGCATGACAGAAGTACAAGATGTGTCGGGAGAGTGGCAAGTGATTATGCTGAAAGATAATTAGAGAGATGAGTCAACATTTTTGTGACATCATAAGGAGTTTGAACTTTACACTGCAGTCGATCGGGGTTTCTGAATGACCAACGATTTATATCAGACATAAACATTAATATCAGGAAACCGGCCGGATGGAATCATACGACATGTATGACATAAGGTGATCATTGTTCCTGTCTCTCTGCCTTCAAGAAAAGCAATCATCAAATAAGGTATGAGAGGGGACTGTTGCTTTCATCTAAAAGAGTCTGGGAGATGCGCCCTTGTAACTTGTGGCATTTCATAGTCTTTACCCCCGTGGCATAATTCCACATGCTGAATCTCACAGTTTGCAATTAAACCTCACCCCTCGTGTTTTATGCTCTTGGAGACGAAGACCTCCTTTCAGCAGCTTTTAATTCACTTGAAGGCAATTTTAAAGTTATCTCTTAGACTTTCCACTTTAGACTGAATAATTCTGTCTCATTTACTTCTTTTCTCATGACTTCTATGTTACAACCCTTCAAGCCAGTTTAGTTGTTATTTTCTGGATCTTTTTCAGTTTCTTGACATTTTCCTTCCATGTGGCAAAATAAAAAGGCAACATAGTATTTCTAAAAGATTCTAAGTGATGTTAGACCTGGTATCAGGAATTATTCTCAGCCGTTTCACATTATCCTGCTATTAGGATATGCCTCCTACCATGTTAGGATTTTTTAAAGGCAGCTCTGCATTGGTGGAAGACACAACTGTTTTTTTTATGTTTTGATCATGCTTTTTCCTTTTCTATTTGTGTAGTTAAAAATATTTTTAGAGTAATCCTGTTAAGTTCTTCGTTGTTGATGGATGATTTCTCTAGCAATCCTTAAACTCTATTGTTTTTTTTCCAGCTTTATTGAAGTATAATTGACAGGTAAAATTGTAAGATATTTAAAGTATACAACCTGATGATTTGACATATGTGTGCATTGTGAAAGAATTCCCCCATCGTTTAACCTTTGTTCTTATTTCAAACAACAAGGTATAACAGGAAGAAGGTAGGTTGGGGAGATCTGGTTTCAGATCTCTGTAAGATACGTTGGAAGAGAGCAAGTTAGGCTAAAGCGCTTGTCTCAGAATAATTATGGGACATTCTCAAAAGTGTCCTAATTTGGATGATAATCTGCATGGTCACCTTGGGCTCTGTCATTACTTGTGTGTACCTCTCTGACTCTCAGCTTCCTCATTGGTAAAAGGGGACAACAATATCTTGCCAATACAATTGTTCAGAAATTTAAATATTCAAAAAGAAATTTCTAGCATGAAGCCTGATACATAGTAAATACTTTAGTTAGATAGGTCCTTTCCTCTTTTCCTCTTCCCTTTTTATAACAACTATGACCTCCTTCCCTCAGAGTGAGTGGACTCTCTATACTGAATATATAAATATCTGAGAGAAAACATATTCATCTAAATCACATGCTTGAGAAGTTCATCCATATAGATGTAGCAGGACATTTAATGAGCATCCTTCCTACGTCCACAGTCCAGGTCATTAGTAATGACACTGCATAGTACAGACTTGCATGTACAATGGCTTGAGTTGTCCTTTTAGCTCGATATGCAAGCAATAAGGACGACTCCATATTCAGCTGAGCCTCCAGTTTTCAGACTGAATCCCATTAAAACAGGATTTCACCGTGTGCATTCTGAGGAACACTATCCCGTGTGGGTAGTTGATGTATATGGCTGGAGGAGAACTGTCGTGGTCAAATAAATTGTGGAAATGGGAAATGCTGGGATAAACAAAGTTACAGAGGTTTCTCCTTTGCAGGCTCTCCCAGAGCCTTTAGCATACTCATCTGTGCTATGAAACTGAAAGAGCGTACTGGAGTATGCAGCATTTACAAAGTAACCAATTGAACCTGGATCTCTTTTTCCATGGAGCTCCTTAAGAACTAATAGAAAACACTTGGAAGATACCAAGTTACTGATAGCCCAGTTTATCACAATATTTTCCAACATTGGCAGAATGTTCCTTCCTTCCTTCCTTCCTTCATTCATTCAACAAACATATTTGGCCCATGTCATTTACTGATTGAGTGCTTTGTGTCTAAGTAGCACTTCAAACCAAGTTATATAACATGCAATTATAGTTTAATATTTGGAAAGTAATTGAGGTAGTAATTAAAAAATACAGATATATTATCAAAAATATATATTAAACTCTGTAAACATTTCTTTCATTCCTGTTTGGTGGTAAGAATTCAGTATGCTAGCAGTGGTCTCCAAACTTTTTTGATTGTGCCCTCAGTTCTTTACATATTAAATATGCTTATTTATTTATAAATTACATGCATATATTAATGGGTAATACATCATGTATTATAAATCATGCACAAATTTCAGATGTTTTAAAAGAATGAAGTGAAGAATAAATAGAAATAGAAACTCTAATGTTTTCTTCCTGGACTTCAATTGATCACTTTGCCAACTTCTGGGATGCATGACCATCTCTGTTTTTTTTTTTCCTTGTGTCCCACTCTTTGGAGACTACTGTCTCAGTGGTAAAGGAGCAAAAAAGGATGCAGATTTAGTCATGCTACAGACTTGGGGGAAGTATTCATGTTCATCCATTAGATTTGTCATGAATTATTAAAGAGTAAATTTATGTTTGACACTGCTGTAAGCAGTTCATGAGAAAAGGATAAAGAAACAAGCTTTTTTTGGATCTCTATAAGCTTTCTCTAATTGAAAGGAATGCACAATAACACAGCAATATCAGTTTAGAAGGTAGAATTCTTGGATCAATTCTATTAAGATTATCAAATGTTAGTGTAACACCTATCATATGCTAAGTGCTAGGCGTCAGGAATACAGAAGTAAGTCATGGCCCTCATTCTTGAGGAGCTTTTATGCACCGAAGAGATGCCTAATTTAACAGTGTTTTCAGGTCAAAAGGGAAGGTTGCCCTGGAAAACTACTTCTTAATATTATGAATATTACATTTTGGGTAGAACCTCTTTCTATCAAAGGATTGTAGGGAACAGGGTCAGCTTGTTAGGAAGAATCCAGAACTCTCTTGTTCATGATTCTTACTTGAGGCTTGTTCTCAGGAATTCTAGTTGTTTCCGAGTACTTCTTTCTTCGTTACACCTGTCGTAGTGTGTAAGACCTCTGTTATCTTCTAAGATGCTGTTGCCAGTGATTGCTATGCTATCTCCTCTCATCACCTGCTCTTTCGTCTCAGTGGATGAGGCATTTAAACGTGTTTCCTCGTCAACTGCTGCCATGCTGTTCACTGGCCCATAGTCTCCCACTTCATCCTTTGTGATGATTACCCCAGTATATTATTACTTTAGATACATTTTATTTGTTTATGACTCTCAATTCTAGCAGTTGTCCATTTACATTTCAATCAAATATAGCCTTCATTAGAATTACTTAATTGCATGTGACTTTAGAAGTTTTCAAAATGTATTTGGTATCTTTGTTTTATCATGCACTTACATTTGTACACGTATAAAAGATTAGCTATTTCAGGATGGATGTAACCCATAGAAGATTTCTCAGGTTTCTAGTTTTATTTTTCTGAAACATTTCACTTCAAATAGAGTTTTAATTGTATTGGCTCTAAGTGAATGTAAACCAAGTTAGTATTGAACCAGCAGATGGAAAAATCCTTATCATTGAACAATGAAACAACTTGAATTCTTTTTTTCCCCTTTTGCCATCTGGTATCTGTGCTCATATTTGAAACATTAACCATTCAGGAAAGAGTTGTTTTTTTGTATCCAATAGTCAGAAGCTTTCTCTGAAGACTAGTGCTTATCTTTTCAGGAAGAAAAAAAGATAGAATGCTACAAATACAAATGGAGCCCTGAACTAACATTTGACAGTCACATAAATGCTTAAGAAAACGCAGAGTACAAAGCGAGTCTAAGGAGATGCCATTTTCTATTTATTTTCATAATCTAATTCTGCATTGCTTGTAAAGGTTAATCTAAATCCAGCAGAACAGAGCCTGCCCGCTGTTTACGTGTTATAGGCACTGCTACATTTTTCTAAACGCAGCAAAATGAACATAGCCCTTGTTCACAACCTATTGCTGTTTTTTTCCGAATTGTAGCAGATACGATTTTTTTTCATGTGGCTCTCAAATTATTAGTAGTCAAATGGTGTCTGTTATGGTAAAATGTTCCTAAGAAAACATCTGGAAAAGAATTTATAATATTCACTTTGAAAATAACAACACAATACATTAACCTCCAGTTAGTCAAATAATCTTGTCGATCAACTTTTTCTGGATGTCTGGCAATATTCCCATCACCTACTTCGTGGGGCATGAAAGCCAAAGGAACTCAAATAGTTTAAATATTATTTTAAATATTAGCCTAAGGAAATATCTATGTAACATTCGTACCTTCACCCCTAAGAGTAAAGCCTTACTGTATCTGGTAGCAATGGCTTTTAGATTTTCTGTGTTTTCATTATGTATAAAACTGTTTATCTCTATTTTTTCATGAATTTTTCTCATATAAACAAAACAAATAATTAATGTTGTAATTCTATTGTACCGAGAGTCAATCCTTGGTCTCGAATCCTCATTTAGCACGTGGAATATTTACTATCACTTTTCAGATTGGCTTACCATTTTATAGACTTCGAAGATTCTTCCTTTCCTCCTGTGGTTGGGTTTTCCATTTGGGGACCTACCAGCAATGCCTCAATTTGTGGCTGAGTGGACCAATTCCAGAAGTTTCCCTCTCTGGGCAGCTAAGATGATCCTATAAGTTATTCTTTAGATTTAGAAATAATTTTTCACTGAACAATAGGTCTCTGATGGACAGGTTTAAGAAGATTATAAATAACTCACTGGGTTAAAGTTAACTGCTTTCTTGTATGAACTTGGACCTTTATCCTTCTACTTAATCTAACTCTGGTTTACTTGGCTTTAAGACAGATGCTTCAACTTTTTCTCCTAACTGGTCTTTCAGGGGTTGAAGAGCGTTTGGGTGCAGAGATGTGTTCAGCTTAATTGTGTACCGGGCAAAGGACTCAGGTTGCTCTTAGTAGCTACAGAGGAGGCCTCACAGGGAAACTGAGCTTCATTCCCATCCCTCTGAAAGCCATGCTTTCCACACAACAGCTGTGATTCTGAGGAGTCGGAAAACGTTTCCCTCAGAAACGGTGTCTGGTGCTCACTGCTTTTGTGTCCTGCCACGCCTGTCATCAAATCATCTCTCTTTCTGTTTCTTTGTTCGGTGCTACCAACAAAGTATTCTCTACTCGTTTCTCTCCTTCATGGCCTTGGCCTCCTGAGCGCCTCTCACTTTATGGATTCTTCCTCCTTAATGTGGGTTTTCACCTTCTGCCCTCACTGAATTCCACCTCTCTGCACGTCTTTCATTCCTCCCGCCACAGAGAGGGCGAGGTTGGATCCGCCTGTTACCCTGGGGAGACAGTGCCTCCGATGCCCCTTGCCATCGTGCCAGGCCCACCTCAGAGCCATTAGTCTTCATGTGTCTTTGAGTCAAATACTTACCTGGCCTTAGAACAACACCATAAACAGAAACAGAACCGGGAACATTATTGACTTGTCGTTTAACTTACTCGACATGAGGAATTCAGATTATGGCTCATCTCAGCCCTGAGAAGAGGGTCTGATCTGATTTATAGTCATGGAAACAAAGACTCAGAAAAATTAAATACTGACAGAGCTAAGACTCAAACTTAGCTCTGCCTGACTTCGAAACCCACCCCTTCACCACTATAATAGGGCAGAGGCCAGGTCATGGGGTCACGGGGGCATTTTATTCACAGCCCAGAGACCTTTGCAAAGCGACGCCCCTAGAAGGGCCCTGCAGGCAGGCTGGACGCCTTTAGGCTTTTCGGGAAGGGTGTTTTCCCCAACAGGCACCTGCGGGCACACACAACTTCCTGGCAGCACAATGGAGACCAGCATGTCTATCCTATTAAGCACGATTTCTTGGTGGATGGACGATGTGAAGCAAAACTCTACACCTTAAACTTCAAAGCTCTTGTGTTAAGATAGAAATGGTATTGGGTGTGAAATGGTAGGACCTGGTGCTTGTACCTAGTCCTGAGTTACAGACCTTTAAATTTTGGACAAATCGCTCCATCTCTTACTTTTATTCATCTTTAAAACTGGGTCCATCTTAATTTTAAAAGGACAATTGCCCAGACTTAATTTTAAAAAGATTAGATTATTTTGATAAAGGCTAGGCATTTGATATGAATTGAGTATATTAATAACCTGTTACTTATTTCTTCAAGGAAAGACTGTATCTGGCCACTTGAAAAAGGGAAAGAAACTTCTTAATTGAAGTATAACACACACAGAAAAGTGCGGAAATAATAAGTGTTCGGCTGAATTAATTATCTCAAAATGAACTCACTTGTGAAGCCACCTCCTTATTCGAGAATTAGAACACTGCCAGCACCCTGGAAGTCCCACGCATGCCCCCTCCCAATCACGGAGTGCCCCCATCCTCCTCAGAAGTCACCACTGTTTTGACTTCTATCACCATAGATTGGTTTTGTCTACTTTTTTTTAGCTTTGTGTAAATGAAGTTATATATAATGCATTCTTTTGTGCCAAAATTCTTTTGCTAAATTATCTTTATAAGATTCATTGCTGTTATTGCGCATGGGTGTTGTTTGTGCATTTTGAAGACTGTAGTGTGTTGCATTATATGAATGTATCACAGTTTGTTTATTTTACAGTTGATGGGCATTTGGGTTGTTTCCAGTTTCAGCAATGGCGAATAACGTTGCTATGAGTGTTCTTGCATGTGTCCTTTGATTAAGACGTGCACATGTTGGGTTGCTGGGTCACTAGGTGTGATATCTTTAGCCTGAGTAGATAATACCAAGCAGGAATCTGAAGTGGTTTTCCACTTCTGCCAGTAGTGTGTGACTGCTTGTTGCACCTAAGATGAACTAACCCTTACTATTTTTAGTCATTTGAATTCTGATGAGTTTGTAGAGATGTCTCTTTACCTTTCCTTGACTGCTAATGTGGTTGAGTCTCCTTTGCTATGTTTTCTGGACATTTGGACATCCTCTTTTGTAAAAGTCTTGTTCATAGTCTCTTGCCCGTCTTTTCTATTGGGTTCTGCCTTTTTCTCATTGAAAGTTTGGAGTTCTTTTTTTATTCTCTATAGGAACCCTTTGTTGATCATATTTGTTGCAAATATTTTCTCCTAGCCTGTGGCTTGACTTTTCACTTTCTTCACAGTGTCTTTTAATGAAAAGAAGTTCTTAATTTTAATGTGGTCCAATTTGCTAATTCTTTCTTTGGTTCCTTTTGTCTTCTGTTTGGGAAATATTTCTTAACCTTATAATTGCCTAGAAGATATTCTCTTGCATTGTCGCCTAGAAGCTTTATTGTTTTGTCTCTTATATTTATAACTACAACCATCCTGGAATGGATTTTTGCATATGGTGTGAGATAAGAGTCTATCTACTTCGTTTTCCTATGCTTTTTTGATTCGATGTCCTCACCTCTTTATGGAAAACGAACAAGACTATGGCCTGAGGAAGATATGACTCTTCTTCGTACGTTTCTGCTCTCTGTGCCCGCTCTTTCACACAGCACCACATTTTCCCCATCTTCCCCCCATTTCTCTCGAGCATATTTGAGATGTAGGAGGAGTTTCCTAAACAACTTTTTAGTGCTCCAGCTCTGTAAGGAGATTAGGACAAGAACATTTTACAACACAGAGCAGTTAAAACAGATACATGGAGTGGCTTATTCACAGAGATGCAGGTCATTCTTTCTTTCAAATTTCCTCCTATTATTCTCACTCTCAAGCCCAGTGTCACTCTCGGTACCTGAACTTAATTAGCAATGACGTCTCTCTCATTTGATGGCCAGCAAGGTGAAAGAAGGAAGGGGGCTTCCCCGGGAGGAGGTATCCTCACATTTTATAGCAGGACTTAATAGGCGTTGTGAAAACACAGTGATGCTTCTTGATTGTGCAGAAGAGCATGGCTACTTCAGTGCTTGTTGGCATCTTTTGTTTTGTGAAGAGCTTTTCCATGGCTAGCTAAAACCTGATCACAACAAGGGTTATATTATCCGCAGACACTCCATCATGGAACAGGCATCTTTTAGATATTTTTTGGTACTGTTACTTTATTTTCCAAGCCAAACACTGTTATGACCTCAAATGTTTGGTTCAATGATGAAGATGTGTTAGAGAATACACAAATGGTGGCTCGCACTCAGGCCTTGCACACAATTCTCACAGGCCGTATTGTCATTTCCGCCATCGTCTGTGCCTCTGCTGTGGTGATTTCAGTGCTAACAATTTTGTGTTTCTCTGAACAGTGGCATTTTATTGTTTTGTTTTTTTAATTGTAGGTCAAAATCACAAATAACTTTTTCTCTTTTGCTTTGCTTTCTAGAGTTGACAAAAGAGGAAGAGCTATCCACAGAGCAAGATGTGAGTGAGCCTGCCAGGGGCTAGAGCCGTCCGTGATTTACATCCTTTTCTGTCTTTGGGAGAGCGCTGTTTTCAGTCTCTGTGCAGTCCGCAGTTTTTGAAGGGCACGTTAATACAGGTGCACTCTAAGGAAGATAGCGAAAGGTCAACTAGTGCTTCCCAACTAGTTTTAAAAAACTTCTGGCTTCTACAGCTGTGAGGGTATATGCACAGACATAATTGTTAAGGGCTCACCCTACAACTTAGTCAAAAATAATGTGCTTTTTCTCTAGCATTGGCCTTTTAAAATGTCGGTAATTTTGTTAATTCCAAACCAATTATTTTCACACTTTTCAAGGCATAAACTCACACTGGTCATATGTATCTCTACATTGGGATACAATAAGAAGCATATACATGTATAGGCACGCACACACACGTGCACACGTTTACTCATTACTTTCATTTCTAGTGATGACGCCACTGTTTTTACTGCTTTGATTTAATGTGTCAAGATTGATTTAATGTGTTCCAGTATTAAGTGCTGTTGGTCAAAACATAAGTAAGACAGGGGTCCTGACCTTAAAGAGGTTCTTATCTGGCAGAATATATATGCCAATAAAAAGATAAGCTGTGGGCTATAGTGTTTTCACTTTGAATATTCAGAAAATGCTGTTTAGGATTTAAAAATTACGGCTAGGCTGTTCTAAAAAAATGCCCTAGTTCTGACTCTATATGGCCATGTTCTGGGTGTAAATTTGTGATGGAATAAAGAGATCTCTGCCCTTAAGGTACTCACAAATTTGATATGCTACACTTTCTCACTTTGCATTGGATCATGAGGCTACTAAGTCAGAGCAGGTAATTTTTATTCTTATCTGCCTCTGCTTGATCTCCGTGGTTTGACTTATTAGTTTCCTTCATAACTTCTCAGAGTTAAAACACCATTGCATCCAGTACTTTAAATATTTTCTATTCTAGTATTAAGGAAATAGACCACCTTTATTGGGATTGAGTGTAAAGTGCTCATAGACAATCACTCTTCTGTAAAAAGCATGCCAGGTGGAAAGTTCCTGCTTCCTCTGAGTTCTGTGCACTATGGATTCCTCCAGCCAGTGAACTATGTTAGATCTTTGACACCATTGCATATCTGGTATGGTTTTTGATGTACGGATATAAAATTATACTCGTGCATTATTTTGACATAGTGTGATTTTCTTTTTTTCTTTGCTTTTTAGCTAAGCAATGATTAAATGGATGGATTTATAATATTTTATAGGATCTGGAGATTTGAATACACTAAGAATAAGCCTGGACAACAGCAGAATGTCCTTGATCATTATTACTAAGAGTCTCACAGATTACCACGTAAGGTCAAAGATGCCAGTTCTTCAGAAATTAATTTATGGGCTTGATGTAATTCTCCTCTAATTCTCAATACGATCAGCTGGAACTTGATAAAAATTATATTGAAATTCACCTAGAAGAGAGAAAAAGCAAGAAGAGCTAAGAAAACATTGACAAAAAGAGAAATGGGTGGAAGGTTTGCCCCATGAGCTATTAAAAACTACATTAATTCAATGGTTCAAAACTGCATCCTAAGTCGGTCGCTCTTATTTACGTATAGGTATGTGAAATTTTAAAAAGCATGTATGGATATAATTTCAAATATCTATCTATCCATCTACCTACCTACCTACCTACATACTTACCTACCTAAATCCTAATCCTATATTCCAATCTATCTCTATCTATCCATCTATTTGTAATCTATGTATATTAGAAACATTTACCAAGAAAGTATGTGGGAACCATATAAAAGGATTTACAGAATTTTATTGAGTGGTATAAAACATTATTAAATTATATCCATACATGAGAAAAGGCTTGTAGGACAACATAAATTTCTTTTATGTACCTTGTAGTACACTATCTAGCACATAAAGTAAGTATTCAAGGAATGTTTCTTAAATGAATAAATATAAAAAAGTTTGTGGTGTTTTGTAATCAGTTGTTGGAAGTCTTGTATCAGCATGAGATGTAATCTAAGTAAGTATTAATATATAGGAAGTAATTGTCAGGATAATTGGGGAAAACATTTTATCTTAATTGCTTGGTAGGAATATATTTGAAGGAGGTAGGGAAACAAGGATGAAGAAAAACTGAAGTTTGACACTTTATGTGTTGCTGACTTAATAGAAAAAAAATGTATGAGAAAATAGTAGCTTGGGGAAAGGGAAGGGATCACCTAGATTCGGGCCCTGGCTTAGATACTTTTTGGATATCTTCATTTTTGTAGGTAGGGCCATGTCAGCTAGGAAAAATCTGGCATATCAGGCATTACATTCAAAGCAGTAGGAAATTTGGAAGAAACATGCATTTCTACGGGAAAGAGAAACTTAGAGTGGGGTTTAATGACTGTTAGCCCAGATATATGATTCTTCAAAATTCTTTCCAGTATAATTATTCATGAATGTGAGAAGTCAACTGCAATTTATTCCCAGGAATCAATCAGTGTTTTTTTTTTGCTAGATCCATTCCTCATAGACTTCTGATCACTACGCCTGGGTTTGGACCAGTGACGCAGAGTGCTTTCATTATAAATCCATGTATTCCTTCAATAAATATTGATGAAATACCTACTAAGTGACACAATTGTGCTGGGTGCTGCTGATTTAACAGGAACCAAGACATGCTGTCTCAAGAAGAGAGAATAGAAGTACTGGGGGACATTTTGATGTGGCCATAGAATGTGGTATAAGGTCTGTATAGTAGCTGGAGAAGGTGCACGTAGATCATAAGATGTGTGTAGATTACATAAAATTTAAATCATGATAGGGAGTTAAGACTAAACCCCAAGAGAAACATGGTACCATTGGAGGTTTTTAAGCAATGGAAGGACATGGTCATATTTGTGTTGTAGAAAGACCACGTCATCCACAGTGCTGAGAAACTTGGGGTTTTTTGCAGTAGTTCAGAAAGCAGAGGATATAGGTTTTGTAGGGTCCACAGATTATATATTTTTGGAGGAGATTGTGGCGATATAATAAGTTAAGTCTCTTACCTATGTCAGCTTGAGTAACTGTGAAACAGTTGGGTGTGAAGCTCAAGATAGTTGAAATTATCCTGCGCCTGATGTGGATCAAGTAATTTTGGCAACTTGTGTGTTCAGCATCCTGAGGATGAACATAATGCCCCATCAAATGTGGTTCTTCAGCAGATGTGGATTTAAACCTGAATAATAAATAGTCAAACGATCATTGCCTTGCAGCACTATTGTCTCGGTCTGAAAACTAATGCTGGGTCATGTCGGATTCCTACTGTTTTTCTTACCTTTAATGTGGTGCCTTTCAGGATGATTTTTTCCTGGTCTCTGGCACTGTAATACTGGGCCATGTGCTGCTTAGCTAGCAGGTTCCCCGGAAGGCTTTTGGTTCTCTGGGGATGATGAATTCTTGGTTGTGTGTGGAAGGTTCCTCTAATGTAGGTCAGTGTCTGAGCTCCCTTTGATTGTTAATCCATACTCTTGAACTGATTATGCAACCCACTGAGGACCTGCTAAATATAACGTTTTAAAGTTTAACGACAAATTTCCTTCCCCCTTGTCCTTTAATTCGAAAATGGCGGAACAAATTTTTCCTACACGTTTTATGAAAATGAAGAAAACTATGACTTCCAAGGAATATAAAAATCACCCTCCTAGGAAAGTTTTAGACAGTTATCCAATGACTTAATACAGGAGATAATAATAGAGACTGTTTTGCAACCTAAAATACAGCAGTTTCTACTATGAACACTGTAATTACTATTTACAACTAGATTATAGGGAAATCTGTGGGTGTCATGGAATTCAGTTTCAGAATTATGGGAACTCTGTTTGCATAATTAAAGGGCTAGTTAGTAAATTCCCTCCTATTTTCTAACCTATTTAAGCAGATCATATATGGTCCAATATTTCTCTGCTAACTATGGTGAAGGAGACAACCAACTTTAAATCTTGTATTGCTGAATAATACCCATAATAACTATGAATAATATATGGTTCATAATTAGTGAATGTGCTGAGGTTTTTCAAGAAGTGCTTTAGATATGGCATAGATACAAATTTCTGCTTCATTAAATGACTTTATAGACTACATTTTGCTGCTTTTGCATATGAAGTTTTTTCCCTGTTTGATAGCGGGATTGCTTTACAGCTTCTTAATGAGAATACCTTTTTTTATTGGAATCTTTTCTGAAGTTTTATTGAAGCTCTCAGTGACCTATTTCTAATGATTTTAGAGCTCTAAAATTTTCTCTCTCTTATTTAAGTAGCTTTAACTTATGTTTGATTAGTGGCTTTGGAAGGAGATTCACAATCTAATTTTAGGAAGAAAATCTTTTCTTACAGGAGAAACATTCAAAAATAACCTTGCACATCACAGGATGCCTATGAATTATGGAAATGGCTCACATTCCCGCACCACTTATTAGGTGAAGAGAGAGGGAAAGTCAGAGATGACTCCTCGTTGTTGCATTTTGTTCTCAGTTGCATTTGTGCAGAAAAATTTCTCCTTAATATCCTCTTAATAAACACTGAGGACTCAGATGAATAAATTCACCAGTGGGTCTGAGCAATGATTGCAATACACTGTAAAGTGCTCTAATTTCATAGTGCTACGGAAGCACAGTGAGAGGCTAGTCTTGGGTGCATTTTTCAGCCCCCTGTGCAGCTGCACCTGGGAAGTCATCTGGCATCTGAGTGCCCCACGCTCAAGGAAGTTTAGAATTCTTATTTGAAGTGTGGAATAGCTATGACTTAAACATCAAGGAATATTGTGATGATTGTGATGGTGAGTTGGCCCCTAAAAGGTGAATAGTTGGGCCCTCTAAAGTGAGGAGAATTTCACCTGTCACACAAGATGGGAGAAGGTTGTCCAACCAGAGCAAAGAGTTGGAGGCATTAATCCATAGTATCATTTTTTTCCTAGTTAGAGTAAATTTTTATTTTAACTTCAGAGCAACACATACACTTAAAAAACGGAAACAATTCAGAGATACGTCAAGCAAGAAGCAAGTATCCCCTCTGTGTTCTTTGCTGTCCTCCCTGTTCCCAGCCCCTATTCATACCTCCCTTTGCATGTTTGAAGTCAGTTCTCTGAAAACTTGTCTGTGCACTTACCCATTTACGTATCTGTGTGTGCCTGTGTGTGTGTGTGATTAGCTTCAATGTTATGTAACTTGCATCACTCAATATGCCTTACAGATCCTTTCGTGTTCATACGCTTCAGTCTACCCTATTCATTTTAAGAGCTACCTTTCTTTCTAGTATAAATGTGCCATCTTTTATTTAACCATTAGTGTATACAGTCTGTTTACAATTTTTCTACATTACAAATAATGCAGCAATGAAGATCTATATCCATAGTCTCATTTATTCCCCTAGCATCCTGTCCCCTCTCTCTCCTTCCCTCCCTCCCCCCGCACCTCCTCCCCCGCCATCTATCTACACTATATCTTTGTATGCATATTTCTGTAGGATAGATCGTGGAAGTGGAATTAAGTCAATTTAAATATTGGCATGTAGTCCTGAATTTTTCTCTCCAAAACGCCACCAGCTTACACTTCCACCAAGAATTTAGTGATGTTTATTTAATCATTAACTCTGGATGTATTTTTGCCTATTCAGTTGGATAAAATGATAAATCGTCTTTAAATTTTTTTGTTTTTGTTGTTTCTGAAATGAGTGAATTGAACATCTTTTCGCATGTTTCTTTTTTTTCAGGAAGATTAGCCCTGAGCTAACTACTGCCAATCCTCCTCTTTTTGCTGAGGAAGACTGACCTTGAGCTAACATCCATGCCCATCTTCCTCTGCTTTATATGTGGGATGCCTACGACAGCATGGGTTTTTGCCAAGCGGTGCCATGTCCGCACCCGGGATCCGAACCAGCGAACCCTAGGCTGCCAAGAAGGGGAAGGTGCGAACTTAACCGCTGTGCCACTGGGCCGGTCCCTCAAATGTTTCTTGGTCCAGTGGAGTTCCTATATTTTTCCTGTTCATTTTTATCGTGGGTGATCTTTTTCTTAGTGATTTGCAGGCTCTTTTTATCTGATTGGGCTATTATATATTTGTCTGTTATATGTTTTGAAAATATTTCTTTCAAGGGTAACTCTTATTATTTAAATTTGTGTTTTGTGACAGAAAAATTTCAAATTTTTATGTAGTCAAGTCTGTCATTCTTTTCCTTTTTGGTTTCTGTATTTTATCTGTTGCCTGAGGAGGCCTTTGCCAGATGAAGACTATAAAAATATTCTTTTAAAATCTCTTTTGGGAGTTTCATAGTTTTTTTTGCATTAGACTTTTAAGACTTACAAATTTTAATTTTGCATAAGATGTAGGTTAAGGCCAAGATTTCTGGGCAATCACTACACCTATCTCATCCTTCCATTTTCATAGTTAGATTCTCCTTCCCAGCGTCCTGTGCAGCTGGGTGAGGCCATATGACTGAACAGCAGTCCAAAGAATGAGAGTGGAAGTGACGTTCATTACTCCCAGTCTTGGCCCATAATAGCCTTCTAAGAGAGATCCTCTTCCAAAATGACCGTGGCGGCCATGCGTTGAAGATGATGGACTCAAACCCGGAAAGTTTAAATTTAAGTTTAAAATTTAAATCCGAGAATCACCACTTAGAGGAAAGCTACTCACCAATCACAAACTTCCATTTTGGTCTCTGTGTGGGCAAGAAATTAACATCTTTTTATAGATTTAGGCCACTGAGATTTTCAGGTTTATCTTTTACAGCAGCTATAAAATCAATGCACAGAAAAAGATCATGTCATAACTTTTCCCCAACTGTACGGTCAACAGTTCCAACACACTTTATTCAACGATCTCTTCTTTATCTTCTAATTTGAAATTTTACCTTTAGCATATTCTAAATTTCCATAATTATAGGAATGATTTTGGACTCTATTTTATTTTTGTTGAGCTACTTGCCTATTCCTGAAACAATATCACAGTATTTTCTTTACCACAGCTTGTAATTGTTCTTGGTGTCTGGTTGCAGAGCAACCTTTTAAAATTGAGGTCTGTCTTATTCCTTCAAAGTCTTTCTATGCCTCTTAGGATAAGATATAACATCTCTAACATGGTCTATAAAGCCCTGGATGATTTGGCCGCTGTCTTTCTCCCTGCCTCTATCCCTCCTTCCCCGCTGCTCACTAAGCTTCAGTTTCCTTAATTTTCTTAAAAATGCAAAGCATCTTATCACCTCTGGACCTTCACAAATGTTATTCCATCTGCCTGAAAGAGCTCCTCTTCATCTTTTATGTCTCAGATTTAAGAACAAATCTTTAAAAGAAATTTTTCCTGACCTCCCATCAAGACAAGATCTCATGATTGGTCAGTTTTAGTGCATCTTGCATGGCAGTTATTATAATTATAATATTTATTTGTGGTATCATTATTATTATTTTAACATTTTCTCCTTTCCTGGATTTAAGATCCATGAAATCCGAATAGCATTTTTCATTTATTATGTATCCCCAACATTTAGCATAATACTCGACACGTACTGGGTACTTGATAAATACTTGTTGAGTAATTTAAGAATCTGAGGAATAATTTGACAAGCATGTCCAAACATTACAGGTTTAAGACTGGGATTGGCTTCAGTGTATCCAGATAAACTCTTGCTCCCATTTGACTTTGGTCTGTTATGTAAATAGAGAGAAATCTTTACTGATTTTATTTGGACATGAAGACATTCTTAAATACAAGTAATTTAAGGACATTTTAGGTCACCTGGAAGAGAAGAACTCGAGTGGAGGATTTTTTTCTTCCTTATTTGATCCACAGATGAATCAGTTCTCCACTGGCATCACATGATTTTCATCATGTAAATAATGAAATGGTAAAAACCAAAGTTTTCTTTAGTAACCATGGAGGTATCAGTTGTACTGTATGTTGTGTATAAAGTCAGTATTAAATTTAATGAAACTTTGAAGAGTTTCATTATTTGTAAGGTATGTTGTCCAAATACTATTTCATTAACTATAAGCCTCTTCAAGAGCAGAGATGATATTGTATACAAGTTTTGTATAAAACTGCAAGTCTTTACTACCTAGGAGAGCTGACTATCTTAAGCTCCTATATGTCTCTGTATCAGTCAGGGTACTAGGAGCAGACAGCTCACTCAAATAGTGTGATAGAAGAGCGTTTTACAGGAGATTATTGAAATGGTGTGGGCAGCATTAAAGAAAACCATTAAGGGATGGTGACGTGCCCAGGGTCCTGTTACCTGTCCTAGACATGAGGGAGTAGGTATAGAGAAAAGTTATTGGAACTTAGAGATTGGGCCACTTGATAGGAGCCTTTGGTGGGAGGGCATGAGTAAGCTGTGGTAATGTGGTACAGAGAGCCAGGGGACCAAATTCCTCCTCTTGTTTTCCTCTTACTCTATGATCTTGTGCTGCAATCTTGCGTTAGTTGAACCCAACTAGAAGCTAGAAGGGGAAGGTAGCCTCTTGACGTCATTCAGAGAGGTTATAAAGGTCTTGGGGCTCAATGTAGGGTGGTGAAGGGTAGAGAGTGTATATGGAGGAGGAACAGAAATTATCTAGAATACTCTGATGCAGCTGGAATTTACTTTTTAGCACATATGTAGCGTGAATATTAATTTTACATATTTTCAAGTTCTGAGCCAAGACTTACAGCACCATCTGTAGAACCTTGACTTTCTCTATTACTTTCTGAATCCATTTAAATTATTACATATAATAGGGTCTGTTCTGGGATATGTGTTCTGGGTTATGTTCTTCACTGTTTATAGTAGTTTCATAAAATGCTTACTAGTTGATTTGACAACCCTTTCCCTATTATGTTTTTTTAGCATTAAGAGTTTCTTCTAGCATTTGTGGATTCAAACCAAATTTTAATGTAGATATAGATCACTAAAAGTTTCAGGCTGTGTCAGGAAAAATACCATGTTTTTCCCATTATATTTAACACCTTTTACAAATATGCGGGACATAGTAGCTGGTATGTTATAAGCAAACATAAAGAATAAAGGATGGCTGAATAAATTAATATAAATTTATTTAACAATATACTGTTGTATATATGCTCTGAATGAGCAGAATAAAGCACTATGTACTACAGGTAAGACTTGAGGACATTTAGCGACATTTACTTAAATACGGAAAGACAGATTAATATTTTCGAATACTAGACAAATAGATTTCAGGTGAATAGGAAAGACCAAAAAAAGCATAATATTGGTCAACTTGACGTTTATTAAATTGATCATGCAAGAGGTTCTCACCAGAATGTAAGTGGATGGAAATCTAGGGATATTGTGTCCAGATACAAGGGTCCCTCAAAGCGTCTAGGAGTTCCCTGAACATGCCTTCAGTGAGGATTAAGGTACATGTCTGGTCCAGGGCCGCTCCAAGACTCAGAAGGGATCCTAAAGTGCTCAGGGTAGGGGTAAAAACTTGAAGTTTCTATCTTAACCGTCTAGGGCATTTCTATCTCCCCCAACTCTTTATCTTGTTGAATTATTTTTATTACTCACCTTTAAAAATTTAGCTCAGATTTATACCTCCTACAGGAAAGCTTTTCTTTTACAAATCTTTTCCTAATCTCCATTCTGTGTCTTCACTGTGCCTATAGATTCTTGGGATGGTGGCATCATCATATCATCATCATCATCATCATCATCATCATCATCATTATCATCATCATCACCCTGGTTGTTATGATCATCTGATGCTAATATTTATTTAAATCATTATATGCTAGGGACTTTGCTAAATAATTTATATGGATTATCTCATTTTATTCTTGCAATGAAGTAGGTGATACAATTATACATATTCCTAATTTAGAGATGCACATAGTATAGTGCTTATAATCTTTTTAATTTGTCTTCCCTCTGAACTGTGAGTTCATTGGAGAATGAATTCCAGAGAATATCTTTTGTCTTGTATCTCTGCATCCCTTACACTAGGAATAGTGACCAGTACATGTAGCTATACCCCAAATACCAAATATTTGAATGAATCTTGGTTGAGCATAGGTTGATCTAATTTCTGGATGTGGCTCTTATATGATCATTTTTAAATAAAGCGACACTTTGATTCTTATCATGCAAAGCCAGTACATTTCTGGAAGAATAATTTATTTTGTTAAATCCACTAAAATATTTGTCAAACTGAAAGAAAATCCCCCTTGGGTTTTAGTTCTCTGTTCTGTATGTGCGTTTAATTCAAATTGGATGAAAGACTGATAATCATGGGTTTTTGCTATTGAAGAAAATGGGACAAAAGACTTCTTGGCAAGATAGTCACAGTTTTTCAACTTGCAAATTAAATTATTGTGTAGATTTGCTATCTTGCCCCCATTAACTTTTTGCCCTCTTTGGCTTTCCAAGCCCCCTGGGGATCAGATTTCTTGTGACCCTGTATAACAGGCTATTGATCACCCCTCTGCCTTGCCACCTGTACCTCCCAGTGCAAATTGGCCTGTGTCAGTTGGAGGGGGAAGATAATTAATTTACACTCATATTGAAACTACATGCATTCTGAAAGGAGGCAGCCACCTGGGCATGGATCCTTGAGCTCTACCAATTTTGGGATGTGAATTCCTGAACTAACATTCTATAGTAGTGGAAGTGTAGGTAAATACATTTTTTTTGTACGTTTGTGTGTGCTGGGTGAGAAGGATTGGAAGGTACCTTAAAATAAATTCTAGTGGTATCTTTCTAAGGTTTTACACAGTTTTAATCACACTCTGTCTCAAAGTTGAAACTATACACTCTTAAAGTATTGGAAGCTTTTTCAAAACCATGGAAAGGGTGTGTGAGATGTGAGATAACTGGACAGTAGAATAAGTCTTTCTTGTTATGACTGTGCCAGCCCTGGTGGTCTAGTGGTTGAGATTTGGTGCTCTCACCGCTGCGACCTGGATTCATTTCTTGGTCGGGGAACCACACCACCCATCTGTTGGTGGTTATACTGTGGCGGCTGCTGTTGCTGTGATGCTGAAACCTATTCCACCAGTATTTCAAATACCCGCAGGGTCACTCATGGTGGACAGGCTTCAGTGGACCTTCCAGGCTAAGGCAGACTAGGAAGAAGGACCTGGCCACCCACTTCTGAAAAAATTGGCCATGAAAACGCTATGAATAGCAGCGGAGTACTGTCTGATATAGCAACAGAAGGGAAGAGGATGGCGCGAAAAGACTGGGCAGGGTTCTGCTGTGCTGTCCACAGGGTCACTAGGAGTCAGATCCTACTTGAGGGCACTAACAATAAGTGACTATATGTTGTTCTTTCCCTTTCAATATCTAAAAGTAAGTGTCCCCAACTCCCGTTTTTCTGGTGATAGCCTTGAGAACATCTCTACTTTAGAATAAAAGATGTTGTTATGAAATAAAGTGCAAGTCATGGAACTATTTAAAATATGCTGATAAACAAGTGTTTTTCTCTACTACTTATACTTCTACTTTCGTGCTAAATAATGTCTTTGAAGCACCTAGTCAGTAATCTTCCTAAGCAGAGTGACAGGAACCTCCAAGAGATAGGCAAGACCATTCCACTTCTCTGCTGGCCTTCCAGAACACTTATCACTTAATGCCATACAGATAAATCAACATGCAATAAACCTTCCAGGGGAAGTGATACTCATTCCCAACACTGATAGAGAAGAATTGAATGATTGTAATTCTTCCAGTGAGTTTACTTCTTAATTTGTTCCGATTATAGAAATGAAAACATTTTTAGAGGGTAATGGATGTACCATTCCCCAGAACCCCATAGCAATCTCCTAAACATTATGCTTGTGGTGATCTCTGAGAGTGCTGTGGGGGAGGATTTGGGTTCTCTATTGAAGAGCAGTAACCTGTCCGTCAGGAGTCCTCTATCATCTTGGTCTTGTATATAAGTTATGTTTATCTCTGCAAATTCTTGGCTAAATGACTTTTCTTTCCTCAACTAACACAAATAGTAAGGATTATCGTAATGGTCAACTCATTCATAAGGGAGCAAAGTGAGATGGATAGATGAGTGCTTGTTAATTTAGAGTAAAAGATATTTAAGAAGCAATTATGGAACTTTCCCATTGTTGAGACTCATGGATTATGTAAAAGGTGCTCAAAAAACATATTTTAAACATGAAACAACTTGTATTAAGATCTGAATCAGTTCATGTGACCTTCAGGAATCAATTACTTTAGGTCAGATTTCTCCCTAGACGTGATTAAAAAATCTGCATATAATGGGCAAATTCAGTCACCAGTCCAGATCTTTTTAACTATATAAATCAACTCAATGAATATTCATTGAGCACTTGCTGTGTGCCAGGCACATTGCAGGCAACTGAAATAAAGAAAACTTGGTGCCTGACCTTAGGCATTATTATTCAAGTAAACAAGCTGGATAAATCTTACTGAAGGACAGAATTGTAGGTAAGCTTTTGGTTTTTTTAAATCAGAGGTTCAGGGACAGAAGGGAGCTTATAGACAAAGAGACTATTGTTGGCTTTACGGCTGCCAGAAAGAAAAATAAGTGGAGATTTTGCCCAAAGCTCCTATGATAGGTTAGCTGGGTTTGGGTAGGCTAACATTATATAATGTTAGGCTGCTTGAGAAATACTGAGTGGTACATTCTTATCAACCTAATAGCTAGCAGTGCTATAAAGGGGTCCTTTGGCTTGATGTGATGGTTTCATTTTCTTTGAACCATTGTCTCTTTTTTCTCCAGGGCCAGCATAGCCTGGCAGTGACAGGATATAGCATACTCAAACCTGTCAGTGTGCCTAAATGTGTAGGCAAATATATGCTTTTTAAAAAACCCAAATGGAAAAGTATTTGCTTTTACAGCTTCTGGAGGAAAAAGTCAACTGATAACCTGAAACTACCCAATCTTCTTAGTTATTCTTTTCATTTTGGGTTTTCTTAATGCCTCAGAAAACCACAATAAACAATGTGAAACATGTCTAAACTTCTGGATACTTAAATGAGAAAAGTCAATGTTTTGGTCTTACCCTTCAGGGTCAACTAGTATAGGTTGAGAACAAGTCCTTCTCAAAGCTGCCTTCAGGCAATTTATTCATGTTGATCAACTTTTTGGCTAACAATGTGTTAAAATGATCATCCCACAAGGCTGGATCTCAAGAAGAAAAACGAATGTAAATCCAACAACTTTTATGTAGAAGTTTAAACTATTAAAAAATACTAATTTCTTGGATAAAAGGGAGAGGGATTTTTAAATGTCATAATCTGTAGAATTTGTAAGTTTATGAACCCACTATTAAATATATCAAATGAGTATTTATCTATACATTTACATATACATGTATCTCCAACTGGTGAGGAAAGGACGTTTGTCATTTCTCTCTTCATCTCCAGCACTTAGCAGAGTGCCTGGCTCATGGAAATGCTCAGTAGATGTTGAATGATTAGATGAATGTATGAATGAATCAATGAAGCCTGGTTTGATTTAAGCCCTTCTAAATTCCACATATAAATAAGATTAGCTTTTTTCCTACAAAAGGAAAGACCAATGGACACAGTCATTAACTGAAGTTCTCTTTGTTTGCTAACTTTTTAATTGATTGAAATCAGCATGATTCCTTGTCCCTCAGTACCCTGAACAATCACTGTTACATAATTGTGCTAATTCCTTGTACAAGTGAATGAATGTGCTAGTGACACTGGACAGTCCCACCCTTTCTATTCACTATACTCAAAATCTTTCTTTACTATGTGTATTTAAGTCCCTCATTTTCTATGAAGGCATATTTTATCTGATTTTTTTTTTTTTTTTTTTGGTGAGGAAGACTGGCCCTGACCTAACTTCTGTTGCCAATTTTCCTTCTTTTGCTTGATGAAGATTGTCCCTGAACTAACATCTGTGCCAGTCTTCCTCCACTTTGTACATGGGATGCTGATGCACCACAGCATGGCTTGACGAGTGGTATGTAGGTCTGCGCCTGGGATCCAAACCAGTGAACCCCAGGCTGCTGAAGCAGAGCTCATAAATTTAACCACTATGTTACCAGTTGGTCCCTCATCTGATTCTTTTAACTCACAGTGATTCTCTTTCTTTGGACTTTGGCACATGCCATCTGTACAACTTATCTGGCTTTACATTTTTTATTGATATCTAGAAAAGATAGTAATTTACCTTTATCTGCTTCTAGGAATTTATCATGAAGGCAGATTAAAGAATATTGGGCAAACTCTTTTGGAAGATTGTCATTGCATTGCTAGTTTTAAGAGTGAAGCTACTGTATCCTGCTTTACCAGTTTGAGAGTACAAAGTAAGGTCAAATTTCCTTTTAACACTCACAACCAACGTATCTGAGCTGCTATCCTGCTTTCTGTTCCCAGAGTTCCTCTCCCAAGTTAAGTTCAAGGTCTCCAGGGATATTTATTTTGTCCAAAGAATTTGTTATTGTAACTTCACTGAAAAAGATGTACGAAAGATCCATTCACCTCATCAAAGGACTTGTTCTCTGTGGCTGATACTCCCGTCACTGTGATATGGAGTTACTTCTGAAAATACGAAGTCCAAAATCAGGTCTTGAACACTGCTGGAATCATCGTGACAAACAAGGAACCCAGCTGTTGCTGACTCGGCAATTGTTTCTTTGTGCGCAGGGGGAGAAGACGCTTTTTCTTAGAATACATTTGCTTCACATCAAAGTGGGTATTGGCTTCCAGATGGTTCAATTCTTGGCGACCAGCTCTTTCAGGGCATACACAGTGCTATTGTTCTCAAGGCACATCATAGTGGCTGTATCAAGAGTGGCTCCAGTGTCCACCAAATGCTGCAGAACCAGCCCTTCCTGACAACGTTCTGGAACTTGAGGTTGGGCCTGTTCACCAGTCCAGAGTATCACATATTTTTTCTAGGAGGTTGTCTCTTGGGGCACCTGTTCTTTCCCATGATCTGGCTTTAGATAGATTCCGATAATGTGACACATTCCAGGGGATAGCTTCTTGTTTGAGAAGGCTCATTGGCCCTACATAAACTTTTGGAGCACCTGGCTTTGTGGGAGAACAGTGCTGCCTGATTTCACTAATTACTTGTATTTTAAATCCTAGACACCTATATTTTAAAGAATCTGCTATAGTTTTGGGTGGATGCTTGCTGCTTTCTGTTGTAAGCCAAAGTATCATTCATTTTACTCTCCTCAAACCAAGATTCCCTCTAAGAGGACTGATCTCTTCACCAAGGAAGTGCTAACAACTTTTGCAGGATATTTTCCTCTCTTAAAAATTACCGGCTGCTTCACTGGGTACATTGCCACGCTAGCATACAAAATGAAAATAATTCAAAGGTCTAAAAATAGAATAATGACTAAGTAAACTGGTTGTTATACTTATTCAATTGAATATCATGCAGGCATTAAAATCGAGGTTATGAAGAATATATAATGATATTCAATATGCTTATGAGTTACTAAATGGCAGAGGCAAGTCACAAATTTGTTCATATACTTCTATGTTTAACATACTTAGGTATATATCTATGTCTATATTTAATCTCCAAGATATATTATATACCACTTTGCCATGCCCTTAAGTTTTGGAAGGGCACACAGTCCATTACTGGAAAGTCTGAGATGATCGAATGCACACACAGTCGCCAGAAAATGGTGCAGCACCGTTGTTTGCTTTTGCCTCAAGTCACTTTCAGGTCCATTGTGAGTCCGTTTGGATGGAGATCAACGAGTCTCTTCTGTCTGGGCTACTCTCTTCTCTCCCTCCCTTAATGTCCCTTTGTCTTTACCCTTTGGCTTTCCTTCAGCATTAGGCTTCTCTTTCCTCTTGTTCCTTAGATTCCATTCAGTTTGTTTTTCCTGGCTGCCATGTGCCTCTGTGTGTGTGTGTTACTGACCCATCTCAGTCCTGCTTCACAGATAAGTATCCACAAAACAAACCTCCCAAATGCTAAGATGAAGGACCTCTAAGAATGTAATTGTTCTGTTTGTCTTTATTATATTTTACTAACGTGGTCTGGGTCCCATAATTATATGGCCACTTGCTTTTATTTAAAAATCACTGGGGCAAGGAGGCTCTACCTTGCTATATTTAGGGGTGTTAGGGGGACCAGCAAGGAATCTTACCAAATGAGTTACAGTTCTTTTATTAGAGTGGCACATTGCACTTAGCTTTTTCCAAATTTCCAAAGTGTGTGTAATGGGTTATATTACTTTTACGAGAAGGAAAAATATATAATAGGAAATTATGAAAACTTAGCAGATGAAGAGACCTTATTTTATTGATTAGCAGGTTGAATTCCAGGTCAGTGAAATGTGTCCAAGACAACTAGTGAGTGGCAGAATCAGGACTAACACGAGGGAGGAAACATATTCTTGTGCAGGCAGATGAGTGTTGATGACAAACCTAAATTCTTAAAATAGCCCTACTGTTTCCTGTGTTACATGGGGAAGTCTTTCCCCCTCTTTGAGCATTGTGTCCCTCATTTATAAAATGGAGATTACTGACTGGATTGTGATTTCCTTGTGGTTTACACGTGATAGCACGGGTGAGATTGTCGCAGAATGGGTAATCAGCAAATGCTATTTCCTTTCCTGGCCCGTTGTCCTGATACTTGGTACAGAGCCTTGTTAGTATATATCCCAGGATCTTATCTTAAGTTACGATAATATATTACACTTTATTATACTTAGACACAATGCCTTGTATTGTGGAGTGAATTGTGTCCCCCTGCCAAAATTCCTATGTGGAAGCACTAACTGCCAGTACCTCAGAATGTGACTCTATTTGGAGATATGGGCTTTTAAAGAGGTGATTAAGTTAAAATGAGGCCAGTAGGGTGGGCCTTAATCCAATCTGACTGGTGTCCTTGTAAGAAGAGGAAGCTTGGACACGTTGGGGGGCATCACGGATGCAGGTGCAGAGAGGAAAGACTTTGCAACGACACGGTGTGAAGGTGGCCATCTGGAAGACAAGGAGAGAGGCCTCAGGAAAAACCAAACCTGTTGACATCTTGGTCTCAGACTTTTAGCCTCCAGAACTACAAGAAAATACATTTCTGTTGTTTGAGCCACCCAGCTTGTGGTATTTTGCTATGACAAGCTTAGCAAAGTAATACGCCTTCCGTCTTGAAATAGAAGCTAAGCCACCTGAGGGAATCTCTGCATTGCATTCCTTTGTAATCATAGCAGATGATCGATGATTTGTTGATGAATACTATGATTTTTATTAAGGATAGAAACTTTGTTTTATATTTCTTTTATGTCTCCGACGGAGGCCCAGCTACTCAGGTTACTAACAAATATAATGTGATCATGAGGATCGTATATGATCTTTTTTTTTCTTTTGCAAATAGCGACTAGAATTGTCCTTTTTATGAAGTCATAGGAGTAAATGCAATTAAAGCTGAAAGGATTATTCTTCATTGCCTGTCTAGACATAGGAAGAGGGAATTAAATCTTCAAATGTAATTTCTGAAATTAAGATTAATGGCCAGGAGTATATGATTCCCTCGTATGCTCATGACCTCATGTTGTTTGAGACTAAATGTGGGGGCTTCTCACTATCTTCATATTAATGAGTATGATTGAGTTATTTTGAATATAGTCAGGGTATAACATTAACTTGTCTGTGTTGGAAGTTTGCCTTGTATTTTTCAGAGGATCAAAAACAGGCAATCGTGAAAGAGAAAGTCAAAGGCTTTTTCACTGAGTTTTAAAAATTACATTTGATTCTCATTTTCTGGATTATGGGAAATGTAGGAGAAAATGAGTTATCTTGATTAATTTATGGAAGGGACATCAAGAGATGAAAAAATTTTGCAGGGTTTTCAGTTTGCCAAGTCTAAGAGCTCAAAGGAGAATTTAGTTATAAATAAAAAATGCTCTGAACAGTAAGATGGTAAGTTTGTTACTGGGGAAAATGTGGAAAATAGTGTTTAAGGAAGTGGGAGGGCTGCTTCATTTTGAGCCAACATGGTCCTTGCATGTCGCCTCAGTGCATCCATGTAAACACACATGTACACACACAAGGAATATTTTTCGTATGTCTCATCATTATCGCAACATGTTGAATAATCTTTGGATGTTCAGTCAAACCTCTGGCCCTCATTCACACATCTATAAATAAAAGGCATTAGAGTAGTTAATCTAGATAAACTGTAAGCTACCTTCCAATTCTAGCTTTCTATGATTCTGGAGATATGAAAAAAAGGGGAAAGGCCGAAAGTCTTGTCATGTAGGGAGGCTACTGGTCATACTGGATCTGCAGGTCTCCTAAAAATAATCTGTGCAGAGGCGGCAGTGCCTGGCTCCAGCTCAAACACTAAGCCTTATGCTTGGAGATGCTGGGGTGCTAGTCACTGCTGAATCTTCAGAGCTAGAAGAATGCCTGCAGCGCAGAAGACCGTCAATAGACTTGTTGCATGAAGGAACGGATTACTATCTCCAGGGCTGTTTGCATCTACATGATCTAGTATGGTGTAACCTGCCCATATTTTTCAGGGTCGTGTTGACATACGTCTGCCCAATTATATCTGGTTAGAGGACTAGAGAATTAGAGAAACGGAATCACATGTTGCTGCTAAACTGAACAAAATGATCTGAAACAGCAGCAAAATTTTAAAGATTGTTTTGTCATTTTCTTCCCATATAGGAAACCAATAAACTTTGCCTTATCTTTCCTTTCCATTCTTTCCCTTTTTGTTGTTTTCTTTTATTTTTATCACAATCTGCTGTCACAAGAGAAAAGATGTATTTCTGAAAGTAAACTCTATGAGAGCAGGGGGACTGTCTGTCTTTTTTATGCACCTAGTAATAATGACACTCAAAGGTGTTTATTAAATGAATGAATGAATGCTGAAATTTATAACAATAGAAGGGTCAAATGATGGCTCACTTTTCATTAGCGATGGGGAAGACAACCTGGAAAGAAGGGAGTGATGCATGCATGTATGTATGTATATACGTATGTATTTATATGTATAACATCCAAAGAAATGTACTGGTACTTTTGTTTTAACAAAAAATAAAAGCTCTGTATGTCTGATGATTTTCTTGGTCAAGTTCAAGGGAAGACGTTTATGAGTGAAAATAGGCAAAATTAAAAGTTCAAATTTCTAAACATTCTTTTGAAAAGCCTGGTTCATTTAAAAAGACAGAATATTCTAAATATTAGCCATATGGCAAGAAAGAATTAAGGACAACAAAATTATCTTGAAGTATGGTTTGCCTCAGACATGAGTCTTCTAATAGGTAGCTTAGCATTGCTCTTCTCTCGTAGGTCATTGACACAACACTTCTCCGTGTGTCTGAGTTTGGTGGACACTTTCTGCGACTTAGGAGGCTGAGGTAGCTGATTATTATATAAGAACGATCATCAGAATGAGAACCAGCCCAGCATTCTGACTCCATAGGGATAAAGAGGAAGTCAGCTGCCTAATGAAGCTCCTTCTCTGCCCCCTGCCATTGTGAAAAATGGCAGCTACAGTACTTCGTTATGAATCTGAGTGCCATGCTTCTTACCCTTCCTCAGTCTGAGAATCAAAGGTCATTTCTGTCAGATGTCACCCTTGGAGTTCTCATCTTCGCTCATGCCTTCCACTATCACCTATATGTAGGTGTCTCCCCAATTCGTATTTCAAGTCACATCTCCCTCAGCTCTTGCTACAATCTTGTGTCCCAACGAAACAATTTTTATTTTTTAATTTTGCCTATTTTGACCTTACAGGTGCATATTTTCAGAGACTCAAAATCATATACAATATTTCATTCTGTCTTTTCCTCAGAAACCAAATCATTAAAACTTATGAACTGGGCTTTCACATTTTTCTCCTTAACAGATACGTTGCAGGGGACTGAGGCACTTTTTTTAGGAGTAGGGAGTGTCAGAGCTGTTTGCTGGCTTCCTTTTTTACTTCCTGAATAAAAGCACTGAGTAAGTGTGTCATGTACATCACTTTAATGTTGAGACTGCAGAGTAAAATTTAAGAGATTTATTCTCTCCTTGAATTTGACTCTTAAAATAACTTGTCCTAACATCAGAAACTTTGCATCCTCCTCTTTGTAATCTCCTGGTTCCTACAGTCAAATTTAAGACACAGAAGTGGCTGTAATTGAAAAATATATATTCAAGGAATGCAAAAGAGCAGCTCTTTTTATGACTATTCAGTAATACATTTAAAGTTTATATTCAAACAGCATGTTTTTGATCAAGTATATCTAGGCACTATTTATATATCTCAGAAAACCCTTCATTTTTGTAGAAATCTCAGTAATTCCTAAGTTTTATAAACTGCAACTTAGTCATTCTGGTCTTACACATATCACGACTTACTGTGATATCTCTCTGACTTACCTAAATCCCAGATTTCAAATAAAGTTTCATCGATCCATTTATCATATATAAGATTTGAATGATATACAGTCCATGATGCTGGAACTTTACTTCTGCAGGCGATAATGTCCCTCTGAGCAGGCCTTTCTCACTTACGTGGTGTTCTTCTCCAACACAGGTGCCAATCTTCCATTAGCCTCCTAGTAACCCTGGCAAAGGGAGGCCATGAGCTGATCTTTCTAGCCTTAAATATTCTAGAAGTGCATTTCTTCTCCTATAGCCATAGAAAGGAGATAACCTCCATTACCATCTCCGGACCATAAGCATTCAAGATTCTGGGTTTATTTTTGTCTAATTGTACGGTTCCTCTCTACCTCACTATGGTTGATTACGTGTTCTATTTCTTTGTGCAGTATGTCACTCTGGCATCTCTCCATAAGGTGTTCTCTTTGTATCTATGTAGAATGAGTCCCTTTGCTACATAGTTTGACCCACCAGAAACTTACAAAGCTTGCCTGTGACTTAGCTGAATAACTTACAGATTTTAGCCATAAAATATATCTTTTTATATATTATATAGTATTTTTAAAGTATTATATTTTGGAACAAAAATCATTAAAATATATTAAAACAAAATTTAGAATAGTTCCATGACGATGTTTGCCAAGAATGTTTGACAATATACCTAGTGAGAGACCAAAGTAAAGACTTCCTCTACACTGCTTTCTTTGGAACCTTAGATTTTTCTCTGTGGTGCTATATTTAGATGCATGGCATGTTTAATTTTCTGCTTCTGTGCCTCACTGTGCTTCTAGTGCTTATGGTAATCCAGCTAAAGTGTCAGGCCAAAGTGTGAAGAAAACCTTAAGTTCTTCCCTGTGTAAGCCAGCTTGAAGCTGTCTGAGGACCCTCTGTGCTGGGTCTTTCTCATCCTGCTTTCCACCCATGCATTCCTGACATTGTAAACAGAAGTCAATAAAATTTTTCTCAGTAAAGTAGCTCTGTAAACTTAAAGTGTTTTATTAATTCAGCAAGACTGGAAGTGACTGGGATGTTGGTGATATAACCAGATTGATCAGATGGTAACAGCTGTCAATTAAATTTAAATAAATTCAGTTCAATACAAGTCAGGCTAATTCAATTCAATTCAACTCATTTCAACACACATCTATTGAGCACCTATACAGCCAAATACTGTGTTAGGTTCTGAGCATACAGGGATGAATAAAATACATTCACTATGTACAATCTAACCATGAGAGTAAGCATACAAACAAAATAAATTGCAATGTTGTTCAGTAAGTAGCATAATGGAATTATGTATACAATGTTGAAAGAACCAGAATGTGAAGTAATTAATTTTGGGTGGGGGGAGCTATGGTGAAGAGATTCTCAACAACACTTCCTGGAAGGAATGATATACAAACAGGATTTTGAAAGATGACCAAGAGTGTGTTAAGTATCAGGATGGGGTCAGGTTTAGGCAGAGGGAAGAACATTGGACACCCTGCTCCAACTCCTATGACCTTGGGTAGGCTTTTCTGCATATAATGCTGATCTGGGCTGTTTTCACACAAAAATTTTCTCACTTTAGCTATTATTTTTAAGAGACGAATATTTTACTGCAATTATATTAAAAACAAATGCGCAAATGGCTTTGACTTAGGACTCTGTGCTGCCATATGAACAGCATCCTCTGGATTTGTGAAATGTGGTGAAGTTGATTTTAACCATCATTTAAAAAGACAGCAAAGAAACAGATGGGAAATAGAAAAAACACAGAATGAGTATGAATCAAGATACTTGAGTTTAATTGCTCATTCTGACACCAAGAAGCTTTTGATTTAGGTTAAGTTATAAACCCTCTGAGGGTCTAAATTTTCTCATGTGTAAACTGAGGGGTGAACTAGGAAATCACTATGGCCGCCTCTAGCTTCTAAAGCATTCTGATTCTACAGAATGTTCAGGACAGTGAAAATAATTCAAAGGAAGTAGAATGAGTGCAGTCTTTGGAGCCAGCAAATCTCAGAGTGAACCCTGGCTGAACTTCATACAAGTCAAGAGATCTAGGGAGCCAGGGCATCACTTCATTGGTAATTCTCATTTGCAGAAACCTATCTTATAACATTGTGAGAGTTAATGCAATAACATGACCAAAGTACCTGTATAGTTCCTGACACATAATAGGTACTTAATAAATGTTAATTTCTCCTTCCATCTTCTTTTATTCTCATTAGCAGAAGCTGGTCAATCTCCTTTATAGGGAGCCTCAAATATTTGGATGTTAAAAATCTAACTATTCTCAGACTCATAGATTGTGTTGTCCACACCATGGCCAAAACATGCTAAATCCAGTGGAACAGAGACATGGATTAAGGTGTCACATAACCAAGATATTTGATATTTGGTAAGAGTGTTTTTTTAAAGAGAGTCATTTAACAAACTCATGCCATAGTGGTCTCAGCTGCTTCGCTATCTCTCCTGACCTTTCAATTCTGCCTAATTATTAACACTGATACCATACAACCTGACTAGTCAGCATGTTTGCTGACAAAGAGGCATTTCTTAGGCAATAATTCTCTTGCATTTCACTTCACAGCCCAGATTTATTAACCAGGGGTTGTGGGGAGGAGTCTTCATAAGAAAACTTCGATGCTTTTATAAGGACATACTGTACTACATTTACAAGGATGGTACCATGAATAATATTATAGGAGGCAGTGTAGCTCAGTTGGCTAAAGTAAGCTGACTGCAGAGTCTCGAAGATCTAACGTGGATCTCGCTCCCCCCAATTCATCCTGGGGACATTGTGTTATTGTTTCATTCTCTTTATCCATCAGTTCAGGCTCAGTTTCACAGAAGCTTAAATCCTTTGTTTCTTAGTAGATGTGAGGAAGGACACCTCTGGCTGGAATGGGAAAGATCCTTCCTCTTCTTATAGAATGCTACAATAACTTGTGATCATTACACACAGGTAAGTGGTTTTAGAAACGATGACATAGATGTCTGCTTGCTATCCTGGGAAGATCAGGGATGTACAAATCAGACAGATATAGGGTCAAAGCTCAGCTCATCACTTAATAACTTGGACTTTTGGTGATAAACTTACTTTTTCTGAGACCCTGTTCCCTCATCTATAAGATGAGGCTAATAATAACCTCAGTATGGGATGCTGTGAGGATAAATTGGGACAATACGTGTAAAGGGCTGATCAATATCTCCTGCATAAAGTAGGTGCTTATTAAATGGTGGCCATCATAAAAATCAACAGTGAATACAAAGTGACAAGTACAAAGTGTCAGTCACTTCACTAATAGTTGCATTTCCCAAGCAATGAATGTCACATACATCCTGTAGGAACAAGTTCTCATTCCTAAATGAGTGGTATTTTAACTTTCAATCTTTTTTCTTAAACAGCAACAAATCAAAGTAAAGCAAAGTTAGACTTTTTCTTTTAAAGAGAATCTGTGAGAGAATTTTTTTTCAGTAAAACAGAATTTGGCAAAAGTTTTCTGGTGATTATATGAAAGGTAACTGCTGGGAGAAGGCAGGAAGATTTATGGGAAATAAGTAACAATCTTTCAGCACAGTAATAGTATGTTGCAAACAAAAATAAGAGAAGCCGTTATAAAAATTGAAAAGGATGTTACTTTTCACGTCTAGCCTATGTTTTCAGGGGAACATGTTGGCATGGGTAGGCAGCATGAATATCTGTGATTATATGAATATGCTGTGATTACCTGACTGATAGTGAGCCTGCTAATGTGACTGACTGGGGTGGAGAGTGCCCATGTGGAAAGGTGGGGATAAAATTGCAGTCACTGAGACAGTATGTTTTTATCCTGCTGTACATGTCTCACAAAGTCAAATAACTAGGGATGTCGGTCTTTGAAAAAACAACCAGTGACTTTTTTTTTTTTTTTCAAAGATTTTATTTTTCCTTTTTCTCCCCAAAGCCCCCCAGTACATAGTTGTATATTCTTCGTTGTGGGTCCTTCTAGTTGTGGCATGTGGGATGCTGCCTCAGCGTGGTTTGATGAGCAGTGCCATGTCCGCGCCCAGGATTCGAACCAACGAAACACTGGGCCGCCTGCAGCGGAGCGCGCGAACTTAACCACTCGGCCACGGGGCCAGCCCCAACCAGTGACTTTCTATGCCATCAATCCCAACCCCAAGCCTACAAAATTGTTCTATACACTCCTTAGAATAGTAGTCAAAGGCATTCCACGAAAAAAAAAGGGGCTTCCATCATCAAATAAGTTTGGAAATGCTGAATATTATGCCCCCACCATGGGTCATCACAATATATATTAGCATACGAAAAGCTCGGAGAAGTCTTGTAGTTAAAAAAAAAAGCTAATGAATTAGGGAATAGTTCAATGATTTCCTAATTTTAACACTGGCATCCTTTATCAAGAAACTTTTTATTAACATCCTATTGAGTTAGTGATCTGCAAAACAGACTTTGGGAAATCCCGTAATTGACACTCAAGAAAAAAACAGAATTACATATATGGCAATGTTTCTGGGAGATGGACATTTTCCATCTCGCATCTCCTGAAATGTACTCCTTGTGCTTTCTCAGCGCTGTTATTTTAGAGTCATCTGTGAAGAATCCGTTGGAATCTTTTGCTTTTGACTTATGGCTAGCTGAAATAATTTTCTTGTACTATAGCATTAAGCAAGAACCAGTTATTTCATAGTTTTATTTTGCAGTTGAAGGCACCAGAGCTAGATCTTATTGTCTGATGAAATCCTTTTCAGGTTTTATGCTACAGCTTTCAAGTCCTGCTACAGCTCTTTTTAACTAAAACTATTTTCTTAATTTGAGCAATTCGCCAGGTTGAAGAAAACTTGTAAGCACTGTTAGTACTTGTCAGGAGTAAATGGGACTCTAGAGAGTTCTTTGAAATAAGAAACATTTGAACGGAATATCGTCTTACTTTCAGCTGTTTGTATAGATGCGATTTCTGCAATTCTATACCTCGCAGCGCTAATTCCTCTTCCCCTGTGTCTCAGGCTTCCATCAGTAATCCCTCTGCACAACACCCTTGACAAGGAGGTAGAGCTGACGCCCTGGCAATATCTTCCGAATGTCACTCAGCCATGATTTGTAATCGGGTTCATAAATTTTAGGAGAAAAATGTAAAACTAAATGGGGGATTCAATGCGTCTGAATCCAGGTTGGACCAGGGTACTGTTAGTAGCATTTTATAAAATCGTCTTTTGATTAGACAGTGGAGAATTTGTGAAACACACACAAAAAATCGCTGATTATGGATTCCTATTGTGGATATAGATCTGAAAAATAAAACCCTCCTGCCACGTACCTTAGTGTATAAATGAATTGGTGGTTTTCTGGAACCAATTGTATTCACTGTACACACTGTAGTTTCTAATACATCTTCCCAACTTGGAAACTGCAGTCCAGTGGTTATCCCATCTCATAACATCAGTATTGGGAAGAAGGACCTGGTCTGTTTGTATGTGTTAAGTAAGACACTGGATTCCTGCCGCCCTTCTGAAATTCAACAGAAATCTGTACTATAGTCTACAATATTTACTATTAAAAAATTGAGTAAGAAAACATAATGAAAGGCCTTCTTTATAGACAGTGAAAAATGATAATTTTATTTATTTGGACATTTCTGTATATTTGATGAAAGCTCTTTAAAAAAACTATTCTAAATATTTTTGAACAAAATTTTAAAAAATTAAATATATTTTTAAAGCCATGCAGTATACTTTTCTCTCAATTTATACAAGAGCCATATACTCTGTTAACTTTTCGTTATTTCTCATGGAGTAGCACTGGAACTTTATGGGAAATATATGGTATAACACGTATATTTATCCTGGACAGTTTTCCTCTCAATTCTACGTCTTTGTATTTCCTTTAGGTTTGTAGTTACAAAATAAAAGAATGTTGCATGTTAAGCAGTGTTTGGAAAAAGGAATGATGCATTTATAATATAACCTTTGTCTAAATACAAGGATTGAAGAAGTAGAGGCATATGACCATAGACTGTCACTCTACTTTTTCTAGAGCAAATTGCACTGTTTGGGGAATTCCTTTAAACTCACATGGTAGCAGATAAGCATGATGTAATTTCACAAGAAGATCCACATGGACTAACTGACAGATGTTACTTTAAAAGTGATGAGAGTGGTGCGGCCTAAATGACCATCTCACAGAAGCTCTACATTTCCCTCTGTTGAATTTGCCTTCATCCCTCTCCTTTCATTCCACTCTTCAGGGATTAGAGAATTCCATCCTGTTCTGGAGGAAGTCTCTGCTGGAGTGGGAAAGGCTACTCTCCTCTCTGGGTCCATTTAGCCTTTGGCTGCCCAGAGAGCTGGCCAAGTGTCAATCAGGGCTGACTAGACCCTTGTACCCCGGGAACAGGACACAGCAACTCACTTCACCTGGTCACGGTCATCAGACCATCTCCAGATGGCAGAGAACTTCTGAAGCTGTGAACTAACTTGCTTGTGATGCAAATTAGTGACTTGGGGCAAGATGCTTCATTAATGCTCCCTCTCCCCTGAGCCTCCAAGGTGTCAGAAGTTGGACTGCTTACTCTCACATTTTTTTTTCTCTCTGTAATATGTGTTAACAACCATTTATTCTCATGGAAACGGTCCAATCAATTGCTTATGGCTAGTTAATCAACTACGAAAGCAGAGATGAAAATTAGATTCCATTTAGAAGGAAACAATATTTACCTTTTCCCATAGAAATGTGTGAAAAAGCTTTAGAAAATTCTGTTACCATAGGAAGTCTCAGAAGAGACTGTGATTAAAAATAATAAAGAGGAGAAATATGTTTCTATCCAGATCACTATTTTATTTTTTATTCAATAAGTGATGAGAAAAATTATGCGAACCCTTGCATTTGCCCTGAGTTATGATTGTATTATATTAACCTCGGCTGACAATATCCTATACTGACTTTGGCTTGCTTAAAATTCTGCCTCTTGGGTATAAACACACATCGAAAATGGACTCAGCTCATTTCTTTCTCGCTGAGGTCACTTTATCAGTTACTCTCAACTATTGAACTTATTTTATGTGTTCTCTTTTTTCCAATATTACATTCTCAAATTTTTGGCACCTGGGAATTTCTCCCTGTGATGGTTTTATTACTGAAGTCAAGATTTGTAGTTATGACCTGCTTTTATAGCTAATAAGATGCTAAGATGAGCTAATACAGTTTTGCCTGTTCTTTTGCTTAATATTAATGGAATGGTCCTGATTACAGTGGAGGTTGCCCAGGCATTTGCCAGTAAAGTTGGGTCCATGAAAAAAAAATTTTTCCACAAATTATCTTAGCAGAGAAAAAATGCCTGAAAATATGGCTGTGATATTTGGATCCAGGTAGCTCAGATGGAAGAAATAATGATTTTAGCAAAGACTGAGAAAGATATTTCCAAGCTTTTACTACTAAAAAGAAGAGGCACTAATAATAAACATACGGAAACAGAAAATATTTGAATATCTATTTTATGTCCAATGCCGTTTGGATAATTTGTTCAGTTATATAGCTTTTCAATAGGATACGTTAGGTCATTTAGTGCCAGAGTGTGAAACCATGGAGTGTATTCTCTATAAAAAAAATAGGAATGCTCACTTTCTGCTCAAAGTGATTGAATAAGCTACTTCCAGCAGATATTCAGGTCCTGTGGAATTATCCTTTATTGTGGATCAGGTGGATGAAAAAGAAAGGATTCAGAGAGACGAGGCATGAGTCATGTGATTTTTTGGGAAGTGTGGATGCTGGCTGATTCTTTATTCTGGTGTGAGCGGTACTTTGAAAGATTCATTTAAGACTAATCCTTTCCAAAATTTCATGAGAGTAGAGGTTGGGGTAGAGTCTATAAATGAAAAATTATTTTTGTGCAGTTATAAAAATTGCCAATTTCCAATTTGAAAATTATAAAAATCACAGTTACACTTGAATCCGTGGATGAATTCAATACACTATCAGATGCATGTTTTTTTTTTTATTTTCTTGACTTCCTACTCATATGAAGGTTACTCACTAATTGTTAGAAATGAACTATTAGATTGTGATACTGATGCAATTTCTACAATTAATTTGATCAAATGGACACACCAAATTAAGTACAATTTCAGGAATACAGAAATATTCATTTTGTTGACAGACATTTAGCTATTAAAATATTCTCTAAACGCGCCTCGAGTATTCAGTTTAATAAGCACCCTATTTATGATGGAGGGCCGTTAGAGTCAGGTCCTTTTGATCTCTATAAAGATCAGTGAAAATTTGATATAATTCTGGATTATTACAGTTGAAGAAACACTAGAGGCATAGAAATAATCTAGCTTTTAAAATGTTGAATTAAATATGTAGATAATTTGAGTTCTTGTTAATTTTAAATGAACTTAAAGTATATGCACTTTGAGGAATTTCCACAAGCATAAGTTTAAATTAGGAAAAGTTTAGCTTCACTTAGGACAGAAAAAGTGGACTTTTAAGAATAAAAATCTATGACATAGAAAATAATTATTACTTTAGCTGATTATATACATTCCATGGCAAATACTTTGTTGCAATCTTGATGCTACTATATCAGTGTCAAAGATTCTAGCAGCCACCAACAAGACAAGAAAAGGAGGACACAATTTAATACAGCAATGTGTCTGCACAGGAGACAGCTGCCCTCTAAGATAGCTCATATTTTTGAAGGATGTGATGGAAGGCAGGACAAATAGCTGAGGATGAACTTGGAAGAATAGTGCCATGACCAAGTGGTAATTAACCATAGATGAAGATGAAAAAAAGAACATGAAGATGATTTCTAGTTGATGGACTAAGAAAAATTACTTTCTAGGAAGAGTAAATGCAGCTGGGGAGAAGGGAGTTGGACTCATTTACAGAGTCTCTACAATGTTTAAGGGTTTTAGTCTGTTCTTTCATTTAATCCTCAGAGCAATACACATAAGGTGGGTGTTTAATAGATGAGAAGGCAGAGGCTCAGAAAGATCAATAATTTGCCTCAGTTAATATACTGAGGACGTACATTCCAGGTTTGTTTGGCTCCAAGCTCATGTTCTTATTCATGATGCATAAGATTAGGTACACGGTAGAAAAACTATTGATACTGAACTTTTAACAGTTTTGTTTTGCATGAATTATTTTTACATTATTTATATTCTCCTTTAAGAATTATTTCTGAATTTTTCACCTAAGTTAACTATAATTTCAGTAACTTTTTTTTGACAATATCATTGGTTAAATAGTAGCGCTGCTCACTATAGGATCTTTTGCCTCCAGATTCTTCAGGGTTGAGCAATTTCTTTTCACTCCTTGTCAGATGGAGTGTGTTCTGAGTAAGTATTTCAATAAGGGTACTTAGATAATACATTTTGAATCTTTGTACATTTAATAATATATTTCTGTTGTCTTCCCAAACAAATGACAGCCTGATGGGAAGAGATGCCTTGGGAAATAATTTTCCTTCTACTTCCCTGCAAAGTCTGTAATCATTGTCCCATTGTCTTCCAGCCTTTCACGTTGTCCAGAAGTCTGAGGCGAATCTGATTTCTGTTCCTTAAAGATAATCTTAAAATTTTCTTTCTAATCTTCCTGGATATTTACAGAACTTTTTTCTCTGTATCCTTTAAATTAGAAAATGTCAGTAGATGTTTGAATTTTTGTCTCAATTTTTTCCCCCTGGAACGTGGTGACCCTGCAGGCATCAACCTGCATACCCTGAATTTCATTTATTTTTTAATCCATTAGGTTTTCTCCAATTGTATTTTTAGTTATTACCTCATTTTAGTTTTCACTCCTGTATTTAAAAAAAAATCCATATATTGGATCTGTTATTTGAATTGCCACTAATCTTTGATAAAACAAAAAAACTGAACAAGGCATCAGAAAACCTACAAATAATTTACAAAAAGGCAAGAAAAGTGAACTATAGGAATTATTAATTGATAAACTTAATGTTAATCACTCTTTAGCAATCTGATGGAAGTTGTGAAGAAACTGATTATTAAAGGAGAAACTGATTGTTCCCAAAGAAACTGATTATTAAACGGATACTTTATATGCAATTAAGAAAGAATAGGTAGATCAATTTTATCTATCAGCGTGAGTCCACTTTAATAAGTCATGCCAAAATTACCCTCATTTAAAAAGCCAGTTTACTACAAAGCTGTAGTAGATTTAAAAATTAGGGTTTTGGTATACACTTTTAATTGAAGTATAACATACATGTAGAAAAGAGCAAAAATTCTAAATCTTTGAATTATCACAAGTGAACATATTCATGTCCAGAAAGAGAGGTTGGTGGTGACCTCTGTTCGTCATTACCTCCATCTTCTACCAGAAAATTAACTATTCTTCTGACTTATATAGATTAGTTTTCCTTGCTTTTGAGCTTTTAAAATAAATGTATGTATTCCTTTGTATCTGCTTTTCTTCATTCAACATTGTGTTTGTGGGACTCTTCTATGTCCTGAATCTTATAGATGTTTATTAATTTTTGTTGCTGTATACAATATTCCATTGTACGAATCTATTACAATTTATTTATCTATTAATAAGTATTGAGTTTCTTCTTGTTTGTGGTTGTTATGAATAATGCTGACATGAACGTTCTCATACATATGTGTTATATACTCTGTTGGTATGCACCTGGATTATCTACTTTTGACTTTAGTACGTAATGCCAAACTGTCTTCCAAAGCGGTTTACCAATTTACATATCCTCCAGCAGTGTGTGAGAATTCCACGTCTACTATGGTTCAAATGTTTGCGTCCCTCTCAAATTCATATGTTGAAAACCTAATGCTCAATGTGGTGGTATTAGAGATGTGGCCTTTGGGTGGTGATTCCGTCATGAAGATCGTGCCCTCATGAATGGAATTAATGCTTTTATAACAGAGCCTCCACACAGCTCTCTCCACCCTTCCACCGTTTGAGGACTCAGAGAGAAGGTGCTCGTTGTGAACCACGGAGAGGACTCTCACCAAAACGGGAGAATGCTAACTTCTTGGTCTTGGAATTCCCAGCCCCCAGAACTGTGAGAAATAAACGTTTGTGGTTTATAAGCAACCCAGTCTGTGGCATTTTGTTACAGCAGCGCAGACGAACTAAGATGAACTCCTCGCAAACACTTGATATTGTAAATCCTTTTAATATTAACAAACATGGTGGATCTATGGTACTATCTCATTGTGGTTTAATTTGTGGTGCCTTAATAACTAATGAAGTTTACAACTTTTCATCTGAATTTTAGCCTTTGAATATCCTCTTTTCTAAGTGTCTGCTGAAATACTTTATTTTAAAAATTAGATTGTCTAATATTTATTGATATTTAAGAGTTCTAAATAACACCTGTATGTTATCCCAAACATTTCCTCTTACTTTGTGGCTTGCATTTTCATGAATAATGGCATTTTTCCTTGAGTAGAAGTAGCTAATTTAATGTAATACAATATATTCATCTTTTCCTTTATAGTTTGACCTTTTTCTCCCATTTAAAAACCTTTTCGTATCTCGATGTCCTAAAAATATTATTCTGTATTATGTTTCCTCCTAGAGCTCATTTAGATAAGTGATCTACTTGGAATTGATTTCTACGTTTGGCGTAGGGAGAGTGTCAAGTTTCATTTTCTTGGTCTCCACATGATAAAAACCTGAACTAGCACCATTTATTTCAAAATTTTTTCTTTCCGCCACTGCTCTATAGTGTCATCTCTGTCACAAATCAAGTGTCCATATGTGTGTCTTTATCTGGACTCTTTCTTCTGTGCTTTTTTTCTAATTGTATATCCTTTCACCAAATTTTCTTAATATTGTAGCTTTATACTAACTCTTGATACACTATGGTGTAACTTGTCTCTTGCAGTTTTTCTTAAAGATCCCTGGCTATTTTGGCTCTTTCTGTTTATGTACGTTTTTAGAATTAGCTAGTGAATTTCCATAAAAAATCTGACTGGGACATTGACTGGGATTGCATTGAGTGTATAAATCAGTTTGGGGGAATTCATATTTTTTAAACATTACACCTTCTAATTCATGTACATGATATATGCCTCCATTTATTCAGATCTTCTTCAATAGTTTTATTTTTATTTTTTAATCAATAAACTTTTTTTTTAAGATCAGTTTTAGCTTCACAGCAAAATTGAATAGAAAGTACAGAGTTCCCATTTACCTACAATCCTCCCATATACACAAGCTCCCCCACTATCGACATCCTGCCCCATAATGGTACGTTTGCCACAACAGATGAACCTATATTGATACCATCATCATTACCTGAAATCCACAGTTTACATTAGGGTTCGTTCTTGGTGTTGCACATTCTATGAGTTTTGACAACTATATATTGACATGTATCCACCATTGTGGTATCATTTAGAATAGTTTCACTACCCTACAAATAGTCTGTACTCCACCTATTCATCCGTCTCTCTCCTAGCCATTGGCAACAACCCATCCTTTACTGTCTCCCTAGTTTTGCCTTTTGGGGAATGTCATATCATTGGAATAATACAGTATGTTGCCCTGTTAGATTGGTTTCTTTCAGTTAGTAATATGCATTTAAGTTTCCTCCCTGTCTTTCCATGTCTTGATAGTTCATTTATTTTTAGTGCTGAATGATATTCCATTGTCTGGATGTACCATAGTTTATTTATCCATTTACCTATGAAAGGACATCTTGGTTGCTTTTTAATTAGGAATAAAGCTGCTATAAACATCTGTGTGCAGGTTTTTGTGTCAACACGAATTTTCAACTACTTTGATTAAATATCAAGGAGTGTGATTACCATATTGTGTGTTAAGAGTATGTGTGTAGTCTTGTAAGAGACTGCCAAACTATCTTCCAAAGCGGCTTCCAAAAAGTAGCATTTTGCTTTCCCACCAGGAATGAGCGATGGTTCTCTTTGATTCACATCCTTGCCAGCATTTGGTGTCATGAATGTTCTGGATTTTGGCTATTCTAATAGGTGCAAGTGGTATCTCATTGTTGTTCCAATTTGCAATTCCCTAAGGACATAGGATGTTAAACATCTTTTCATATACTTACTTGCCGTTTGTATATCTTCTTTTGTATGTGGTCTGTTCATATGTTTTACCCACTTTTTAATCAAGTTGTTTGTTTTCTTTTTGTTGAATTTGAAGAGTTCTTTGTGTATTTCAGGTAAAAGTTCTTTATCAGCTGTATCTTTTGCAGATTTTCTCCCAGTCTGTGGCTTGTGTTCTCCTTGTCTTGATGTTGTCTTTCACAGAGAAAATTAGATTTTTTCCTGTGTTATCTTCTAGGGGCTTTAGAGTTTTGCCTTTTATATTTTTATCTGAGATCTATATTGCGTTAATTTTTGTGAGGGTGTAAGGTCTGTGTCTAGATTCATTTTTCCTCCATGTGGATGTCCAGTTGTTCCAGCAACATTTGTGGATAAGACTATCTTTGCTCCATTGTATTGCCTTTCCTCCTTTGTCAAGATCAGTTTACTATATTTATGTGGGTCTATTTCTGGGCTCTTTATTATGTTCCACTGACTTATTTGTCTATTTTTTTCCAGTACAGTACTATTTTGATTACTGTAGCTCTATAGTAAGTCTTGAAGTTGAGTATGATCTGTCCTCTGACTTTGTTCTTCTCTTTCAATATTTACTTGGCTATTTGGGTTTTTTGCTTCTTGGTATAACTTGTTGGGATTTTCATTGGGCTTGCATTGAATCTATAGAGCAAATTGGGAAGAACTGACCTCTTGACAATATTGAGTCTTTTTACCCATTAACATGTAATATCTCTCCACTTGTTTAGCTTTTTTTTTCTTTTTTTGAGGAAGATTAGCCCTGAACTAACATCTCCCACCAATCCTCCTATTTTTGCCAAGGAAGACTGGCCCTGAGCTAACATCCGTGCCCATCTTCCTCTACTTTATATGTGGGACGCCTGCAACAGCATGGCTGGGCAAGAGGGTCACAGGTCTAGACCCGGGACATGAACCAGCAAACCCTGGGCCACCAAAGTGGAATGTGCAAACTCAACTGCTGTGCCACCGGACTGGCCCTCCATTTATTTAGTTTTACTTGATGTCTTCCATCAGAGTTTCTTTAGTTTTTCTTGTATACATCTTGCACATATTTTGTTAGATTTATTCATAAATATTTCATATTTGGGGTGTTAATGTAAATGATAATGTGTTTTTAATTCAAATTCTGCTTGTTCATTGATGATGTATAGGAAAGTGATTGACACGCATATTAAGTCAATTAAGAAGAAAGAAAATCAATTAGAGCAGAAATCAATGAAATGGAAAACAGAGAATCAGTAGAGAAAATCAACAAAACTAAAAACTTATTCTTGGCAAAGATCAATAAAATTGATAAGCCTCTGGCCAGTTTAACTAAGAAAAAAGTAGAAGGCATGTTAGTGTATCAGAATGAAAGCAGTATTCTTTTGACTTTGTTCAGAAGTCTTCTATTTCTTCTATTGACTTTGGATTTAATTTGCTCTTCTTTTTTTAGTTGCCTAAGGTAAAATCTTAGATGATTGATTTTAGATCTTCCTTCTTTTCTAACAAATGCATTCAATGCCATAAATTTCCCTCTGAGCGCTGATTTTGCTGTACCACATGAATTTTGAAAAGTTGTATTTTCTTTTTCACTTATTGAAAGTATTTCAATTTCTCTTTTCTTCTCTCAGTTTTATTGGTATATAATTGACAGACAACACTAGATAAGTTTAAAGTTAAACTATATAAAGTTTAAAGTTACAGCATAATGACTTGACATACATACATTGTGAAGTGATTACCATGGTAAGATCAGTTAACATCCACCACCTCATATAGTTTACATCTTTTTTTTTTTTAAACTATTTTTTTTTTTAATGATTTTATTTTTTCCCTTTTTCTCCCCAAAGCCCCCGGTACATAGTTGTATATTCTTTGTTGTGGGTCCTTCTAGTTGTGGCATGTGGGACGCTGCCTCAGCGTGGTCTGATGAGCAGTGCCATGTCCGCGCCCAGGATTCGAACCAACGAAACACTGGGCCGCCTGCAGCGGAGCGCGCGAACTTAACCACTCGGCCATGGGGCCAGCCCTATAGTTTACATTTTTTTGTATGTGATGAGAACTTTTAGAATCTGTTCTCTTAGCAACTTTCAAATATACCATACATCGATGTTAACTATAGTCATCATGGTGTATGTTATATTCCCAGTACTTATTTATCTTATAACTGAAAGTTTGTACCTTTTGACTACCTTCACACAATTCTCCCACCTCTGGCAACTACAAATCTGATCTCTTTTTCTATGTTTGGTTTTTTTTTCTTAGATTCCACATGTAAGTGAGATCATACAATACTTATCTTTCTTTGTCTGACTTATTTTACTTGACATAATGCCCTCAAGGTCCATCCTTGTTGTTGAAAATGGCAAGATTTCCTTTTTTATGGCTGAATAGTATTCTATTATGTGTATGTGTGTGTGTGTGTATAAAAGTATATATATCTCTCTCTTACATTTTTCTTTATCCATTCATCTGTTGATGGACACTTAGGTTGTTTTCATGTCTTTGTTACTGTGAATAAGCTGCAATGAAAATGAGAGTGCAGATATCTCTTCAAAGTAGTGATTTTGTTCCCTTTGGATATATATCCAGAAGTGGAATTGCTGGATCATATGATCATTCTATTTTTAATTTTTTGAGGAACCACCATACTGTTTTCCACAGTGGCTGTGCCAATTTACATTTCCACCAACAGTACACTAGGATTCCCTATTCTCTACCATATAACAGTTACTATACAGAAGTCTTGTTCCATTTTTAGTAGATTTATTACTTGCTGTTTGAATTTTGATGCTACTGTAAGTAGCACATTTTGAAAGTTTTAGAATCTGATTCTGTGTTGCTAGTATCTATAAAAACAGTTCAATTTTCTATATCAACCAGGTATTCAGAACCCTAGTTAAGTTCACTTATTAATTATAACAATCCATTGTAGAGTCTGTTGAATTTCTATGTATAAAATAGTATTCTATGCTAATATTAACATTTGTTCCTTGTATTATTACCTGGTTACAATCTCTAGTAAAATGTTGAATAGAAGTTGTGATAGTGGGCATCCTTGTCTTATTCCCAACCACAGGGATAAATTTTTCAATTACACCATTTAGCTACCCTTTATCTGAGGACATATGTTTTTATTCCTAATTTGTTTACAATTTTTGTAATAATTGGACATTGAACTTCATCAAATGGTTTTTCTGTGTCTATTAAGATAATAAAAGTATTCTCCTTTATTCTATTAATGTGGTGAATTATATTGATTAATTTTCAAATGTTAATGAATCTTGAATCCTTGAAATAAACACAACTTAGATTTATAATAACCATTTGTTTTTAATGTCTACAGGATATGTGGGATTATCTTCTTAGTTACTCCTGATACAATTTTTTCACGTGCCTTTCCTCCTATTTTAAAATAAATCTTGTATTTTATTCATTTTATTAGTATTTTTCCTTTTGCTAATTTCTGTTTCTATTTATTTCTGCACTGATATTTATCAGTTCTTTCTTCTAAATTTTTTAGGTTAAATTTTCTGTTACTCTTCTTACTTCTTGTCATAAGTGCTTTAATCATGAATTTGCAAACTTTTGTCTTTTCTATTGTATGGATTTAAAGCTATAATTTTTCCTATAATCACGGCTTTAACTGCATATCGTATGATTTGATAGATCACATTTTAATTATCAAGTTAAAATATTCTAATTTCTATTGTGATTTCTTAGTTGATCTATGGGTTATTTAGAAGCGTAATTGCTTTATTTCCAACATTTGGGGATTTTTGAGATTTCTCTTTCTTATTATTTTATATCTTTATTTCCACTGTATTTAGAGAATGTGTTCTATAACTGCAAACATTTGAAATTTGTTGAGACTTACCTCAGTATATCATCAATTTTCCTAAATTCATAGGCACTTAAAAAGAATGCCTATTCTGCCATTTTTGAATTCATTGTTGTTTGTATGACTGCCATGTCATTTTTTAAAATCATGTTGTTCAAATTGTTTATATACATATTATTCTTTTCTTTTTTTTGCTTGCCTATTCTATCAGTTGCTGAGTGAGGTGTGTTAAGTCTAGGAATGACTGTGGATTTGCCTATTTCTCCTTTCAATTCTGTTGTATTTTTGAGGCTATGTGATTAAGTGCATATAGATTTTAAAAGTGTTTTATTTTCCTGGTGAATTCCTTTTGTCATTATAAAATGTCCTTCTTTATTTTTAGTAATGCTTCTTAAGTTTTATTTCTGTCTCCAGGAAGGTATTTTATTCCTAAAATTTGAACACCATTTTACTATCCACTTGCTTTCATTGTTCCTATTGAGAAATTACTCATCAAACATACTGCTTCTCCTGTGGAAGTAATATATCTCTTTTCTCTAGCTGCTTTTAAGATATTTCTTTGTTTTTAGTTTTCAGTAGATTTACTCTAAGGTAACTAGGTGTGATTTTTTTTCATATTTATCCTGCTTACACTTCTTGAGTTTCTGACTTCATGTATTTTTTTAGTTTTTGAAAGTCATTGTCCATTTTACTAGAATGTAAGCTAGACTTTTTCACTACATTCCCACTATTTCCCATTTGTCTTTTATACTCTTTTTTATGTTTCATTTTTCTTTCTGCTCTGGCTTTAGTTTGCATATTTTATTTTGACTTATTTTTCTGTTCACTAACATTCTCTTTAGTTGCATCTTATCTGTTATCAACCCCATTTATTGAGATTTTAATTTCAATAATTGTATTTTTAATTTCTATTTATCATATTTTGTATTTTCAAGTTCTCATTGTTTTAAGTTTCTATTCATTCACATCAGGAGATAATTTGAAATAGCCTAGTCCCCCACTTTTGGAAATAAAATGCCCCAAATAGGGATTTTTAAATAGCTCATTAATCTTAATTTAAGCAAGTACTTTGATATTGAATATGATCATAAACTTTTGAAAATGATGTAGAACTGTGGCCTTATTTAGCACATAGTTAGATTTTAAAAACTTACTGAAAGAAAGCCTGTTAATAAGGCACTTTCATTCATTTGAGAGATTTCTAGTGCTGTTATTGTGCCTTTTTTGTTCACCACATTATTGATGACATATAAAATCTTAGCAGATATAGATGCCTCAAAACAAGAAGAGCTAATTCATACATTGGATTACAGAATCATTACAAAGAAATAGAACAATGGTG